>NC_060081.1:742857-1413214 GCF_922984935.1 Meles meles
GCATATTGAACTTGCCTTCTCCTTGGCCCAAATCCTAAACCAAGATGGAGTTTTCCGGGCACCCATACCCAGAGTCCTGTTTTGGAATCCCTCTTCTTAGGGGGCAACTGAGACAGAAAAAAAGGAAACTAACATCCCCCAGAATTACACCAAACTATTGGGAGCTGGGAGGTGTCTAGTCCCAGAGCCAGGAGATCCAACCTGTCTCATTCCTAGGTGCCATTGGAAATTCGAGGTAGGGATTCCAGGCATCCAAAAATAGAGTCCTGCTCTCAAATCTTTCCATAAGGGGACACTTGAGCTATCAAACAGGACTCCACCTGTCCCTCAGGACGAAACCTTGCTGTTTGCAGCAACAAACAACCCCCAGATTGGGAAAACCTCCATGGCCTCATGAGGCCACTGATCCATTCAGTGGCCATCATGCACACAAACTCAGCCGGAACAAACGTCTGGCTCTCGCCCTCACTTCAGATGCTGGAGATCTCACCTCAGCCACTGCAGATTGGGGCTACTGAGCCTTCTACCCTAAAAGTAACATTAGCCTGTGTTTTCAGACTTTGGTCCTCACACTCCTGGACCACAAGCCTTCCAGATTGGGAATTCGAGAGCCACAATGCAGCACTCTGCTTGCCCACCAGAAGGGAAAAGTGC
Source organism: Meles meles (assembly GCF_922984935.1). Classification (NCBI taxonomy): domain Eukaryota; kingdom Metazoa; phylum Chordata; class Mammalia; order Carnivora; family Mustelidae; genus Meles; species Meles meles. The sequence continues at coordinate 743,512 of NC_060081.1, forward strand.
CCTATGGGGTTCCACAAAACCCCTAATGATGATAGGCCACCCTGTGCACTAGTGTTCTGTCTGACATAGCCTGAGTAATGACCTCATCTCAGCCACCGAGGTAGCTGGCTGTCTATCCACCAGGTTGGACCTGCCATGCCAATAGGCATTCGTGACCCTAGGCCCAATCCTAACCCAATTTTGGGTTCCCAGACACCCATACACAGAGCCCAGCTCTCAAATCCCTCCTCATGGAGACCGCTGAAACAGATATCAGGATTCCTTTTTCCCCCACAATGACTCCATGCAATTTGGAGTTGTACAAATTCCCAAAAGAGGGAGGATCTTCCATGGTCGCATGAAGCTACCCTACATTCCATAGCCATCCTAGACACCAAAACCAGAGGCAAAATCTTGAGCTTCCGCTTCACACTCGCCCTAATGTAACATCCCTAGGAGCTTGGCGCAGTGTCTGCAGATCAGGTCTGCCATATCCTTGGCACTAATCCTAACCTGAGTTGGTGCTTTCATACTTCTGTCCCCAGACTCTTGCCCCATAAACCCTCCAGGCTGGGTATTCCATAGCCACACCACAGAACTGTGCCTGCACTCCCCAGGGAAGCTGGACCTTATAGAGCTTCAAGAAACCTCAAGTTTAGAAGAAACCTGCAAGCCCCTAAGGCCACCTCAATTTTATAGGATGCTCTGGACAAAAATGTGCAGTCTGACACACCCTGAGCAATAACCTCCTGTCAGACACCCACGGAGATGGCCCCAGAGACAGAACATTGTAGCTGATATGCTCCTAAGCTCAAATCTGAATGCTTGCTTAGGTTTTCAGACATCTGTCCCCAGAGGCCTGGTCTCGAATACCAACATTTGGGGTTTCCCTGAGCCACAGAACACAATACCTCCAATTCCCAGAAGGAAACACTGCTATTTGGACCTCTACCAAAACCTCAAGGTAGTAGAATCCTGCATGGGCCCTGAGACCACCACCACATTCGAAGGTCGCCTTGGACACAAACCCACATTGTGACCCTCAGTATCAGATTCCCTTTCAACTCAGTCAACTGGGTAGCTCTCCCCAGAGCCAGCAGATAACTGCCATGTCCCTCAGCACCAATGCGAACTCTAGGTGGGATTTTCAGGCATCCATACATAGACTCTGCTCTCGAATCTTTCCATACGGAGGACCCTTGAGCCATCAAACAGCACTCACCCTGTCCCAAGGAAGGCAATCTTGCTGTTTGGAACTGTGCCAAACGCCCAGATTGGGAAAACCTCCATGTCATCATGAGGCCACCCTTACATCAGGAGACCCTCATGGACACAAACTCCAGCCTGAGTCACCCTTATTTCAGATGCCTGTGATTTTGCCTCAGCCTCTGCAGATCTATATTGCCGTGCCCTAGGTCCCAACCCTAACCCTAGCTTGTGTTTTTATTCTTCTGTCTCCAGAGGCCTGGTGCACAAGCCCTCCGCACTGGGAATTCAGAAGCCCCAACACAGCACGCTGCCTGCTTTCAGAAGGCAAAAAGTGGCCTATGGGACGGCACAGAAAACCCAAATGAGGATCAACCTGCACGGACCTCAATGGCACCGCAATTTCATCAACTGCCCTGTGCACTAATGTTCTGTCTGCCACAGTCTGAGCCCCAATCTCCTGTCAGCCACCCAGGTAGCTGGCCACCTATCCATCATATCAGACCTGCCATGTCCCTAGGCCATCATTTCTACTGAACCTGGGTTCATAGGCATGTCCACAGAGGCCTAATCTAAAATCCCTGCATAGGGAGGAACATGATACAGGAAATGATGTTCTCCTGCTCCCAGCAGGAAACCTTACTATTGGGATGTTTGTAAAACCCTCAGAGAATGAGAAAACTGAATGGCCCATTAAGGCCCACCCATGGTTGAGGGCCACCCTGAGCGCAAACTTGCATTGTGAACCTTAGCCTGAGCTGCGTTTTCAACTAAGCCCCCTTGATAGCTCGAACTAGAGGCAGCCTCAGAGGCCTTCATAACCCGAGGCCCAAATCCTAATCCAAGTTTGGGTTTCCCGACACCCATACACAGAGCCCTGCTCTCGAAGCCCTCCTAATGTGGACGCCTGAATCAGAAAACAGGATTCCTCCTTTCTCCCACAATGACATAATGCTATTTGGAGCTGTGCAAAACCCTCAAAGAGGGAGAATCTCCATGGCCCCATGAGGGAACCCCTAAATTACTCAGCCATGCTAGACACAAAAACCAGAGGGAAAAGCCCAAGTTTCTATCTCACACTCGCCCTAATTTCAGATCCCGAAGGGCTCACCTCAGGTCTGAAGATCAGGTCTGCCATACCCTTGGCCCTAATCCTAACCAGAGTTTGTGTTTTCAGACTTCTGTCCCCAGAGTCCTGCCCCACAAACCCTCCAGCCTGGGTATTCCATAAACACATCACAGGACTCTGCCTACCCTCCAGAAGGAAGCTGGGCCATTTAGAGGTTTCTTGAAGCTGGAGAAACCAGAAAGGCCCCTGAGGTCACCCCAATTTCATAGAATGCTCTAGACAAAAACGTACATCTGACACTTCCTGAGCAACTACCTCCCATCAGACACCCAGATAGATGGCCTCAGAGAATATTGAGCCTGACAGACCCTAGGCTCTAATCTGTACCCTCTCTTAGGTTGTCTGGCATGTGTCCCCAGAAGCCTTCGTTCGAATACCAACAGTTGAGGCATCCAAGACACAGAACACAACACCTCCTGTCTCCAGAAGGAAACTTTGCTCTTTGGAGCTGTGTCAAAACCCCAGGGTAGTAGAATACTGAATGGCCCCTGAGGCCAATGCCACATTCGAAGGTCATCCTGGACACAAACCGCATTGTGACCCTCAACATGAGACACCTTTTCAACATAGTCCCCTGGGTAGCTCGCCCCAGAGCCAGCAGATAAGACCTGTCATATCTCTCATCTCCAATGGGAACCCTAGGTGGTTTTTTCAGGCATCCATATGTAGATCCTGCTCTTGAATCTTTCCATACAGGGGAGTGTTGAGCCATCAAACAGCACTCCCCCTCTCGAGGAAGGAAACCTTGCTGTATGGAGCTGTCCAACTCCAAGACTAGGAAAATTCCATGGCCTCATGAGGCCACCGGTACATTAGGCAGCCCGCATGGGCAAAACCCCAGCCTGAGCAGATATCTGACACTCGGCCTTATATAAGATGCCAGTGATTTCACCTCAGCCTCCCCAGGAAGGGCCTGCCATGCCCCAGAGTCCTGCTGCACATGCCCTCCAGATTGGGAATTCTGGAGCCCCAACACAGCACTCTGCCTGCCTTTCAGAAGGCAGAAGTGGCCTATTGGACTGCACAAAATCCCCAAATGAGGATCAAACTCCACAGGCCTCGAGGGCACCTCAATTTCATAGGCCACCCTGTGCACTAATGTGCTGTCTGCCAAGCCTGGGCCCAGAACTCCTGTCAGACACCCAGAAAGTTGGCCATATATCGAGAAGGTAGGGCCTGCCATGGCCCTAGGCCATCATCTCTACCCAATATGGGTTTATAGGCATCTATCCCCGGAGGCCTGGTATCAAATTCCTACATTTGGGCAACCTGATCCACAAAACAGAAGTCCTGCTGCCCTGCAGCAAGAAACCTTGCTATTGGCATGGGTTAAAACATTCAGAGTATGGGAAACATTCATGGCTCCTGAGGCACCACCCACTGTTGAGGGTCGCTCTGGGCACAAACCAGCATTGTGATCCCCAGCCTGAGCCACGTTTTCAACTAAACCCCTTCTGTTAGTTGACTTAGAGCCAGCATATGAGGTCTGCCGTGACCCTAGGCCCAAAGACTAATCCAAGGTTGGGTTTCCAGGCACCCATACCCAGAGTCCTGCTCTTGAATCCCTCCTTAGGGACACCCCTGAATCAGAAAACAGGATTCCTTCTTTCCCCCACAATGACACCATGCTATTTTGAGTTAGGCAAAACCCCAAAGAGTTAGAATCTTCCATGGACCCATGAGGCCACTCCTACATTCCATGGCCATCCTAGACACAAAAACCAGAGGCAAAAGCCTGAGCTTACACTTCACACTTGCCCTAATTTCAAATCCTCTGGGGCTCGCCTCAGTGTCTGCAGATTGGGCCTACCATATCCTTGGTCCTAATCCTAAACCTAGTTGCCATTTTCAGACTTCTATCCCCAGAGTCCTGCCGCACAAACCCTCCAGCCTGGGTGTTTCATAGCCACGCCACAGGACTGTGCCTACACTCCAGAAGGAAGCTGGGCACTTTAGAGCTTCATGAAACCTCAAGAATAGAAGAAACATGCAAGGCCCCAGAGGCCACCCTAAATTCGTAGGACACCCTGGACAAAAATGCGCAGTCTGAAACACCATGAATAACTACCTCCCATCAGAAACTGAGGTAGATGGCCCCAGAGAGAGAAGACTGAACCTGACATGCTCCTAGGTTCTCATCTGTACCCTAGTTTATGTTTTCAGGTATCTGTCGCCAGAGGTCTGGACACAAATACCAACATTTGGGGGGTCCCTGAGCCACAGAACCAAACAACTCCTGGCCCCATCAGAAACCTTGCTATTTGGAGCTAGGTCAAATCCTCAGGGTAGTAGAATCCTGCAGGGACCCTGAGGCCTCGACCACATTTGAAGGTCGCCCTGGACACAAACCCGCATTGTGTCCCTCAGCATGAGACTCTTTCCCAACACAGACCCCTGGGTCGCTCATCCCAGAGCCAGCAATTAGGACCTGCCATGTCCTTCGGCTACAATGGGAACCCAGGGTGGGGTTTTCAGGCATCTGTATGTGGACTCCACTCCCGAATCTTTCCATACGGGCCCCCTGAGCCATCAAACACCATTCCCACTGTCCTGGAGGAAACTTTCTGTTTAGTCCTCTGCCCAACTCCCGGACTGGGAAAAATTCCATGTCCTAATGAAGCCACCCCTACATCATACAGCCCTCATGGACACAAACTCCAACCTGATGAGATGTCTGAAACCCCCTTATTTCAGATGCCTGTAATCTTGCCACAGCTTCCACAGATCGGGACTGCCCTGCCCTAGGCCCCAACATAACCCTAGCCTGTGTTTCCAGTCTTCCTCCCCCAGAGTCTTGGGCAGAAGCCCTCCACGATGGGAAATCTGGAGCCCCAGCACAGCTCTCTGCCTGCCTTTCAGAAGGCAAATGTGGCATATGGGACTGCACAGAAAAAAACTCAAATGAGGATCAACCTGCACTGCCCTCAAAGGCACCGAAATTTCATAGGCCACCCTGTGCACTAATGTTCTGTCTGCCACAGCCTGAGCCCCGATGTCCTGTCAGCTGGCCACATATCCAGAAGATGGGACTTGCCATGGCTCAAGGCCATCATCTCTACCCAACCAGGGTTTTCAGACATCTGTCCCCAGACGTTAGCTCAAATCCCTGCCTATGGGGGAACATGGTGCACAAAAGAGTACTACTCCTTCCCAATGGCAGGAAACCTTTCTGTTGGGATGGGTATCCACCCCTCTGTGTGGGAGCCCTTTGCATGGCCCATAAGGTCACGCTCCCTCATGAGGTCCACACTGGGCACAAACACACATTGTAAACCTCAGCCTGAGCCCATTTTCAAACAAGCTAACTCAGTAGCTGGACCAGGAGCCCAAATACTGGGCCATGGTGCCAAACTCCAAGGATGATTTCCTAACCCTCAGTGGGGTTTTCCTGCCACCCAGACCCAGAGCCTGTCTCTGGAATCCCTGTTTTGGGGAGAACCCTGAGATGGAAAACAGGACTCTAAACTTCTCCCAGAATGACACCAAACTATTGGGAACTGGGCATAATCCCCAGAGATGAAGAATCTTCAGTGGCCCCACGAGGCCAACCCAACATTCCGTGGCCATCCTAAACACACAGTCAACAGACAAAAGCCTGAGATACCACCTACCACTTGGCCTAATTTCTGATCCTATGGAGCTACCCTCAGGGGCCGCAGATCGGGCCTGCCATCACCTTGACCTTAACCCTAAACCGAGTTTGCGCTTACAGACTTCTGTCCCCAAAGCCCTGGCCCACTTGCCCTCCATGTTGGGGCCTCCAGAGCCACACCGCAGGACTGTGCCTGCCCTCCCAAGGAAACTCTGCCCATCTCCATTGTCCAAAGCCTACCAATTAGGAGAAACCTGCAAGGCCCCTGAGCCGACCCAATTTCATAGGCCTCTCTGGGCAAAAATGCGCACTCTGACACAACCTGAGCACCTACCTCCAGGCAGACACCCAGGTTCAAGGTCCCAGAGTCAGATGATTGAACCTGACATACCCCTAGGATCTATCAGAAAACTAGCTTAGGTTTGCAGGCATCTGTCCCCAGAGGCCTGTTATCAAATATCAACATATGGTCTAACATGTGATCCCTGAACCACAAAACCGCACACCTCTTATCTCCAGAAGGAAACCTTGCTCTTGGGAGCTGTGTCAAACCCTCGGGGTAGGAGAATCCTGCATGGCCCCTGAGCCACTGCCATATTCTAACGTCTCCCAGGACACAAACCAGCATTGTGACCCATCATCATGAGACTTCATATCAATTCAGTCCCCTTGAGCCTTAGCCCCAGAGCCACCAGATCGAACCTGCCATGCTCCTAGGCTGCAGTGGTAACGTGAGGAGGGCTTTCCAGTCATCTATGCAGAGAACTCTGCTATCAAAACTTTCCACATGGGGACCTGGAGCCATCAATAAGGACTCCCCCTGTCCTGCAGAATGAAACCTTGCTGTTTCACAAGGCCCATCGTGGGAAAATCTCCGCAGCCTCTTGAGGCCACCATGGACATAAATCGGCCATCATGGACACAAACTCCAGTGTGAGTGAATGGCTGGCACTCGCCCTTAACCGAGTGCTGGTAATCTCAAATTGGCCGCTGCATGTTAGGGCCAATTTAATGTTAAAACCTGTTTAACTTTGAGAACCTGCTTAGCCAGGGAGTCTTCATATTGCCTAGGTAGCCATATTGTTGTTTACATCCATGGACCTCATTCGGAGAATAAACGCCCCTGTAGTTCCTGGTATTGGTTCAAGGTATCAATTCCGGGGGTAAAAGCCATAACAATAGAAATCACCTACCTTGAGGTCTGTGGTAATGCTCTGTAAAACCAGCCTGTGAGATCAAGATGGGGTTCCTCTCTCGGGATGCGGCCCTGGCTTGTCAGTCTGACATCTAATGCTTGACATAGAATAAAGTGTTGCGTAACATTCACATTGTGTCAGGCTCCTTCCAGTGTCCGGTCAGTCTAACTTCTAATGCTTGGCACAGAATAAGACTTTGCAAAACTTTAACTTTGTCTCAGTCTTCTTCCTTTGATAATGGACCCCATCACGGTACAGTGGAACTGCCATGGCCTCCGCCCTGAACCTAACCTTAACTTCTGTTTCAGACTTCTGTCCTCACACTCCTGGCCGGCAGATTGGGAATTCTGAAGGCACAACACAGCCTTCTGCCTGCCCACCAGAAAGAAGTAGTATCCTATGGGTCTGCCCAGAAACCCCACATGAGGATCCACATGCACAGCACTAGACAGCACCCCAATATCAAAGCCGCCCTGTGCACTAATGCTCTGTCTGAAACAACCTGAGCCCCAAATTCCTGTCAGACACCCAGATAGCGGACACCATATCCCGCAGGTGGGACCTGCTGTCGCCTGATGCCATCACCTCTACCCAACCTGGGTATTCAGGCATCTGTCCCCAGACCTTAGCTCAAATCCCTGCTATGAGGGAACCTGAAGCACAAAAGAGTACTCCTCCTTCCCCAAGGCAGGAAACTTTGCTCTTGGGATGGGTGTCCAATCCTCAGAGTGGGAGCCAGCAGCATGGCCCCTGAGACCACGCCCACTCATGAGGGCCGCACAGGGCACAAAGAGCCATTGTGACCCTTAGCCTGAGGACGTTTCCAAACAAGCCCCCTCGGGAGCTGGACCAGGAGCCCTATACTGGACCTGACATGCACCTAGGCCTAAATCCTATCTTTCAGGGGGGTTTCCAAGCACCCAAACCCAGAGCCTGTCTCTGGAATCCCTGTTCTGGGGAGAACCCTGAGATGGAAAACAGGATTCTTCCCTTCCCACAGAATGACACCAAACTATTGGGAGCTGGGACAAATCCCCAGAGAGAGAGAATCTTCCATATCCCCATTAGGCAACCCCTACATTCCCTGGCCATCCTACACACACAATCCAGAGACAAAAGCCTGAGCAACCGCCTCCCACTTGCCCTTAATTCAGATCCTGAGGAGCTCCCCTCAAGGTCTGCAGATCGGGCCTGCCATCACCTCGCTGCTAACCCTAACGTGAGTTTGTGTTTGCAGACTTCTGTCCCCAAAGCCCTGGCCCACACGCCCTCCACCATGGGCCCCTGTAGCCACACCACACGACTTTGCCTGCCCTCCTGAAGGAAACACTGCCTGTCACAGTTGCCCAGACCCTCCAGATTAGGAGAGACCTTCAAGGCCCCTGAGCTCACCCCAATTTCCTAGGCCGCTCTGCACAAAAATGTGCACTGTGACACAACCTGAGCACCCACCTCCAGGCAGACACCCGGGTAATTGGGCCTAGAGTCAGAAGATTTACACTGAGATGGCCCTAGGACCTAATCGGTATTGTAGCTTAGGTTTTCAGGCATCTGTCCCCAGAGGCCTGTTCTCAAATACCAATATATGGTTCAACAGGTGGTCCCTGAGCTACACAACAGAAACCCTCCTGTCCCCAGTAGGAGAATCGTGGGAGCTGTGTCAATCCCTCAGTGTAGGAGAATCGTACATGGCCGCTGAGCCACCATCCACATACCAAGGTCTCCCAGGACATAAGCCAGCATTGTGACCCATAAGCATGAGACTCCATGTCAACTCAGGTCCCTTGGTACTTAGCTCCGGAGTCACCAGATTGAACCTGTCATGTTCTTAGACTGCAATCCTAACATTAGGTGGGCTTTCCAGCATCCATGCCTAGAGTTCTGCTCTCCAATCTTTCCATATGGGGGACCCTGGAGAAATCAAACAGGACTCAGCCTGTACCACAGAAGGAAACCTTGCTGTTAGGAGCAACTCACAAGCCCTAGCATGGGAAAACCTCCATGGACTCATGAGGACACCACCCTTCCATTAGTTGGCCATCATGGACACAAACTCCAGCATGAACGAACCTCTGCCACTCGCAATTACTCATGTGCTGGATTTCTCGAATGTGCTGTTGCACATTGGAACTGCCATGCCTTTGGCCCTGAATCTAACCCTAGCTTGTGTTTTCAGACTTCCACCCTCACACTCCTGGCCCAGAAGACCTCCAGATTGGAAATTCGAGGGCCACAAGACAGGATTCCACATGCCCATCAGAAAGAAGTGTCCTATGGGGCTGTGCAGATACCCCACAGGAGGATGAACCAGCATGGCCCTGGACCGTACCCCAATTTCATAGGCTGTCCTGTGCACTAATCCTCAGTCTGACAAAACCTGAGCCCCGACTTCTGTCAGCCACCCACATAGCTCACCGCATATCCAATAGATGGTACCTGTCATGGCCAGAGGACGTCACCTCTACCCAATCTGGGTATTCAGGAATCTGTCCCCAGAACTTATCTCAAAACCTGCCCATGGGGGAACGTGATGCACAAAACAGTACTCCTCCTTCACCATGGCAGGAAACCTTGCTGTTGGGATGGGTGTCAAACTTGCAGAGTAGGAGAATCTGGCATGGCCCCTAAGTCACCACCACATTCCAGGGACTGCATAGACACAAATCTGCATTATGACCTATCAGCATGAGAATCCATTTCAACTCAACCTCTTGGGGACCTGGCCCCAGAGCCAGCTGATCAAATACACCTTGTCCCTAGGACAGTAGCCAATGGGAATGTGAAGTGGGGTTTCCAGGACACCATCCTTAGAGCCATGCTCTGGAATCTTTCTATATGTGGTAGCCTTGAGCCATCCAGCAGAACTCGCCAGACCTGCACAAGGAAACCTTGCTGTTTGGAGCAGCTCACAACACCCAGAGTGTGAAAAACTCCATGGCCTCATGAGGCCACCCCTCCATTCAGGGGCCATCATGGTCACAAACTCCAGACTGATCCAAAGTCTGATACTCTCCCTTACTTCAGATCCTGGATATCTTGATTCAGCCTCTGCAGAGTGGGCCTGCCGAACCCTCAGCCCAAAATGTAACCCTAGCTGTGTTTTCCGTCTTCAGTCCTCACACTTGTGGCCCGCACACCCTCCAGATTGGGAATTCTCAAGCCATAACGCAACACTCTGCCTGCGCACCAGAAGAAAAAAGTGCCCTATGGGCTGCCGAGAAACCACAAATGGGGATCAACCTGCATGGCCCTCGACAGCACCACAAATTCCTAGGCTTCCCTGTGCACCTTTCTCTGTCTGAAACAGCCTGAGCCCAGTCCTCCCATCAGACACCCAGACAGCTGGACGTATATGAAGGAGGTCTGGCCCGCTATGCCCTTGGCCGTCATATCTTTCCAACCTGAATTTTCATGCATCTGTCCCTAGACCTTATCTCAAATCCCTGTACATGGGGAAACCTGATGCACAAAACAGAACTCCTCCTCCCCCATGGAAAGAACCCTTGCTGTTGGGATGGGCATCAAAGTCAACCCCTCAGAGCAGGAGAAACCTGCAATGGCCCGTGAGGCCACGCCCATGCTTGAGGGCCAGCTTGGGCACAAACAAGCATTTTGACCCTCAGACTGAGCTCTGTTTTCAAATGATGTCTCTTGGTAGTGGAACAAGAGCCCACACATCAGGCTTGCCATGCCCTGAAGCCCCAATCCTCTCCAAAAGTGAGATTTACCATGTCGCCCGTAACTGGGGCTTTGCTCTGGAATTCCTCTTTTGGAGGGATCCCTGAGACAGAAAAAAGGACTCCGCCATTCCCACAGAATGACCCCAAACTCTTGGGAGCCGGGCCAAATTCCCAGAGAGGGAGAATCGTCCAAGGCCCATAAGGCCACACCTCAATTCCATGGCCATCCTTGACACAAAATCCAGAGACAAAAGCCTGAGCTACCACCTCACACTTGCCCCAATGTCTTGCCCTGAGGAGCTCCTGTCATGGTCTGTAGATCAGACTTGCCATACCCTCGGACCGAAACCTACCCAGGGTTTGGATTTTCAGAATTCTGTCCCCATAGACCTGGCCCACACACCCTCCAGGTTGGGGCCTCTGGAGCCACACCGCAGGAATATGCCGACCCTCTCGAAGGAAACTGTGCCTATTCCATTTGACACAACTCTACAGATTGGAGAAAGATACAAGACCCCCGAGGTTATCCCAATTGCGTCGTCATCCCTGGACCAAAAGGTGCTTTCTGACAAAACCTGAGCCACTCCCTCTACTCAGACTCCCAGACAGATGTCCCCAGAGAAAGAAGATTGAACCAGACAGGCCTGGGCCATAATCTGAACCCTAGATTAGGTTTGCAGGCATCCTCAGAGGCCTGTTCTGGAATACCAGCATATGGGCATTTCCTAAGGAAAAAAACACAACACCTCTCATTTCCAGATGATAACCTTGCTATTTGGATTTGTGTCATACTCTCTGTTTAGGAGAAACCTGCAGGGCCCCTGAGCCACCACCACATTCCAGGGTCTCCATAGAAACAAACCCGCATTATGATCCATCAGAATGAGAGTCCATTTGAACTCAGCCCCCTGGGGAGCTCAGCCAGAGCCAGCAGATAGAATATGCTTTGTCCCTAGGATCCAATGGGAATGCGAGATGTGGTTTCCAAGCATCTATCCTTAGAACCGTACTCGCGAATATTTCTGTACGGGATGTCCTTGAGCCATCCAACAGGACTCGCCTGTCCCACAGATGGAAACGTTGCTGTTTAGAGCAGCTCAAAACCCCCAGAGTGGGAAATCTTCCATGGCCTCATGAGGTCACCCCTTCATTCAGGGCCCATTAGAGTTGCAAAGTCCCCCTGAGTCAATGTATGATACTCTGTCCCTAGAGACAGAAGATTGAACCAGACTTACCCCTAGGTGCAAATCTGAACCCTAGCTTTGGTTTCCAGGTATCACTCCTCAGAAGCCTGTTTTCGAATACAAGCATATGGGTGTTCCCAAGGCAAAAAACAGAACACCTCTCACCTCCACATGGGAAGCTTGTTATTTCAAGCTGTGTAAAACCCTCTGGTTAGGAGAATCCTGCAGGGTTCCTGAGCAACCACCACATTCTAAAGTCTCCCTGGACCCAAACCAGCACTGTGACCCATCAGCATGAGAATCCCTGTCAACCCACCCCCTTTGGAACTTCACCCCAGAGCCAGGAGATCGAACCTTCCATGTTCCTCAGCTACAATGGTAATGCAAGGTGGGCTTTCCAAGAATCCATGTGGGAGCTCAGCTATCCAATCTTTCCATATGGGGGTCCCTGGGGCCATCTAACTGGACTCCCCCTTTCCTGCAGAAGGACACTTTGCTGTTTGGAGCAGCTCACAAGCCCCAGCGTGGGAAAACCTCCATGGCCTCATGAGGCCACCCTTCCATTCATCAGTCATCACAGACAAACTCCAGCGTCAGCAACCATCTGACACCTGCCCTGACTCAGGTGCTGGAGATCTCGAATCAACCACTGCACATTGGAACTGCCATGCGCTCCGCACTGAACTGAATCATAGCTTGTGTTGTCAGACTTCCGTCCTCACACTCCTGGCCCGCAAGCCATCCTGATTGGTAATTCTGGAGCTACAACGCAGCCTTCTGCCTGCCCACCAGAAAGAAGTGCCCTATGGGTCTGCCCAGATATCCCATGTGAGGATCCAGCTGCACGGTCTTCGAAGGCACCCCAATATCATGGGCTGCGCTGTGCACTAATGCTCTGTCTGAAGCAGCCCGAGCCCCGACCTGTCAGCCACCCAGATAGCGGGCCCAATATCCTTGCAGGTGGTACCTGCCATGACATGAGACCGTCATCTCTACCCAACCTGGGTATTCAGGCATCTGTCTCCAGACCTTAGATCAAATCCCTGCCTATGGGGGAAACTGAAGCACAAAAGTGTACTCCCCCTTCCCCATGGCAGGAAACCTGGCTGTTGGGATGGTTGTCAAAACCTCAGAGTGGGAGCCAGCTGCATGGCCCATGAGACCCTGCCAACTCAGGAGGCCTGCCATGTACACAAACAGGCATTTCCACCCTCAGCCTCAGACCGCTTTCAAACAAGCCCCCTCGGGAGCTGGACAAGGAGCCCACATATGGGACCTGCCCTGCCCCTAGGCCCAAATCCTAACCCTTGGTGGGATTATCCAGGCACCTGGACCCAGAACCCATCCCTGGAATCCCTGTTTGATCTGGACACCTGAGACAGAAAACAGCAGTCGTCCTTCCTACAGAAAGACACCAAACTCTTGGGAGCCGCCAGAATCCCCAGAGAGGAAGAATCTTCCATGGCTGCATGAGGACACCCCTACATTCCGTGTCCATCCTAGACACACCACCCAGACAGAAAAGCCTGCACTACTGCTCTCAGCTGCCCGAATTTCAAATCCGGAGGAGCTGCCCTCAGGGTCTACAGATAGGGCTTGCCATCACCTCGTCCCTAACCCTAACTGAAAGGGCCTAATTAATCAGAGGGAGCCATTTTGTTGTTTATGCAGTTGCAAAGCCCAGATACTAGAGTGGATCAGGCCAGGTGGAGACAACCAATCATTGGGGCGTGCATACTGTCTCCCTAGCTACCAATCCCAGGTAGCAAAGCCCAGATACAAGGGTGGGTCAGGCCAGATGGAGACGTCTAATCAGTGGGGCAAGAATATATCTACTAGGATGAATTGTAATTTAATTGACCACCCATGTGTGACCTAACATGACTTTGCAGTTTTCTCTGTAGATTGTAATCTCATTGGCCACCTGTGTGTAGCCAGGCTAAACCACATGGACTTTACCCTATAAAAAAAAGTCTGTGAGGCAGGGAGGGGTCGCCTCTTTGCAAGAGATGGCCCTGACCAGTCAGTTTGATTCTTGGTCCTTGGCTCGAAATTAACATTTGCTTGACTTTCGCTTTGTATCAGTCTTGCTCCTTTGATTATGGACCCTAACATTGGGGGCTCGTCCAGGATTAAATGACGAGAACTGAGCCAGCATCAGAATTTCTGAGAAAGCCTCCAGAGGTAAGAACACGGGATCCTCTCTGTCTGGCTGCGGAGCTCCACTGTGTGGCCCACTGGGTAGAAGCTGGATGCCGCCATGCTCCCCAGGGCTGGAGTGGATGTGGGGATGCTTCTTCCCTCTACTGGGGGATCACCAGGGGTTTCGAGTCCCCCTGGGAGGTCAGGGGATCATCAGGCAGTTTGTGTCCCCCTAGGAATTCAGGGGATTTCCTGGGAGTCTGAGTCCCCCTGGGCAGTCTAGGGCTTGCCAGAGGGATTGAGTCCCCCTAGGCAGTCTCCAGTGGGTCCAGTCCCCCTAGGTGGTCTCTGGGGTTTTGAATCCCCTTAAATGGTCACCCACCATTTCAGAGGGTTAGAGTCCCCTTAAGCGGTCACCAGGGCGTTCGTGGTACCCCAAGGCAGCCAGGGTGTTTGAGTCCCCAAGAAAATCCCCACTGGTGGCAGGACTGCTGGGCCTGCAGTTTTCTTTGTTTTGTCTTTTTGTGTTGTTTAGTGTGATTGAAGGAATGAGGCAAGCAGAGAGTTAGGGGACTCTAAATTTCGTCTCTCTGTTCCTCATAATAGATGTGGGGCTTCTATCTCATTTTATGTTTTAAGGGCTATGACTGGAACGAAATGGGGTTAGTCTAACTCAAGACAGATTTTAAGGAATATTCCCAAGCAGCTGCTGAAACTCCCTTTGTTTCGGGGAACTCCTGTCTTCTTTGGCCTGATGTGGACTGCCTAGACCCTCCCCCTGCTGGCGGAGAAGCATGGTGTCTGAAGTGTAGTGGGCCCAGGTGGAATGTGAAATCTGATAACAAAGAGATGACTAAACTGATGGTTAATTGTCTGTCTCGGGGTTTTAATGGGTAATTGTTAAAGTAACTCTCAAAGTTTTTGGTAACCTGAAACTGTGAAGGGTTGTTTGGATGACAAATGGAATTAAATTTATGAACATCTAGGTCTTAACAAAATGGGATAAAATGCTAGAGTGTTGGTTGCTGGAACTGGGTTTGTGCTTTTGAAATCTGTTGGTAAATGTGTTTTGTGCTTAATTGATTCATAAATTTGCATTCTAAGAATTCTCTTGTAAAATGATTTCTGCCCTAAAGGGAATTCATATGGGAAGACTTTCAGGACAAATACAGGTCTTTGATATGTTGAAATCCTGGAACTGAAATGGGTAAGAATATCCAGAAGTAAAAGCTGCACTCAGACTAAACCAGAATTAGTATCATGGGACTAGATGAACTGAAAGATTGATGTTTTGTCTTATTTTAAACATTACTGGTTCTATAGTGTTTGCTCTTCCAGACCGGCGAAACTTTTTCTTAAGTTATGTGTAACTTACATATGTAAAAGTAAATGTTTTTTTACCTAAGCTAGACAACATGAGGTAAATTTCAGAGAAGTTGCACGATAGCTCATTTAGACGATCTTGCTTTTGCCAGTCAGTCAGTCCCAGATATAGGGAGGAAACTTCAGAAAATGGAAAGATTTGAAGGGAAGAATCTGACTGAGTTAGTGGGAATAGCAGAAAAGGTGTTTAACACCAGGGATGCACAGGAGGAAGGTTTTGGCATTACATGAGGCAGGTAGGGGATGGTAAAAGGCAGGAAAAGCTTAAGCACAGGAAGGCAGGAAGACTTAGATTCATATCAGGGCACTTACTGTAAGGAAAAAGGACATCGGGCCAGGGAGTGCCCCCAAAAGGAAGAGGGCAACGCTGGCCACCTGAGACTGAAAGGGCCATAGTTCGGAGCCCCTCCCAAACCTCTGGTAAAATTGAAGTGCAGAGGAAATCAATTGATTTTTGGTGGACACAGGAGCACAATTCTCTTCATTGCTTATCTCAAAGATGCATTTTTCAGCATATCTTTAGCAAGGAAATCTCAGCTCTTTGCTTTTGAGTGGTCCGATCCACAGGAAGGGTTCCAAGACCAGCTCTCCCGGACAAGACTTCCTCAAGGGTTCAAGAGTTCACTGACTGTCTTCGACGAGGCCCTACACGAGGATTTGCGTGAGTACAGAACCTCCAATCCCAAAGTTCTATGTTAGAGTATGTTGATGACTTGCTGATAGCTGCTGAGGACTATAAGTCATGCTTGTGGGGCACAAGAACTCTCTTAAAGACTCTGCAGGAAAAGGCTATTGGGTGTCAGCAAAGAAAGCACAGCTCTGCAGAGCCATGCCACTTATCTAGGCTTTGATCTCCATGAGGGGATGCGTTCACTGTCTGAGTGCAGGAAACAGGTGATCACCCGATACCCGCACCCCACCACGTCCCAACAGGTGAGGGAGTTTCCTGGGACGGTGTGCTACTGTACACTGTGGATACTATGGTTTACAGAGATTGACAGACCTCTCTACGAACTGGCCAAAGGGGGGCTCACTATGATAGAGTGGACAGCGGAGGCAGAAGGAGCATTACAGGAATTACAAACAGCCTTACTGAGTGCCCCAGCATTGGCCATCCCAGATGTTACCAAGCCCTTCAACTTGTATATGGATTAAAAAGCAGGTGTGGCCAAAGGAGTTTTGACTCAGACTCTGGGGCCTTGGCAAATGCCAGTAGCCTATCTTAGCAAGAAACTAGATCCAGTAGTGGATGCAAGTAAATTGACTTTGGGTCAAAAATCTCATCTTGACCGCAACCCATACTATCAGGGGCCTTCTCAGGACTCCACCTAACCAATGGATGACGAACGCCCGAGTGACGGGGTATCAGGCCCTCCTCCTCAATGAACCAAGAGTGACCTCCCAGCCCCTGGCCATGCTAAATCCAGCCACGCTGCTGCCAGAAGAGCTGTCTGACCACCCACATGACTGTGGGGAGGTCCTAACCCAAGTCACAGGAGTAAGGCTGAACCTCAGAGCCATTCCCCTTCTGGATGCAGAGATGACTCTGTTCACAGATAGGAGTAGCTACATGGTTGATGGAAAGAGGTATGCAGGAGCTGCAGTGGTTTCCCCTGAGCAGGAACTCTGGATAGCAGCCGTGCCACATGGAACATCGGTGCAAAATGTGGAACTGATTGCACTTACCAAGGCACTCCAGATGGCCAGAGGTAAAACTGCCAGCATCTATATGGACAGCAGGTATGCCTTTACTACTCTCCATATACATGGGGCTATTTATAAAGAAAGGGGCCTATTGATAGCAGAAGGAAAAGGAATTAAAAACAGAGGAGAAATATTGGCTCTCATCCAGGCTATTTGGGACCCAAAAGAGGTGGCAGTTATGCATTTCCCAAGACACAAAAAAGGGGACTGATCTGATTTTTAAAGGAAACCAATGAGCAGATCAAGCCCCAAAGCAAGCAGCCTGAGAAACAGTGCAAGAGCTGGTTACACTCCCGGCTCCAGCCCTACCAGAAAAGCTGGACTCTTCAGAAGAAGATTTAAAGTATTTACAAAAATGGGCTAAATTAGACCATGAAGGGGATTGGACTAAAACTAAAGCAGGAAAGTTAATTCTTCCTCAGATACTAAGTAAGAAGTTAATAGACCAGATACATCAGGGTACTCATTTGGGGACATGATAACTCAAGGAACTTATAGGCAAGCAGTTCCAGGTTTCTAAATTAGGGCAGATGGTTCATGATGTAGTTGATAGATGTGCTCAAATGCCAGGCAGTTAATGCAGGAGGAACTAGAATGGGAAGAGGGAAAAGAGAACGAGGTAAGGAACCAGGCGTTTATTGGGAAATAGAATTTGCAGAGATGAAACCCAGAAAATATGGGCACAAGTATATGTTAGTTTTTGTAGATACATTTTCAGGTTGGGTGAGGCTTTTTCTGCCAAACATGAGATGGCAGGAGTGGTAGCCAAAAAGCTACTAGAGGTTTGGTTTACCTCTTGGGATCAGGTCAGACAATGGTCCTACATTTGTGAGTTCAGTCTGACAGGCATTGGCCAAAGCCATGGCCACTAATTGGAAATACATTGTGCCTACCTGCCCCAGAGTTCTGGGCAAGTAGAGAAAATGAACCGGACTCTTAAAGAGACCTTGACAAAGCTAATTCTGGACACCGGCAGTGGATGGGTCAATCTCCTTCCTTTCGCCCTCCTCAGGGCGTGATGTACAGGCTACTTAAACATGGTGACCCCATTAAAATAATGTCTGGGAGACCACCACTGCTCTGCCCTAGGCACAAGTGGTTGCTCTAACAGAAGTGACTGATCAGTCTATACTCCAATCACTGCAAGCATTATAGTCTGTCATAAAAAGAACCCACACAGGGATCTGAACTGCCCACACTAAGATGGAGATGGAATTGGAACAACAGCCTTGCCAACCCTGGGACATGGTTTGGGTATGTCGCCATCAAGTGGAAAACTTGGAGCCTCATTGGAAGGACCATTCACTGTAATCCTGACCACCCTCACAGCAGTAAAGGTAGATGGAATCAGGGTATGGATTCACGCGGGTCATGTCAAATGAGCTGAGGAGAAGGACGTCCCCAGCCAATGGACCCCACTGACCTTGGACTAAAGCTAAGACTCAAAAGACTATGAGTGTATTGTTGCTCCTATTGTTACCTGTTTATGTAAAGTATAGGTGAGAAATTAGATGAATGAAATTAGGAAAAATGCAAAAGGTTATACAAAGCGGTGAATGGCTAACTCATCAGCCACTGAGCGCTAATTTTACTTTTGAGCCCCTGCATTATAAATGCCCTAATGTCATTTTTTAAAAGATTTTATTTATTCATTTGACAGACAAGAGATCACAAGTAGGCAGAGAAGCAGGCAGAAATAGGAGGAAACAGGGTCCCTGCTGAGCAGAGAGCCTGATGTGGGGCTCGATTCCAGGACCCTGGGATCATGACCTGAGCCGAAGGCAGAGGCTTCAACCCACTGAGCCACGCAGGTGCCCCCTTAATGTCATTTTTATAAGAGAAAACTGGAGTGATAAAAATGTTAGTCTTACATGCTCAATATAACATAGAATGGGCTGAAAAGTCAAGGATTTGACTAATATCCAAAGAAAAGGGGGAATATAAGGGCCTATTTAATCAGAGGGAGACATAATTTTGTTTATGCAGTACATTTAGATTGACCCTATGCAGTATACTAAGATTGACCCTATGCAGTAAACTTAGATTGACCCTGCCCCTGCCAGAGAACTTACTTACAAAGCCCAGTTACGGGGCGCCTGGATGGCTCAGCGGGTTAAAGCCTCTGCCTTCAGCTCAGGTCATGATCCCAGGGTCCTGGGATCGAGCCCTGCGTCAGGCTCTCTGCTTAGCTGGGAGCCTGCTTCCTTCTCTCTCTCTCTCTCTCTCTCTCTCTCTCTGCCTGCCTCTCTGCCTACTTGTGATCTCTATCCGTCAAATAAATAAATCTTAAAAAAAAAAAGCCCAGCTACAGGAGCAGGTCAGGCCAGGTGGAGACATCCAATCTGTGGGGCACACATATATCTACCTGGTGAATTGTAATTCGATTGGCCACTCGTGTGTGACCTAACATGACTGTGAAGTTTTCTCTGTGTATTGCAAAATCATTGGCCACGTGTGCATAGCCCAGCTAAATTACCTCTATAAAAGTTAGTCTGTGAGGCTTTGAGGGGTCGCCTCTTTGCAAGAGACGGCCCTGACCAGTCAGTTTGATTCCGGTTGCTTGGTGTGAAATAAAGCTTTGCTTGACCTTCCTTTGTATCAGTCTTGCTCCTTTGACTACAGACCCTAAAATAACCTGAGTCTGTGTCTGCAGACTTATGTCCCTAAAGCCCTGGCCCACATGCCCTCCAGGATGGAGCCTCTGGCGCCAAACCACAGCAACTGGGCCTGCCCTCCCAAAGGAAACTCTGCCCGTCACAGTTGCTCAGACTGAGCCCACTTTAAAACACGCCCCTCGGGAGCTGGACCAGGAGCTCACAGAGCAGGACTGCCATCCCCCTAGGCCCAAATCCTAACCCTCGGTGGGGATATCCAAGTGCCCAGACCCAGAATGCATCTCTGGAATCCCTGTTTGTGCGGGACCCCTGAAACGGAAACAACACTTTTCCCTTCCCCCAGAAAGACACCAAACTCCTGGGCGCCGGGAAGAATCCCCAGAGAGGAAGAATCTCCCATGGTCCCATGAGGTCACCCCTACATTCCGTGGCCATCCTAGACACACTATCCAGACAGAAAAGCCTTCACCACAGCCTCCCAGTCACTCAAATTTCAAATCCGGAGGAGCTGCCATCAGGGTCTGTAGAACATGAGTGCCATCAACTCGCCCCTAACCCTAACCTGAGTTTATGTCTGCAGACCTTTGTCCCCAAAGCCCTGACCCACATGCCCTCCAGGATGGGGCCTCCTTAGCCATACCACAGTACTAGGCTTGCCCTCCCGAAATAAACTCTGCCTGTCACAGTTGCCCAAACCCTCCAGATTAGGAGAAACCTACAAGGTCCTTGAGCCTACCCAATTTCCAAGGCTGCTCTGGACAAAAATGCCCAGTCTGACACACCTTAGGCTTTTCAAAAGCCGACCTCCAGCAGAGATGCAGGTCAATGTCTCTGAGTCAGAAGATAGAAACTGACATGCCCCTAGGACCTCATTGGAACCCTAGCTTAGGTTTTCAGTCATCTGTTCCCAGAGGCCTGTCCTGGAATACCTACATATGGTCCAACATGCTATCCCTGAGCCACACAACAGAACCCTTCCTGTCCCCAGAAGGAAAGCTTGCTCTTGGGAGCTGGGTCCAATATGAGGGTAGGAGAATCCTGCATGGCCCCTGAGCCACTGCCACAGTCTAATGTCTCCCTGGACACCAACCAGCACTGTAAACCATCAACCTAAGAACTCCTGTTAACACAGCACATATAAAACTTTGAACCAGAGCCAGCATATTGACCTGCACTGTTCCTTGACTGCCATGGTAACGCAAGGTGGGCTTTCCAGGCATCCATTCAGAGAGCTCTTGTTATCCAATCTTTCCATATTGGGAACTATGGAGCCTGCAAACCGGATTCCCACTGTCCCGCAACAGGATACCTTGCTGTTTGGAGCAGCTCACAAGCTCTGGTGTGGGAAAGCCTCTTTGGACCCCTGAGACCACCCCTCTATTCATTGACCATCATGGACACAAAGTCCAGCGTGAACGGACATCTGACACTTGCCCTTACTCAGGTGCTGGAGATCTCGAATCAGCTGCTGCACAGTGGAATTGTCATGCACTCGGCACTGAACAGAACATAGCTTGTGTTTTCAGACTGCCGTCTTCACACTCCTGGCTGGAAAGCCCTCCAGACTGGGAATTCTGGTGCCACAACGCAGCCTTCTGCCTGCCCACCAGAAGAGGAAGTGCCCTATGGGTCTGCCCAGAAAGCCCTCATGAGGATCCAATGGCACAGCCTTCGAAGGCACCTCAATATCATAGGACTCCCTGGGCACTAATACTCTGTATGACACAGCCTGAGCCCCGACATCCTGTCAGCCACCCAGATAGAGGGCCCCATATCCTGCAGGTGGTACCTGCCGTGGCCCGAGGCCGCCATCTCTACCCAACCTGGGTATTCATGCATCTATCCCCAGACCTGACCTTAAATCCCTGCCTATGGGGGAAACTGTAGCACAAAAGTGTACTCCTCCTTCCCCATGACAGGAAACCTGGCTGTTGGGATGGGTGTCCAACCCTCAGAGTGGGAGCCAGCTGCATGGCCCATGAGACCACATCCACTTAGGAAGGCCACCCTGTGTACAAACAGGCATTGTGACCCTCATCCTGAGATGGCTTTAAAACAAGCCCCATTGGGAGCTGGACCAGGATCCCGCAGATGGGGCCTGCCATACCCCTTGCCTCACATTCTAACCTTCAGTGGGGTTCTCCAGGCGCCCAAACCCAGAATGTGTCTCTGGAATCACTATTTGTGCAGGACCCCTGAGATGGAAAACTGCACTCTTACTTTCCCCCAGAAAGACAACAAAATATTAGAGCCGGGCAGAATTCCCAGAGGGGATGAATCTCCCATGGCCCCATTATGCACCCCTCCATTCTGTGGCCATCCTAGACACACAATTCAGACAGACAAGCCTGAGCTACCGCCTCCCAGCCGCCCGAACTTCAAATCCCATGGAGCTGCCCTCTGGGTGTGCAGATAGTGCCTGCCATCAGCTTACCCCTAACCCTCCCCTGCATTTGTGTCTGCAGACTTCTGTCCCCAAAGCCCTGGCCCACATGCCTTCCAGGATGGGGCCTTCAGAGCCCCACCCAGGACTGGGCCTGCACTCCCGAATGAAACTGTGTGTCACAGTTGCCCATACCCTCCAGATTAGGAGAAACCTGCAAGGCCCCTGAGCCCACCCCAATTTTGTAGGCCACTCTGGACAAAAATGTGCAGTCTGAAACACACTAGGCACACACCGCCAGGCAGACACGCGGGTCAATGGCCCTGAGACAGAAGATTGAACCTGACCTGGCTCTAGGAGCTCATCACATCCCTAACTTAGGTTTTCAGGAATATCTGCCCAGAAGCCTGTTCTGGAATAACAACATATGGTCCAACATGTGGTCCCTGAGACACACAACAGAACCCCCACTCCCCCGTCCCCAGAAGGGAACCTTGCACTTCGGAGCTGGGTCCAACCCTCAGTGTAGGAGAATCCTGCATGGACCCTGAGCCAGTGCCACATTCTACGGTCTCCCTGGACAGCAAGCAGCATCATGACCTATCAGCCTGAGAACCCCTGTCAACTCAAACCCCTTGGTAGTTCGCCCAAGAGCCAGCAGAATGAACCCTCCCTGTTCCTTAGCTGCAATGGTAACGTGAGGTGGGCTTTCCAGGCATTCATGCGGAGAGCTCTGCTACAAATCTTTCCATATGGGGACCTTGGAGCCATTCAACGGGACTCCTCCTGTCCCACAGAAGGACACCTTGCTGTTTGGAGCAACTCACAAGCCCCCGCATGGGAAAACCCCCACGGCTTCTTAAGGCCTTCTCTCCATTCGCCAGCCATCATGGACACAAACTCCAGCATGAGCGGACATCTGTCACTCACCCTTGCTCAGGGGTTGGAGATCTCAAATCAGCTGCTGCATAGTGGAACTGCCCTGCACTCGGCATTGAACTGAAGCAAAACTTGTGTTTTCAGACTTCCGTCTTCACACTCCTAGCCAGCAAGCCCTCTGGATTGGGAATTGTGGAGCCACAGTGCAGCCTTCTGTCTGCCCACCAGAAAGAGGCAGTGACCTACCGGTCTGCCCAGAAACCCCACATGAGGATCCACCTGCATTGTCCTCGACTGATATCAACTCCATATCATAGGAGGCCCTGGGCATTAATGCTCTGTCTGACACAGCCTGAGCCCTGACATCCTGTCAGCCACCCAGATAGTGGGCCCCGTATCCTTCAGGTGGGACCTGCCCTGTCCCAGGACTTGATCTCTACCCAAGCTGGGTATTCAGGCATCTGTCCCCAGACCTTACCTCAAATCCCTGCCTATGGCGGAACCTGAAGCACAAAAGTGTACTCCTCCTTCCCCATGGCAGGAATCCTGGCTGTTGGGATGGGTGTCCAACCCTCAGAGTGGGAGCCTGCTGCATGGCCCATGAGACTTGAGTGCTGCCTTGGGCACAAACACGCATTGTGACCCTCAGCATGAGCCCGTGCTCAAGTAAGGCCTTTCCGTGGCTGGACCCGGAGCCAGCATATGGGGCTTGCCATGCCCCTAGGCACCCAAACCTAACCAGAGGTCCATTTTTCCACTCGCCCATACCCAGGGCTCTGCTCTGAAATCCGTCCTTTGGAGGGACACCAGATGGAGAAACCAGGACTCCTCCCATTCCACTGAATGTTGCCAAACTCTTAGGTGCCCTGTCAAATCCGCTGATACCTTGCCCCATAAGGCCACCCCGATATTCCACAGTCATCCTTGACACAAAATCCTCTGGAGCCTCTGGAACCACACTGCAGGACGGTCCCTGCCCTCTCCAAGGAAACTGTGCCCATTCATTGGCCACAACCCTACAGATTAGGAGAAATCTCCAAGGTCCCCGAGGCCATCCTAATCGTCGAGCATGCCCTGGACAAACAGGAGCATTCTGACACAAGCTGAGCTACAACCTCCACTCAGAAACACAGACAGAGGTTCACAGATACAGGAGATTGAACCAGACATGCCCTAGGCCCTAATCTGAACCCTAGCTTTGGTTTACAAAGCGTCTCTCCTCAGAGGCCTGGTTTCGAATACCAGCATATAGGTGTTTCCTGAGGCACCAAACGGAACATCTCTTGTCTCCACATGGGAAGATTGCTCTTTGGAGCTGTGTCAAACCCTCTGGGTAGGAGAATCCTGCAGGGCTCCTGAGCCACCGCCACATTCCAAGGTCTCCATGGACACAAACCCAAATGATCACCCATCCTCATAAGAGTCTATTTCAACTCAGCCCCTTGGGTAGTTTGCCCCAGAGACAGCATATTGAGCGTGCTTTGTCTCTAGGAGCCAATGGGAATTCGAGGTGGTTTGTCCATGCATCCATCCTTAGAAGCCTGCTCTCGAGTCTATCTCTATGGGGTGTCCTGGAGACATCCACCAGGACTCGACTGTCCCACAGAAGGAAACCTTGCGGTTTGGAGCAGCTCAAAACGCTCAGCAAGGGAAAGCCTCCATGGTCTCATGAGACCCCCCACTTCATGATGGGGTTACTATGGATGCAAACTCCAGTCTGAGCCAACATGTGATACTCTCCCTGACTTCAGATGCAGGAGATCTCAATCAGCATCTACATAGTGGGCCTGCCGTGTTCTTGGCCCCAGTCCTAACCCTAGTATGTGTTTTCAGACTTCTGTCCTCACACTCCTGGCTCACAAGCCCTCCAGATTGGGAATTCTGGAGCCACAACGCAGCCCTCTGCCTGCCCACAAGAAGAAAAATGTTGCCCTATGGGGTGGCCCAGAAACCCCAAATGAGGATCAACCTGCATGGCCTTTGAAGGCACCCCAATTTCCTAGGCCGCCATGGGCACTAATGCCCTGTCTGACACAGCCTGAGCCCAGACGTCCTGACAGAGATCCAGACAGCTAGCCGCACACCCAGCACATGGGACGTGACAAGGCCTTAGGCAATCATATCTTCCAACCTGGGTTTTCAGGCATCTGTACCTAGACCTTATCTCAAATCCCTGCACAGGGGGGAACCTGATGCACACATTAGAACTCCTCCTTCCCCATGGCAAGAAAATGTGCTGTTGGCATGGTGTCAAGACTTCAGGGTAGAAGAAACCTGCAAGGCCCATGAGGCCACGCCCATGCTTCAGAGCCACAGTGGGCACAAAAAGGCATTGTGACCCTCAGCGTGAGCCCCGTGTTCAAGTAAGGCCTCTCTGTGGCTGGACCCGGAGCCCGCATATGACGCTTGCCATGCCCCTAGGCTCCCAATCCTAACCTCCTAACCAGAGGTCAGGTTGTCCAGTCTCCCATACCCAGGACTCTGCTCTGGAATCCCTCTTTTGTAGGGACACATGAGGCAGAAAACAGGACTACTCCCTTCCACAGAATGACCCCAAAATCTTGGGAGCCATTCTAAATCTGCAGAGAGGGAGATTCGATCATGGACTATGAGGACACCCCAACATTCCACGGCCATCATTGACACAAAATCTAGAGAAAAAAACCTCAGTGACTGCCTCCCACTCGCCCTTCTTTCCTATCCCGAGCAGCTTCCCTCACGGTCTGTAGATCAGGCCTGCTATTCCCTCAGCCCCAAACTTAAGCCAAGTTTGTGTTTTCAAACTTCTGTCCCCACAGCCCTGGCCCACACACCCTCCAGGCTGGGGCCTCAGGACGGTGCCTGGCCTCTCCACAGAAACTATGCCCATTCCATTGGCCGCAACCCTTCAGATTAGGAGAAACCTTCAAGGCCCACAAGGCCATCCCAATAGTGGAGGATGCCCTGGACAAACAGGGGCATTCTGACACAAGCTGAGCAACTACCTCCACTCAGACATGCAGACAGAGGTCCTCGGATACAGGAGATTGAACCAGACATGCCCCTAGACCCTAATCTGAACCTTAACTTTGGTTTCCAGGCATCTGTCCTCAGAGGACTGATTTTGGATACCAGCATATAGGTGTTTCCTGAGGCACCAGATGGAACACCTCTCGTCTCCATATGGGAAGCTAGCTCTTTGGAGCTGTGTCAAACTCTCTGGGTAGGAGAATACTGCAGGGCCCCTGAACCATCACCACATTCCAAGGTCTCCATGGACACAAGCCCACATGATCACCCATCCTCATGAGAGTTCCTTTCAACTCAGCCACCTGGGTATCTCGCCCCAGAGCCAGTAGACCAAACCTGCCTTATCACTAGGAGCCAATGGGAATGCGAGGCGGGGTGTCCAGGCATCCATCCTTAGAATCCTGCTCTTGAGTCTATCTGTATGGGGCGTCCTGGAACTATCCACCAGGACTCGACTGTCCCACAGAATGAAACCTTGTAGTTTGGAGCAGCTCACAACCGCCATGTGGGAAAGCCTCCATGCCTTATGAGGCGCCCCTTCATGAAGGGGCCATCATGGACGCAAAGTCCAGCCTGAGCTAACATCAGAAGTCTGAAGTCACGGCCTGACTTCAGATGCTGGGGATCTCGATTCAACCTCTACAGAGTGGGCCTGCCATGCCATCAGCCCCAAACCTAACCTAGCTTGTGTTTTCAGACTTCTGTCCTCACACTACTAGCCCACTTGCCCTCCAGATTGGGAATTCCGGAGCCACAACGCAGCCCTCTGCCTGCCCACCAGGAGAAAAATGTTGCCCTATGGGGCTGCCCAGAAATGTCAAATGAGGATCAAGCTGCATGACCCTTGAACGTATCCCAATTTCCTAGGCTGCCCTGGGCACTAATGCCCTGCCTGACACTGCCTGAGCGCAGACCTCCCGGCAGACAACAAGACAGCTGGCCACACACCCAGCACATCGGATCCAAGGTAACATCATTAGTGTTTGATATTGATGTACTTCCAATACTTTATGTTTTTTATTTACTTGATTAAGAAACAGATCTAGAAAAATATTGCCATGGCCAGTGTCAGAGTTCCAGGAATTTCGGTACCTGTCTCACATTTAGGTTTTTTTTTTTTTAAGATTTTATTTATTTATTTGACAGAGAGAGAGATCACAAGTAGGCAGAGAGGCAGGCAGAGAGAGAGGAGGAAGCAGGCTCCCTGCAGAGCAGAGAGCCTGATGCGGGGCTCGATCCCAGGACCCTGAGATCATGACCTGAGCCGAAGGCAGTGACTTAATCCACTGAGCCACCCAGGCGCCCCAAAAATGGTCCAGTCTCATTCTTTAACATATATCTGCCCGGTTATCTCAGCTCTCTTTATTGAAGAGAGTGTCTTCTCCCTTTGCATATTCTTTATTCCTATGTCATAGTTCAATTGACCATATAATCATAGGTTTATTTATGGGCTCTCTCTTCTGTTCCATTGAATGTGTCTATTTTTGTGCTAATACCATGCTGTTTTGATTACTACAGATTTGTAGTATATTTTGAAATATGGTATTGTGATACCTCAGCTGTGTTTTTCTCTCAGGATTGCTTTGGATATATGGGGTCTTCTGTGGTTCTATACAAATTTCACTGTCACTTGGTCTAGTTTTTGAAAAATACTCTGGCATTTTGATAGGGATTGCATTGAATCTTTGCAAATCAATAAACGTCTTACACGACATCAACAAAATGAAGGATAAAAATCCTTTAATCATCTCAATAGATGACTAAAAGCATTTGACAAGAATCAACATCCATTCATATTGAAATGTTGAAAATCAGCAAAGCGAGGTTAGAAGGAACATATCTCTATATAATAAAAAAACATATATGAAGAACTCACAGCTAATATCATACTCAATCCTGAAAAACTAAGATCATTCCTTCTAAGGTCAGGAATAAAATAGGTATGTCCACTCTCACCGCTTTTATTCAACATTGTACTGGAAGTCCTAGCCACAGCACTCAGACAAGAAAAAGAAATAAGAGACATCACTATTTGTAAAGAAGTTAAACAGTCACTAATTTTAGATGACATCATACTATACACAGAACATCCTAGATTCCATAAAAAAAAAACTACTAGAAATAATAAGCAAGTTCAGTAAAGAGGCAGAATACAAGATTTATAGCCAGGAATCAGTAACATTTCTAGACACTGATAATGAAGTAGCAGAAAGAGAAATTAAGAAAAAAAAAAACATTAACAGTTGCACTCAAAGGAATAACTAAGAAAAAACTCAACCAAAGAGGTGAAAGACTAGTGTATGTAGTCCAAAAATCACAAACCACTGATGAAAGAAATTGACGATGACACAAACAAGTAGAGATATTTTATACTCATGTATTAGAATAATTAATATTGGTAAAATATTATATTACCCAAAAGAGTCCACATTTTTCATTCTTAAGCAGAACTGGAATTTTATAATCACTTCTGTTTGCTGATACCAAGAAACAATATTAGGTATCTGATGCCAGTTTCCCCTATGTGTAAAAAGTAACAGCTGTATGACCCTGAAGAAGACTCGTTAACTATAATCTATCATTGTAAAGTACCTGCCCCACTTCTACCATCCAGCAGTTCACCCATGTAGCCTGCTATTTTTGTCTGCAATATTAGTTTTGCATTAAGAATGTGCAGCTATGGGGAACCACAAATCACAGTCTTCGACACTTCCAACCCACTTGCCCCAAATTCACAAAATAAAATGTGTCTCTCAAGGTCTTCAAGGTTACCTTCAAGGATCATTGTATAGGAAATGAATGACATATAGGCAAATCAAATGTATTACTCCATATTTGTATTCAACAATACAGATAGCCCCAACTGCAAATTTCTTCAGGTCATCTGTCCTGAAAAAAAAAAAAAACATTGTAAATGAATATATTAAATAAAATCTTGTATTGAGATTAAAAATAGAAAACTCTTTCTGAGGTAATAAATACTCTAAACCATCTTTTAAAAACCAAAAGGAATCAAGTTAGGGTATGCAAGGCTTAACACCTTGACTTTAATCCACAATATTATATACATATCTCTTTCAGATTGTCAAAATTATGACAAATTTCACTGGATCTGCTGCCCCTTACTTCAAGGAGCCTATAGGTATCTGCCAAAATTTATGGTATCTGAATGTGGACTCCACAACTTAGTAATGTCACAAGTTCAAAACCATCCTTTTGGGTGCTCCAAGCATCTAAAAATGACAAGATGGACACCAGAGGCTCCTTTCAAACATGAGCTGCTAGGAACATGCAAGTATCGCTGTGAGTATCAGGACAGAGGGTTCACAAAGGAGGCAGATGTAGCTCCTCTCTGTTTTGGACATGAATATCCATGCAAATCTTTATCTCTACTTTTTTCCTTTAAAAGATAGAAGAGTTCCAAGTATATTCAAAGTCCCCATTTATGGTTTCTAATTTGTTGTAATTTTATGACATTATCAAATATTTTGCTATTTCTCTATGTGAACTTTAAACTGTACTATATTTCAAGTTTTATATTTTCACTAGAGTAAAAATCAAATTCTGTCATGGAAAATCCCTGAGAAAAACCATCCATATTCTTTCTTACAGAGAAAAATGGCAATATAAATTTATTAAAATTATTTAGTTTTGATTTGTGACTGGTAGATACTTAGAAGGCAAGAAAGTACTGAATCCATCTCTGTTCTTAATAGTATATATTTCTGGGGTGCCTGGGTGGCTCAGTCAATTAAGCAGCTCCCTTCAGTTCAGGTCATGATCTCAGTGTCCTGGAATAGAGCCCCGCATCAGGCTCCCTGCTCTGTGAGGAGTGCACTCCTCCTTCTTCCTTTACCCCTCCCCCCACTCTTGTGCTCTTTCTCTCTCTCAAATACACAAAACCTTTAAAAATACTATACATTTCTTTTTTTATTAAGAGATTTGACTTTCAGTCATTTCAATTCATTGTTGGTCTTCCTATTCTCTCTCTATATATACATATTTTTTATTTCTTATTTTTTTATAAACATATA
The DNA here is from genome assembly GCF_922984935.1 of Meles meles. Lineage (NCBI taxonomy): Eukaryota > Metazoa > Chordata > Mammalia > Carnivora > Mustelidae > Meles > Meles meles. Next base: position 773,627 of record NC_060081.1, read on the forward strand.
TAATGTATTTGTATCCCCAGAGGTACAGGTCTGTGAATCGCCAGGTTTACACACTTCACAGCACTCACCATAGCACATACCCTCCCCAATGTCCATAACCCCCCTCCCCCCTCTCCCAGCCACCCCTCCCCCTAGCAACCCTCAGTTTGTTTTGTGAGATTAAGAGTCAATTATGGTTTGTCTTCCTCCCAATCCCATCTTGTTTCATTTATTCTTCTCCTATCCCCCTAACCCCCCATGTTGCATCTCCACATCCTCATATCGGGGAAATCATATGATAGTTGTCTTTCTCCGATTGACTTATTTCACTAAGCATGATACGCTCTAGTTCCAACTACGTCATCGCAAATGGCAAGACTTCATTTCTTCTGATGGCTGCATAGTATTCCATTGTGTACATATATCACTCTTCTTTATCCATTCATCTGTTGAGCATCTAGGTTCTTTCCATAGTTTGGCTATTGTAGACATTGCTGCTATAAACATTCGGGTACACGTGCCCCTTCGGATCACTATGTTTGTATATTTAGGGTAAATACCCAGTAGTGCAATTGCTAGGTCATAGGGTAGTTCTATTTTCAACATTTTGAACATTTCTCAACATTTTGAGGAACCTCCATGCTGTTTTCCAGAGTGGTTGCACCAGCTTGCATTCCCACCAACAGTGGAGAAGGGTTCCCCTTCCTCCGCATCCTCGCCAGCATCTGTCATTTCCTGACTTGTTAATTTTAGCCATTCTGACTGGTGTGAGGTGATATCTCATTGTGGTTTTGATTTGTATTTCCCTGATGCCGAGTGATGTGGAGCACTTTTTCATGAGTCTGTTGGCCATCTGGATGTCTTCTTTGTAGAAATGTCTGTTCATGTCCTCTGCCCATTTCTTGATTGGATTGTTTTTTCTTTGGGTGTTGAGTTTGCTAAGTTCCTTATAGATTTTGGATACTAGCCCTTTATCTGATATGTTGTCTGCAAATATCTTCTCCCATTCTGTCAGTTGTCTTTTGGTTTTGTGAACTCCTTCCTTTGCTGTGCAAAAGCTTTTGATCTTGATGAAATCCCAATAGTTCATTTTTGCCCTTGCTTCCCTTGCCTTTGGCGATGTTCCTAGGAACATGTTGCTACGGCTGAGGTTGAAGAGGTTGCTGCCTGCGTTCTCCTCACGGATTTTGATGGGTTCCTTTCTCACATTGAGGTCCTTCATCCATTTGGAGTCTATTTTCGTGTGTGGTGTAAGGAAGTGGTCCAATTTCATTTTTCTGCATGTGGCTGTCCAATTTTCCCAGCACCATTTATTGAAGAGGCTGTCTTTTTTCCATTGGACATTCTTTCCTGCTTTGTCGAAGATTAGTTGACCATAGAGTTGAGGGTCTATTTCTGGGCTCTCTCTTCAGTTCCATTGATCTATGTGTCTGTTTTTGTGCCAGTACTTTGTTGTCTTGATGACGACAGCATTGTAATATGGTCTTCCAATTATTAACAGCCAAAAGCTTTGTCCCTCTAAGACCTCTCTACTGTTATCCTCCATCTTTATCTCTACCTCTCTTAAGGCATTTGTACTTCTTCTCTTTTATTGAAGTAACAAATACATAAAAGCATGTGCCATTTCTCCCACTAGATTCATCAAGAGCCAGGGAGGATCTAATTCTGTGGCTACACATATTCCCATAATGCCCAGTAGAGTTCTTTGAATATTATCATATATGTGAAAATATATTTATAGATATATAATGGATTGAAAGATAGTTAACATGTTTCTCAAAGTACAATAGGTAACAGGATAGTTCAAGGAATAGGATATTATGGTTAGTGTCTGTAACTGAGTTTTGCCATCAGAATCTGCTCAAAAGTGACAATTCAAATAATTCTTAAAGTCTTGTGGTTTAATATCTTTCCAAAATATGAACAATTTCCTAGTTTGTAAATACAAGTTTTAACAAAATGGGATTTTTCTCAGATGAGCAGAAATCTTACTATAGCTTATAGTCATTGCTCTGAATATAATTAACCATTGTGCCATACTAGAAATGCAGAAAACAAATAAAATTGAAAGGAAATGAGTACTGATTTCAAGATATTTCTTGAATTATCTTATCATGCCATGTCCTCTTTAAAGATAAATAGAATTCCACAGGGAAATTTAATTGCAGATTTAAAGTATTTTTCAGTTAATCATGGCTGCATTTTACCATTACCAAGCATTTCCTGCCAACCCTAAATGAACAAGATATCCAAATATCATTTAAATATATATATATATATATATATATATACTGTATATATACATAAAATATATATATACTGTATATACACATAAACATATATATGTTTGTATATATAACCATTGTGATAAGAAACAGTTCACAATAATAAATAGGCATTCTTCAATTCTTCAATTCTTTGTGAAAATTGTGGACTTGTACAATTATTTACAAAATGGCATAAATTCATTGGCATTAATTAGGTGGACAATATGTGTGCAAACCTCCTCTCACAAAAATGTTCTCATTGCAATGGGAAAATCATAAGATGCCAACTGATTTTCTAATTTCAGCTTTGTATTCTCTGTGGTCATCATCTGCACTGATTTCACCATATGAATTCTTTTGTGTCAATGTAATGCAAAAATATAACAACAAAGTCATCACTCCCAAGGAAGGAATGTGCTCTACTCTAATGAAAATGCTTATATTATACAAAAATACACCAAAGAGAAATGAAAAGAAACTATTCAAATCCTCAGATGGATGCCAGGAAGATGGCAGTCAGTAGGACACTAAACATCCTATGTTTACAACTAGATATCATTCATATACAAGTTAATAAACCTGAAAGCAATCCAAGGATTAGCAGAGCAACCTCCACAAGTAAATGTAGAGAGGAAGCCACATCAGAGGGATTCAGAAGGTCAGAAATGTTGGTCAGGAGATGCATGTAGGAAGAAGGGAACTGCCATCCCTAGAGAAAAAAGCACCAGGGAACCAACACAGGAAAAACAAATATCTAGCCTTGAAAACCAGAGGGTCTGAATTCTGTGAGTTTTTAAAACCAGTGGAACTTGGAGGCTTGAGCTTCAAAATTCAGCGGAATCAACACTGGGTTGGTGAAGAAGCCATGAGGGCTTCATAGCCAGGTCTCCACCATTAAAGAAACAACAGCTCAAAAAGAGACAACATAGAAAGAACAGCTTGCACAATGGGAGGGAGATACGTGTATACAGATTTCAAAGTATGTTGGGGGACTTCTCTAGGAACAAAAGATCTGGCAGTCATCATTTTTATCCCCCAACCCCCAGTATAATCACAAAGCCACCTGCAAAGGCAGCACAGCAGATCCTTGCTACCCAAACTGCTGGCAAAGGGCCATACCCACATGTTCTCCTGAATTGTGGGATCAGCACAATATTTGTTAATGCTGCACACCCCACCCAGCAGGTACACACAAATGTGGCTTTCCTCAACCACCACACTCCATGCCTAGCTACCATGCACACAGACACCACATGGCAAAACCACCCACCAGGTGTAGAAACTGGGCTTAGCCAATGTGCACAAAAGTCTATGGGCCCCTGGCCCACTGTGCAATTTGTCCGCACATGCTGTGCTTCAGGGAATCACCTACGAATAACAACTCATTGTGAATTTTCCAAATACTGGCACCCCAACCCAGAGCCCTTCTACTACCATGCCGTAACAGAACCATACTGCCTGGATCTCACTAACATTGAGAGAGCAAACAAAACTCATAACAGGCAGAGTCAGTCCAGATATCTGGACTGAAAGGAAAAGTGACTCAGACACAATAGCATGACATAAGCTACACATATGGAAAGCTCTCATAAAGTGATAGGTTCTAGTGAACAGAGAATCCTGCAATTCAGGGCACTACAGGACCTCTTCTTCATAAAGCCACTACTTTCAAGAGCAAAAGATATAGCTAACTTCCCTAAGACAAAGAAACATACACAAAAAAGTAGACACAATGAGGAGTCAGGAGAATATTTCCCAAATGAAAGATCATAAGAAAATCACAGCAGGAGATATAACCAAAGAGAAATAAGTAATAGGCCTCATGCAGAATTTAAAGTAATCATCATAAAGATATTCACTGGAACACTGAAGGAATAAGAGAACCCTAGGATCTTCTAGGCCTATGGACACAATTAGATAACTATCAAACCATCCTAAATGACCCCCCAGAAATCAATCTGAAGACTCACAGAATGAACTACACAACAAAAGGGAGAGAAGAGGTCACATTGAAGAGCTTAGGTAGTGCAGAGACATGGTTTGGGGCAGAAATGGATCATGGGTGCTGCAGAGGAGAGGAAGCGATAGTCACTGAGAAGGGTAAGTGGGGGGAGAACACAGGGGAACACAAAAAGGGGAAGTGTCCTCAAAGCTACTGGCTTGGAAAATAAGGATGAATTTTGTGAATTCCTGCAACCATCAGGGTTTAAAGACTAGAATTATAAAGGTCAGCAGGCTTGACTGAGATACACCTGGAAGGCACTGCCCTCTTCCTAGAGAGAAAGCAGGAAAACAACTCAGAAGCAGACAGTGTGGAAATTGCAATTTGACGAAAAACTGGGGACATAGGCAGGAGATTATTCACTCTTCTTGAAGCATGTCCCTGAGAGGTACCATTTATGGAGATGCCTCTCCAGGAACAAAGCAGGTGGCTGTCACAAGTTAAGTCTCTTACTCCTCAGCATAAGTACATAGCCACCTGCAGGAAGCAGAACAACACTAACACTGGTTGCCTACTTGTTTAGACCAAGCCCTGCTTCCTGAGTTCAAGCTGGACTACCTTTTTTTGTCTTCTTCTTCTTTTTTTATTTATTTCACTGACAGAAATCACCAGTAGGCAGAGAGGCAGGCAGAGAGAGGGAGGAGGCAGGCTGTCCACCAAGCAGAGAGCCTGATGTGGGGCTCTATCCCAGGACCCTGAGATCATTACCTGAACCAAAGGCAGAGGCCCCAACCCACTGAGCCATCCAGGCACCCCTAGACTACCTTCCTAAGTCAGGCTTGCCTCAGTCCCAGCCCAGAGGACCCCTCCCCAAGAAGAGAAGCAAAAATTCTTGTCCACTCCACCTCAGCCAACCACAGAGTTCTGAGGGCCTTAGTTTCTGGTGGAAGAGGTGGTAAGTCTCATTAACAAGCAGACCAGAACTCACCTATTTAATACACACCACATTCATGCAAGGGATCAGAAAGTATTGACAGCAAGCAATGACGATCTCTGCAGACAAATGGCCTGAATGAAAGAGCAGCCAAAAACACAACAGCACAGGGCATGCAACGTACACTGGAGGCACTGCTTGAAGTGCCAAGTCCTGGGCACTACAGGAACTCATCTTCCAAAAGTCATTACTTTCCAGAGAAGCAAACATAACTGGCTTTTCTAACACAGAGAAGAAAGCAGAGACAGAGGAAATTATCCCAAATAAAGACAAAATAAGGTCATGGCCAAATTTCTAGGTGAAACAGATAGTAGTTACAAGCAAGATGGAGAATTTAAAGCAATAATCAGAAGGTTACTAACTGGCCTTGAAAGAAGAGTATAAGAAATGAATTAGACTCTTACCACAGAGATTTAAAACAGCTTAAAAAGTACTAATCAGAAATGAAAAATGCAATAAATGAGATTAGAAACAAGCTTGATGCAATTAACAGGATGCTGGAAGAAGCAGAGGAAAAAATTCATCACAGGGAGGAGTCAAGATGGTGGAGAAGTAGCAGCCTGAGACTACATCAGGTAACAGGAGATCAGCTCGATAGCTTATCTAAACATAGCAAACACCTACAAATCCAACGGGAGAGCGAAGAGAAGAAGAACAGCAACTCTAGAAACAGAAAATCAACCACTTTCTGAAAGGTAGGACTGGCGGAGAAGTGAATCTAAAACGACGGGAAGATAGACCGCGGGGGGAGGGGCCGGCTCCCGGCAAGCGGCGGAGGAACGGATCACAAAATCAGGACTTTTAAAAGTCTGTTCCACTGAGGGACATTGCTCCAGGGGCTAAACCGGGGTGAAGCCCACACGGGGCCAGCGTGGCCCCAGGCCCCGCAAGGTCACAGAAGGATCGGGGGTGTCAGAGTGTCAGAGAGCTCGCAGGTATTAGAACGGAGAAACCGGCTGCAAAGACAGAGCCGAGGACTGAACTCTCAGCTCGGGGTTACCTTGAACTGGTCGCGGGCTGGGTGAGCTCGGAGCGCGGCTAGAGGCTGGGGATACGGGAGTGATTGGGTGCTGTCCTCTGGGGGCGCACTGAGGAGTGGGGCCCCAGGCTCTCGGCTCCTCCGGGCCAGAGACTGGGAGGCCGCCATTTTCATTCCTGTCCTCCGGAACTCTACGGAAAGCGTTCAGGGAACAGAAGCTCCCAAAAGCGAACCCGAGCAGACTACTTAGTCCGGCCGCGGGTAAGGGCGGTGCAATCCCGCCTCGGGCAAAGACACTTGAGAGTCACTACAACAGGCACCTCCCCCAGAAGATCAACAAAATATCCAGCCAGGACGAAGTTCATCTATCAAGGAGAAAGCAGATTCAATTCCTAAGACAGCAGAGCAATTCCAGAGGAGGAGAAAGCAAAGCACGGAACTCATGGCTTTCTCCCCATGATTCTTTAGTCTTGCGGCTACTTCAATTTTTTTTTTCTTTTTTCAATTTTTTATTTATTTTTTCTTTTTTCAATTTTTTTTCTTTTTTCTTTTTTCTTCTTCTGCTAAATTAAAAAAAAAAACTTTTACCCTTTTCTTTTTTAACGTTTTTTGACTAGTTCATCTAAATATATATATTTTTTCTTTCTTTTTTATATTTTTTTATTTGTTTTATTTTTTAAATTTTTTTTCTTTTTTTTTTCTTTTTTTTTCAGAACCTGTTTTTTATCCCCTTCCCCCCCCCACAATTTGGGGTCTCTTCTGATTTGGTTACAGCGCATTTTTCCGGGGTCTTTGCCACCCTATTAGTAGTTTATTTGCTCCTTCATATCCTCTTATCTGGACAAAATGACAAGGCTGATAAAATCACCACAAACAAAAGAACAAGAGACAGTACCGAAGGCTAGGGACCTAATCAACACAGACATTGGTACTATGTCAGATCAAGAGTTCAGAATGACGATTCTGAACATTCTAGCCGGGCTCGAAAAAGGCATGGAAGATATTAGAGAAACCCTCTCTGGAGATATTAAAGCCCTTTCTGGAGAAATTAAAGAACTAAAGTCTAACCAAGTTGAAATCAAAAAAGCTATTAATGAGGTGCAATCAAAAATGGAGGCTCTCACTGCTAGGATCAATGAGGCAGAAGAAAGAATTAGTGATATAGAAGACCAAATGACAGAGAATAAGGAAGCCGAGCAAAAGAGGGACAAACAGCTACTGGACCATGAGGGGAGAATTCGAGAGATAAGTGACACCATAAGACGAAACAACATTAGAATAATTGGGATTCCAGAAGAAGAAGAAACAGAGAGGGGAGCAGAGGATCTATTGGAGAGAATCATTAGAGAGAATTTCCCTAATATGGCAAAGGGAACAAGCATTAAAATCCAGGAGATGCAGAGAACCCCCCTCAAAGTCAACAAGAATAGGTCCACACCCCGTCACCTAATAGTAAAATTTACAAGTTTTAGTGACAAAGAGAAAATCCTGAAAGCAGCCCGAGAAAAGAAATCAGTAACATACAATGGTAAAAATATTAGATTGGCGGCAGACTTATCCACAGAGACCTGGCAGGCCAGAAAGAGCTGGCATGATATATTCAGAGCACTAAATGAGAGAAACATGCAGCCAAGAATACTCTATCCAGCTAGGCTATCACTGAAAATAGAAGGAGAGATCAAAATCTTCCAGGACAAACAAAAACTGAAAGAATTTGCAAACACCAAACCAGCTCTCCAGGAAATATTGAAAGGGGTCCTCTAAGCAAAGAGAGAGCCTAAAAGTAGTAGATCAGAAAGGTACAGAGACAATATACAGTAACAGTCACCTTACAGGCTACTAATGGCACTAAATTCATATCTCTCAATAGTTACCCTGAATGTTAATGGGCTAAATGCCCCAATCAAAAGACACAGGGTATCAGAATGGATAAAAAAACAAAACCCATCAGTATGTTGCCTACAAGAAACTCATTTTAGACGCGAAGACACCTCCAGATTGAAAGTGAGGGGGTGGAAAACAATTTACCATGCTAATGGGCATCAGAAGAAAGCTGGGGTGGCAATCCTTATATCAGATCAATTAGATTTTAAGCCAAAGACTATAGTAAGAGATGAGGAAGGACACTATATCCTACTCAAAGGGTCTGTCCAACAAGAAGATCTAACAATTTTAAATATCTATGCCCCTAACGTGGGAGCAGCCAACTATATCAACCAATTAATAACAAAATCAAAGAAACACATCAATAATAATACAATAATAGTAGGGGACTTGAACACTCCCCTCACTGAAATGGACAGATCATCCAAGCAAAAGATCAACAAGGAAATAAAGGCCTTAAATGACACACTGGACCAGATGGACATCACAGATGTATTCAGAACATTTCATCCCAAAGCAACAGAATACACATTCTTCTCTAGTGCACATGGAACCTTCTCCAGAATAGATCACATCCTGGGTCACAAATCAGGTCTCAACCGGTATCAAAAGATTAGGATTATTCCCTGCATATTTTCAGACCACAATGCTCTGAAGCTAGAACTCAATCACAAGACGAAAGCTGGAAAGAACCCAAATACATGGAGACTAAACAGCATCCTTCTAAAGAATGAATGGGTCAACCAGGAAATTAAAGAAGAATTGAAAAAATTCATGGAAACAAATGATAATGAAAACACAACAGTTCAAAATCTGTGGGACACAGCAAAGGCAGTCCTGAGAGGAAAATATATAGCGGTACAAGCCTTTCTCAAGAAACAAGAAAGGTCTCAAGTACACAACCTAACCCTACGCGTAAAGGAGCTGGAGAAAGAACAAGAAAGAAACCCTAAACCCAGCAGGAGAAGAGAAATCATAAAGATCAGAGCAGAAATCAATGAAATAGAAACCAAAAAAACAATAGAAAAAATCAATGAAACTAGGAGCTGGTTCTTTGAAAGAATCAATAGGATTGATAAACCCCTGGCCAGACTCATCAAAAAGAAAAGAGAAAGGACCCAAATCAATAAAATCATGAATGAAAGAGGAGAGATCACAACTAACACCAAAGAAATACAGACAATTATAAGAACATACTATGAGCAACTCTACGCCAACAAATTGGACAATCTGGAAGAAATGGATGCATTCCTAGAGACATATAAACTACCACAACTGAACCAGGAAGAAATAGAAAACCTGAACAGGCCCATAACCAGTAAGGAGATTGAAACAGTCATCAAAAATCTCCAAACAAACAAAAGCCCAGGGCCAGACGGCTTCCCAGGGGAATTCTACCAAACATTTCAAGAAGAACTCATTCCTATTCTCCTGAAACTGTTCCAAAAAATAGAAATGGAAGGAAAACTTCCAAACTCATTTTATGAGGCCAGCATCACCTTGATCCCAAAACCAGACAAGGATCCCACCAAAAAAGAGAACTACAGACCAATATCCTTGATGAACACAGACGGAAAAATTCTCGCCAAAATACTAGCCAATAGGATTCAACAGTACATTAAAAGGATTATTCACCACGATCAAGTGGGATTTATTCCAGGGCTGCAGGGTTGGTTCAACATCCGCAAATCAATCAATGTGATAGAACACATTAATAAAAGAAAGAACAAGAACCATATGATACTCTCCATAGATGCTGAAAAAGCATTTGACAAAATACAGCATCCCTTCCTGATCAAAACTCTTCAAAGTGTGGGGATAGAGGGCACATACCTCAATATTATCAAAGCCATCTATGAAAAACCCACCGCAAATATCATTCTCAATGGAGAAAAACTGAAAGCTTTTCCATTAAGGTCAGGAACACGGCAGGGATGTCCATTATCACCACTGCTATTCAACATAGTATTAGAAGTCCTAGCCTCAGCAATCAGACAACAAAAAGAAATTAAAGGCATCCAAATTGGTAAAGAAGAAGTCAAACTATCACTCTTCGCAGATGATATGATACTATATGTGGAAAACCCAAAAGACTCCACTCCAAAACTGCTAGAACTTGTACAGGAATTCAGTAAAGTGTCAGGATATAAAATCAATGCACAGAAATCAGTTGCATTTCTGTACACCAACAACAAGACTGAAGAAAGAGAAATTAAGGAGTCAATCCCATTCACAATTGTACCCAAAACTATAAGATACCTAGGAATAAACCTAACCAAAGAGACTAAGAATCTATACACAGAAAATTATAAAGTACTCATGAAAGAAATTGAGGAAGACACAAAAAAATGGAAAAATGTTCCATGCTCCTGGATTGGAAGAATAAATATTGTGAAAATGTCTATGCTACCTAAAGCAATCTACACATTTAATGCAATCCCTATCAAAATACCATCCATTTTTTTCAAAGAAATGGAACAAATAATCCTAAAATTTATATGGAACCAGAAAAGACCTCGAATAGCCAAAGGAATATTGAAGAACAAAGCCAAAGTTGGTGGCATCACAATTCCGGACTTCAAGCTCTATTACAAAGCTCTCATCATCAAGACAGCATGGTACTGGCACAAAAACAGACACATAGATCAGTGGAACAGAATAGAGAGCCCAGAAATCGACCCTCAACTCTATGGCCAACTCATCTTCGACAAAGCAGGAAAGAATGTCCAATGGAAAAAAGACAGCCTCTTCAATAAATGGTGCTGGGAAAATTGGACAGCCACATGCAGAAAAATGAAATTGGACCACTTCCTTACACCACACACGAAAATAGACTCCAAATAGATGAAGGACCTCAATGTGAGAAAGGAATCCATACAAATCCTTGAGGAGAACGCAGGCAGCAACCTCTTCGACCTCAGCTGCAGCAACATCTTCCTAGGAACAACGGCAAAGGCAAGGGAAGCAAGGGCGAAAATGAACTATTGGGATTTCATCAAGATCAAAAGCTTTTGCACAGCAAAGGAAACAGTTAACAAAACCAAAAGACAGCTGACAGAATGGGAGAAGATATTTGCAAACGACATATCAGATAAAGGGCTAGCATCCAAAATCTATAAGGAACTTAGCAAACTCAACACCCAAAGAACAAACAATCCAATCAAGAAATGGGCAGAGGACATGAACAGACATTTCTGCAAAGAAGACATCCAGATGGCCAACAGACACATGAAAAAGTGCTCCACGTCACTCGGCATCAGGGAAATACAAATCAAAACCACAATGAGATATCACCTCACACCAGTCAGAATGGCTAAAATGAACAAGTCAGGAAATGACAGATGCTGGAGAGGATGTGGAGAAAGGGGAACCCTCCTCCACTGTTGGTGGGAATGCAAGCTGGTCCAACCACTCTGGAAAACAGCATGGAGGTTCCTCAAAATGTTGAAAATAGAACTACCCTATGACCCAGCAATTGCACTACTGGGTATTTACCCTAAAGATACAAACATAGTGATCCGAAGGGGCACGTGTACCCGAATGTTTATAGCAGCAATGTCTACAATAGCCAGACTATGGAAAGAACCTAGATGTCCATCAACAGGTGAATGGATCAAGAAGATGTGGTATATATACACAATGGAATACTATGCAGCCATCAAAAGAAATGAAATCTTGCCATTTGCGACGACGTGGATGGAACTAGAGCGTATCATGCTTAGTGAAATAAGTCAATCGGAGAAAGACAACTATCATATGATCTCCCTGATATGAGGACATGGAGAAGCAACATGGGGGGGTAGGGGGATAGGAGAAGAATAAATGAAACAAGATGGGATTGGGAGGGAGACAAACCATAAATGACTCTTAATCTCACAAAACAAACTGGGGGTTGCTGGGGGGAGGTGGGATTGGGAGAGGGGGAGCGGGCTATGGACATTGGGGAGGGGAGGCGAACCATAAGAGACTATGGACTCTGAAAAACAACCTGAGGGTTTTGAAGGGTCAGGGGTGGGAGGTTGGGGGAACAGGTGGTGGGTGATGGGGAGGGCACGTTTTGCATGGAGCACTGGGTGTTGTGCAAAAAGAATGAATACTGTTACGCTGAAAAAATTAATAAAAAGGAAAAAAAAAAAAGAAACCCTAAACCCAGCAGGAGAAGAGAAATCATAAAGATCAGAGCAGAAATCAATGAAATAGAAACCAAAAAAACAATAGAAAAAATCAATGAAACTAGGAGCTGGTTCTTTGAAAGAATCAATAGGATTGATAAACCCCTGGCCAGACTCATCAAAAAGAAAAGAGAAAGGACCCAAATCAATAAAATCATGAATGAAAGAGGAGAGATCACAACTAACACCAAAGAAATACAGACAATTATAAGAACATACTATGAGCAACTCTACGCCAACAAATTGGACAATCTGGAAGAAATGGATGCATTCCTAGAGACATATAAACTACCACAACTGAACCAGGAAGAAATAGAAAACCTGAACAGGCCCATAACCAGTAAGGAGATTGAAACAGTCATCAAAAATCTCCAAACAAACAAAAGCCCAGGGCCAGACGGCTTCCCAGGGGAATTCTACCAAACATTTCAAGAAGAACTCATTCCTATTCTCCTGAAACTGTTCCAAAAAATAGAAATGGAAGGAAAACTTCCAAACTCATTTTATGAGGCCAGCATCACCTTGATCCCAAAACCAGACAAGGATCCCACCAAAAAAGAGAACTACAGACCAATATCCTTGATGAACACAGACGGAAAAATTCTCGCCAAAATACTAGCCAATAGGATTCAACAGTACATTAAAAGGATTATTCACCACGATCAAGTGGGATTTATTCCAGGGCTGCAGGGTTGGTTCAACATCCGCAAATCAATCAATGTGATAGAACACATTAATAAAAGAAAGAACAAGAACAATATGATACTCTCAATAGATGCTGAAAAAGCATTTGACAAAGTACAGCATCCCTTCCTGATCAAAACTCTTCAAAGTGTAGGGATAGAGGGCACATACCTCAATATTATCAAAGCCATGTATGAAAAACCCACCGCAAATATCATTCTCAATGGAGAAAAACTGAAAGCTTTTCCGTTAAGGTCAGGAACACGGCAGGGATGTCCATTATCACCACTGCTATTCAACATAGTATTAGAAGTCCTAGCCTCAGCAATCAGACAACAAAAAGAAATTAAAGGCATCCAAATTGGTAAAGAAGAAGTCAAACTATCACTCTTCGCAGATGATATGATACTATATGTGGAAAACCCAAAAGACTCCACTCCAAAACTGCTAGAACTTGTACAGGAATTCAGTAAAGTGTCAGGATATAAAATCAATGCACAGAAATCAGTTGCATTTCTGTACACCAACAACAAGACTGAAGAAAGAGAAATTAAAGAGTCAATCCCATTCACAATTGTACCCAAAACTATAAGATACCTAGGAATAAACCTAACCAAAGAGACTAAGAATCTATACACAGAAAATTATAAAGTACTCATGAAAGAAATTGAGGAAGACACAAAAAAATGGAAAAATGTTCCATGCTCCTGGATTGGAAGAATAAATATTGTGAAAATGTCTATGCTACCTAAAGCAATCTACACATTTAATGCAATCCCTATCAAAATACCATCCATTTTTTTCAAAGAAATGGAACAAATAATCCTAAAATTTATATGGAACCAGAAAAGACCTCGAATAGCCAAAGGAATATTGAAGAACAAAGCCAAAGTTGGTGGCATCACAATTCCGGACTTCAAGCTCTATTACAAAGCTCTCATCATCAAGACAGCATGGTACTGGCACAAAAACAGACACATAGATCAGTGGAACAGAATAGAGAGCCCAGAAATCGACCCTCAACTCTATGGCCAACTCATCTTCGACAAAGCAGGAAAGAATGTCCAATGGATAAAAGACAGCCTCTTCAATAAATGGTGCTGGGAAAATTGGACAGCCACATGCAGAAAAATGAAATTGGACCACTTCCTTACACCACACACGAAAATAGACTCCAAATGGATGAAGGACCTCAATGTGAGAAAGGAATCCATACAAATCCTTGAGGAGAACGCAGGCAGCAACCTCTTCGACCTCAGCCGCAGCAACATCTTCCTAGGAACAACGGCAAAGGCAAGGGAAGCAAGGGCGAAAATGAACTATTGGGATTTCATCAAGATCAAAAGCTTTTGCACAGCAAAGGAAACAGTTAACAAAACCAAAAGACAGCTGACAGAATGGGAGAAGATATTTGCAAACGACATATCAGATAAAGGGCTAGCATCCAAAATCTATAAGGAACTTAGCAAACTCAACACCCAAAGAACAAACAATCCAATCAAGAAATGGGCAGAGGACATGAACAGACATTTCTGCAAAGAAGACATCCAGATGGCCAACAGACACATGAAAAAGTGCTCCACGTCACTCGGCATCAGGGAAATACAAATCAAAACCACAATGAGATATCACCTCACACCAGTCAGAATGGCTAAAATGAACAAGTCAGGAAATGACAGATGCTGGAGAGGATGTGGAGAAAGGGGAACCCTCCTCCACTGTTGGTGGGAATGCAAGCTGGTCCAACCACTCTGGAAAACAGCATGGAGGTTCCTCAAAATGTTGAAAATAGAACTACCCTATGACCCAGCAATTGCACTACTGGGTATTTACCCTAAAGATACAAACATAGTGATCCGAAGGGGCACGTGTATCCGAATGTTTATAGCAGCAATGTCTACAATAGCTAGACTATGGAAAGAACCTAGATGCCCATCAACAGGTGAATGGACCAAGAAGATGTGGTATATATACACAATGGAATACTATGCAGCCATCAAAAGAAATGAAATCTTGCCATTTGCGACGACGTGGATGGAACTAGAGCGTATCATGCTTAGTGAAATAAGTCAATCGGAGAAAGACAACTATCATATGATCTCCCTGATATGAGGACATGGAGAAGCAACATGGGGGGGGTAGGGGGATAGGAGAAGAATAAATGAAACAAGATGGGATTGGGAGGGAGACAAACCATAAATGACTCTTAATCTCACAAAACAAACTGGGGGTTGCTGGGGGGAGGTGGGATTGGGAGAGGGGGAGCGGGCTATGGACATTGGGGAGGAGAGTTGAACCATGAGAGACTATGGACTCTGAAAAACAACCTGAGGGTTCTGAAGGGGCGGGGGGTGGGAGGTTGGGGGAACAGGTGGTGGGTGATGGGGAGGGCACGTTTTGCATGGAGCACTGGGTGTTGTGCAAAAAGAATGAATACTGTTACGCTGAAAAAATTAATAAAAAGGGAAAAAAAATTTTTTAAAACCCCAGCAGATTCAGAATAAACCAAGAGAGGGCAGTGATTGTAGGGATGAAGAAATGGGCCTTGAGATATTTCACTTTTTTCATTCTATGTGATACAAACTTGCAGTTTTTATTTGAGTTTAAAATTTGAGTTCCAGTTATAGGATAAATAAGTCACGGGATAAAATGTACAGAATGGTGACTGTAGTTAATAATACTGTGTTGTACATTTGTAAGCTGCTAGGACAGTAGATCTTAAAAGTTCTCATCACAAGAAAAAAATTGTTAACTATGTGACGTGATGGATGTTAACTAAACTTATTGTGCTGATCATTTCCCAACATGTAGTAAGTGTTGTACACCTAAAGCTTAAATACAATCTTATATGTCAGTTACAACTCAATAAAATTTTTTGAACAGTAAAAAAAAAAAAAAAAAAAAAAAAAAAAAAAAAAAAATTCATCACATAAAAGAAAATAATGGGAAATACTGAAACTGAACAAAATAAAGAAGAATTATGCAACATGATAATACATTTAAGAAAATCAGTAACTATATTACATGTGATAACATTTGTATTGTAGGAGTCTAAAATGAAGAAGACAGAGAAAATGGGGTAGAAATTATATTTGAAGAAAAAATGGCTGAAAACTTCCCCAACCTGGGGAACAAACAGTCATACATATCCAAGAGGAATAAAGAACTCCCATCAAAATCAACAAAAGCAGGCCAACCCCAAGACATATTGTAATTAAATTTACAAAATACAGTGATAAACAACGACAACCAAAAATTAAAAGAGGAAAAGAAAAGAAGTCGTTAACTTACAAGGGAAAACCCATAAGGTTACCCAGAGTTATCTCAACAGAAACTTGAGAAGAGAGAAGAGAAAGGCATAAAAAGCTGAAGTGCTGAAAGAGAAAAATATGCAGCCAAGCATACTCTATCCAGCAACATTATCATTCATAAAACAAGGTGAGGTAAAAAGTTTCCCAGACAAAACCTAAAGGAATTCATGACCCCAAAAAAGTCCTGCCAGACATATTAATGGAAACTCTTTGAATGGGAAGGAGAGGCCAAAATTGTCAAAGACAAGACAGGATCAGAGAAAATCTCCAGAAATGACAAGACAAGTAACAAAATGACACTAAATAACTATCTATCAATAATTATTTTTAATGCAAATGAGGTAAGTGATCCAATCAAGAGGCATATGTATAAGAATGGATTAAAAAAAGGACTCATCCAAATTGGGTTGACAAGAGATTCATATCAGACCTGAAGACACCTGTAAATAGAAAGTGAGGAGATGAAGAAGGTTTTTTTTTGTTTTGTTTTGTTTTTAAGATTTTATTTATTTGACAGGCAGAGATTACAAGTAGGCAGAGAGGCAGGCAGAGAGAGAGGGGGAAGCAGGAGCCCTGCTGAGCAGAGAGCCCTATGCGGGGCTCGATCCCAGGACCCTGGGATCATGACCTGAGTTGAAGGCAGAGGCTTAAACCACTGAGCCACCCAGGAGCCCCGATGAAGAAGTTTTTTAATCACACAAATGAATGTCAAAAGAAAGTCAGAGTAACAATACGTACCTGGGACAAAATAGACTTTAAAATGAAGACTGTAACAAGAGATAAAGAAGGGCACTATTGGGGCTCCTGTGCTTAATGACTTCTGTCAGACTTCTGCCTCCACAGCCCTGGCCCACACACCTTCCAGGCTGGGGCCTGGATCCACAACACACGATGGTGCCTGCCCTCGCCATGGAAACTGTGCCCATTCCATTAGTTACAACCCTACCAATTAGGAGAAACCTTCAAGGCCCCCAAGGCCATCCCAATCATGGAGGATGCCCTGGACAAACAGGGTCATTCAGACACAAGCTGAGCAACTACCTCCACTCAGACACGCAGACAGATGTCCCCAGAGACAGTATATTGAACCAGACAGGTCACTAGGCCCTAATCTGAAAGCTAGCTTTGGTTTCCAGGTGTCTCTTCTCAGAGGTCTGGTTTCAAATACCAGCATATGGGGGTTTCCTGAGGCACCAAACGGAACACCTCTCATCTCCACTTGGGAATCTTGCTCTTTGGGGCTGTGGTAAACCGTCTGGGTAGGAGAATCCAGCAGTGCCCCTGAGCCACCGCCACATTCCAAGGTCTCCGTGGAAACATATGCACATGATAATCAATCCTCATGAGAGACTATTTCAACACAGCACCCTGGGTATCTCGCCACAGAGCCAGCAGATTAAACTTTCCTTGTTGCTAGGAGCCAATGGGAATGCGAGGTGGTTTGGCCAGGCATCCATCCTTAGAAGCCTGCTCTCGAGTCTTTCTGTACGGGGTGTCCTGGAGACATCCACCAGGACTCGGCTGTCCTGCAGAAGGAAACCTTGCAGTTTGGATCAGCTCACAACCCCCAACGTGGGAAAGCTTCCATGGCCTCATGAGGACACCTCTTCATGAAGGGGCCATCATGGATGCAAACTCCAACCTGAACTGACCTCTGTCACTCGACCTGACTTCTGATGCAGGAGATCTCGATTCAGTCTCTGCAGAGTGGCTCTGCCATGCCCTCGGCCCCAATCCTAACCCTAGTATGTGCTTTCAGACTGAAGCCCCACCGGAGGACTGTGCCTGTCCTCTCCAAGGAAACTGTGCCAGTTACATGGGCCAGAACCCTACAGATTGGGAGAAACCTCCAAGGCCCCCGAGGCCATCCTGATCGAGTAGGCCGCCCTGGACAAACAGGGCCATTCTGACCAAAGCTGAGCAACTACCGCCAGTCAGATATGCAGACTGATGTCTCCAGACCCAGAAGATTGAACAGAATAGGCCCATAGGCACTAACCTGAACACTTGCTTTGGTTTCCAGGCGTCTCTCCTCAGGGCCCTGGTTTCAAATACCAGCATATGGGATTTTCCTGTGGCACCAAACAGAACACCTCTTGTCTCCACATGGGAAGCTTACTCTTTGCAGCTGTGTGAACCTCTCTGTGTAGGAGAATCCTCCAGAGTCCCTGAGCCACTGCCACATTCCAAGGTCTCCATGGACATAAACCCACATTATGACCTATCATCAGCAGAGTCCATTTCAACTCAACTCCATGGATAGCTCACCCCAGAGCCAGCTGGGCGAACCGTCTTGTCGCTTGGAGCCAATGGGAATGTGAGCTGGGGGTGTCCAGGCATCCGTCCTTAGAATCCTGCTCTTGAGTCCTTCTGTATGGTGCATCCTGGAGCCATCCAACAGGACTCGACTGTCCTGCAGAAGGAAACCTTGCGGTATGGAAGAGCTCACAACCCCCAGCGTGGGAAAACATCCATGGCCGCATGAGAACCCCCTCCCATTCATGAATGGGACACAAACTCCAGCCTGAGCCAACGTCAGATACTCGCCCTGACTTCAGATGCAGGATATCTTGATTCAGCCTCTGCAGAGTTGCCCTGCTTTGCCCTTGGCCTGAAACCTAAACATAGCTTGTGTTTTCAGACTTCTGTCCTCACACTCCTGGCCCACAAGCCCTCCAGATTGGCAATTCTGGGGTCACAACACAGCACTGTGCCTGCCCAGCAGAAGAAAACGTTGCCCTATGGGGCTGCCCAGAAACCCCACAGAAGGATCAACCTGCATGGCCCCCTCAACCGCACCCCAATTTCATAGGCTTCCCTGGGCAATAATTCTCCATCTCACACAGCCTGAGCCCAGACTTCCTGACAGACACCCAGACAGCTGGCCACACACCTGCCATGGCCTGAGGCTGTCATCTCTTCCCAACCTGGGTTTCGAGGCATGAGAACTGTAGGGGCCTGATTAGCCAGAGGAACTTACTTGTAAACCCTGGATATAGGGGCGGGCCAAGCCAGATAACCATATCCAATCAGTGGGGCACGCATATATTAACTGTGGTGAGTTGAAATCTCATTGGCCACCTGTGTGTGGGCCAGGTTCAGCCACCTCTGTAAAGGTTAGTCTGGGAGACTGGGGTGGGGGAAGAAGTAGGAGGAGTTAGAATAGCCATTAGAGAAGTAGGAGGAGTTAGAATAGCCATTAGAATAGCAGTTAGAATAGCCGTTAGAATAGCAGTTAGAATAGCCGTTAGAGTGTCCATTGGGAATTGCTAGGGTAGTCATAGGAGTGATAGCGTTGGGGTCGTCTGGAGTGTTGCCACCCCGAGCCGTGGCCCCACTGCCAGCAGCCTCGCCGACCCCAGCCGCAGCCTCACTGGAGTGGCCTGGTCTGGAGCGGCCTCGCCAGAGCAGTGTCATTCTGGGGAGCAGCCTTGTTGGCATGTGGCCTCGTCATTGAGCGGCCTTGTCCAGAGTGGCCTCTTCATCATCGGGAGCAGCCTCTTCATCTTCGGGAGCAGCCTCGTCCAGCATGTGGCCTCGTCTGGGGAGCGGCCTCCTCCAGGGAGTGGCCTTGTCGGAGTGGCCTCATGGGGGAGCGGAGTTTGTCGTCAGGGTTGTCGTCCTCATCTTCCTCGCCTCTTTGTCATCAGGAGCAGCATCCTCATCGTCGTCGCCTCTATGTAAGATATGGTCCTGACTGGTCGGTTTGGTTTCTGATGCTTGGCGTGAAATAAAGCTTTGCTTGATTTTCACTTTGTGTCAGTCTTGTTCCTTTGATCACAGACCCTAACAAGAACCTAGACCTTATCTCCAATTGCAGCACAAGGGGGAAACTGATGCAAAAATCAGAACTCTTTCTTGCACCTGGCAGGAAACCTTGCTGTTGTCATGGTGTCCAACCTTCAGGGTAGGAGAAACACGCATGGCCCATGAGGCCCCGCCCATTCTAGTGGGCCGCCTTGGGCACAAACACGCATTGTGACCCTCAGCATGAGCTCCGTGTTCAAGTAAGGCCTCTCAGTGGCTGTCGCAAGAGCACACATATGGGGCTTTCCATGCTTTTAGGCCCCAAGTCCTAAGCTTATGTAGGTTTTCCAGTTGCCCATCCCCAGGGCTCTATTCTGGGATCCCTCTCTGGAAGGGACACTGGAGGCAGAAAACAGGACTCCTCTCTTACCACAGAATGTCCCCAAACTATGGGAGCCAGGCCAAATCCCCAGAGATGGAGACTCATCTACGGCCCAGGAGGCCACCCCTCCATTCCATGGCCATCCTTGACACAAAATCCAGAGACAAAAGCCTGAGCAACCGCCTCACACTCACCCTTGGTTCATATCCTGAGGAACTCCTCTCATGGTTTGTAGATCAGGCCTGCCATACCATCGGCCCCAAACCTAAGACAAGTTTGTGTTTTCAGATTTCCGTCCCCACAGCCTGGCCACACACCCTCCAGGCTGGGGCCCCTGCAGCCACACCGCAGGACTGTGCCTGCCCTCTCCAAGGAAACTCTGCCCATTCCATGGGCCACAACCCTACAAATTGGGAGAAACCTCCAAGGCCCCTGAGGCCATCCCGATAGTGTAGGCTGTCCTGGACAAACATGGACATTCTGACCCAAGCTTGTGAGGGCCTGTATGAGGGCCTGGTTAGCCAGAGGAACTTACTTGCATTCCCCAGATATAGGGATGGGCCACGCCAGATGGAGACATCCCATCAGTGGAGCAAACATATATTTACTGTGGTGTGTTGCAATTTCATTGGCTACCTGTGTGTGGGTCGGGCTCAGCGACCTCTATAAAGGTTAGTCTGTGAGGCTGTGTGGGGCGAGCAGTAGGAGGAGTAGTAGTAGACATTAGGGTACCCATTGGAGTCATCGTCAGAGTAAGAGTTGTCATTGAGAGCAGCGCCGCCTGGAGCAGCCTTGTCACCATGAGCAGCCTCACCAGCACAAGCTTCCTCACAGCCCCAAGCAGCAGCACTGCCGGGAGAGGCCTTGTCTGGGGAGTGGCCTTGTCGGAGTGGCGTCATGGGGAGCAGAGTCCATGTCGTCAGGGTTGTCGTCCTCCTTGTCATCTCCTCTTCGTCATTGGGAGCGGCCTCGTCCAGGGAGCAGCCTTGTCCGGGGAGCGGTCCTGTTGGTGTGGCATCTTGGGTAGCAGAGTCTGTGTCATTGGGGTTGTCGTCCTCGTGGTCATCACCTCTTCATTGTCGGGAGCAGTCTCGTATGGGGAGTGGCCTTATCTGGAGAGTGGCCTTGTGGGTGAGCGGCCTTGTCTGGGGAGTGGGCTTGTCCTGAGCAGCCTTGTACAGAGCGTCCTCAACCAGGGAGACCGTCGTCAGGGTCGTCCTCACCACCTCTTCTTGAGAGACAGCCCCCACCATTCGGATTGAACTCCTCCATCTCCATGGCAAGAAAAAATTGCTGTTTGCATTGTGTCCAACCTTCAGGGTAGGAGAAAACAGCATGGCCCATGTGCCAAGCCCATGCCCGAGGGCCGCCTTGGTCACAAACACTCATTGTGATATGCAGTGTGAGGCCCCTGCTCAAGTAAGGCCTCTCAGTGGCTGGACCAAGAGCCCGCATATGGTCTTGCCATGCCCATAGGCCCCAAATCCTAACCAGAGTTCAGGTTTTCCAGTCGTCTGTACCCAGGGCTCTGCTTTGAAATCCCTCTTTTGGAGGGACACTGGAGGCAGAAAGCAGGACTACTCCCTTTCCACAGAATGATCCCAAACTCTTGGAAGCCGGGCCAAATACCCAGAAAGGGAGAGTCGTCCATTGAGCATGAGGCCACCCTTACATTCCATGGCCATCCTTGACACAAAATCCAGAGACAAAAACCTGAGCAACCAACTGTCTCCCACTTGCCCTTCATTCATATCCTGAAGAGCTCCCCTCATGGTCTGGAGATCAGAGCTGCCATACACTCCGCCACAAACCTAAACCGAGTTTGTGTTTTCAGACTTCTGACGCCACAGCCCTGGCCCACACTGGCTCCAGGCTGAGCCCCTGGAGCCACACCTCAGGACTGTGCCTGCCCTCTCCAAGGAAACTCTGCCCTTTCCATTGGCCACAACTCTACAAATTAGGAGAAACCTCCAAGGTCCCCGAGTCCATCACAATAGTGTAGGGCACCCTGGACAAACAGGGGCAATCTGACAAAAGCTGAGCAACTACCTGCACTCAGACAATCAGATGGATATCCCCAGAGAGAGAAGATTGAACGGGACAGGTCACTAGGCCCTCATCTGAACTCTTGCTATGGTTTCCGGGCCTCTCTCCTCAGAGGCCAGGTTTCAAATACCAGCATATGGGGGTTTCCTGAGGCACCAAGCAGAACCCCACTCGTCTCCACATGGGAAACATGCTCTTTGGAGCTGTGTCAAACCCTCCAGTTAGGAGAATCCTTAAGGCCCCCGAATCACTGCCACATTCCAAGGTCTCCATGGACACAAAACCATATGATGACCCATCCTCAGGAGAGTCCATTTCAACTCTGCTCCCTGGGTAGCTACCGCCGAGCCAGCAGATCGAACATGCCTTGTAGCTAGGAGAAAAAGGGAATGCGAGGTGTGTTACCCAGGGATCCATCCTTAGAACCCTGCTCTCGAGTCTTTCTGTATGGGGTGTCAGGGAGCCATTCATAAGGACTTGACTGTCCCACAGAAGGAATCCTTGTGGTTTGGAGCATCTCACAACTCCCAGTGTGGGAAGACCTCCATGGACTCATGAAGCTCCCCCCCCCTTCATGAAGGGGCCATCATGGACACAAACTGCAAGCTGAGCCAATGTCTGCTTCTTGCCCTGACTTCAGATGCAGGAGATCTCGACTCAGTCTCTTCAGAGTGGGCCTGCCATGCTCTTGCCCTGAAACCTAACCCTAGCTTGTGCTCTCAGACTTCCATCCTCAAACTGCTGGCCCACAAGCACTCCAGATCAGAAATTCTGGAGGCACAACGCAGCACTCTGCATGCCCACCAGAAGAAAAAATGTTGCCCTATGGGGCTTCCCAGAAACCCCAAATGAGGATCAATCTGCATGCCTCTCAACTGCAACCCAATTACGTAGGCTGCCCTGGGCACTAATGCTCTGTCTGACACAGCCAGAGCCCGGACCTCCCGAAAAACACCCAGAGAGCTGGCTGCACACTCAACATATCCAACTAGCCATAGCCTTAGGCAGTCATCTCTTCCCAACCTGGGTTTTCAGGCTTCAGAACCTAGACCTTATCTCCAAAAACTGCACAGGGGTGAACCTGATGAAGAAATCAGAACTCCTCCTTCCCCGTGGCAAGAAATCTTGCTGTTGGCATGGTGTCCATCCTTCAGGGTAGGAGAAACCAGCATGGCCCATGTGGCCATGCCCATGCTTGAGGGCTTCCGTCGGCAGAAACACATATTGTGACCCTCAGCATGAGCGCCGTGCTAAAGTAAGGCCTCTCAGTGGCTGCACCAAGAGCACTCATATGGGGCTTGCCATGCTCCTAGGCCCCCAATCCTATCGAGAGGTCGGGTTTTCCAGCTCTGGAATATCTCTTTTGGAGGGACACCGGAGGCAAAAAACAAGACTACTCCCTTACCACAGAATGACCCCAAACTCTTGGGATCTGGGCATGGCCCATGAGGCCACCCCTCCATTCCACGGCCATCCTTGACACAAAATCCAGAGACAAAAGCCTGAGCAACCAACCGCCTCACACTTGCCCTTCGTTCATATCCAGAGGAGCTCCCCTCACGGTCTGGAGATTGGGCCTGCCATACACTCGGCCCCAAGCCTAAGTCAAGTTTGTGTTTTCAGACTTCTGAGGCCACATCCCTGGCCCACACATCCTCCAGGCTGAGCCCTTAGAGCCAAACCTCAGGACTGTGCCTTCCCTCTCCAAGGAAACTCTGCCCTTTCCATTGGCAACAACTCTACAGATTAGGAGAAAGCTCCAAGGTCCTCGAGGCCATCCCCATGGTGTAGGCCCTCTGGACAAACAGGGGCGATCTGACACAAGTTGAGCAACTACCTCCACTCAGACAAGCAGACGGATGTCCCCAGAGACAGAAGATTGAACCTGACAGGCCCCTAAGCCCACATCTGAAACCTCACTATGGTTTCCAGGCGTCTCTCCTCAGAGGCCTGGTTTCAAATACCAGCATATGGGGGTTTCCTGAGGCACCAATCAGAACACCTCTTGTCTCCACATGGAAAACTTGCTCTTTGTAACTGTGTCTAACCCTCCAGTTAGGAGAATATTTCAGGGCCACCGATCCACTGCCACATTCCAAGGTCTGCATGGACACAAACCCACATGATGACCCATCCTCAGGAGATTCCATTTCAACTCAAAACGCTGGGTACCTCCCCCTGAGCCAGCAGATCGAAACTGCCTTGTCACTAGGAGTCAATTGGAATGCGAGGTGGGGTGCCCATGCATCCATCCTTAGAACCCTGATCTCGACTCTTTCTGTAAGGGGCATCAGGGAGCCATCCAACAGGACTTGACTGTCCTGTAGAAGGAATCCTTGTGGTTTGGTGCATCTCACAACTCCCAGCTTGGGAAAACCTCCATGGCCTCATGAGCCACCCCCGCCCCCCCATTCATGAAGGGGCTATCATGGACACAAACTCCAAGGTGAGTCAACGTCTGCTCCTCGCCCTGACTTCATATGCAGGAGATCTCTATTCAGCCTCTGCAGAGTGGGGCTGCCATGCCCTCGCCCCGAAACCTAACCCTAGCTTGTGTTCTCAGACTTACGTCCTCACACGCCTGACCCACAATCCCTCCAGTTTGGGAATTCCAGGGCCACAACGCAGCACTCTTCCTGCCCACTGTTAGGGTCCATGATGAAAGGAACGAGACTGACACAAAGTGAAAATCAAGGAAAGCTTTATTTCCTGCCATGCATCAGAAACGAAACAGACCAGTAGGTGCCGGAGCCCCATGCATTAGAAATCAAACTGACCGCTAGGTGCCTGAGCCTTGCTGGGGGCCACCGCCTCCTTGCCCTGGGGTCCTTCCTGGAGGCTCCCTGACTCACCCTCACTGTACCACAGGCCGCTCCTGACGAGGCTGCTCCCGGCTGCACCACTGCTTGGGGTGGCGAGGCCACTGCAGATGAGGCTGTTCCCCAGCCGTCTAGTGACAGCGCCGCTGTTTGGGCGGCAAGGCTGCTCGCGGTGGCACTGCTGCAGATGAAGCCGCCAGTGATGCCGCTCCTGACGAGGCTGCACTGCCCGCTCCTGACGAGGCAGCTTGCTGTGGCGCCACTGCTCAGGGTGGCGAGGCCACTCCCCGGGATGAGGCCGCTCCCGGTGATGAAAAGGGCGCTGTCACTCTCCACAACCCGGAGACTACCACTACCCTAATGGCTTCCAATGGCTCCTGCTACCGGCAACCCTCCTCCTGCTACTACCCCCCTTGCAGCCTCACAGACCAGCCTTTATAGAGGTGGTTGATCCCGGCCCACACACAGGTGGCCAATGGGATTGCAACTCACCTCAGTAAATTTATGCATGCCCCACTGATTGGCCGTCTCCTCTAGCTGGCCTGGCCCGCCCCTAAAACCACCAGAAAAAAAAAAAGTTGCCCCATGGGGCTGCCCAGAAACCCCAAAAGAGGACAAACCTTCATGCCACTCAACTGCACCCCAATTATATAGGCTGCCCTGACCACTAATGCTCTGTATGACACAGCCTGAGCCCTGACCTCCCGACCGACACACAGACAGCTGGCCACACACCCAGCATATCAGGCCCGCCATATCCTTAGGCCGACATTTCTTCCCAACCTGGGTTTCCAGGCTTCAGAACCAAGACCTTATCTCCAATCACTGCACAGGTGTGAACCTGATGCATAAATCAGAACTCTTCCATTACCATAGCAAGAAACCTTTATGTTGGCATGGTGTCCAACTTTCAGGGTAGGAGAAACCAGCATGGTCCATGAGGCCACGTCCATGCATGAGGGCTACCTTGGTCACAAATACGCATTGTGACCCTAAGTGTGAGCCTGATGCTCAAATAAGGTCTCTCAGTGGCTGGACCAAGAGCACTCATATGGGGATTGCCATTCCCCTAGGCCCCCAACCTTACCAGAGGTCTGATTTTCCAGTCGCGTGTACCAAGGAATCCTTCTGCTGAGGAATCCCTCTTTTGAGGGGCACCTGAAGCAGAAAACAGGACTCCTCCCTTTCCACAGAATGACCCCAAACTCATGGGAACTGGGCCAAACCCCAGAGAGGGAGACTCGTCCATGGCCCATGAGGCCACCCCTCCATTCCATGGCCATCCTTGACACAAAATCCAGAGACAAAAGCCTGAGCAACCAACTGCCTCACACTTGCCCTTCATTCATATCCGGAGGAGCTCCCTTCACGGTCTGGAGATCGGGCCTGCCATACACTCGACCCCAAACCTAAGATGAGTTTGTGTTTCCAGATTTCTGATGGCACAGCCCTGACCCACACACCCTCCAGGCTTGGGCCCCTGGAGCCACACCACAAGACTGTGCATGCCCTCTCCAAGGAAACTCTGCCCATTCCATTGGCCACAACCTTACAGATTAGGAGAAACCTTGAAGGTCCCCAAGGCCATCCTAATAGTGTAGGCAGCCCTGGACAAACAGGTGTGAACTGACACAAGCTGAGGATCTACCTCCACTCAGACAAACAGACAGATGTCCACAGAAACAGAAGATTGAATAGGACAGGCCCCTAGGACCTTATCTGAACCCTTGCTGTGATTTTCAGGTGTCTTCTTCAGAGATCTGATTTCAAATACCAGCATATGGGGATTTCCTGAGGCAGAAATCCGAACACCTCTCGTCTCCACTTGGGAAACTTGATCTTTGGAGCTGTGTCAAACCCTCTGGTTAAGAGAATCCTTCAGGGGGGTGCCTGGGTCGCTCAGTGGGTTAAAGCCACTGCCTTCGGCTTGGGTCATGATCTCAGGGTCCTGGGATCGAGCCCCCCGTGGGGCTCTCTGCTCGGCGGTGAGCCTGCTTCCTCCTCTCTCTCTGCCTGCCTCTCTGCCTAGTTGTGATTTCTCTCTGTCAAATAAATAAAATATTTAAAAAAAAGAGAGAGAATCCTTCAGGGCCCCCGAGCCACCCCTACATTCCAAGGACTTCATGGACACAAACCCATGTAATGACCCATCCTCAGGAGAGTTCATTTCAATTCAGCACGCTGGGTAACACCCACAGAGCCAGCAGATCAAACCTGTCTTGTCATAAGAAGACCATGGGAATGCGAGGTGCGGTGCCCAGGCATCCATCCTTGGAACCCTGCTCTCGATTCTTTCCATGTGGGCCATCCTAGAGCCATCCAACAGGACTCAACTCTCCCCCAGAAGGAATCCTTGTGGTTTGGAGCATTTCACAACTCCCAGCGTGGGAAAACTGCCATGGACTCATGAGCTGCCCCCTTCATGAAAGGGCCATCATGGACACAAATTCCAACCTGAGCCAATGTCTGATACTTGCCCTGACTTCAGATGCAGGTGATCTCCATTAAGTCTCTGCTGAGTGGGCCTGACATGCCCTCACCCCGAAATCTAACCCTAGCTTGTGTTCTCAGACTTCTGTCCTCACACTCCTGGCGCAAAAGCCCTCCAGATTGGGAATTCCAGAACCACTACATAACACTCTGCCTGCCCACCAGAAGAAAAACGTTGTCCTTGGGGGTTGCCCAGAAACCCCAAAAGAGGACAAACCTGCACGCCACTCAACTGCATCCCAGTTATATAGGCTGCCCTTGTCTCTAATGCTCTGTCTGACACAGCCTGAGCCTGGACATCCTGACTGATACCCAAAGATCTGGCCGCATATCCAGCATATAGGAACTGCCATAGCCTTAGGCCATCATCTATCCCCACCCTGGGTTTCCAGGCTCCAGAACCTAGACCTTATCTCCAATCACTGCACAGGGGTGAACCTGATGAAGAAATCAGAACTTCTCCTTCCCCATGGCAAGAAACCTTGCTCTTGGCATGGTGTCCATTCTTCAGGTAGGAGAAACCAGCAAGGCCCATGAGGCCTCGCCCATGCTTGAGGGCTGCTTTGGGCAAAAACACTCATTGGGCCCCTCAGCGTAAGCCCCGTGCTCAAGTAAAGCCTCTCAGTGGCTGGACCGAGAGCCCTCATATGGGGCATGCCATGCCCCTAGGCCTGCAATCCTAACCAGCTGTCGAGTTTTCCAGTCGCCTGACCCCAGGCCTCTGCTCTGGAATCCCTCTTTTGAAGGGACACATGAGGCAGAAAACAGGACTCCTCCCTTCCCACAGAATGACCCCAATATTTAGGGATCCGGGCCAAATCCCCAGAGAGGGAGACTCGTCCAAAGCCCATGAGGCCACTCCGACATTCCACGGCCATCCTTGACACAAAATCCAGAGCCAAAAGCCTGAGCGACCGCCTCCTACTCGCCCTTCATTCATATCCTGAGGACCTCCCGTCACAATCCATAGATCGGACCTGCCATACCCTTGGCCCTAAACCTCAGCCAAGTTTGAGTTTTCAGATTTCTGTCCACACCGGCCTTGCCCACACACCCTGCAGGCTGAGGCCCTTTAGCCACACCACAGGACTATGCCTGTCCTTCCCAAGAAACTCTGCCCATTCCCTAGGCCACAACACTACAGATTAGGAGAAACTTCCAAGGCCCCCTAGGCCATCCCAATAGTCTCAGCCACCCTGCACAAACAGGGGCATTATGACACAAACTGAGTTACCACCTCCACTCAAACACGCACAGCGATGTCCCCAGAGACAGAAGATTGTCCCACACAGGCCCCTAGGCCCTAATCTGATCTCTAGCTTTGTTCCAGGCGTCTGTCCTCAGAGGCCTGGTCTCGAAACAGCATATGCGAGTTTCCAGAGGCAACAAACAGAACACCTCTCTACTCCACATGTGAAGCTTGCTCTTTGGAGCTATGTCCAATGCTCTGGGTAGGAGAATCCTGCAGCGCCCCTGAGCCACCACTACATTCCAAGGTCTCCATGGACACAAACCCACATTATGACCCATCTTTAAGAGAGTCCAACTCAACTCAGCCACCTGGGTAGCTCGCCCCAGAGCCAGCAGATTGAACCTTCTTGTCGCTAGGAGCCAATGGGAATGCGAGGTAAGGTGTCCAGACATCCATCCTTAGAACCCTGCTCTCGAGTCTTTCCGTATGGGATGTCCTGGAGCCATGCAAAAGGGCTCGACTGTCCCGTGGAAGGAAACCTTGTGGTTTGGAGCACCTCCCAACCCTCAGCAGGGCAAAAGCTCCATGGCCTCATGAAGCCCCCCCCACCCCCGCCTTCATGAAGGAGCCAACATGGACACAAAATCCAGCCTGAGCCAATGTCCGATGCTCGCCCTGACTTCAGATTCAGGAGATCTAGATTCTGCCTCTGCAGAGTGGGCCTGCCTTGACCTTGGCCCCAAACCTAACCCTAGCTTGTGTTTTCAGACTTCCGTTCTCACACTTCTGTACCACAAGACCTCAAGATTGGAAACTCCGGAGCCTCAACACAGCAATCTGCCTGCCCACCAGAAGGAAAACTTTGCCCCATGGGGCTGCCCAGAAACCACAAATGAGGATCAACCTGCATGGCCCTCGACCACACCCCTATTTCATAGGCTGCGCTGGGAACTAATGTTCTGTGACTGCTGTCCGCACACCCAGCCCATCGGACCCACCATTGCCTTAGGCTGTCATCTTTTCCCAACCTGGGTTTTTCAAACATCAGAAACTAGGCCTTATATCCAATCCCTGCACAAGGGGGAACCTGATGACCAAATCAGAACTCCTCCTTCCCCATGGCAAGAAAATGTGATGTTGGCATGGTGTCAAACCTTCAGGGTAGGAGAAACCTACTTGGCCCATGAGGCCACGCCCATGCTTGAGGGCCACCTTGGGCACAAACACACATTGTGACGCTCAGCGTGAGACCCCTGCTCAAGTAAGACCTCTCAGTGGCTGGACCAAGAACCCGCATATGGGGCTTGCTATGCCCCAAGGCCCCCAATTCTAACCAGAAGTTGGGTTTTCCAGTCGCCCGTACCCAGAACTCTGCTTTGGAATCCCTCTATTCGACGGACACCTGAGGCACAAGGCACTAAATAGCATGGTGTCACTGTGGGGGAAAGGAGGAATCCTGTTTTATTATTCAGAGGTTCCCATAAGGAGAGATTCGAAAGCAGGGCTCTGTGTATGGGTGACTGGAAACTCAACCTTGGGTTAGGATTTGGGCCTAGGGTCATGCCAGGACTCAGATGCTGCCTCTAGGTCAAGCTACTGAGGGGTCTACATTGAAATCGTAGCTCAGGCCAAGGGTCACAATGTGGGCTTGTGCCCAGGGCAGCCTTCAATAGTGGGTGGGCCCTAAGGGGCCATGCAGGTTTCTCCTACTCTGGGGGATTTTCATATATCCCAATAGCAACATATCCTACTGTGAGGCAGGTGGACTTCTGTTTTGTGGATCATGTTCCCACATATGCTGGGTTTTGTGAATAGGCCTCTGGGAACAGATGCCTATAAACCCAGGTTGGGTAGAGATGATGACCTAGGGGCATGGCAGTTCCAATCTCATAGATAGGTGGCCAGCTACGTGGGTGGCTGACAGGAGGCTGGGGATCAGTGTAGGGCAGACAGAACATTAGGTCACAGGGCGGCCTATGAAATTTCAGTGCCCTCTAGGGCTGAACAGGTTGATCCTCATTTGGGGTTTTTGTGCAGTCCCATAGGATACATTTGTCTTCCTAAAGGCAGGCAGAGTGCTGTGTTGGGGCTCCAGAATTCCCAATCTGGAGGGCTTCTGCACCAGGACTCTGTGGATGGAAGACTGAAAACACAAGCTAGGGTTAGGGTTAGGTCCTAGGGTAAGATAGACCTGATCAGCAGAGGCTGAGGCGAGATCACCAGCATCTGAAATATGGATGAGTGTCAGACATCTGCTCAGGCTGGTGTTTTTGTCCATGAGGACTGCCTGATGTAGACGTGTCCTAATGAGGTCATTCAGGTTTACACAATCTGGGGGTTGGGCACCCATCCAAAAAGCAAGGTTTCCTTCTTCTGGCAGGGTGAGTGCTCTTTGATGGCTCGAAGGTCTCACATATGGAAATATTTGATAGCAGCCTATACATATGAATGCCTGAAAACCACAGGTAGGTTTCCCATTGGAACCCAGACACATGGCACGTCCTATCTGCTGGATATGTGGCAAGCTCTCTGGGGTGCTGAGGGGAGGTCTCGGCTCCAGCTGTATCAGACAGAGCATTAGAACACAGGGCGGCCTATAATATTGGGTGCTGTTGAGGGCCATACAGATTGATCCTCATTTGGGGTTTTTGGGCAACACCATAGGGCACTTTTTCCTTCTGGTGGGCAGGCAGAGTGCTGTGTTGTGGCTACAGAATTCCAAGTCTGGAGGGCTTGTGGGCCAGGAGTATGAGCATGTAAGTCTGAAAACACAAGCTAGGGTGAGGTTTAGCGCCTAGGGCACAGCAAACACAATCTACAGAGGCTGATTCGAGATCTCCAGCATCTGAAGTAAGGGCGAGTGTCAGACGTTCGCTCAGGCTCAAGATTTTGTCCATGATGACAGCATAATGGGTGGCTGCCTCATGAGGCCATGGAGGTTTTCCACTCTTGGGGTTGTGAGGTGCTCCAAACAGCAAGGTTTCCTTCTGCAGGACAGGGGGGTCCCCATACGGAAAGATCAGAGAGCAGTGCTTTATGTATGGATACCTGTAGACACCACCTCACATTCCCACTGTCATCTAGGAACAAGGCAGCTCGATTTACTGGATCTGGGATGAGCCACCAAGGGAGCTGAGCTGAAATGGAGTGTCATGCTGATGGGTCACATTGCTGGTTTGTGTCCGGGGAGACCTTGGAATGTGGCAGTGGCTCAGGGACCATACAGGATTCTCCAGTCATGAGGATTGGACACGGCTTCAAATAGTAAGGTTCCCTTCTGGGGACAAGATGTGTTCTGTTTGGAGCCTCTTGGAAACCCATATGTTGGTATTTGAGACCAGGCCTCTGGGAACCAATGACTGAAAACCTAAGATGGGGTTCATATTAGGGCCTAGGGTCATGTCAGGAACAATCTTCTGTTCTGGGGCCATCTACCTTGGTTTCTGGCTGGAGGTCCATGCAAAGGGTGTGCCAGACTATGCATTTTTCTTCAGGGTGGCCTAGGAAATTGAAGTGGGCTCACGGGCCTTGCAGGTTTCTCCTAATCTGTAGGATTTTGGCAATTGTAAAGGGCGCTGTTTCCTTCAAGGGGGCAGGAACACTCCTGCAGTGTGGCTCCAGACGCCACAACCTAGAGGGTGAGTGGGCCAGATCTCTGGGGACAGAAGTCTGAAAATACTAACACAGGTTAGGGTTAAGGCTGAGGGTAGGGCAGGCCTGAACTGTAGACCCTGAGGACAGCTCCTTGGGATCTGAATTTAGGGCTAGTGTGAGGTGGTAACCTAGGCTTTTGTCTCTGGATTTTGTGTCTAGGATGGCTCCGGAATGAAGGGTTGGCCTCATGGGGCCATAGAAGATTCTCCCTCTCTGGGATTTTGCCCAGATCCCAGTAGTTTGATGTCATTCTGGTGTCTGGTGTCAGTCTGATGAGTTCTGTTTTCTGCCTCAGGGGTCCCCTGATAAGAGGGATTCCAGAGCAGGGCCCTGGGTACAGGTGCCTGGAAAACCCGACCTGGGGTCAGGATTTGGGGTTAAGAGCATGGCAAGTCTGATAAGTGGGCTTTTGGTTCAACTCTCGAGGGGCTTTACTTGAAAACAGGGCTCAGGTTAAGGGTCTGAATGCGTGTGTGTGCTGAAGGCAGCCCTCCCGATAGGGCGTGGCCTCATGGGACATGCAGGTATCTCCTACACTGAGGGTTTGACATCCGTCTGAACAGGAAGGTTTCCTCCCACGGGGAAAGAGGAGTTCTGTTTTTTAAATCAGTTCCCCCTGGATGCATGGGTTTGAGATAAGGTCTACCACAGATGCCTGAAAACCCATGTTAGGTAGAGATGACAGCCTAGGGCCATGGCAGATCCGATCTGCTGGATATGTGGCCAGCTATCTGGGTGTCTGACGGGAGCTCTGGGCCCAGGCTGTGTCAGGCAGAGCATTAGTGCACAGTGCTGCCTAGGAAAGTGGATTGCAGTCTAGGGCAGTGCAGGTTGATCATCATTTGGGTTCTTTGGGCAGCCCCATAGGGCACTTTTTCCTTCTGATGGGCAGGCAGAGTGCTGTGTTGTGGCTACAGAATTCCCAATCTGGAGGGCTTGTGGGCCAGGAATGTGAGGATGGAAGACTGAAAACACAAGCTATGGTTAGGTTTTGGGCCAAGGGCACGTCAGGCCCACTCTGCAGAGACTGAATCAAGATCTCCAGCATCTGAATTAAGGGCGAGTGTCAGTTGTTTGCTCAGGCTAGAGTCTATGCCCGTGATGGCCGCCTACTGGGTGGCAGCCTTGTGAGGCCATGGAGGCTTACCCACTCTTGGGGTTATGAGGTGCTCCAAACAGCATGGTTTCCTTCTGCAGGATAGGACATGTCCTGTTTGATAGCTCAATGGTTCCCCATACGAAATGATCAGAGAGCAGTGCTCTATGTATGGATGCCTGAAGACTCACATCTTGTTCCCATTGTTGCCTAGGAACAAGGCAAGTTTGATCTGTTGGCTCTGGGGCGAGCTACTAAGGAAGCTGAGTTGAAATGGAGTCTCATGCTAATGGGTCACAATGCCAGATTGTGTCCAGGAAGACCTTGGAATATGACAGTGACTCAAGGGCCATGCAGGATTCTCGGGCCCTGAGGATTGGACACAGCTCCAAATAAAAATATTACCTTCTGCGGACAGGAGATGTTCTGTTTTAGGCCTCTGCTATCCCCATATATTGGTATTTGAGATCAGGCTTCTGGGGACCGATGACTGAGAACCTAAGATGGGGTTCATATTAGGGCCTGAGGGCATGTCGGGTTTAATCTTCTGTCTCTGGGGCGTTGCAAGCCCGATATGCAGGCTTTTGGTAAAACTGCCAAGGTGGTTTGTGTGAAAATGTGGCTCAGGTTGAGGGTTGCAATGCATTTTTGTGCCCAAGAGGGCCCTCAAGAGTGGGCATGGCTTCATGGGCCATGCAGGTTTCTCCTACTCTGAGGGTTTCACATCCATCCCAGCAAGGTTTCCTGCCACAGGGAAGGAGGAACTCTCTTTTGTGCATCAGATTCCCCCATATTCAGGGATTTGAAATAAGGTCTGGGGATGATGCCTGCAAACCCATTTGGGTAGAGATGATGGCCTCGGGCCATGGCATGTCCGATCTGCTGGATATGTCACCAGCTATCTGAGTGGCTGACAGGAGGTCGGGGCCAAGGCCCTAGAAAACTCCATGGCCCCATGAGACCACCCACACATTCTGTGTATTGCAAGGACTTGAACTCCAGCCTGAGTGACCTCCTTACTGTGACCTTAACCCTAGATCTCTGGGAGTTCACCTCAGCATCTGTAGATTGGGCCTGCCATGACCTAGACCCTAACTCTAACCCTGGCTTGAGCTTTCTGTTTTCTGTTCCAAAGGTCCTGCCCACAAGCTCTCCAGATAGAGAACTGAGGAACCCACCATGGAACTCTGCCTAACCTACACAAGGAAACCATGCTCAATGGAGCTGGGTAAACCCCAAGATTAGGAAAAACATGCATGACCAAAGAGGCCACACCTTTTTGATGGAACCCGACTCTGGACACTAATGCACATTCTGTCTCTCAGTCTGAGCAGTGACCTCTAGACAGCCACCCCCGTAGCTGTCCCTGGAGTCAGCAGATTGGACCTTCCATGCCCCAAGTCCCTAATGCTAAACCTAGATTGGGGTTTCCAGCATCCATACTCAGAGCCCTGATCTTGAATCCCTCCATTTGGGGACATCTGTGCCATATAAACAGAATACACATTTCCCCCAGAATGAAATCATACTATTTGGAGCTGTGCAAATACCCCAGAGCAAGAAAAACCTCCATGGCCCCAGGAGGCCACACACACATTCAGCAGCCATAGTGGACACAAATTCTAGTCTGGACTGAGCGAATGCCTGACACTCTTCCTAACTTTATATTCTGGGGAGCTCGCCTCAGAATCTGCAGATCATGGATCCATGCCCTACACCCTAACCGTACACTGAACTTAGGTGTTCAGTATTACATCCCTTGAGTCCTTGAATGCAATCGCTACAGAATGGAGGCTCCAGAGCCACACCACAGGGCTCGCCCTGCACTGCAGAAGGAAATCATGCCCTATGGAGCCCAACAAAACCCATAGATCAGGGCAAACGTGCATATGGGGATCCCTACAACAGGACTCCACATCTCCCCTAGAATGAAATCATACTATTTGGAGCTCCAAAAATCCCACAGAGCAGAGAAATTTCCATGACCCCAGCAGGCCACACACACATTCGGCAGCCATAGTGGACACAAATTCTAGTGTGGTCTGAGCGAATGCCTGACACTCTTCCTAACTTTATATTCTGGGGAGCTCGTCTCAGAATCTGCAGATCAGGGATCCATGCCCTACACCTTAACAGTACCCTGAAATTGGGTCTTTAGAATTCCATCCCTTGAGTCCTGGAATGCACTTACTACAGAATGGGGACTCTGGAACCACTCCACAGGGCTTGCCCTGCACTGCAGAAGGAAACCATGCCCTATGGAGCCCAACAAATCCCATAGATCAGGGCAAACGTGCATGACCCACAATGACACCCACTTTCATTCTCTAGCCTGGACACTAATATGCAGTCTGATACAACCTGAGTCCCGTCCTCCAATCAGTGACTGGGACAGCTGGCCCCAAAGCCAACAGAACGGACCTGCCATGCCCCTAGGCCCAAATCCTAACCCTGGTTGGGGTTTAAGGCACCCATACCCAGAGCTCTCCTCAAATACCTCCGCACAGGGGATCCCTCCTTCACAAAACAGAAATCTTCCTGGCTGCCAGAAGGAAATTGCTTTTGCATCTATGTAAACCCTCAAGATTAGAAGAAACCTGTGTTTTCCCTGAGAACACGCCCACTTTTGCAGGTCACTCTGGACACAAACACCCATTATGACCCTTAGCCTGAGACACATTTTCAACAGCCATATGGGTAGCTCATCCCAGTTCCAGGATATAAGGCCTGCCATGCCTCTTGTTCCTAACCCTAAACGTAGTTTTGGTTTTCAGAGATCTATTCCCAGAGGCCTGTTCTCAAGTCCCTCTATCTGGGGAACCCCTAAGCCTTAAAACAGGATAGCACCTGTTGCCCAGAATACACTAAACTATTTGGAGCTGTGCAAAATCCCCAGAGCAGGAGCAAACTCCATGACCCCATGAGGCCACCCACACACTTGGCAGATGGCATGGACAAAAAATCCAACTGGAGCTTCCTCCTGACATTCACCTTAACATCAGATACCCAGGAGATTGCCTCAGGCTCAATAGATTGGGCCTGCCATGCCCTAGGCCCTAACTCGAGCCCTGGCTTAGGTTTTCAGAGTTCAGTCCCAAGGGTCATGGCCCACAAGCCTTCCAGAGAGAGAACTGTGTAACCACACCATGGGATCTGACTAACCTACAGAGGAAACCGTGCTCAATGGAGCTTCACAAAATCCCAAGATTAGGAGAAACATGAAGGTCAATGAGGTCACCCTGACATATGGAACCCGGCCCTGGACCCTAATGCACATTCTGTCCCACAGCCTGAGCTCCATCCTCCAGTCAGCCACCTATGTAGCTTGCCCCAGAGTCAGCAGATCATTCTGCCATGTCCTTTGTCCCTAATGCTAACCCTAGGTTGGGTTTTCTGACATCCATACCCAGAGCCCTGCTCTCAATTCCTTCCATATGGGGATCCCTGAGCCATACAACAGGACTCCACCTACCCCTAGAATGAAACCATGCTCTTTGGAGCTGTGCAAAACACCCAGAACAGGAGAAATCTCTATGGGCCCAGGAGGACACCCACACATTTGGCAGCCCTAGTGGACCCCAATTCTAGTCTGGTCTGAGTGAATGCCTGACACTCTCTTTAACTTCAGAGTCTGGGGAGCTTGTCTCAGCACCTGCAGATCATGGATTCATGCCTAGACCCTAACCATACACTGAGCTTGGGTTTTTAGAATTCCATTCCTTGAGTTCTAAAGTGCATGTCCTCCCCACTGAGGACTCTGGGGCCACTCCACAGGACTCTCCATGCTCTCTAGAAGGAAACTGTGCCCTATGTAGCTACACAAAACCCTTCAGATTGGGGCAAACATGCATGGCCCATGATGCCACCCCAGTTTCGTACACTACCATGGACACTAATATGAAGTCTGACATAATCTGTGTCCCGGCCTCTGATCAGCCACCGGGACAACTGGCCACAGAGCAAGCAGACAGTTTTGTACACTACCATGGACACTAATATGAAGTCTGACACAATCTGTGTCCTGTCCTCTGATCAGCCACCGGGACAACTGGCCACAGAGGAAGCAGACAGTTTCGTGCACTACCATGCACACTAATATGAAGTCTGACACAATCTGTGTCCCATCCTCACATCAGCCACCGGGACAACTGGCCACAGAGCAAGCAGATCGGACCTGTCATGCCGCTAGGCCCTATTCCTAACCCTAGGTTGGGTTTTCAGGCATCCGCAACCAACCAGGGGACCAGGGAGCGACAAAAAGAACTCCACCTGTCCCACAGAAGGAAACTGTGCTTTTTGGAGCTATGTAAAACACTCAGAGTTCAAAGAAACCTGCGTAGGCCCTGAGGCCATGCCCGCTTTTGCAGGCTGCCCTGGGCACAAACACCCATTGTGACCCTTAGCCTGAGCCTCGTTTTCAACAAAGCCCAATGGGTAGCTCACCCCAGAGCCCAGATATAAGGACTGACATGCCACTAGGACCTAACCCTTATTGTAGCTTGGGTGTTCAGGCATCCATACTTGGAACCCCGCTCTCAAATTCCTCCATATGGAGGACCCTTGAGTGATAAAACTGTACACCAGCTATCACCCAAATAGACCAAACTGTTTGGAACTGCACACAAACCCCAGCGTGGGAGAAACCTCCAAGGCCGCATGAGGCCACCCCACATGTGGTGGGTTGCATGGACACAAACTCCAGGCTGAGTGACCTCCTGACCATCGCCTTAACTTTGATTCTCAGGGAGCATGCTTCAGGGCCTATACATTGGGCCTGCGATGCCCTAGGCCAAAACCCTAGACCTAGATTAGGTTTTCAGCCTTCTGTCCTCAGAGTCCTTGTATATAAGCCAGAGTTTGCAATTTGGAGCTGATATGACCCTAGGCCCTATCTCTAACCCTATGTTGTGTTTCTAGGCATGCATCCCCAGAGCCCTTCTCATGAATCCCTCCAAATGGGGTAACCTAGAGCGATACAAGAAGACTCCGCCTGTCCTCCAGAATGAAACTTGCTGTTCAGCATTGCGCAGAACCCCCAATGCAGGAGAAAGCTCCATGTCCACAGGAGGCGACCTCAAATTCCTGCAGCCCTAGTGGTCATGAATTGTAGTCTGAGCGAATACCTGACATTTGCCCTAAGCTCAGATCATGAGGAGCTCAACAATGCATCTGCAGATATGGACAGCCAAGCCCGAGGACCTTTCCCAAACCCTATCTTGGGTTTTCGGACTTCTTTCCTAGAGTCCTGGCCCACAAGTCTTCCAACTGGGGACTCAGGAGCTATAGGCACAGTATTCTCCCTGCCCTCCAGAAGGAAGCTGTGCCCTATGAGCTGCACAAAACCACCAGATTAGGAGAAACATGCACTGCTCCCTATGCTACGGCACTTTTATACTCAACCCTTGACTTTAATGCAGTTTGACACAACCTGACTCCCGTCCTCCAATCAGTCACCATGACTACTTGCCCCAGAGTCATCAGATCAGATATGCCTTGCCCCTAGGCACCTGTCCCTGCTGCTGTTGCTCACCAGTCAGGAAGAGCAGTGACTTCACCAGCACTGTAGGGGCCAGTGCAGGTTGTAGTCAGAGCTCTAATTCATGCTCCTGAGATGGAAGATCCAGCAGCCCCTTTGCCTGAACTGGAGGTCCAGTGGTGTCCTGCCCCTGCTCCTGGAGTTCCTCAATGGCCTGAACCACCAGCTGCCTCAGTGGAGCAATGAGCCACATCCCCTGAGCAGCACCTGGTGCAGGCTGCAGCCCCAAACAATGCCTTCCCCTCCCCTGTCATTCCCTTCTTTGTAATATCTGTGTTTTATATACACCTGGATAATGACTTAATATATTTTGTTCATTAAATAAAGGAGAATTTTGAGCGCCTTGGTAGCTCAGTGCAGTAAGCTTCTATCTTCAGCTCAGGTCATGGTCTGAGGGTCCTGGGATTGGGCACTGCAGTGGGTTCTTTGCTCAGTGGGGAGCATTTTTTCCCTTCTCTCTCTGCTGCTTCTCTGCTACTTGTGATCTCTCTGTCAAAATAAATAAATAAAATTTTAAAATAAATAAACAATTAAATAAATAAAATAGAATTTGAGTTTACATAAAATTTTACTCAGATACTTTTCAATGTTATATCGACGTCTCATTAGGTACATTCAGAGTTTGGCATAACCATTTACTTCTACATCGTTTCCATCACAGAGACACCTGTGCTACTAATCACTCATTGCTCATATTCTCACCCCAGTCCCTGCAACCACTGTCTTCTCTCTGTCTCTGGTACATATTTTACCTTGTCATGGATTTTCATGTGCCTGGAATCCTACAATATGGCCTTCTCTGTCTGTCTGCAGAATATAAGAGTGATTCACTTTTTTAAAAAAAATATTTTATTTATTTATTTGACAGAGAGAGAGGTCACAAGTAGGCAGAGAGACAGGAAGAGAGAGAGGGAGAAACAGGCTCCTCACTGAGCAGAGAGCCCGATGCGGGGCTCAATCCCAGGACCCTGAGATCATGACCTGAGCTGAAGGCAGAGGCTTAAACCACTGAGCCACCCAGGTGCCCCTGATTCACATTTAAAAAAAAAATACACAAATAACATTTTATTACATGGGAATGTTCCTGAAAGAACAAAGATCACGGGAAGCCCCCAAATGAACTATTTTCATTATCTGTGAGATGTTTCCCTTTCATAAGGATGCCTTGAAAAGAAGAAGGCACAAGAGAAATGTCTGGGTCCAGGAACCACTTCAAATTCTTTCATTTTCCTGGATAGACTATGTTTAAACTATTCTAATGGGCATATTATAAAATATTAATATCGTATCTTACATATCATCATTTATTGCTAACAATTTAGGTAATGAAGTAAATAGTTCTTTAGGTCTTATTCAGACTATGTTTATGTAGTAAATAATGATTTAAATATGAAAAGAGAAGGCATGTTCCTTCTACCAAGAAATAATCGCCCATAACAAATTGTATCCGTCTTCCCTGCCTTTCCCTCTAAGTGTAGTTTCTTTGTTTGTGCGCATGCACATGTGTGTGACAGAGTGGGAAGGTTCCAGGGCTGCACTCTTGTTCTACTTGATGCCCCCACAGTGGACAGGCACTGTCGCTGCTTTCCCCTTGGGCATTCACAGTGACAGCACTCAGCAGCCCCATCTGTTGAATAACTAAGCCATTTCTAATTATTTGACTCTAATAATGTAAGTGATGAGCATGTCTGTGCCATGAATCTCTGTTTCACTAAAAATGATTCCTATAAACACCAATACTGGAAAATACCTCAACTACATTTTTGGGGGACTGGCTGCTAGCTTCTCTATGCTCCCTTTATTAAAGAGAAGCATTGCTTTGGAAAGGAGGGATCCCGGATTCTATAGATGAGAACTGAAATCATGAGGAGGATCAGTCACCAGTGATGCCATCAGGGTATTGGGAGTGACCACAGAGCATGGAAGAGCCTCCCCAAAAGCCCCCCTCAAATGTCCTCTCCCAGAAGCTTCCCTGCCTTTTGTCCTGGAGCACATCTCACCCATGTCCTGTCTGGTGACATGCTCTAGCTACTTCAGCCCCTCATGCTCCATAACTCAGATGCTAACTAGAGCAACAAGCCCCTGCTCCATGCCAGCAGAGGGGTGCAGGCCAGGCCACTCCTCACAGCTTGCTCCCTGCGATTCCTGGCTGAACCCCATCCTCTCAGGGAGGAACCTCTAAGGACAGTGCATGTCAGTGGGTTACAGACAACTGTTCATGCAGATGTTTTAGTGGCAACATCAAGACCCCTTGAAATTGTGTGAGCTAGGCAGGCCTTTACAAAGCACACTGGCTGTTCATGGCAGCTGCAGGATGGACAGAGCCTAAACCAGGGGCTTTGACACTGGACATAGCTCATCCACACCATTCAGGATCATCTAGCTGTGACCCCCTGACCCTGCCAACCCCAACCTTGGTATCCCTCAACTTAAGCTTGTCTGATAGAGGGGGCTGTGATTCCTGATGAGAACCATCTCCTCCCCCAAAGTCAGGTAAGGGTGAGTCCACTTGATTGACACTCTATTAGAGGCCATAGTCATAAATTCCTGTCTTCTCTGCCACAAGATGGAGCTAACCAGGCACAGAAGATATCATCAGAGAGAGGACATTTGGTGCTCTCCCTGCAGGAAAAGAGAGAAACACCAGTGAGTGGGACTCAGTGAAAAAGGAGAGCTCTGAGCACTAGGGGAAGGGCCGCCATGGGCTGGGTGCTGCCATATTGGTCAGTGGCACAGGCTTTGTGTTGGCTTATAGGGAGTGGCCAGGATTCCTCCTACCAATATGTCCATCAAAAACCAAAATGGCATCCATAAAATACTTTCAACCCCAACCATAGAAAGGCAATGGGACCCAGGCAGCCAAGGAGGCCTAAGATTCTTTGTACGAATGATAACACGGTGGGGGAAAAGTGGGACAGGCGTGATGGAACTGAGGGCTGCTCATTTCCCTGATTTGGGGAGAAAGAGCCCCATCACCAGGCACCCCCATATTCATTCCAAAAACAGGTTACAGCTCAGGGGGTTCCCTGCCTGCCAGTCTCCACAATTAGGATCGTCCATGTCCTGAACACAAGCTCTGGGTGACATCCGGTCCCAGAGCTGGCCCAGGTGTGATGGATGAACACCAGTTTTGTGGGATCCCATACTGGAGGGGATGGAGGCTTTCTGGAAGGTCAACTGAGTCAGGGGAGCCTGTATTGGCAGGCTGAAGGACATAGGAAGGCAGAAGCCCAGAGCCCATGACAGCAATGTGCTCCCTGTGTGCTAATTTTAACAGGTAAAGCTAAGGATTACTGAGTATCTTTTGAGAGAATGAATTGTGTCCATCAATCCCCCTAACAATTCCTTGAGGAAGGGAGAAATGCTGTCTCTCTTTGATGAAGAAGGAAACCAAGGTTTTAAGAAACTGTACCTTTCCATGCTCCACACTTTATCACAGGAAGGATTTGAACCCAGGGCTTGCCAGCGTTGTGGGCCCAACCTCACAAGAAGGTTGCATCCAGTGGCTTCGGTAGAGACTTCTCAACTCTGAGGTTACATGAGCCTTTGTACACAGGGAGAAACTTCCTCTTACCCAGAAAAAGGCTGGCTGTAACTGGGCGATTCCTCAGTGCCAAGGCACAGCATCATCAGACAACAGACCCAGGAAAACCCCAAGTCAGAGGTGGCACCACTGCCCCATTGAATTCAGTGAGGTCTCCAGCCTTGTGGAGATTTCTGCACCTCTGAGTTCCACGAGTGGGCTGTGTGGATGGAACACAGAGTCCAGTGAAAGGGCGACAGCAATTCTAGCCCCTGCTCAGGCTCTTTGTAGTTGAGTGACTCCAACCAGGGCTCTGAAGCTACAGATCCCATCCCTAAATTAGAGAATGTAATGGGTGTTGCTAAGTGGGATGTAAAAATAAATGACTCATACAGTTCCTGCCTGGTGCCTGGGAGAATGTGTGGAGTCCAGAGGGAAGGCATTCGTGTCAGTGACCAATTTACCCTCGTACCTGTTCTTCCACTTGTTGATTCTGGTGTCATCATAAGAAACAGATGCCAAAGCTAAGGCCAGGAAGATTTCTTCTTAGACATTCTTCTCTGAGGTTTATAGTTTGAGCTCTTAAATTTAGATTGTGACCCATATGGGGTTCATTTTGTGTCTCCTCTGAGAGGAGGGTCTGCGGACCTTCACTCAGTCATTTATAATTTTATGTGTTGTATGTTTAAGAAGGTAAGCAGTTTAGTCACTGTTGTACCTTAGGTTGACACTTGTAGCGACTTGTCAATAGATCCTCAAGAATCTGTAGAATAATATTTATTCTATCTTTGAAGAAATTCACTGAGATTGTGAAGGAAGTCCTAAAGGAGGTTAACTTGTATCTTGTGTGGAGATGGAGCAGTGTCCTTGTTAAGAGCACACTCCCCACTCTGGTTGCAAAAGGGGACATTGCAGGCATTCCCTGATGTGTCTGGAAAACAAGCCACAGTCAATGTTGGGCATATTCAAGGATTCACAGAGAGATCAAAACAGTTCCATAAAATTCAACATTTTAGAGTGTGTCTTCTATGAAATCTGTGAAAAATGGGCATTTTCCCAAATGCACTATTTCGAGGAATATTTTCTGAGTAGCTGTGTCAGGCCCTGGGTTCCAGGATAGAAAGTAGGGAGAATATTGGATGCTTCCCAAGAGGCACATGGTGTAAGGTGGGATAGTGTGGGAAATAACTGGTCCATATCACAGCTCTGTATATTTGGTTGAATGAAAGCAG
Organism: Meles meles; assembly: GCF_922984935.1. Lineage (NCBI taxonomy): Eukaryota > Metazoa > Chordata > Mammalia > Carnivora > Mustelidae > Meles > Meles meles. Next base: position 817,556 of record NC_060081.1, read on the forward strand.
TAAAATAAAACAAGCCATATTTATGGATTCCGTTGCTTACATAAACCATAAAACATTTTAGACAATTTGAAAACTTTCATGCAGCATATCTTATCATCTTTTCCCAACCAGATCACATCAACTTATATTCCCAGCTTATTTTTTACTTATTAGGAGAAGATGGTGTCATATACTGAACTCATAATGACTCTACATAAATCCATGTAGAACTAACATATGGATTAAGTCCTAAATTTAAGGACACAGATTCTATGAACAAAAATGAGTTTCATCTCTATACATGAATAACATGCTATCAAGGACAGGAATTAAGAAAATTATTTGTAATTGATAATCACTCAAAAACAATAAAATACACAAGAATTATTTTCACCTGGAGGTGAAAGACCTGCATACTGAAAACTTAAATCATTAATGAAAGAATTTGAAGAAGACAGAGTTAAGTCTGGAGACATCCCATGCTAATGGAGCCCTAGAATATATGTAATGCTAAGGTCCACACTGCATAAACAATCTAAATATTCAGTACAAACCCATCAAAATCTAATGGTATTTTTAGAAATAAAACCAATACTCCTACACAGTGAATATGACCACAAAAGTCCCTGAATAGCCAAAGCCATCTGGAGAAAAACAAACCTGGAGGCGTCACACATTCTGAATTCAAAGTATATGACAAAGTTGTAGAATTGGAAATCCTATGGTATCGACCTACAGACAGACACACAGATCAATAGAACAGAGTAGAAAACCCAGGAAAAAACCCCCACACATATGTATTCAATTGATTTACAGCAAAAGCTCGAAAAATGTAAAATAGGGAAGCAACAGTCTCCACCATAAATGGCTTTGGAAACACTGGGCAACCTCAAGTAAAGCAGTGCAACTGAATGTCTATCCCACCTGATCCACAACAATGAAGTCAAAATGTGGCAAGGACTTCAACAAAACAGCCAAACCCATAAAATAGCTACCTGGAAATGGGGCAGGATGTTATTAACACCCCTGCCTTTTTACAATAAGCTCCATTACCAAAATTTGAACACCAGATTCTGAGATCTAGAGTCAGATGTTGTGCTGACTGAGCCAGTCAAGAACCTATTAAAACTATGGGGCAGAGGTGTCATTCATCCTCTTAACACATTTTTTTTGGGAAAAATGTTTCTTGAGATCCTTCTTGACAGTGAGTTTTGGATTTGACATCAGAAGCAAAGGGTACAATGAAAAATAAACAACTGGAATTGCATCAAACTAAAAGCCTTCTCTACAGCAAAGGAAATCTCCAGCCATCAGCATATTGAAAAGACAACATACTGAAAAGGGGGATATATTTGCAAACTACCTAACCGATAAATGTCTCATACCCAAAATATTGAAGAACTCATACAACTCAATAACACAAAAGCAGCAGTTACAAGATGAGCAGAGTTCAGACTAGATATTTTTCAAAAGAAAACACACAGAGGGCTAACAAATACTTGAAGAGATGTTCACCACCAATTAAAACCAGGGAAGTGCAAATCAAAGACCAAAATTATGTCACCTGACACCTTTCACCTGTCAGAATGATTAGTATCCAGAAGACCAAACAAGAATTTTGGCCAAAATGTGGAGGAAAGAGAACTGTGCTCTATTGGTGGGAATTTAAATGGGCTTTGTTGGTAGGACTATAAATAGGTGCAGCCACTATGGAAAACAACGTCAAGTTTTCTAAAATAATTCAATATAGGGGCACCGGGCTGACACAATCAGAAGAGTGAGTGAATCTTGATCTTGGGTTCATGGGGTTGAGCCCCACGTTGGGGGTAAAGAATACTTAAAAATGGATAGAGAACAACCATATCATCCAACAATTCTCCTCTTCTGTACTGGAATGAAGCCTAGTTTCCTCTCTTCTAGAATGAAGGTGTATAGGGGCACCTGGGTGGCTCAGTCACTAAGCATCTGCCATTGGCTCAGGTCATGATCCCAGGGTCCCGGGATTGAGCCCCACTTTGGGCTCCCTGCTAAGTGTAGAGTCCACTTATCCCACTCCGACTCCCATTGCTTGAGCTCTCTCTCTCTGTGTCCTTCTCTCTGTCAAATAAATAAATATAATCTAAGTAAGTAAATAAAATAAAATGAAGGCATATAATTTGATGTGCCCCACTGTTTTATTCCACCACTGAAAGTCTCTGCATCTTTGAAGTAGACTGTGAAGGGTCCTGGCCACCAATCTAAGGTTTAAAGTCTCAGGTCAATTGCCCTCCAGAGCTCTCCTCAAATCCTGAGAAGTTAGCTCTCACTCTATTCCTCTTGTACCCAAAGCTCTGTCTTCCCCAATCTGTCAAGGCCCAGTCCACCACCCCCCGGGGACTTGACATAGTTTGAGGATTGGCTGACAAAGGGCTTGCTGGGTCAGTGCTGGCCCCAAAGCTATGTCCTGAGCTGTCCCCTACAAACATGCCTGTGTCACAGGAACCTACTAACTACTTAGCAGAAGGCTCAAAGAAGCACAGGTCTCCAACCTCTATACTTGCTGATCAGGCAGCATCTCCTAGCCATTGCTGTCCCACTGTATCCAATGAGCCATCAGGCATTCTGTGCAAATTCCTTCCACTCTTGTCCCTCAAAGAGTCGAGAGAGAACTGGTTAAGTCACATGCACATGATCACCAGAATCTTGCTGGCTTTAAGTCTTCTGCTACTCATGCGATGTTTCTTTCCCAGCTCAGCAGTCTCTGGAAGTCAGGATACTCTACTGAGTCTTCTGATCTTGAAACCTTAGACCCTTCATCTATCCCATGGTCTAAAGTGCCTGGTGTCTTCCCTTTTCCCTCAGAAATCTTTTCTTCATAAGGTCCAGCCCTTGGATCTGAGTGCTGCATTCACCCAAGGAATCCGCCAGGTAACCCACCAGGCTCTTTAAGCCTCCCTGTTGATGTAATGGGAACAAAAATCTGAAGTTTATGGATTTCTAGGAGTTTCTGGAGTGAATAAGTGACGTATATCAATTCAACTGTCTCAGATTTTGTTTTGTGGAGGGAAATATTGACACTGACAGGGCAAGCAAAATCCATTCAAGTGCAACATATTAAATATATATACATGGTCAAAAAGGAAAGTTCAACCCATAATTTGTCTCATTTTATATTTATATTTGTCCAAAATGATGACTTCAGTTTGTTTCCTTCAAAAGGTACACATAACACAGCAGGCAGCTATTTTAAGTGGTCATTTTGAACAAAACCCTAAGTGGGGCTTTTCTTCTCCCATCACTGAGCTTTTCTGCCTCTAACTTGCAACACATAGACTATTCTTTCTCCCTCTTTGGAAGAAAGACAGGTGCCCATCTTAATGCTCAATCCCTGAAGAACATCTTTTGTTTTTTTGATTTTGTTTCTTTTTCTTTTTTCTTTTTCTTTTTTTTTTTTTTTTTGATAGTGTCTTCTGGTAATCACACAGAAACCATAGCTGGCCCAGGTGAAGAAGACAGTTTATCCACAAGGGAACTACATTTCCACTATTGGCAACTTAATGTGAGGTGAAATGTTAGATCCCAATAGGGGAAGTTTGGAGTGAATTTTCCTCAACTCCTTCCACAGGTGGTTGTGCAATGTGACTGCCCAGGGCCTGACTGCCACAGCAAGGAGCACTACTACAGAACTCCATACTTTGAAGCTTATGGGAGGATTAACTCTGAAACTGCCTGAAATCAAAAGAGTTTTGGAGTGAGGGAAGGAGAAACAGTGAAGCATCAGTGTGGGAAATACCCACTGGATTCTAAAAGTTCTTGAATGCTGAGCAAGGACTGGGCCTGATTTCTTTCACCTGGCATGTGCTCCGCACAGGAGTATCCAGAGCAAGGACTAAAGCCACAGTTGATGCTAAACTCAGAATAGAAATTTACAGTCCCTTCAGAGCTGTGGAGATGTGAGAGAAAGTGTGGGATCTTGGAAGCAAGGCATCAAAATTTCAGTGCCCCCTTTCTCATATGCTGGCCCTGTGCCCATGTAGTCTTCAAGTCTCTGTTCCCTCACATAGCACACAAATACAATGATGGTGCCTTTTCTTTCCTTATGCTTGATCAAATGCCATGATAAATCTAATCCTTGCTCAGAGGTGAGGTTTATTGTTAGATGAAGTTATTACTGACTCATAACAGAGATTCTGAAGTATGATTTTTGTTCATTTACAACCCTGTTAACATGATTTTTCAGTGGTGATGACATTTCTCCCCAGGCTTATTGGGGTATCATTTAAGGAAAAACAAACTCCTGAGGCCCAAGCAGCACACTGCTTCCCTTAAAGGAAGGCACAGGGTCCAAGTGGATGTTCATTACTAAAATCCTGTCTTGAACTCTGGTCATTCCATGTAGGACTGGCCTTTGGAGAAGTCCAGTCATCATGAGTTAAAAATTTGCCATACTATCATTTGTAGGAGCTTTCACAGTGATGACCCCTTGCCAATGCTTAAGGGGTTCTTTAGATAAATAGAAAACAGAAGGAAAATAAATAGAAAAAGAGATAAATAGAAATAAAACGAAAACTTCCAGTCTCTTTCTATGAAGCCAGCATTACCCTGGTCCTCAAACCAGGCAAAAATCCAACCAAAAAGAAGAAATTCAGACCAATATCCCTGATGAATATGGACACGAAATCTTAACATTATCATAGCTAATAGGATCCAACAGTATAATAAAAATTATCTGCCATGACCCTGTAAGATTGATCTCTGGGAGGCAAGAGTGGTTCAATATTCACAAATCAATGAATGTGATAGAACAAAACAAAAAGAGAAGAGAGAAACACATGGTCCTCTCAATTGAAGCAGAAAAAGCATTTATAAAAATGCAGCATCCATTCCTGATTAAAATGCTTCAAGGTAAAGTGATAGAGAGAATGTTCCTCAACTTCATCAATCTATCAATGAAAAGCCCTCAGTGAGTATGATTCTCAATGGGGAAAATTAAGAGCTTTCCCTTTGAAATCAGGAAGATGAGAAGTATGCCTAGTCTTGACACTGTCTTTCAACATAGTAATAGAAATTCTAGAAACAGCAATCAGACAACAAAAAGAAATACAATGTACTCCATTTGTGAAAGAATAAGTCAAACTCTCTCTCTTCGCAGATGACGTGAAACGTTTTATGGAAAACCGAAAAGATTCCACCCCCAAACTACAAGAACTCATAAAACAATTCAGTAATGTGGAAGGATACAAAATAAATGCCCAGAAATCAGTTGCTTTCTTATACACTAACCATAAAAATATAGAAAGGGAAATTAGAGAATTGATTCCACTTACTACAGCACCAAGAACCACAAAATACCTTGGAATAAACCTAACCAAAAAGGTACAGGATCTGTACTTAATGAACTAAAGAATACTCATGAAAGAAGTTGAAAAAGACACAAAAAGATGGAAAAGCATTCCACGCTCATGGATCAGAAGAATAAACATTGTTAAAATATCTGTACTGCACAGAGGAACCTACACTTCAATTCCATCCGGTCAAATTTCCATTAGCATCTTCAAAGTGCCAGAACGAACAATCCTAAAATTTGTATGGAACCAGGAAAGAGCCCAAATTGCTAAGGAAATTTTCAAAAAGATAAACAAAACCAGGGCATCGTGTTTCATTTCAAGGTTTGTTACAAAGCTGTGATCACCAAGACAGCATGGTACTGGCCCAAAAACAGACACATAGACAAGTTGAAGAGAGAAGAGAGTCCAGATATGGACCCAAAACTCGATATTCAAATAATCTTTGGCAAAGTAGGAAAAAATATCCAGTGGGAAAAAATACAGTCTCTTCAATAAATGGTGCTGGGAAAATTGGACAGCTATGTGTAGAAGAATGAAACCTGACCGTCTTCTTACACCATACACAAAACTAAACTCGAAATGGATAAAAGAACTTAACGTGAGGCAGGAGTCCATTAGAATCCAAGAGGAGAACATAGACAGTAACTTTTTCAACATCGGCCACAGCAACTTGTTTCAAATATGTCTCCAAGGGCAGAAGAAACAAAAGCGAATGTGAACTTTTGGGACTTCATCAAGATCAAAAGCTTCTGCACAGCAAAGGAAACAGTTAACAAATCAAAGAGGCAACACATGGAATGGGAAAAGATTTTCACAAATGAGAGTACAGAAAAGGGGCTGTTGTCTGAGATCTATAAAGAACTCCTCAAACTCGACACTGAAAAAAAAAGATAATCTTGTCAAAAAATGAGCAGAACATAAGAACAGACACTTTTCCAAAGAAGATATACAAATGTCTAACAGACACATGAAAAAAAGGATCATCATAATTACCATCAGGTAGATTCAAATCAAAACCACATTGAGATACCACCTTACACCAGTTAGAATGTCCAAAATTAACAAGAAAGGGAACAAGTATTGGAGAGGATGTGGAGAAAGAGGAACCCTCTAACACTGTTGGTGTGAATGCAAGTTGTTATAGCCGCTTTTGAAAACAGTGTGGAGATGTCTTAAGAAAGTAAAAACAGAGTTTCCATATGACCTTGCAATTGCACTACTGGGTATTTACCACAAATATACAGATGTAGAGAACAGAAGGGCCATCTGTACACCAATGTTCACAGTAGCAATGGCCACAATCACCAAACTGCGGAAAGAGCCAAGAAGCCCTTCAACAGACAATGGATAAAGAAGATACGGTCCACATGTACAACGGAATATTATGCAGCCATCAGGAGGGATGAATACCTAAGTTTTGTATCAATATGGAGGAGTGGAGATTATGCTGAGGGAAATAAGTCAAGCAAAGAAAGACAATTGTTATATGGTTTCACTTACTTGTGGTACATAGGAAATTACATGGAGAACATTAGTAGAAGAAAAGGAAAAGTGAATCAGGGGAAATTGGAAGAGGAGACAAAGCATGGGAGACTGTGGCTGGAGAAACAAGCAGGATTTTGAAGGGATGGGGATTGGGGGATAAGTGAACGTGGTGGTGGATATTAAGGAGGGCATGTATTGCATGGAGCACTGAGTGTGGTGTGTGTGTGTGTGTGTGTGTGTGGTGAGTGTGGTGCATAAATAATTGATCTTGGAACTCAGAAAATATTAAATTAAATTTTAAAAATAATTGTTTAGTTATTTATAGGAATTTTAATAAAATATGAAGAGTAAAAAATACATTTTATTTAAAATGTCATAATGATTCTATTTTATATCTTTATGAGATTTAAAGCAAAACATCCATGACCTACATTTTACTACTGATAAAAATTACCTCACTTATCACCTTGATAAAAAATATACTTCCTAGATTTCTATACTATTGAAAGTTACTTCAGATTTCATTCAGCAGAAAAGGGGTGTATTTACAAGGAGAGTAATAGAATATTTATGAGAAGACTTTCTGTTGTAGCTTTTTTTCTATATTGCACTTTTACCACAGAAGATCTAGGAGACAAGACACTGAGAACCCAGAGTGATTTGAATTGGTTCTCAGATGTTAGTCAAACTGAAATCGTAAATATCCTCTTTCAGAGCATAGGGAGGTCACTCACTTCATAAAACATACCTGAATAATATCACTTTAAAATAATTTTTAGGGACACCTGATTGGTTCAATCATTAAGTGTCTGCCTTTGGCTCAGGTCATGATCCCATGGTCCTGGGATTAAGCCCTACATTGGGCTCCCTGCTCAGTGGGAAGCCTGCTTCTCCCTCTCCTGCTTCTTTTCATATTCCCTCTGTGGTTATCTCTCTCTGCCAAATAAATAAATTATGTATATACCTATATCTATATATATATATATATATATAGATAGATACACATATAGATAAATATATATTTTAATTTTGCAGCATGATACTGTTCCAAAACATTTCAGGGATTAGTCAAATTTAAAACAATGTCATGTAGAGCTTCCTTATGACCCTGCAATTGCACTACTGGGTATTTACTCCAAAGGTACAGACGTAGTGAAAAGAAGGGCCACATGTACCACAATGTTCATAGCAGGAATGGCCACAGTCTCCAAACTGTGGAAAGAGCCAAGATGCCATTCAATGGACAAATGGAAAAGGAAGGAAGATATTGTTCATATACACTACGGAGTATTATGCCTCCATCAGAAGGGTGAATACCCAACTTTTGTATAAACATGAACGGGACTGGAAGAGATTATGCTAAGTAAAATAAGTCCAGCAGAGATAGTTAATTGTCACATGGTTTCACTTATTTGTGGAGCATAAGGAATAACACGGAGGACATGGGGAGATGGAGAGGAGAAGAGAGTTGGGGGGAAATGGAGGGGGTGATGAACCATGAGAGGAATCTGAGGGTTTTGGAGGGGCAGGGGTGGGGCGTTGGGTGAGCCTGGTGGTGGCGATTATTGAGGGCAAGTATTGCATGGAGTACTGGTGTGGTGCATATGCAATGAATTCAGGAACACTGAAAAGTAATTAAAATTTGTGTTTTTTTTTAAAGGAGATAAGAGACATTATATGAGGATTGTGTCTGGGTGAAACCAGAGCATGTGTCCCCGGGGGTGAGCAGGGGGTCCAGGTCCACTCAAATATCTGTAATGGGCTAGGTTGGGGCCCTTTCACTCAGGAAGCATTCAGGAAGTCCCACTCATCACAGGCGATCCTCTAGGAGCTGACTATGAATCCTGCACAGAACAGACAGTACCCAATGGCTCCAGTCTAGTTAGGGACAAAAGTGACACTGGACACGATGAGAGGTAGCATCCACACAACATTTTATGTGATGGCCCCTGGCTTCCACTAGATATGGGTGTATTTTCTCCAGCTATGATGAGGTCAGCAGAGCCCAGGAGCAGCAGAATATGTGAATGAGCTTCGGCTGGTGCATGAGGGCCTTCTCTCAACCCCAGGGACTCTTGGACCCTCATCCAACACATCTGTGATTCCTCCTTAAGGGTGAAGGTCTAAGAGTTCCTTCTGGAGAAAGGAAGGGGCCTGGGGGAACTGTGGATGTGGGCACCTTTGCAGAGCAGAGGGGGCTAGAGGACAGATTTAGCCCCTAAGGGAGTCATTCCCCACCCAGCCCCCACCACCAATCCTGACTCAACACCAAACCAGGGAACCAGAACAGTGTGTAGGAACCATCACACGTAGCAATCTGTTGGAACCCGGACACTGGGTGCCCAGAGGGTGCTCAGAAGACCCACTGAGAGCTCAGGGACCAGACATTCCCCACCTAGTGGGAGAATAGTGTCAGTGGAAGGGGACTCACTCATGGCCAATAGTGAAAGAGGCGGGACAAGGGCAGAGGAGGTAACACTCGAGGTACTGGGAGGGTCCTGGAAGGGCCTAACTAGAAACAGAGTCCTTTCATTCCCTCCTTGGTGGGATATTCACAGCACAGTGGCATGTGCAGCGAGGGTAATTAAGGGGGACAGACACCACCCCTCCCTGGGAACATGCAGTTGAATTCTGTGGCGAGTCGACAAGGAGACAGACTGAGGAGTGTGTCCAGTTCCCCTAAGAAGGACATAAATGCTCACAGGATTGATCAGGACTCACACTCAAAGCACCTTTTTGCACCCTGTCATCTATGATGAGACTTGTCTCAGGCAGCATGGGGCTCAATATGCCAATGTTAGACTTGGAGTACCATACCCAGGTTCTGCTTTCCCAGCTACAACAGCTTGAGTCCACAAAGACAGAGTCTGGTAGTGAGAAGGGCTGGACGGACTGATGTGGTCCTGTAAATGGGGCTGAGTGGGTCACACTGACCAAGCTTTTAGTACACTTGAGCCGAGAGGAGTGAGTAGTCTCAGATTCCTGTCCCCGTGGTCTTTAGTCAGGGAGACCTCCCAGGTATTGCTTCCTGGACACAAAAGACATTGAATGCCGAGAAAAGATTCCTTTTTAAGAAGAGACATGGGAAGTCAATCATGCTGATGATACTTTCTTTTCAGTGAGCTACAGCACTTGGCCCAGAGAAAGATCCTGAACCACCTCAGGAACTCGCCCAAGCTCCCACTGTGACGCCCGCTGTATCTACGGACACAAAGCTGGCCCACCCCATCACTGGTGCTGGAGCTCACCTCTCAGCAAGAACAGTGGCACCAGTGCAGGTGGTATTCAGGGCTCTAATTCACTCTTCTGAGATAGAATAACTATAAGCCCCTTTACATGACTCAAAGGTCCAGCAGGGTTCTGCCCATGCTCCTTTTTGGTTCCTGAGGGGCTCGAGTCAGCACTTGTCTCAGTGGAATAACCAGACTCCACCCCCAAGCAGAAGCTCATGCTGGCTGGAACCCCAAGGATGGGGTTCCTTGCCTTCTTTGTAATTTTTGTGTTTTGTATACACTTGTAAAATGGCTGAAAAGATTTTGTTCATTAAATAAAGTATTATTAGAGTTTACTTAAAAGTTTACTCTGATCCTTTTCAATGGTATACTGAGGTGCCTTTAAGTACGTAAGAGTGTTGCAAAACTAATTACTTGCAGAACATTTCCATCAGAGACAAACTTACCGCTCACTTCTCATTACCACGCCCCAGTCCTTGCAACCGCTGTGCTTCACTCTGTCTCTGGTACTATACCTCATCTGGGATTTTCATGTGACTTGAATCCTACAATATGGCCTTCTCTGTCTGGCTACAGAATATAAGAAAGATACATAATTTTTCATTGTTTTATAAAAGTACCATTTTATTACAAACGAATGTTCCTGAAAGAACTATCATAATGGGAAGCTCCAAAATAGGCTACTCACATTATCTGGCGTAGTGTTCGCTTTCATAACAATATCTTGAATGGCAGAAACGGGGGGGAATTTTGGGTCCATGAGACACCTTTAAATTCTTTCATTATTCTGCATAGGCCATGTTTAAATTATTCTAGAGGGCAATTTATAGAAAAATATGAAAATCACATCTTAAATCTTCCCATTTATTACTAACAAGTCAGGTAATAGAGTAAATAGTTCTTTAGTTTTAAGCCAGAAGGTGTTTATGTAGTAAAATAATGAATTAAATATGACAAAAAGAAGACAAGTTCCTTCCCCAAGAAATGTTCACCTGTAATGAATTTTGTCCCAATTCCAAAGATTTTCCCTCTGTTTTTTGTGTGAGTGTGTGTGTGTGTGTGTGTGTGTGTGTGTGTGTGTGTGTGTGTTAAGCTGTTGGGGGGGAGGTAGTGAGAGTTTTCAGGCTGGGCTCTTCTTCTACCTGATGTCCCCACAGTGAACAGGCACTGTCACTGATGTCCTCTTGGGAATTCTCAGTGACAGCACTCAAAGACCCATCATTGAACAACTGAGCCATTTCCAATTATTTGACTCTCATCATTCAAATGATAAGTACATCTGTGTCACAAATCTGTTTCTGTCTGATTCCTACAAGTTTCACCACTTGACCACTTTAATTCAGGGATTACTTTTACTGATGGCGTCAGAAGTGCTTGACAATCAAGGGAGTGACAAGGACCATGGTGGAGGGACTCTGGGTTCCTTAAAGACCACGTGAAGGAGTTCAGTATCCAATCTGAAGATCCACTCAGCACAGTCATGTGAGGAAACCTGTGGCAAAATGCCACCATAATTAGGGGAGTTATTTGGTAATTCAGCATAAGGGACTATAACTAGAACGTGTTGAAATCAGCAAGCAAACGTCCGTAATTATCAGCCTAGAACCTAGAGAAAATGAACAAAGAAGCACTTGGCTTCCTAAGTCAGTAGGGCATGAGGTACATGATCTCAGGGTCAAGATTTTTTGCTCTACATGGAACACATAATTGATGTGGGAACCAAAAACAAACAAACAAACAAACAAACCAAAAACAGGATTTACACATGAGCCAAACAATTGGGCTTGGACAATAGAGCTGGTCAGTGGTGGGCTGAATCCTCTCTCCTGTTCATTCAGACACTTGGCCCTGAGCACTCAGGTGGTTCCACTCCTTATCAGTCAAACAATTTCTCCCTCTAGGAGCTCAGGGTTTATTGGGGCATATGCATAAACATGAACTGAAAAGGTGAATAAAAGGAGCATTTGCTACATGAGACAAGTGTAAGGGACTAAAATGGGTCCTGAACTCCACCAGAGGAGGGATCTGACAAGGCTATGCTGAGATGACATTGAGAATTCCTGTGGCAGGAAAAGAAGAAGGCAGCCCTGCACAAATCCCACTGTATTTAGACCGGCAGAGGGTACCATGGTGTAGAGGATCAGAAGCCGAATATGATGTTCCCGGAGTAGAGCTTAGAAAGGAGTCCAGGGTTCTAGAAAGGAGAATGCTGAAGTGGGGAGCAGAGGAAAGGGAGGAAGGCCATGGCCTGGGGCAGGTGGATACAATCAGTGCCCTGCTCCTGAGAGGGTTATCCCACTGAGTGGGGTTATCCCACACTCTGTGTCTTAACCAACAAACAACATCTCACATTCACTGAGGAGTCTCTAAGTACAGAAATTCAGGAGTGCTTACCTAGGGCCTCCTGCCAGAGCCCCACAGCACTTTGCGGCTGTTGATAACATTAATTCAGGACCTGCTTCCCTGAGAATCTGAGTTCACGTAGGGGTTTTGGCAGTATTCAGTCCATCTCAAAAGGCCTGAGTTCTTCTGACTGTTGTTGGTCCTCCTTGCTAGGTCCTGGGCCCATGTGTGTGCAATAAGGTTCAGCATAGGGGCTTGCATTCCAGGGTGAGAATATGAGAGAGAACACGGGTCAGAGGCAGCACGGGGATGGGCAATGAGATTTTAGAGCTAAATCTCAGATGGGGCTTTTGAGTCATGTGGCCATGTTCTGTGGACTGGAAGGAATCTTTCGGTCCAAACCACACTACAAGTGACAGTGTTACACAACAATGATTTAACAGGATATGAGATTACAGGAAACTACTGAGAGGTGAAGGTGAAGACCACTGCATGGTTAGTGCCTTGCCCAGAATCACAGACTGTTAAGAAGGCTGAACCAGGTATGAACCCAGCTCGTTGTGAGTGTCCTCAAAGTTAGGGCCCTGGATGTACCTAGGACTCACTGGAATGCCTTGAAAAAAGTTGTGTTTAAGGCAGGGGCTACAGACTTGGAGATGGTTTCAGGGTAAGAGAGAGCATTGATATCATATACAGGAGGCATTCCAGGAAATTCTTGTCTGAGGGAGAGCCCAGGCCATGGCAACCCACTGTGTGGACCCCTATCCACATCAGACCCATTAGAAAGGATTTAATAGGTCTCAGCACAGGATATGAAGTCTTTAATGGTAAGGGTGGATTCTGACCATCAAGGGCCAAAGCTCTAATCCCTTCTTTAGGGTTTGATTTGACAATTAAAAGCCTAAGGTCTTGGGAAAGTATGGCCCAGTCCTCCGTAGATGGGGCTGGCACCTTCTCCGACGACAGAATATGAGCACTGATGAACAGATGTGTGCCCACAGGAGCGACTGTGCATGTGCTCGCTCTCTCTCTCTCTCTCTTGCACACACACACAAACACACACCATTAGGGACTGTAGGGTGGTATCTGATGAGTAGCGGACTTGTAGAAATTGAGAAGAGGAGGAAAATGTGCTCGAAGGTATTTCCTACATGTGACACCATTCCTCCAATATCAGATATTATTCTACACATGCTTGTGGACATGTGGAGGAATTCCATGCTACAATCATCTGTATTGTACATACAAGATGCAGACCACCCCGGATAGGCATAATGACTTATCCAGGTTCACAAAAAGATAAGAATGGAGATTTGTGTTTTAAAACAGGTGGGGCCCTGGCTGCACTCAGCCCTTCCTTGGGTGCCTGTAGCGATGTGTGTGTTGGTGTCACTGTGTACAGATGTGGCCTTGCATGCAGAAAGGAGATGGGCAGACAACAGCCCTGAACACTGTTTGTGTATGTGATAATCCAGGGTGGAATTGGGTAGGTGATCTCAGGCAGTTTAGTCACTTCCTTGACTGCAGACCCCAATAGAATTTGGAACACTGCAACCAGGATCCCACATTCTAGTTTCGTCCAGTACCAGAGTTACTTGGCTTGCTACATCAGATACAGAATGATGTACTCTTGCTGTCTGCCAACACTATGGGGCTCTGGCTTCCATAATTCCCAGGGGAATGGATTTTTCACACGTTGCAACCATCACTGCCAACCTCACCACCAATGCCTCAGGGCATTTGGTAGGAGGTTCCATTAGACATTACGAGAGCATGGCTCAGTATGGATGACTGAAAAACTAACCTAGCCTTAGGATAATGTCCTAGGGGTATGGCAGGTCAATCTGATGCCTTTGTGCCAGCTACATGGGTGTCTATCTGGATGTAGGACTCATGTTGAGGGACAGAATTATATTCGTGTCCTGTGCTGGCTTTCATAAATGGGAGTGGTTTGGGGTCTCTTGAAGCTGTCTCATAATCTGGGGGTTTAATACATATCCATAGGGCATGTTTTCCTTCTGGAGGACAGGAAACATCCTGTGGTGTGACTCCAGTGTTCCCTATCTGGAGGGCTTGTGGACCAGGACTCTGAGGACAGAATTATGAAATCCCAAGTTAAGGCTAGGGTTAGGGCCTAGGGTATTGCAGGCCCAATCTACAGGTGCTGAGGCAAGCTCCCTGGGATCTGAGTTTGAGGCAAGTATGAGGGGGTCACTCAAACTGGAGCGTGTGTCCATGAGAACCATTGATTTTGGGGGTAGCCTCGTGGGTTCATGGAGTTTTCAAAACTCTTGGTATTTTGCACAGTTCCAAATAGTTTGATTAATTCTGGGTTATAGATAGTGTCCTGTTTTATGGCTCAGGAGTCTCCCATATGGAGGGATATGAGACCAGGGACCGGGTATGGATTCCTGAAAACCCAACCTAGGGTTTGGGGCTGCTGAATGAGTGTGTGGCCTCCTGGGGCCATGGAGGTTTCTTCTGCTCTGGGGGATTTGCTGAGCTCCAAATAGTATGATTTCATTCTGAGGGAGATTTGCAATCCTGTTGTATAGCACAGATGTCCCCACATGGGGGGATTTGAGAGTAGGACTCTGTGTATGTATGCCAGAAAACCCATCCTGGGGTTTGCATTAGGGACTAGGGACATGGCATGTCCAATATGCCGACTTGGGGCCAGCTATGTGGTGGCTGACTAGAGGTCAATGCTCAGGCTGAGAAACAGAATGTGCTTTAGTGTCCAGGGTCGGATTCCATCAATGGGTGTGGCCTCGTTGGCCATGCATGTTTCTCTTAATCTTGGGGTTTTGTGAATCTTCATTGAGTACGGTTTCCTTCTGTAGGTTAGGCAGAGTCCCATGGTGTGGTTTCTCAGTTCTCTATCTGGAGAGCTTGTGGGCCAGGACCTTTGGGACAAAGGATTGAAAACCTATGCCAAGGTTAGAGTTAGGGCCTAGGTCATGGCAGGCCCAATCTACAGATACTGAGGCAAAATCCTGGAGATATGAGGTTAAGGTGACAGTCAGGAGGCTGCTCAGGCTGGAGTTTGTGTCCATTCGATCCGCCAAATGTGTGGGTGGTCTCATGGGGCCACGGAGTTTTCTAGGGCCATGGCCCAGACCTCCTGTCAGCCTCTAAGGTAGCTAGCAACATATCCAGCAGTTTGGATATGCCATGGACCTAGGCCATCATCTCTACCCAAACTCGGTTTGCAGGTATCTGTCCCCAGATCTTATCTCAAATCCCTGAATATGGGGGAGCCTGATGCACAAAGCTGTACTCCTCCTTCCCAATGAGAGGAAAACTTGCCTTTGGGGTGAGGGTAAATCTCTCAGAGTCAGAGAAACCTGCATGGCCCATGATGTTATGCCCACTCTTAAGGGTGGCCTTGGGCATAAACACCCATTGAGATCCTCAGGCTGAGCCATGTTTTCATATAAGGCCCAACAATAGCTGGACTAGGAGTCCGCAATTCAGACTTACCATGCCCCTAGGGCCAAATCCTAACCAAAGGTGAGGTTTTCCAGGAGCCCATACACAGTGAGCTGCTCGGGATCTCTCTTTTTGGGGGACCCCTGAGACAAAAAACAGGACTCCTCCCTTCCCGAAGCCTGACACCAAACTATTGGGAGCCCGGCAAATCCCCACAGAAGGAGAATCTTCCATAGCCCCATGAGGCTACACCTACATTCCTCGGCCTTCCTAGACACAAATCCAGATATAAAAGCCAGAGTTACCGCTTCACACTCTCCCTAATTTCAGATTCCAAGGAGCTCCCCTCAGGGTCTGCAGATCAGGCATGCCATAACCTCGGCCCCAACCGTAAACTGAGTTTGTGTTTTCAGACTTCTGTCCCCAGAGCCCTGGCCCACACACCCTCCAGGCTGGTCACTCCGGTGCCACACCGCAGGACTGAGCCTCTCCTCCCAAAGGAAACTGTGCCCTTACCAGTTGACAAAACCCTACAGATTAGGAAACACCTGCAAGTCCCTCAAAGCCACCCCAATTTCGTAAGGTGACCTGGAAATGATGAGCACTCTGACACATCCTGAGCACCTACATCCAGTCAGATACCCAGGTAGATGGCCTAGAGACAGAAGACAGAAGCTAACATGTCCGTAGTACCTAATCTAAACCCTAGCATTGGTTTTCAGGCATCTGTCCCCAGAGCCCTGGTCTGAATGACAACATAACAGGTTCCCTGAGGTACAAAACAGAAAACCTCCTGTCCCAGGAGGGAAGGTGGCTATATGCAGCTGTGTCAATGATTCAGGTGAGGAGAATCCTGCATGGTCCCTGACCCAGTGCCAAAATCCAAGGTGTCCCTGGACACAAACCTGAATTGTGACCCATCAGCATAAGACTCCATTTCAACTCAGCCCCCTGGGTAGTTCACTCCAGACCCAGCGGATAGAACCTGTCATGCTCCTAGGCTGCAATGGTAACATGGGGTGGGATTTCCAGGCATCCATGCATAGAGCTGTGCTATGGAATCATTCCATATGAGGGACACTGCAGCCATCAAACAGGACTCCTCCTGCCTTACAAAGGGAAACACTGCTGTTTGGGGCACCTCACGACACCCAGACTTGGAATACCTCAATGGGATCATGAGGCCACCGCTCCCTTAGAATGCCATAATGGACACAAACCTCAGCCTGAGCAAACATCTGACACTAGCGGTTTTTTCAGATGCTAAAGATCTCGATTGAGCATCTGCAGAGAGGGCCTGCCCTGCCCTCAGCCCCAAACCTAACCCTAGCTTGTGTTTTCAGACTTCCATCCTCAAACTCCTGGCCCACAAGCCCTCCAGATTGGGAACTCTGGAGCCACAATGAGCACTCTGCCTGCCCACCAGAAGAAAAACGTTGCCCTATGGGGCTGCCAAGAAACCCCAAATGAGGTTCAACCTCCATGGACCTCGACAGCAAACCAATTCCATAGGATGCCCTGGGCACGAATGCTCTGTCTGACACAGCCAGAGCCCAGACCTCCCAACAAACATGCAGACAGCTGGCCGCACACCCAGCACATCCCACCCGCCATGGCCTTAGGCGGTCATCTCTTCCCAACCTGGGTTTTCAGGCATCTGAAGCTAGACCTTATCACCAATTCCTGCACAGGGAACCTGATGCACAAATCAGAACTCCTCCTTCCACGTGGCAAAAAAAAACTTGCTGTTGACATGGTGTCAAACATTCAGGGTAGGAGAAACCTGCATGGCCCATGAAGCCAAACCCATACTTGAGGGCCGCCATGGGCACAAACATGCAATGAGACCCTCAGCGAGAGGTCTGTGTTCAAGTAAGGCCTCTCAGTGGCTGTACCAAGAGCCCGTATATGGGGCTTGCTATGCCCCTAGGCTCCCAATCCTAACCACAGGTCGTGTTTTCCAGTCACCCATACAAAGGGCTCTGATATAGAATCCCTCTTTTCATCTGAGGCAGAAAACAGGACTACTCCCTTCCCACAGAATTACCCCCAAACTCTTGGGGACCGGGCCAAATCCCCAGAGAGGGAGACTCGTCCATTGCCCATGAGGTCACCCCTCCATTCCACAGTCATCCTTGACACAAAATCCAGGGGCAAAAGCCTGAGCAACGCCCTCACACTCGCCCCCTCACACTCGAACTTCTTTCAGATCCTGAGGAGCTCCCCTCACTGTCTTCAGATTGGGCCTGCCATACTCTCGGTCCCACACCTAAGCTGAGTTTGTTTTCAGACATATGTCCTCACATCCCTGGCCCACAAACCCTCCAGCTGATGCCTCCAGAGCCACACCACAGGAGCAAGCCTCCCCTCCTGAAGGAAACTGTACCTTTACAGTTGCCAAAGCCCTACAAATTAAGAGAAACTTCCAAGGCCCCAGAGGCCATCCCAATCGTGTAGGCCACCCTGTACAAACAGGGGAATTCTGCTACAATCTGAGCAACTATGTCCACTCAGACACATAGACTGATGTCCCCAGGGACAGAATATTGAACTGGACAAGACCTTGGTCTGAATATGAACCCTACCTTTGGTTTCCTGGCGTCTCTCCTCAGAGGCCTGGTTTTGAATACCAGCATATGGGGTTTTCCTGAGGCACCAAACAGAGCACCTCTTGTCTCCACATGGGAAACTTGCTCTTTGAGGCTGTGTCAAACCCTCCGGGTAGGAGAATCCTGCAGGACCCCTGAGCCACTGCCACATTGCAAGGTCTCCATTGACACAAACCCACATTATGACACATCCTCAGGAGATTCCATTTCAACTCAGCCCCCTGGGTAGCTCGCCCCAGAGCCAGGAGATTGAACCAGCCTTGTCGCAAGGAGCCAATGGTAATGCGAGGTGGGGTGTCCAGGCATCCATCCTTAGAACTCTGCTCTCGAGTCTTTCCATATGGGGTGTCCTGGAGCCATCAAACAGGACTCCACTGTCCCATAGAAGTAAACCTTGCTGTTTGGAGCAGCTCACAATCCCCAGCATGGGAAAACCTCCATGGCCTCCTGAGGACACCCCTTCATGAAGGAGCCATAATGGACACAAACTCCAGCCTGAACCAACGTCTGATCCTCGGCCTGGCTTCAGATGCAGGAGATCACGATTCAGCCTCTGCAGAGTGGACTTGCTGTGCCCTGGGCCCCAAACCTAACCCTAGCTTGTGTTTCCAGAATTCTGTCCTCACATTCCTGTCCCACAAGTCCTCCAGATTGGGAACTCTGGAGCCACAACGCAGCACTCTGCCTGCCCACCAGAAGAAAATCATTGCCCTATGTTAGGGTCCGTGATCAAAGGAACGAGACTGACACAAAGTGAAAATCAAGCAAAGCTTTATTTCCTGCCATGCATCAGAAACCAAACTGCATCAAAAACCAAACTGCATCAGAAACCAAACTGCATTAGTAACCAAACTGCATTAGAAACCAAACTGACTGGTAGATGCCCGAGCCTTGCTGGGGACCACCGCCTCCTAGTCGCTGGGATCCCTCCTGGAGGTTCCCTGCCCCACCCTCACTGTACCACAGGCCCACTCCCAGCGAGGCTGCACCGTTGGCTCCTGAGAGGCTGCTTCTGGTGGCGGCACTCCCCGAGGTGGCGTGGCTGCTTGCGGCAGTGCTGCTGCTGTTGCTGCTGCTGATGCTCTGGCTCAGGGCAGTGTCGCTCGCGGTGGTGGCGCCGCTGCCACTGCTGCTCTGGGCGGTGCTGCTAGCTGTGGCAGCGCCGCTGCTGCTCTTGCTAAAAAAAAAACCCTCCTCCCTCCAGCCTCACAGACAATCTTTTATAGTGGTGGTTGAGCCTGGCCCAAACAAATGTGGCCAATCGGATTTCAACCTACCACAGTCAATATATGCACACCCCTCTGATTGAATATGGTTATCTGGCCTGGCCCGCCCCTATATCCGGGGTTTGCAAGTAACTTCCTTTTGCTAACCAGGCCCCTACACCCTATGGGGCTGCCCCGAAACCCCAAATGAGGATCAAGCTACACAGTTCTCGACCACACCCCAATTTCATAGGCTACCCTGGGCACTAATGCTCTGTCAGACACAGCCTGAACTCAAACCTCCGGACATACTCCCAAACAGCTGGCTGTACAACCAATACATTGGACCCACCAAGGCCGTAGGCCATCATCTCTTCCCATCCTGTTTTCAGGCATCTGAAGCTAGACCTTATCTCCAATACCTGCACAGGGGTGAACCTGATGTACAAATCAGAACTCCTTCTTCCACGTGGCAAGAAACCTTGCTGTTGGCATGGTGTCATACCTTCAGTGTAGGAGAAACCTGCATGGTCCATGAGGCCACGCCCATGCTTGAGGGCCAACCGTGGACACAAACACGCATTGTGACCCTCACCACGAGGCCCGTGTTCAAGTAAGGCCTCTCAGTGGCTGTACCAAGAGCCTGAATATGGGGCTTATTATGCCCCTAGGACCCCAATCCTAAACAGATGTGGCGTTTTCCAGTCTCCCATACCCAGGGCTTTGATCTGGAATCCTCTTTTTGAGGGACACCAGAGGCAGAAAACAGGACTCCTCCCTTCTCACAGAATGAACCGTAACTCTTGGGAGCTGGGCCAAATCACCAGAGAGGGAGGCTCGTCTATAGCCCATGATGCCACCCCTCAATTCCATGGCCATCCTTGACACAACATCCAGAGACAAAAGCCTGAACGACCGCCTTCCACTCACCCTATTTTCATACGCAGAGGAGCTACTCTCATGGTCTGTAGATCAGGTCTGCCATACCCTTGGCCCCACACCTAAGCAGAATTTATGTTTTCAGAGTTCAGTTGTGTTTTCAGACTGTCCCTACATCCCTGACCCACACACCAACCAGGATTTGGCCTCTGGAGCCATACCAAAGGACTATGCCTTCCCTCTCCAAGGAAACTGTGCCCATTCCATTGGCCCCAACCTACAGATTAAGACAAACCTCAAAGGCCCCAAAGGCCATCCCAATCGTGTAGGCCGCCCTGGACAAACAGGGATATTCTGACAAAAGCTGAGCAACTACCTCCAATCAGACATGCAGACATATGTCCCCAGAGACAGAAGATTGAACAAGATAGGCCCCTAGTCCCCAATCTGAACTCTAGCTTTGGATTCCAGGCGTCTCTCCTCAGAGGTCTGGTTTCGAATACCAGCATATGAGGGTTTCCTGAGACACCAAACAGAACACCTCTCATCTCCACATGGGAAGATTGCTATTTAGAGCTGTGTCAACCCATCAGGTAGGAGAGTCCTGCATGGCCTCTGAGCAACTGCCACATTAATAAGGCCTCCCTGGACACCAACCAGCTGGACACCGTCAGCAGGAGACACCTTGTCAACTCAGCCCCTTTGGCACTTCGCCCCAGAGCTAGCAGATCAAACCTGCCATGTTTCTCAGCTACAATAGTAACCGGGGGTGGGCTTTCCAGGCATCCATGTGAAGAGCTCTGTTATCCAATCTTTCTAAATGGAGGAACCTGGAGCCATCTAACCAGACTCCTCTTAGATGGCAAAAGGACAACATGCTGTTTGGAGCAGCTCACAAGCCCTGAGTGGGAAAACCTCCATGTCCTCATCAAGTCACACCTCCACTCGTCATCCATGATGGACAAAAACTCTAGCATTAGTGGTCACCTGACACTCGCCCTTTCCCAGGGGCTGAAGATCTCGAATCAGCCACTGCACATTGGAACTGACATGCGCTCGGCACTGACTGAACCATAGCTCGTGTTTTCAGACTTCTGTCCTCACACTACTGGACCACAAGCCCTCCATATTGGGAATTCTGGAGCCATAACGCAGCCTTCTGCCTGCCCACCAGAAAGAAGTGCCATGGGCCTGCACGGAATCCTCACATGAGGATCTAACTGGACGGCCCTAGACAGCACCCCAATATCATAGGGTGCCCTGTGCTCTGTCTGACACAGCCTGAGTCCTGACCTCTTGTCTGCAAGCCAGATAGCGTGCACCATATCCTGCAGGTGGGACCTGCCATGGCCCGAGGCCTTCATCTCTAAACCACCTGTGTATTGAGGCAACTGTCACAAACCTTAGATCAAATCCCTGCCTTATGGGGGCACCTGAAGCACAAAAGAGTACACCTCTTTCCCTATGGCAAGAAACCTGGCTGTTGGGAGGGGTGTGCAAACCTCAGAGTGGGAGCCAGCTCTATGACCCATGAGACCAGACCCACCCATGAGGGCCTCCCTGAGCAAAAACAGGCATTGGGACTCTCAGCCTGAGCCCGCTTTCAAAGAAGTCCCCTCGGTATCTGGACCAGCAGCCCGCATAGCGGGTCTGCCATGCTGTGAATCCCAAATACTAACCACCAATGGGGATATCCAGCGCCTGGACCCAGAACCCATCTCTGGAATCCCTCTTTTGTTAGGATCCCAGATAGGGAAAACAACACTCTTCCCTTCCCCCAGAAAGGCACAAATCATTGGGAGGCTGGTAGAATCCCCAAAGAAGAAGAAACACCCAGGGACCATGAGGCCACCCCTCCATTCCGTAGCAATCCTAGACACACAATCCAGACATAAAAGCCTGTGCTACAGCCTCTGAACCGCCCTAATTTCAAATCCTGAGGAGCTGCCCTCAGCATCTGCATATTGCCCCTGCCATCCCCTCGCCCCACCCTAATCCGAGTTGGTGTTTGCAGACTTCTGTCTCCAAAGCCCTCACCCACATGTCCTCCATGTTGGGACCTCCGTAGACACATCGCAGGACTGGGGCTGCCCTCCCGAAGAAAACACTGCCTGTCAGAGTTGCACAAATCCTCCAGATTAGGACACACCTGCAAGGTCCCTGAGCCCACCTCAATTTCGGAGGCCGCTCTGGACCAAAATGCACAGTCTGACACACCCTGAGCACCTACCGCCAGGCAGACATCCTGGTCAATGGTCCTGAGTCAGAAGATTGAACCTGAAATGCCTCTAGGACCCCATCGGAACCCTCACTTAGGTTTTCAGGCATCTGTCCCCAGAGGTCTGTTCTGGAACACCAACATATGGTCGAACATGTGGTCCCTGAGCCACACAACAGAATCCCTCCTGTACCCAGAAGGAAACATTGCTCTTGGGCCTGTGTCTAACCCTCATGGTAAGAGAATCCTGCATAGCTTCTAAGCCACTGCCACATTCTAAGGTCTCCCTGGACACAGACCAGCATTATGGGCCATCAGCAGGAGACACCCTGTCAACTCAGCCCTCTTGGCACTTCACCCCAGAGCCAGCAGATCGAACCTGCCATGTTCCTCGGTTGAAATGGTTACCCAAGTTGGGCTTTCCGGGCATCCCTGAGGAGAGCTCTGTTATCAAATCTTTCTATATGGTGGACCGTGGAGCCACCTAACTGGACTTCCACCGGTCACAGAAGGACACCTTGCTGTTTGGAACAGCTCACAAGCACCAGAGTGGGAAAAACTCCATGGCCTCATCAGGCCTACCCTCCATTGGTTGGCCAGCATGGACAAAAATTTCAGCATGTGGGAACATATGGCACTCTCCCTTCCTCAGGGGCTGGAGATATGAAAACAGACTCTGCACATTGGAACTGCCTTGCTCTCGGCACTGAACTGAACCGTAGCTCGTGTTTTCAGACTTCTGTCCTCACACTCCTGGTCCACAAGACCTCCAGACTGGAGCCACAATGCAGCCTTCTGCTTGCCACTAGAAAGAAGAAGTGCCCCATAGGATGCCAGGAATGCCCACATGAGGATCAACATGCTCTGGCCTCGACATCACCCCAATATCATAGGCTGCCCTGTGCTCTAATGCTATGTCTGACACAGCCTGAGCCACGACCTCCTGTCAGCCACTGAGATAGCAGGCCCTGTATCCTTCAGGTGGACCAGCTGTGGCCCGAGGCCGTCATCTCTAACCAACCTGGGTATTCAGGCATCTGTCCCCAGACCTTAGCTCAACTCCCTGTCTATGGGGGAATTTGAAGCACAAAAGATTACACGTCCTTCCCCATGGCAGGAAACCTGGCTGTTGGAATGGGTGTCCAACCCTCAGAGTGGGAGCAAGCTGCATGGTCCATGACACCAGGCCCACTCATGAGGGCCGCCCTGGGCACAAACAGGCATTGTGACCCTCAGCCTGAGCCCACTTTCAAACAAGCCCCCTTGGTAGCTGGACCAGGAGCCAGCATACCGGTCCTGACAAGCTCCTAGGCCAAAATCATAACCCTGGGTGGGGTTATCCAGGCACCCAGACCCAGGACCCATCTCTGGAATCCCTGTCTTGGGGGGATCCCTGAGACGGAAAACAGCACACTGCCCATCCCCTGAAAGACACCAAATTCTTGATAGCCGGGCAGAAACCCCACAGAGGAAGAATCTCCCACGCTCTGATGAGGCCATCCCTCCATTTCGTGGCCATTTAGACACACAGTCCAGACAAAAAAGCCTGTGCTACCGCTTCCCAGTTGCCCTAATTTTAAATACCGAGGTGCTGCCCTCAGGGTCTGCAGGTCGTGCCATCACCTCACCTGTAAACCAAATTCGAGTTTGTGTTTGCAGACTTCTGTCTCCAAAGCCCTGGCCCACATGCACTCCAGGATGGGGCCACCAGAGTCACATCGCAGGGCTGGGCCTGCCCTCCCAAAGAAAACAATGCCTGTCAGAGTTGTCCAAACCCTCCAGATAAGGAGAAACCTTCAAGGCCCCTGAGCCCACCCCAATTTCTTAGGCAGCTCTGGAGAAAAATGAGCAGTTTGACACACCCTGAAACCCACATCCAGGCAGACATCCAGGTCAATGGCCCTGAGTCAGAAGACTGACCTTGACCTGGCCCTAGGCCCTCATCAGAACCCTTGCTTTGGTTTTCAGGCATTTGTCCCCAGAGGCCTGTTCTGGAATACCAACATATGGTCCAACATTTGGTCCTTGAGCCACACAATAGAACCCTTCCTGTGCCCAGAAGGAGATGATGCTCTTGGGAGCTGTGTCAATCCCTCAGTGTAGGAGAATGCTGCATGACCTCTGAGCCACCGCCACATTCTAAGGTCTCCCTGGACACAGACCAGCTTTGTGACCCAGCAGCATGAGACACCCTGTCAACTCTGCCCCCTTGGCAAATCGCCCCAGAGCCAGCAAATCGAAACCACCATGTTTCTTGGTTGCAATGGTAATACGAAGTTGGCTTTCCAGCTATCCATGCAGAGAGCTCTGCTATCCTATCTTTCTATGTGTGGGACCCTGGCACCATCTAACCAGGCTCTCCCTGTCGCACAGAAGGAAACCTCACAAACCCCAGAGTGGGAAAACCTCCATGGCCTCAACAGGCCACCCCTCCATTCGCTGGCATTATGGACAAAAAATCCAGCATGAGAGAACATCTGACACTCGCCCTAACTCAGGTGCTGAAGATCTCATATCATCCACTGCACATTGGAAGTGCCTTGGGCTCAGCACTGAACTGAACCGTAGCTCGTGTTTTAAGATTTCCGTCCTCACACTCCTGCCCCGCAAGCCCTCCAGATTGGGAATTCTGGAGCCATAACACAGCCTTCTGGCTGCCCACCAGAAAGAAGAAATGCCCCATGGGACTGCCCGGAATCCCCACATGAGAATCAACCTGCACAGCCCTCGATGGCACCCCAATATCATAGGCCACCCTGGGCATTGATGGTCTTTATGACACAGCCTGAGTCCCGACCTCCTGGCAGCCAACCAGATAGCGGGTCCCATATCTTGCAGGTGGTACCTGCCGTGGACTGAAGCCATCATCTCTACCCAACCTGGATATTCAGGCATCGCTCCCAAGACCTGAGCTCAACTCCCTGCCTATGAGGGAAACTGAAACACAAAATCGTACTCCTCCTTCCCCATGTCAGGAAACCTCTCTATTGGGATGGGGGTCAAACCCTCAGAGTGGGAGGCAGCTGCATGGACCATGAGACCAGGACCAAACATGAGGTCACCCTGGG
The DNA here is from genome assembly GCF_922984935.1 of Meles meles. Classification (NCBI taxonomy): domain Eukaryota; kingdom Metazoa; phylum Chordata; class Mammalia; order Carnivora; family Mustelidae; genus Meles; species Meles meles. Next base: position 843,334 of record NC_060081.1, read on the forward strand.
CACAAAGAGGCATTGTGACCCTCAGCCTGAGCCCGCTTTCAAACAAGCCCCTCGGGAGCTTGACCAGGAGCCCACATACAGGACCTGACATGCCCCTAGGCCCAAATCCTAACCGTCAATGTGGTTATCCAGTGCTCAAACCTAGAACCCGTCTCTGGAATATCTGTTTTGTTGGGATCCCAGATATGGAAAACAGGACTCTTCCCTTCCCCAGAAAGACAACAAACTCTTGGCAGCCAGGCAGAATCCCCAGAAAGGAAGAATCTCCCATGGCCGCATGAGGCCACCCCTCCATTCCGGGTCATGCGAGACACACAATCCAGACAGAAAAGGCTGCACTCCCACTTCCAAGTCACCCTAATTTCCAATCTCAAGGAGCTTCCCTCAGCGTGTGCAGATCGGACCTGCCATTACGTTGCCCTAACCCTAACCCGAGTTTTTGTTTGTAGACTTTTTCCCCAAAGCTCTGGCCCACATGCCATAGTGGATGGGGCCTCTGAAGCCACACCACAGGACTCTGCCTGCCCTCTCAAAGGAAACTCTGCCCATATAGTTGCCCAGACACTCCAGATAAAGAGACACTTGCAAGGCCCCTGAGCCCACCCCAATTTGGAAGGCTGCTCTGGACCAAAATGCGCAGTCTGATATACCCTAGGCACCTACCTCCAGGCAGAAACACAGGTCAATGGCCCTGAGTCAAAAGATTGAACCTGGCATGCTCCTAGGACCTCATCGGAACCCTAGCTTAGGTATGCAGACATCTGTCCCCAGAGGCCTGTTCGGAATAGCAACATAGGGTCCAACATTTGGTCCCTGAGCCACAAATCAGAACACCTCCTGTCCCTGGAAGGACAACTTATCCTTGGGACCTAGGTCCAACCCTAAAGGTAGGAGAATTTTGCATGGCCCTTGAGTTCCGCCACATTCTAAGGTCTCCCTGAACACAAACCAGCATTATGACCCATCAGCATGAGACTCCCTGTCAACTGAACTCCGTGGGCACTTCGTCCCAAGGTCACCATATTGAAACTGCCATGTTCCTGTGCTGCAGTTGTAACCTCAGGTGGGCGATTAAGGTATCCATGCGAAGAGCTCTGCTTTCAAATTTTTCAGTATGGGGGACCCTGGAGCCATCCATCCGGACTCCCCTGTCCCGCAGAAGGAAACCTTGCTGTTTGGAGCACTCACAAGACCAAGATTGGGAAAATCTCTGTGGCGTCATGAGGCCACCCCTGCATTAGTCTGCCATCATGGACACAAACTCCAGCCTGAGAGGAAATCTGACACTCGCCCTTACTCAGGTGCTAGAAATCTCGAATTATATGCTGCACATTGGATCTACCATGCACTCGGCACTGACTGGAACCAGCGCTTGTGTGTTCAGACTTCTGTCCTCACACTTCTGGCCCGCAATTCCTCCAGATTGGGAAGTGTGGAGCTACAACACAGCCTTCTGCCTGCCCTCCAGAAAGAAGAAGTGCCCTATGTGTCTGCCCAGAAAACCCACATGAGGATCAACCTGCATGGCCCTCGATGGCACACCAATATCATAGGCCGGCCTGTGCTCTAATGCTCTGTCTCACACAGCCTGAGCCTCAGCCTTCTGTCAGCCTCCCAGATAGGGGCCCCATATCCTGCAGTTGGGACCTATCCTGGCCCGAAATCGTCATCTCTACCCAACCTGGGAATTCAGGCATCTGTCTCCAGACCTTAGCTCACATCCCAGCCTACGGTGGAATCTGAAGCACAAAAGTGTACTCCACCTTCCCTGTGATAGAAAGCATTGCTGTGGGGATGGGGGTAAAAACCTCAGAGTGGGAGCCAACTGCATGGCCCTTGAGACCACTCCCTCCCATGAGGGCCGTCCTGGGCAAAAACAGGCATTGTGACCCTCAGCCTGAGCCCACGTCAAACAAGCCCCCTCGGTTGCTGGACCAGGAGCTCTTTATCATGCCCGCCATTCCCCTAGGCCCAAATCCTAACCCTCATTGGGGTTCTCCAGGTGCCCAGACCCAGAACCTGTCTCTGGAATCCCTGTTTTGTTGGGATCCCAGATACGGAAAACAGGACTCTTTCCTTCCCCTAGAGAGACACCAAACTCTTGAGCACTGGGCAGAATCCCCTCAGAGGAAGAAACCCCCAATGCCCCATGTGGTCACCCCTCCATTCCTTGGCCATCCGACACACACAATCCAGACAGAAAAACCTGTGCTACCACCTCCCAGTTGCTCTAATTTCAAATCCCTAGGAGCTGCCCTCAGGGTCTGCAGATCCAGTCTGCCATCACCTTGCCCCTAACCCTAACCCGAGTTTGTGTTTGCAGACTATAAGGGTGTACTTAGTCAGAGGGACACATTTTGTTTTTTATGCAGGAAACTTAGATTGACCCTGCCCCTCCCAGAGGAACTTTCTTGCAAAGTCCAGATACAAGGGCGGGTCAGGCCAGGTAGATACAGCCATTCAGTGCGGTGCACATATTATCTCCCTAGCCTCGAGCCCCAGGTAGCAAAACCCAGTTACAAGGGCGGGTCAGGCCAGGTAGAAACATCCAATCAGTGGGGCATGCATATATCTACTAGGGTGAATTATAATTCAATTGGCTGCCCTTGTGTGACCTAACATGCCTGTGCAGTTTTCTCTGTGTATTGTAATCTCATTGGCCACCTGTGTGTAGCCAGGCTCAACCACATGGCTTTTACTCTAGTAAAAAAAGTTAGTCTGCGAGGAAGGGAGAGGTCGCTGCTTTGCAAGAGATGGCCCTGACCAGTCAGTTTGATTCTCGGCGCTTGGAATGAAATAAAGCTTTGCTTGACCTTTGCTTTGTATCACTCTTGCTCCTTTGAACATGGACCCTAACATTGGGGGATTAAACGACAAGAACTGAGCCAGCATCAGAATTTTGGGGAAAAGCCTCCAGAGGTAAGATCACGGGATCCTGTTTGTCTGGTTGCACAGCACCAGGATATGGCCCACCAGGAAGAAGCTGGGCCCAGCCATGCTCTGCAGGGATGGAGTGGATGCAGAGATGCCCCTTCCCACCATAGGGGGATCTCCAGGGGTCTCTAGTCCCCCCGGGCTGTCAGGGGATCGTCAGGGTCTTCAGGTGCCCCTGGGTGGTCAGGGGCCTGCCAGGAGGTTCGAGTCCCCTTAGGCGGTCACCTGGGTGTTTGAGTCCACCGCTGTTTCAGAGGGATAAAATACCTCTGAGCAGTCACCAGGAGTTTGTGGTTGCCCAAGGTGGCCAGGGGTTCAAGTACCCCTAGGCAGACATGAAGTTCGAGTCCCCCTAGGCAGTCAGGGGGTTTGAGTCCCCCTAGAAAATCCCCACTGGTGGCAGGACTGCTGGGCCTGAAGTTGTCTTTCTTGTCCTTTTCGTGTCTGTTGGGTTGTTTGCTGTGATTGAAGGAATGGGGCAAGGAGAGAGTAAGGGGAATCTGACTTTCATCTCTCTGTTCCTCATAATAGATGTGGGGCTTCTCCCTCATGCATTTCGTGTGTTAAGGGCTGTAACTGGAGCCAACTGGGGTTAGTCTAACTCGAGACAGAGCCTTTAAGGAATATTCCCAAGCAGCTGCCGACACTCCCTTTGTTTCATGGAATTCCTGTCTCTCTGGCCCAATGTGGACTGCCTAGACCCTCCCCCTTGCTGGCAGGAGAGCATGGCATCTGAAGTGGAGTGGGACCAGGTGGAACGTGAAATCTGTTAGCAAAGAGATGACTAAACTGATGGTTAATTGTCTGTCTCAGGGTCCTAATGGGTAACAGTTAAAGTAGCTTTCAAAGTCTTTGGTAACCTTGAAGTTAAAGGTTTGAAGGTTTGAAGGTTTGCTTGAATGACAAATGGAATTAAAATTGTTGGACATCGAGGAGTCAAGATGGCGGAGAAGTAGCAGCCTGAGACTACATCAGGTAACAGGAGATCAGCTCGATAGCTTATCTAAACATAGCAAACACCTACAAATCCAACGGGAGAGCGAAGAGAAGAAGAACAGCAACTCTAGAAACAGAAAATCAACCACTTTCTGAAAGGTAGGACTGGCGGAGAAGTGAATCTAAAACGACGGGAAGATAGACCGCGGGGGGAGGGGCCGGCTCCCGGCAAGCGGCAGAGCAACGGAGCACAAAATCAGGACTTTTAAAAGTCTGTTCCACTGAGGGACATTGCTCCAGGGGCTAAACCGGGGTGAAGCCCACGCGGGGCCAGCGTGGCCCCAGGCCCCGCAAGGTCACAGAAGGATCGGGGGTGTCAGAGTGTCGGAGAGCTCGCAGGTATTAGAACGGAGAAGCCGGCTGCAAAGACAGAGCCGAGGACTGAACTCTCAGCTCAGGGTTACCTTGAACTGGTCGCGGGCTGGGTGAGCTCGGAGCGCGGCTAGAGGCTGGGGATACGGGAGTGATTGGGTGCTGTCCTCTGGGGGCGCACTGAGGAGTGGGGCCCCAGGCTCTCGGCTCCTCCGGGCCAGAGACTGGGAGGCCGCCATTTTCATTCCCGTCCTCCGGAACTCTACGGAAAGCGTTCAGGGAACAGAAGCTCCCAAAAGCGAACCCGAGCCGATTACTTAGTCCGGCCGCCGGTAAGGGCGGTGCAATCCCGCCTCGGGCAAAGACACTTGAGAGTCACTACAACAGGCCCCTCCCCCAGAAGATCAACAAAATATCCAGCCAGGACGAAGTTCATCTATCAAGGAGAAAGCAGATTCAATTCCTAAGACAGCAGAGCAATTCCAGAGGAGGAGAAAGCAAAGCACGGAACTCATGGCTTTCTCCCCATGATTCTTTAGTCTTGCGGCTACTTCAATTTTTTTTTTCTTTTTTCAATTTTTTATTTTTTTTTTCTTTTTTCAATTTTTTTTTCTTTTTTCTTTTTTCTTCTTCTGCTAATTTTTTTAGAAACTTTTACCCTTTTCTTTTTTAACGTTTTTTGACTAGTTCATCTAAATATATATATTTTTTCTTTCTTTTTTATATTTTTTTATTTGTTTTATTTTTTAAATTTTTTTTTCTTTTTTTTCAGAACCTGTTTTTTATCCCCTTCCCCCCCCCCCCCACAATTTGGGGTCTCTTCTGATTTGGTTACAGCGCATTTTTCCGGGGTCTTTGCCACCCTATTAGTAGTTTATTTGCTCCTTCATATCCTCTTATCTGGACAAAATGACAAGGCGGAAAAAATCACCACAAACAAAAGAACAAGAGACAGTACCAAAGGCTAGGGACCTAATCAACACAGACATTGGTACTATGTCAGATCAAGAGTTCAGAATGACGATTCTGAACATTCTAGCCGGGCTCGAAAAAGGCATGGAAGATATTAGAGAAACCCTCTCTGGAGATATTAAAGCCCTTTCTGGAGAAATTAAAGAACTAAAGTCTAACCAAGTTGAAATCAAAAAAGCTATTAATGAGGTGCAATCAAAAATGGAGGCTCTCACTGCTAGGATCAATGAGGCAGAAGAAAGAATTAGTGATATAGAAGACCAAATGACAGAGAATAAGGAAGCCGAGCAAAAAAGGGACAAACAGCTACTGGACCATGAGGGGAGAATTCGAGAGATAAGTGACACCATAAGACGAAACAACATTAGAATAATTGGGATTCCAGAAGAAGAAGAAACAGAGAGGGGAGCAGAGGGTCTATTGGAGAGAATCATTAGAGAGAATTTCCCTAATATGGCAAAGGGAACAAGCATTAAAATCCAGGAGATGCAGAGAACCCCCCTCAAAGTCAACAAGAATAGGTCCACACCCCGTCACCTAATAGTAAAATTGACAAGTCTTAGTGACAAAGAGAAAATCCTGAAAGCAGCCCGAGAAAAGAAATCAGTAACATACAATGGTAAAAATATTAGATTGGCGGCAGACTTATCCACAGAGACCTGGCAGGCCAGAAAGAGCTGGCATGATATATTCAGAGCACTCAACGAGAAAAACATGCAGCCAAGAATACTCTATCCAGCTAGGCTATCATTGAAAATAGAAGGAGAGATCAAAAGCTTCCAGGACAAACAAAAACTGAAAGAATTTGCAAACACCAAACCAGCTCTCCAGGAAATATTGAAAGGGGTCCTCTAAGCAAAGAGAGAGCCTAAAAGTAGTAGATCAGAAAGGTACAGAAACAATATACAGTAACAGTCACCTTACAGGCTAATAATGGCACTAAATTCATATCTCTCAATAGTTACCCTGAATGTTAATGGGCTAAATGCCCCAATCAAAAGGCACAGGGTATCAGAATGGATAAAAAAACAAAACCCATCAGTATGTTGCCTACAAAAAACTCATTTTAGATGCGAAGACACCTCCAGATTTAAAGTGAGGGGGTGGAAAACAATTTACCATACTAATGGGCATCAGAAGAAAGCTGGGGTGGCAATCCTTATATCAGATCAATTAGATTTTAAGCCAAAGACTATAATAAGAGATGAGGAAGGACACTATATCCTACTCAAAGGGTCTTTCCAACAAGAAGATCTAACCATTTTAAATATCTATGCCCCTAACGTGGGAGCAGCCAACTATATCAACCAATTAATAACAAAATCAAAGAAACACATCAATAATAATACAATAATAGTAGGGGACTTTAACACTCCCCTCACTGAAATGGACAGATCATCCAAGCAAAAGATCAACAAGGAAATAAAGGCCTTAAATGACACACTGGACCAGATGGACATCACAGATATATTCAGAACATTTCATCCCAAAGCAACAGAATACACATTCTTCTCTAGTGCACATGGAACCTTCTCCAGAATAGATCACATCCTGGGTCACAAATCAGGTCTCAACCGGTATCAAAAGATTAGGATTATTCCCTGCATATTTTCAGACCACAATGCTCTGAAGCTAGAACTCAATCACAAGACGAAAGCTGGAAAGAACCCAAATACATGGAGACTAAACAGCATCCTTCTAAAGAATGAATGGGTCAACCAGGAAATTAAAGAAGAATTGAAAAAATTCATGGAAACAAATGATAATGAAAACACAACAGTTCAAAATCTGTGGGACACAGCAAAGGCAGTCCTGAGAGGAAAATATATAGCGGTACAAGCCTTTCTCAAGAAACAAGAAAGGTCTCAAGTACACAACCTAACCCTATGCATAAAGGAGCTGGAGAAAGAACAAGAAAGAAACCCTAAACCCAGCAGGAGAAGAGAAATCATAAAGATCAGAGCAGAAATCAATGAAATAGAAACCAAAAAAAACAATAGAAAAAATCAATGAAACTAGGAGCTGGTTCTTTGAAAGAATCAATAGGATTGATAAACCCCTGGCCAGACTCATCAAAAAGAAAAGAGAAAGGACCCAAATCAATAAAATCATGAATGAAAGAGGAGAGATCACAACTAACACCAAAGAAATACAGACAATTATAAGAACATACTATGAGCAACTCTACGCCAACAAATTGGACAATCTGGAAGAAATGGATGCATTCCTAGAGACATATAAACTACCACAACTGAACCAGGAAGAAATAGAAAACCTGAACAGGCCCATAACCAGTAAGGAGATTGAAACAGTCATCAAAAATCTCCAAACAAACAAAAGCCCAGGGCCAGACGGCTTCCCAGGGGAATTCTACCAAACATTTAAAGAAGAACTCATTCCTATTCTCCTGAAACTGTTCTAAAAAATAGAAATGGAAGGAAAACTTCCAAACTCATTCTATGAGTCCAGCATCACCTTGATCCCAAAACCAGACAAGGATCCCACCCAAAAAGAGAACTACAGACCAATATCCTTGATGAACACAGACGCAAAAATTCTCGCCAAAATACTAGCCAATAGGATTCAACAGTACATTAAAAGGATTATTCACCACGATCAAGTGGGATTTATTCCAGGGCTGCAGGGTTGGTTCAACATCCGCAAATCAATCAATGTGATACAACACATTAATAAAAGAAAGAACAAGAACCATATGATACTCTCAATAGATGCTGAAAAAGCATTTGACAAAGTACAGCATCCCTTCCTGATCAAAACTCTTCATAGTGTAGGGATAGAGGGCACATACCTCAATATGATCAAAGCCATCTATGAAAAACCCACCGCAAATATCATTCTCAATGGAGAAAAACTGAAAGCTTTTCCGTTAAGGTCAGGAACACGGCAGGGATGTCCATTATCACCACTGCTATTCAACATAGTACTAGAAGTCCTAGCCTCAGCAATCAGACAACAAAAAGAAATTAAAGGCATCCAAATTGGTAAAGAAGAAGTCAAACTATCACTCTTCGCAGATGATATGATACTATATGTGGAAAACCCAAAAGACTCCACTCCAAAACTGCTAGAACTTGTACAGGAATTCAGTAAAATGTCAGGATATAAAATCAATGCACAGAAATCAGTTGCATTTCTGTACACCAACAACAAGACTGAAGAAAGAGAAATTAAGGAGTCCATCCCATTTACAATTGTACCCAAAACTATAAGATACCTAGGAATAAACCTAACCAAAGAGACTAAGAATCTGTACACAGAAAATTATAAAGTACTCATGAAAGAAATTGAGGAAGACACAAAAAAATGGAAAAATGTTCCATGCTCCTGGATTGGAAGAATAAATATTGTGAAAATGTCTATGCTACCTAAAGCAATCTACACATTTAATGCAATCCCTATCAAAATACCATCCATTTTTTTCAAAGAAATGGAACAAATAATCCTCAAATTTATATGGAACCAGAAAAGACCTCGAATAGCCAAAGGAATATTGAAAAAGAAATCCAAAGTTGGTGGCATTACAATTCCGGACTTCAAACTCTATTACAAAGCTGTCATCATCAACACAGCATGGTACTGGCACAAAAACAGACACATAGATCAGTGGAACAGAATAGAGAGCCCAGAAATCGACCCTCAACTCTATGGTCAACTAATCTTCGACAAAGCAGGAAAGAATGTCCAATGGAAAAAAGACAGCCTCTTCAATAAATGGTGCTGGGAAAATTGGACAGCCACATGCAGAAAAATGAAATTGGACCACTTCCTTACACCACACACGAAAATAGACTCCAAATGGATGAAGGACCTCAATGTGAGAAAGGAATCCATCCAAATCCTTGAGGAGAACGCAGGCAGCAACCTCTTCGACCTCAGCCGCAGCAACATCTTCCTAGGAACAACGGCAAAGGCAAGGGAAGCAAGGGCGAAAATGAACTATTGGGATTTCAGCAAGATCAAAAGCTTTTGCACAGCAAAGGAAACAGTTAACAAAACCAAAAGACAGCTGACAGAATGGGAGAAGATATTTGCAAACGACATATCAGATAAAGGGCTAGTATCCAAAATCTATAAGGAACTTAGCAAACTCAACACCCAAAGAACAAACAATGCAATCAAGAAATGGGCAGAGGACATGAACAGACATTTCTGCAAAGAAGACATCCAGATGGCCAACAGACTCATGAAAAAGTGCTCCACGTCACTCGGCATCAGGGAAATACAAATCAAAACCACAATGAGATATCACCTCACACCAGTCAGAATGGCTAAAATTAACAAGTCAGGAAATGACAGATGCTGGCGAGGATGTGGAGAAAGGGGAACCCTCCTCCACTGTTGGTGGGAATGCAAGCTGGTCCAACCACTCTGGAAAACAGCATAGAGGTTCCTCAAAATGTTGAAAATAGAACTACCCTATGACCCAGCAATTGCACTACTGGGTATTTACCCTAAAGATACAAACATAGTGATCCGAAGGGGCACGTGTACCCGAATGTTTATAGCAGCAATGTCTACAATAGCCAGACTATGGAAAGAACCTAGATGTCCATCAACAGATGAATGGATCAAGAAGATGTGGTATATATACACAATGGAATACTATGCAGCCATCAAAAGAAATGAAATCTTGCCATTTGCGACGACGTGGATGGAACTAGAGCGTATCATGCTTAATGAAATAAGTCAATCGGAGAAAGACAACTATCATATGATCTCCCTGATATGAGGACATGGAGAAGCAACATGGGGGGTTAGGGGGATAGGAGAAGAATAAATGAAACAAGATGGGATTGGGAGGGAGACAAACCATAAATGACTCTTAATCTCACAAAACAAACTGGGGGTTGCTGGGGGGAGGTGGGATTGGGAGAGGGGGAGCGGGCTATGGACATTGGGGACGGGAGGCCAACCATAAGAGACTATGGACTCTGAAAAACAACTTGAGGGTTTTGAAGGGTCAGGGGTGGGAGGTTGGGGGAACAGGTGGTGGGTGATGGGGAGGGCACGTTTTGCATGGAGCACTGGGTGTTGTGCAAAAAGAATGAATACTGTTACTCTGAAAAAAAAATAATAAAAAGGGAAAAAAAAGAAATTCAAAGAAAAAAAGAGACGTCTCCTTTTTAAAAAATACTTAATACATTTTGTAATAAAATTCTAAATATTCATAAATGGAAAAAAAATTGTTGGACATCTAAATCTTAACCATCTAGGTCTTAAACAAATGCGGTAAAATGCTAGAGCGTTGGTTGCTTTTGAAATCTGTTGGTGAACACGTTTTCAGTTGGTTAGCTGATTCGTAAATTTGCCTTCTAAGAATTCTCTTTAAAATGACTTCCACCTTAAAGGGAATTCATATGGGAAGAATTTTAGGACAAATACAGGTTTTGAAATGAAATGAGTAAGAATTTACAGAAGTAAAATCTGCATTTGGACTAAACCAGAATTAGTAACATGGGACTAGATGAACTGAAAGATTGTAATGTTGTATCTCTTGATGTTTTGTCTTATTTTAAACATTAATGGTTCTGTAATGTTTGCTCTTCCAGACTAGGGAAACTTTTTCTTAAGGCTATGGAGGTTTTCCCACGCTGGGGCTTGTGAGCTGTTCCAAACAGCAAGGTGTCCTTCTGTGGGACAGGGAGAGTCTGGTTAGATGGCTCCAGTGTCCCCCATAAGGAAAGATGGGATAGCAGAACTCTCCGCATGGATCCTGGAAAGCCCACATCACATTACCTTTAAAGCCGAGGAACATGGTATGTTAGATCTGCTGGCTCTGGGGAGAAGCGCTCAGGGGGTTGAGTTGACAGGGTGTCTCATGCTGACAGGTCACAATGCAGGCTTGTGTCCAGGGAGACCTTAGAATGTGGCGGTGGCTTAGAGGCCTTGCAGGGTTTTCCTAACCTGAGGGTTGGAAACAGCTCCCAAGAGTAAGGATTTTTCTGGGGACATGAGGGGTTCTTTTGTGTGGCTTAGGGCTACACCTAGGACTATATGTTGGTATTCCAGTTCAGGCCTCTGGCGACAGATGCCTGAGGTCCTACGCTAAGATTCCAATGAGGTTCTAGGAGCATGTCAGGCTCCATTTTCTGAGTCAGGGCCATTGACCTTGGTGTCTGCCTGGAGGTAGGTGACTACGGTGTGTCAGACTGTGCATTTTTCTCTAGAGCAGCCTACGAAATTGGGGTGGCTCAGGGGCCTTGAGAATATCTCCTCATCCAGAAGATTTGGGCAAGTGTGATGGGCAGAGTTTCCTCCAGTATGGCAGGCCCAGTCCTGCAATGTGGTTCCAGAGGCCCCATCCTGGAAGGCATGTGGGCCAGGGCTTTGGGGACAGAAGTCTGCAAACACAAGCTTGGGTTTGGGTTAGGGGCAAGGGGATGGCAATTCGGATCTGCAGACCCTGAGGGAAGCTCCTACGGATTTGAAATTCGGGTGGTTGGGAGGTATGTCTGTATTGTGTGTCTATAATGGCCACAGGATGGAGCTGTGACCTCATGGGACCATGGGAGATTCTTTCTCTCTGGGGATTCTGCCAAGATCCCGAGAGTTTGGTATCTTTCAGGGGGAAGACAAGAGTGCTGTTTTACATTTCAGGGGTCCCGCCAAAACAGGGATTCCAGAGATGGGTTCTGGGTCCAGACACCTGAATAACCCACCTGATGTTTAGGATTTTCACCTAGGGGCATGACAGGCAGGGTATGAGTGCTCCTGGTTCATCTACTGAGGGGGCTTGTTTGAAAGCAGGCTCAGGTTGAGGGTCACAATGACTCTTTGTACCAAGGGTGCCCCTCATGAGTGGGCGTGGTCTCTTGGGCCATGCAGCTGGCTCCTACTCTGAGGGCTGGACATCCAACCCAACAGCCAGGTTTCCTGCCATGGGGAAAGAGGAGTAATCTTCTGTGCTTCAGGTCCCCCCATTGGCAGGTATTTGAGCTAAGGTCTGGGGACAGATGCCTGAATACCCAGGTTGGGTGGAGATGATGGCCTCGGGCCACAGCAGGTCTCACCTGCAGTATATGGGGCCCTCTATCTGGGTGGCTGACAGGAGGTTGGGGCTCAGGCAATGTCAGAGAGAGCCTTGGTGCACAGTGCGACCAATGACATTGGGGTGCCATTGAGGGCCTTGCAGGTGAATCCTCCTGTGGGGTTTCTGGGCAGACCCATAGGGCACTTCTTCTTTCTGGATCGCAGGCAGAAGGTTGCGTGGTGGCTCAAGAATTCCCAATCAGGAGGGCTTGCGGGTCAGGAGTGTGAGGATGGGAGCCTGACAACACGAGCTATGGTTCAGTTCAATGCCAGTCACGTGGCTGTTCCAGTGTGCAGCGGCTGCTCCGAGATCCCCAGCACCTGTGTAACTGCGAGTGTCAGATGCCCACTCACACTGAGCTTGTGTCCATGATTGCCAACTAATGGAGGGGTGGCCTCATGAGTCCATGGAGGTTTTCCTACGCTGGGGCTTGTGAGCTGCTCCAAATAGCAAGGTGTCCTTCTGCAGGACTGGGGGAGTCTGGTTGAATGACTCCAGTATCCCTCATATGGAAAGATGGGATAGCAGAGCTCTGCGCATGGATGCTTGGAACACCGACCTCGTGTAACCATTCCAGTTGACAAACATGGCACATTCGATCTGCTGGCTCTGCTGCGAAGTGCCCAGGTGGCTGAGTTGACAGGGATCTCATGTTAACGGGTCACAATTCTGATTTGGGTCCATGGAGATCTTTCAATATGGCGGTGCCTCAGGGGCCATGCAGTTTTCTCTAACACTGAGGGTTGGCAACAGCTCCCAAGAGCAAGTTTTTTCTGGGGACATGAGGGGTTCTGTTGTGTGGCTCAGGGCCACTCATTGGACCATGTGTTGGTATTCCAGAACAGGCCTATGGGGAAGATGCCTAAAAACCTAAGCTAGGGTTCCAATGAGGTCCTCAGAGAATGTTGTGTTTCATCTTCTAAGAGCCATTGTCCTGGGTGTCTGCCTGGAGGTGGGTGCCAAGGGTGTGTCAGACTGTGAATTTTTGTCCAGAGTGGCCTACGAAATTAGGGTAGGCTCATGGGCCTTGCCGGTCTCTCCTCATCTGGAGAGTTTGGGAGAGTGCGAGGGGCAGAGTTTCCTAAGGAGGGCAGCCCAGGACTGCGTTATGGCTCCAGATGCCCCACCCTGAAGGGCATGTGACCCAAGGATTCGGGGACAGAAGTCTGCAAACACAAGCTCGGTTTCGGGTTAGGGGCGCAGGTATGACAGCCTGATCTGCAGACCCTGAGGGCAGCTGCTCAGGATTTGAAATTCAGGCTGCTGGGAGGTGGTAACGCAGACTCTTATGTCTGGATTGTGTGTCTAGAATGGCCATGGTGTGGAGGTGTGGCCTCATGGACCATGGTAGATTCTTCATCTCTGGGGATTCTGCCCAGCTCCCAAGAATTCGGTGTCTTTCTGGGGGAAGGCAAGAGTGCTGTTTTCCATCTCAGGGGTCCCGCCAAATCAGGGATGTGAGAAACGGGTTCTGCTTCCAGACGCCTGGATAACCCCACCAAGTGTTAGGATTTGGGTCTAGGCGTGCAGCAGGCCTGCAAGGTGGGCTCCTGGTCCAGCTATCGAGGGTTCTTGTTTGAAAGCAGGCTAAGGCTTGAGTCACAATGCCTCTTTGTGGGCAGGGTGACCCTTCTGTGTGGGCGTGGTTTCATGGGTCATGCAGCTGACTCCCACTCTTAGGGTTGGACACCCATCCCCACAGCAAGGTTTCTTTAAGGGCCTACTTAATCAGAGGGAGCCATTTTGTTGTTTATGCAGTAAACTTATATTGACCCTATGCAGTAAACTTAGATTGACCCTTCCCCTCCCAGAGGAACTTACTTGCAAAGCCCAGATTCAAGGGTGGGTCAAGCCAGTTTGAGACAGCCAATCAGTGGGGCATGCATATATCTACTAGGGTGTATTATAATTCAATTGGCCGCCCTTGACTTACCTACCATGACTCTGTAGTTTTCTTTGTGTATTGCAATCTCATTGGCCACCTGTGTATAGCCTGGCTAAACTGCCTTTATAAAAGTTAGTCTGTGAGGCTGGGAGGGGTTGCCTCTTTGTCAGAGATGGCCACGACCAGTCGGTTTGATTTTTCATGCTTGGTATGAAATAAAGCTTTGCTTGACCTTCACTTTGTATCAGTCTCTCTCCTTTGATCACGGACCCTATCATTGGGGGCTTGTCTGGGATTAGATGAGGAGAACTGTGCCAGCATCAGAATTTCTGGGAAAAGCCTCAGGAGGTAAGATCACGGGATCCTTTCTGTCTGGTTTTGGAGCTCCAGGGTAATGGCCCACCATGGAGAGACTGAATGCAGCCATGCTCCCCAGGGCTGGAGTGGCTGGAGTGATGCCCCTACCCTCTGCTGGGGGATCACCAGGGGGTTCGAGTCCCTCTGGGCGGTCAGGGGATCACCATAGGATTCGAGTCTCACTGGGTGGTCAGGGGCCTGCCAGGGGGTTTGGGTCCCTGTAGGCAGTCTCCGGGGTTTTGAGTGTCACTGGGGTTTGCTCAGTGAGGCAGTCACCAGGGTGTTCGAGTCCCCCACCATTATAGGGAGTTAGTGTCCACCTACTCAGTCACCAGGAGATTAATGGTTCCCCAAGAAGCCAGGGGGTTCGAGTCCCCCTAGGCAGTCAGGGGGTTCCAGTCCCCGTAGGAAATCACCACTGGTGGTAGGACTACTGGAGTTGTGATTGTCTTCTTTGTCTTGTTTTTTTTGTTGTTGTTGTTGTTGTTGTCTGTTGTGTTGTTTGCTGTGATTGAGGGAATGGGGCAAGCAGAGAGTAAGGGGACTCTGACTTTTGTCTCCTTTCCTCATAATATATGGGAGGTTTCTCCCTCACTCATTTTATGGTGTTAAGAGCTGTGACTGGAGCCAACTGGGGTCAGTTTAACTCGAGGCAGAGACTTTAAGGAATATTCCCAAGCAGCTGCCAAAACTCCCTTTGTTTCGGGGAATTCCTGTCTTCTCTGGTCCGATGTGGACTGCCTAGACTCTCCCCATTGCTGGCAGGAGAGCATGATATCTGAAGTGGAGTGGGCCCAGGTTGAACATGAAATCTGTTAGCAAAAAGATAACTAAACTGATGGTTAATTGTTTTTCTCAGGGTTTTAATGAATAATTGTTAAAGTAGCTCTCAAAGATTTTGGTAACCTGAAACTGTGAAGGTTTGAAAGTTTGGTTGAATGACAAATGGAATTAAATTTGTTGGACATCTAGGTCTTAAGCAAATGGGATAAAATGCTAGAGCATTGGTTGCTGGAACGGGGCTTGTGCTTTTGAAATCTGTTGGTGAACATGTTTTCTGCTTAACTGATTCGTCAATTTGCTTTCTAAGAATTCTCTTGTAAAATGACTTCCGTCTTAAAGGAAATTCATATGGGGAAACTTTCAGAACAAATACAGGTCTTTCATATGTTAAAATCCTGGAACTGAAATGGGTAAGAATTTCCAGAAGTAAAAGCTGCATTCGGTCTAAACCAGAATAAGTAACATGGGACTAGATGAACTGAAAGATTGTAATGTTGTATCTCTTGATGTTTTGTCTTATTTTAAATATTAATGGTTCTGTAATGTTTGCTCTTCCAGACTAGGGAAACTTTGTCTTAAGCTATCTGTAACTGACAGATATGTAAAAGTAGACATTTGTAAATAAATCAAGGTATTCATATCTTTCTCTCTATCTGAATCCTCTGAAACCAAAAGGTCTCAGCAAGTATTCTTTCTTCAATGGCAATCAGTCATTTGCATAAGTTCAATAAGAATCTGTTCTCCTTGTAACAGAATACCATTGGAAACGCTGGCTATTTTACCAAGGCTTTGCCTGGAATGTCATATTTGAAAAGACTCAGATATGACTAGACAGCTTAAAGGAACTAAGGTTGACTTTATAAAACCTGGAACCATAAAGTGTTTTGGAACAGTTGAACTGATACCTTGCCTACAGAGTTTCCAGCAGCCTCACCAGGTGAGTAAAGGATGTTACTTCCTGGCAGGTGCAGGAACCTGAGTATACTTTGGGGACCTCAGGAAGAGGTATTCGCCCAATTCGACAGGTATTGCAGGCATGTCTGATGGCAAGTACGTAGCTTGGCTTCTGGCCTGGAGAGGCTACTAGAAGTTCAACCTAGAGATTCCTTATGAGAAGTTCCAGAAAAGCAGATTCTAAAAGATTTATATGATCACTAACTGTTCTTGCTGAGCTTATGTAAATAATTAGGCCAAGTTTGTTAAAACTGGACTTGTTTTTCAAATAAATTAGTCCTGATTTGGCTGTATCTGGAAACGAGGGTTATTTTAGAGAGAAAAAAAAATGTTTTAATAACATACTTTTATGGATGTTAAATTCTAGATTTTATTGTCTTTAAATGTTTGTTTACCTAAGTTAGACAACTTGAGGTAAACTTCAGGGAAGTTGCACGATAGCTCCTTTAGTGGATCTTGCTTTTATCAGTCAGCCCCAGATACAGGAATCTTCAGAACATTGAAGGATTTGAAGGGAAGAATCTGACTAAGTTAGTGGAAATAACAGAGTAGTTATTTAACAACAGGGATGCACACGAAGAATGTTTTGGCATTACATGAGGCAGGTAGGGGATGGTAAATGAAAGGAAAAGCCTAAGCACAGAGGAGACAGACTGGAAGACTTAGATTCATATCAGTGGGCTTACTGTAAGGAAAAAAGACATTGGGCCAGGGAGTGCCCCAAAATGAAGACGGCAATTCTGTCCTCCAGAGACTGAAGGGGCCCCTCCCCAAACTTCGGGTAAAATTGAAGTGGAGGGGAAATCAATTGATTTTTGGTGGACATGGGAGGCCAATTTTCATCATTGCTTATCTAAAAGATGCATTTCTCTGCATATCTTTAGCAAGGGAGTCTCAGTCCCTCTTTGCTTTTGAGTGGTCCTACCCACAGGAAGCGTTCCAAGGCTAGCTCACCTGGATGAGACTTCCCCAAGGGTTCAAGAGTTCACCCACTATCTTCAACGAGGCCCTACACGAGGATTTGTGTATGTAAAGAACCTCCAATCCGGGAGTCACTCTGTTACAGTATGTTGATGACTTGCTGATAGCCACTGAGGACTCTGAGTCATGCTTGCGGGGCACAAGAGCTCTCCTATAGACTCTGCAGGAAAGGGGTATCAGATGTCAGCAAAGAAAGCACAACTCTGTCAGAGCCATGCCACATATCTAGGCTTTGATCCCCATGAGGGAGTGCATTCACTGTCAGAGTCCAGGAAACAGGTGATCACTTGATACCCCAACCCCACCACATCCCGACAAGTGAGGGAGTTTCTTAGGATGTTGGGATACTATAGGCTGTGGATACCGAGGTTTGTGCAGATTTCCTAACCTCTCTACGAACTGGCAAAAGGGGAGCTCACTATGATAGAGTGGACAGGTGAAGCAGAAGGAGCATTTCGGGAATTATAAACAGCCTTACTGAGTGCCCCAGCGTTGACCATCCCAGATGTTACCAAACCCTTTCACTTGTATGTGGATGAAAAAGCATGGGTGGACAAATGTGTTCTGACTCAGACTCTGAGGCCTTGGCAAAGGCCACTAGCCTATTGTAGCAAGAAACTAGATCCAGAAGAGGATGGGTTCCACCCGTACCTCCGCATAATTGCTGCCCCGGCCCTCCTGGTCAGGGATGCAAGTAAATTGACTTTGGGTCAAAATCTCATCTTGAGAGGCACCTCTTTGGCTCAGTGGGTTAAAGCCTCTGCCTTCGGCTCAGGTCATGCTCTCAGGGTCCTGGTATTGAGCCCCGTGTTGGGCTCTCTGATCAGTGGGGAGCCTGCTTCCTCCTCTCTACCTACTTGTGATTTCTCTCTCTGTCAAATAAATAAATAAAAAATCTTTAAAAAATCTCATCTTGACTACCATCCACGTTATCGAAGGCCTTCTCCGGACTCCACCAGACTGATGGATGACAAACGCCTGAGTGACGGAGTATCAGGCCCTCCTCCTCAATGTATGTAGAGTGAGCTTCCAACCCACGGTGCTCCTAAATCCAGTCATGCTGCTGACAGAAGAGCTGGCTGACCACCCACACAACTGTGGGGAGGCCCTAACCCAAGTCACAAGAGTAAGACCGGACCTCAGATACATTCCCCTTCTGGATGTGGAGATAACTCTCTTCACAGATGGGAGTAGCTACATGGTAGGTGGAAAGAGGTATGCTGGGGCTGTAGTGGTTTCCCCTGAGCAGGAATTCTGGATGGCAGCCCTGCCACACGGAACATTGGCACAAAAAGTGGAGCTGATTGCACTCACCAAGGCACTGCAGATTGTCAAAGGTAAAAGTGCCAACATCTATAGGGACAGCAGGCACGCCTTTGCTACTCTCCATATACATGGGACTATTTATAAAGAAAGGGGCTTATTAACAGCAGAAGGAAAATGAATTAAAAATAGAGGATAAATTTGGCTCTCCTCCAGACTATTTGGGACCCAAAGGAGGTGGCCGTTTTGCATTGCCCAGGACACCAAAAGGGGACTGATCTTATTTCAAAAGGAAACCAATTAGCAGATTGAGCCTCAAATCAAGCAGCCTGAAGAACAGTAAAAGAGCTTATTACACTCCTTGTTCCAGCCCTACCAGAAAAACTGAACTATTCAGAAGAAGATTTAAAGTATTTACAAAAATGGGCTAAATTAGACCATGAAGGGATTGGGCTAAGACTAAAACAGGAAAGTTAACTCTTCCTTGGAGATTAGGTAAGAAGTTAGTAGACCAGATACATCAGGATACTCATTTGGGGACAGGAAAACTCAAAGAACTTACAGGCAAGCAGTTCCAGGTTTCTAAATTAGGGCATATGGTTCAGGATGTAGTTGATAGATGTGCTCAAATGCCAGGCATTTAATGCGGGAAGAACTAGAATGTGAAGAGGGAAAAGTGAAAGATGTATGGAACCAGGAATTTATTGGGAAATAGATTTAATAGAGATGAAACCTAGAAAATATGGGCACAAGTGTATGTTAGTTTTTGTAGATACATTTTCAGGCTGAGTAGAGGCTTTTTCTGCCAAACATGAGATGGCAGGATTGGTAACCACAAAGCTACTAGAGCTTTGGGCTACCTCTCGTGATTGGGTCAGACAACATCCCTGCATTTGTGAGTTCAATCTCACAGGCATTGGCCAAGGCTGTGGGAACTAATTGGAAACTACATTGTGCCTACCCAGCCCCAGAGTTCCAGGCAAGTAGAGAGAATGAACGATACCTTGACAAAGCTAATTCTGGAGACTGGTGGTGGATGGGTGGATATCTTTCCTTTTGCCATCCTCAGGGCGTGGTGTACACCCTACTTAAATAAGGTGATCCATTTGAAATAATGTTCGGGAGACCACCCTGCTCCCCGCTCTGCCCTTGGCTACAAGAGGTTGCTCTAGCAGAAATGATTGATCAGTCTGTACTCCAGTCACTGCAGTCATTACAGTCTGTCTTAAAAAGAACCCTTGCAGGGATCCGAACTGCCCACACTAAGATGGAGATGGAGATGGAACCACAACCTTATCAATCCGGGGACTTGGTTTGGATACATCGCCACCAAGTGGGAAACTTGGAGCCTCACTGGAAGAGACCATTTACTGTCATTCTGACCACCCCCACAGCAATAAAAGTGGAAGACATCAGAGCCTGGATTCATGCATGTCACGTCAAATAAGCCGAGTATGTGGACACCCCCAGAAATGGAAGCCGCAGCCAATGGACCCCGCTGACCATGGAATAAAGCTAGGACTCTAACACTATGAGTGTATTGTTTCTCTTATTGTTACCTATTTATGTACAGTATAGGTGGGAAATTAGACAAACGAAATTAGGAAAAATGGAAAAGGTTTACAAAGTGGTGAATGGCTAACTCATCAGCAGACTGTGTACTAATGTTACTTTTTGGCTCCTGCATTATAAATGCCATAATGTCATTTGTATAAGAGAAAACTAGAGCAATAAAAATGTTAGTCTTACATGCTCAGTATAACATAAAACTGGCTGAAAAGTCAAGGATTTGACTAATCTCCAAAAAAAAAGGGGCAGAATGTAAGGTCCTACTAAATCAGAGGGAGCCATTTTGTTGTTTATGTAGTAAACTTAGAGTGAACCTATGCAGTAAAATTAGATTGATGCTTCCCCTCACAGAGGAACTTACTTGCAAATCCCAGATATAAGGGCGAGTCAGGCCAGGTAGAGACAGCCAATCATTGGGGCATGCATACTGTCTCCCTAGCTACCAGCCCCAGGTAGCAAAGCTCAGATACAAGGTTGGGTCAGGCTAGGTAGAAACAGACAATCAGTGGGGCGCACAAACTGTCACCCTAGTTACCAGCCCCAGGTAGAAAAACCCAGATACAAGGGCGGGTCAGGCCAGGTAGAGATATACAATCAGTGGAGCACGCATATATCTACTAGGGAAAATTGTAATTCAATTGGCCACCTGTATGTGACCTAACATGACTCTGCAGTTTTCTCCATATATTGCAATTCCATTGGTCATCTGTGTATAGCCCAGCTAAACTACGTCTATAAAAGTTAGTCTCTGAGGCTGGGAAGGGTCGGCTCTTTGCAAGAGACAACCCTGACCAGTCAGTTTTTTTCTCCATGCTTGGCGCGAAATAAAGCTTTGCTTGACCTTCACTTTGAATCAGTATCACTCCTTTGATCATGGACCCTAACACCTAGGGCCTAATCAGAAACCTAGCTTAGGATTTCAGGCATCTATTCCCAGAAGCCTGTTCTGGAATACCAACATATGGTCCAACGTGAGGGCACTGAGCCACACAAAAGAACCCCTCCTGTCGCCAGAAGGAAACCTTGCTCTTGGGATCTGTGTCCAACCCTCAGTGTAGGAGAATCCTGCATGGCCCCTGAGCCGCTGCCACATTCTAAGGTTTCCCGGGAAACAAACGAGCACTGTGACCTGTCAGCATGAGGCCACCTGTCAACACAGACCCTGGGCACTTCGCTCCAGAGCCAGGAGATTGAAAGTGCCATGTTCCTTGGCTGCAATGGTAACATGATATGGGCTTTCCAGGAATCCATGCAGAGAGCTCTGTTATCCCATCTTTCCATATGGCGGATCCTGGATCCATCTAACTGGACTGACCCTGTCCCGCAGAAGGACACCTTGCCGTTTGGAGCAGCTCACAAGCCCCAGTGTGGGAAAACCTCCATGGCCTCATGAGGCCACCCCTCCATTACTCGGCCATCATGGACACAAACTCCAGGGTGGGCGGACATCTGACACTTGCCATTGCTCAGGTTCTGGAAATCTCGTATCAGCCACTGCACATTGGAACTGGCACACGCTTGGCACTGAAATGAACCATAGCTTGTGTTGTCAGGCTCCCATTCTCACACTCCTGACCAACAAGCCCTCCCGATTGGGAATTCTGGAGCCACCACGAAGCCTTCTGCCTGCCATCCAGAAAGAAGAAGTGCCCTATGGGTCTGCCTAGAAACTTCACGTGAGGATCCACCTGCACGGCCCTCGACGGCACCCCAATGTCAAAGGCCAATGTCAAAGGTGGGATCTAGCATGGCCCGAGGTGGTCATCTCTACCTAGCTTGTGTATTCAGGCATCTGTACCAAGACCTTAGTTCAAATCGCTGCCTATGGGGGAATCTCAAGCACAAAATAATACTCCTCCTTCCCCATGGCAGGGAAATTTGCTGTTGGGATGGGTGTCAAACCTTCATAGTCGGAGCATTCTGCAAGACCCATGAGACCACGCCCACTCATGAGGGCGGTCCTGGGTACAAACAGGCATTGTGACCCTCAGCCTGAGCCCGCTTTCAAACAAGAACCCTTGGTAGCTGGACCAGGAGCCCGCCTAGCGGGCCTGCCATGCTCCTAGGCCCAAATCCTAACCCTCGGTCATGTTATTCAGGCTACTGGACCCAGAACCCATCTCTGGAATCCCTGTTTTGGCAGGACCCCTGAGACAGAAAACAGCACTTTTCCCTTTCCCCTGAAAGACAGCAAACCCTTGGGAGCCAGGCAGAATCCCCAGAGAGGAAGAATCCCCCATGGCCCCATGAGGTCACCCCTACATTCCGTGGTCTTCCTAGACACACAATCCAGACAGAAAATCCTGTGCTACCGCCTTCCCAGTCGCCTGAATTTCAAATGCCCAGGAGCCGCCCTCAGGGTCTGCAGATCGAGCTTGCCATCACCTCGTCCCTAACCCTAACCTGAGCTTGTGTTTTCAGACTTCTGTCCCCATAACCCTGGCCCACATGCCTTCCAGAATGGGGCTTCTGGAGCCACACCACAGAACTGGGCCTGCCCTATGGAAGGAAACTCTGCTGGTCACAGTTGCCCAAACCCTCCAGATTAGGAGACACCTTCAAGTCCCACCCCAATTTTTTAGGTTGCTCTGGACAATAATGCACATTCTGACACACCCTAGGCACCTACCTCCAGGCAGACACCCATGTTAATGGCTCTGAATCAGAGGATTGAATCTGATATGCCCTAGGACCTCATCAGAACCCTAGCTTAGGGTTTCAGGCATCTGTCCCCAGAGGCCTGTTCTGGAATAGCAACATATGGTCCCAACATGTGGTCCCTGAGCCACAAAACAGAATACCTCCTGTCCCCAGAAGGAAACCTTGCTCTTGGGAGCTGTGTCCAACCCTCAGTTTAGGAGAATCCTACATGGCCCCGAGCCACCACCCCATTCTAAGGTCTCCCTGTACACAAACCACCTGTGTGACCTGTTGCATCAGTATCTCTGGGAATGCAGGAGGAACAATAGAAATATCTGCTGGGTCCCATCTTCCAGACCACCCCCCTCCCTTCCTCAACCCTTGACTCTCCCGCCAAAAGGATATATGCCCAGGTAATGTCTCCATAGGTAACCCAATGCAGAAACAGAAGTATCAGGGCCCCCCACCCTATACCTTCCAATCACCAAATACCCTACCATATATGGATGTGAGCCCATGCCCTGCCTTGGCCCAATAAAAGACCCCCGCCTACTACCTCCCAGTGCCACTTCCCAGACTCCGCTTTCCAGAGTCGTGGAACCTCGCCCGAGGTTGCCCACTTCCTCCCCAGGCGACTTTCCTGGCTTCCTTTCTTCTGAGCCCTGAAACTTCACCAAAGAGTGCCTTAAATAAATCTTGCCTGTGCCTACCTCACCCAGTGTCGTGTTTATCTCTCCTATAAAACCTTATATTTGTTGCCCAAAACCCGAGAGGAGATTGAGCTCCCACCTGGGTGGGAGGCTCTCTCCTCTCCCTAGCCTGATCTGGACCTGCATTTACAAATGCCACCTCCAAAGCCGTGGTGAGTTTCCCCCAATTCCACGCCTACCTCTAGAAAGCCCTGTCCTAATCATGGCCGTGTCAGAGTGGACCCCGCCGGTCACCATGTGTCCTCCGTGACTCTGAGAGCTTGGGAGACATCCTAACCTCTATGGCAGTTGACACAGTTTTTCTGCAACCCAGTGGTGGACAAGGGGACACCTTCCTCCAGCCCTTGGGTTGTCCAGCAACAAATCATGGGGACCTCCCAATCCAAATTTGACCCTAAAACATCCCTTGGGTGTTTTATGACTGTTGGCCAATCTTATATCAGTCCCAATGGCCTCTGGAAGGCACGTTTAATTATCAGATTCTCATGGACTTAAATAACCTCAGCGGACACAAGGCAGATGGGCCAAGGTCCTTTATGTTCCTGATTACTGAACTGGTGCCATCGTCTACATCTCCCCCTCCCTATTCCTATCCCAACTCCTGACAAAGTCATTAGCAGTAAACGTGAAACCTCAAAACGTGAAATGTCAAATAAGCTCGTGTTATTTCTTAAAATCTGTTAGCAAAGATATGACTAAACTTATGGTTAATTATGTGTCTCAAAGTTTAATGGGTAATTGCTGAGATAGCTTTCAAAGTCTTTGGTAACATGAAAGTTTAAAGTTTTGCTTGGATGACAAATGGAATTAAATTTGTTGGACATTTAGGTCTTTTCTAAAGAGGATAAAATGCCAAGTCATTGATTTCTGAACATAGGTTTATTCTTTTGACTTCTTAGAGCACAGAAAATAAGAATATTTAAATCTTTTAGTAAGCATGGTTTGTGCTTAACTGATTCATAAATTGGCATCTAAAGAATTCTGTTATAACTCTTCACAATTGATGATTAACTGACTAGAAGTTAATAATTAAAGGTGTTTCTAAGAGTGCAAAATTCTGCTAACTGTATGACTGATGGAAATAAAGGAAGCAACTCTTTTTGTAGGAAAGTAGAAGATATGTAAGAAAGATGTAAGGAATGGGAGTATATTTTGTTGAAGGTAAAAGAAGGTAATTTTGTCCTAAAGGAGATGGTTGTTTGGAAGGAAATGACTTGGGACAAAACCTGAATGCAAAGGAAAGTTGTAGAAGGTTGTGAAGAGAAATAATTCAGGAACCCAATGAAAACGTGGCCATGTTTCTTAATCGACTTAATGAAGCGCTGACTCAATACACTCACCTAGACCCAGCCTCTCTGGCAGGGGCGACTGATTTTAGCTACCCACTTTATTTCTCAGTCAGATGCTGACATTCGGAAAAAAATTAAAGAAAGCGGAGGAGGGCCTTCAAACTCCCATTTCTGATCTGGTGAAAATGGCATTTAAAGTCTTTAACTTCCGAGAGGAGTCAGCAGAACTTAAGCGTCAAGCCAGACTCCCAACAGAAGGTCCAACAGCAGACCCAAGCCCTGGTACCAGCCCTGAGGTCAGCAGGTTCTGGGGTCAACAGAAGGGAGCAGCTAACTGCGTCCCTCCAGGGGCCTGTTTCAAGTGCAGATCTGAGGGACACTGGGCCTGTCAATGCCCCAATCCAAAAGCGCCTACTAGGCTATGCCCTCGATGCCGCATGATGGACAACTGGAAATCGGACTGCCCCACCCTTGGGGGATTCCCGGCACCTCAACATGGGGGAGTCCCTGAAATGGTAAGTCCTGACTTCCAATTTCTCAGATCAGAGGATGACTGACAGAGCCCAGGCTCAGACTCCCCTCTCACCCATGCTGAGCCCATGGTCACACTCCAGGCAGCGGGTAAGTTCATTTCCTTTCTGTTGGGCATGGGGGCTACCTATTCTGTCCTGTCTTCATATTCGGGTCCTACTCATCCCTCCCCAGTTGCATTTATGGGAATTGATGGTACTTCCTCCACTCCAAAGGCCACCCCACCCCTTACATGCAGCCTGGATGGGTTCCCCTTCTCACAGTCCTTCCTAATTATCCTTTCCTGCCTTGTTCCCCTACTAGGCAGGGACATCCTCCACAAACTTCAGGCCACCATTCATCTCTCTCTCTCTCCCTTGACTTCTGCTCACCTCATTCTCCCTCTACTCCCCTCTGACTCGTCCTCTATCCCAGACCATCTCCCGTCCGTGGACCCGCTGGTATGGGACATTTCCAGATCTCTAGTAGCAACCCACCAGCGAGGACTTAAGCCCATCAGCGACCGTCTCCAGCAGCAGGGTCTCCTTATTGGCCAGAAATTCTGATGCTGGCTCAGTTCCCATCGTTTGATCCCAGACGAGCCCCCAGATGATGGGGTCCATTATCAAAGGAATGAGACTGAGACCAAGTGAAAGTTATGCAAAGCTTTATTCTATGCCAAGCATTAGAAGTCAGACTGACCGGCCAGGGCCGCCTCCAAAGAGAGCAACACGCCCCCACCTCTTGGTCTTACAGGCTAGTTTTATAGGGCACAACCGCAGATCTCTACGTATGTGGCTTTGGCTGATTGGATGTCTCTGATCTGTCTGGCCTTATTTTAGGTGTGCGTTTTAGCAATGGTTTCCAAGAACCTATAACAATTAAGTGTGTGTTTTAGCAATGGTTACTCAGTAACTGCTGGGATATCAGTAACTGCTGAGGCGTTAATTAAACAAACAAACAAAATGGCTACTTAGGCAACATGGGGTCACTATGGTTAAGCAGGCCCAGGCAGGCTCTAGGGGTTTAACAGGTTTTAACGTGGAATCAGCCCCAACACTTTCTTTAAAAATGAAAGTTTTCAAAGTCATGGAAATCTATTTTTTTTCAAGGGGAAAAAAAGAAAGGAATTTTGTTCTACAGAAAAGATGGTTATCTAAAAAGGGTAAACTTAGGACAAAAATCTGAATGTAAAAGAGAAATTTGTAAAGCCTTCTAAAATGGGAATGTTTGCAAAGGAATGTTATGTGTGGTCAGGACGGACTAAGATTGGAATGAAGAATTTTCCAATCAAAAGTAAGGTGGTAAAACATCAGAATTTGGTTTTCCTTCCTCAAGAGAATGAAGAATTTTGTGGATTTTTAAAAAATTTCTTTGGAATACTGGCCTGTTTAAGTCTCTTTGACCTGGAATATCCCAAAGGATTTGCTAAATTAATTTAGCTATTTGATGTTAAATTACATGGGAATCATTGTCAAATAAAACTTCATACTAAGGTTTTTGTTTTGCTTTTAGAGTTGTAAGATTGTGGCACATGTAGACAAGGTCCATTCTGGTTGGACAAAACATGGCTCCTCATTGCCAGATACAGGCCATCCTGATGTCCTTGTAACATAACACCTGTTTCCTTCTGAATCAGAGAGAAGAAGGTGAGTAAATAATGGGAGTGATTTAAAGAAAGAGTCAGGGCTAAGGGAAAACCAAGACAACCACTTGGTTCTTCTCATATCCGTGGCAAGCCCCATTTTTCTTGATTTTGTTTTCATTCCTTCACCCACCATAAGGCATTTAAGATGATTCAAATGATAAATGGACATCAGTGGGAAGACTTCTAAAACAGTAAAAAAAAAAAAAAAATGTTTACCAGCGCTGTCTAACCTTTCAAGTCCATAATCCTGAATAACATTTTGTCTCCAGAACTTTCAGGCCCCCCTCCTGCAGACCCTTTGAACACCTGCAGCTGGGTTCATTCCACTGCCACGGAGTAGGGTTTGTCATATACCTTGTTGTTGTTTCTGCATATTCTGGATGAGTTAAAGCCTTTCCCTGACAAGAGGCTGATGATTGCACAGTGGCAAAGATCCTGTTAAAAATGGGTTTCTCCCTTGGGTCACACTTTCCGTGATCTCCAGTGACCAGGGCACATATTTCACAGGGCAAATCACAGGAGCCTTTAGGAAATCCTTGCAGACTTCATTTAATTTTCTTAGTGTACAACCTTTTGCTGATTCATTGTGTTGCATGCTGGTCTATCTAACTACTGTAAGTCTGCCATGTCCAGTGATCAAGCCTGTCACCAACAGGTTATAGAAGCCTTCCTAGATCACAGTTAAAAGGATCCTCTCCATCACAGTTTACAGCCTAATGGTTAAGTATTTGAGACACATCATTAGAGGAAGACAGCCCTTGAAAGCCAGTAAAATAGAGACCTTACTAAATCTCCTTCTGTAAAACTCAAAAGTATTGAGCCTCCGGTGCACATCCCAGAGCTACAGATGTCTCCACCTGACACCTGGTCCTGCAGGAACACTTGATATTTCTGAATCTACTTGAAAGAAAGTGAAATAGCTGATATCTAGGTAGACCGTGCTCACCCAAGGCAATGGATCAAGACTCCAAGCTTTGACCAAACATGTGATCCTTTATCTCTATTTATCCTTTATTTATCCTTTATCTCTCTTTTCCTTTATTCTGACAATGGCCTGGAAAGGTAACACCCTCATCTGCATTGCCCAGGTCATTACTACAGCAGTATCCTCTGGAATTTAGAACAACCTTTTATTTAAGGCTACCAGAAAATTCAACATTGTTCTGAAAATTACTCAAGATAAATAAAACATTTCATTGGTTAACTTCCCTACATTCATGTTCTGAGTTAGAAGGTAATGACCAGGAAACATTGTGTTCCGAGACTGATAACTTTGGCTGGCCTTACTACCCTGGTTGGGGATAAATGTAGATGAAGAATGATCAAGACCTTTTCCTTCTTCTTGAAATTGTTGCAGAACCCCTTGCTAAAGCAATATCTTCCCAATAAAAATCCTTACACTCTGAACAAAGGAGTTATTAAAAATAAGATAGCCCTTGTTTAACTCTTAGCTGAGCAAGGCTGGGTCTGTGCTGTGGACAACAGCATGTACTAAACCCCAATGAACAGTTCTGAGGGAAGTTGAAGCTCAATAACATCAGATTACTGAGGAATCCACATGGCTTAAAAGAGTGACTCCTTCAGCAGGGTCTTTCTTACTCATTTGGTTTTAATTGCTTTGAGTCTTGGAGAACATAGGCTCAAACTGCACTCCAAACATTGAGAATTGTCTTGTTTATCATAATCAATATAATCTGTGTGGTGCTTTATGTTTTCTCAAAGGCTCTAAATGCAAATGCAGAGGCACTAACCTGCATACTAATCATCTTTCTAAGACTGGAACATCAGAAACACACACACACACACACAAAAGAGCATGACCAACTCAGAAATTGTAAGGCTGCAGTAGTGACCTGTGAACATCACAAGGATTAATCAGAAAGGTCAAGAACTCTGAATACTACACTGAGGAACAACAAGTACTGTGAGCACTTCAGACCAGGTGCTGAGAGTGACATTAATACCTTCAATTTAGAGCCCATCTCTCAGTTAAGCTGAGAGTCTGATCAAAAGATGGGGTTGTTGGGAGTGCCTGGGTGGCTCAGTGGGTTAAATCCTCTGCCTTTGGCTCAGGTCATGATTCCAGGGTCCTGTGATTGAGCCCTGCATCAGGCCCCCTACTCATCGGGGAGCCTGCCTCCCCCTCTCTCTCTGCCTGTCTCTCTGCCTGCTTGTGATCTCTGTCTGTCAAATAAATAAATAAAATCTTTTAAAAAAACTGACCCAACTGCAGTTTCAAAGTCCAGAACTATATAACATTTAGCCAGCCCAGGTGGGAATTTCCTGGTCAGCACTAGGAAGTCTACTGATTGATCCCCTGTTTCCCTTAGGATGATGATCTTTCCTAAAACAATGGATTCTTAGCTGATCATGTTTTATTTTCTCCCTTGCTGTCTTATTTTTAAGATTTATTTATTTATTTGTGGGTGTGTCAGAGGGAGAGGGAGAGTGAAACACAAATAAGCTCTGTGCTGAGCACAGATCCCTGTGAAGGGCTGGATCCCAAGACCCTGAGACCAGGACCTGAGCCAAAGCCAAGATTGTGACACTTAACTGACTGCACCACCCATGCACTCCATCTCACAGGCTATCTTGGAAGTCTTTTCTTTCTTGTGGCCACTTGGAATCCCCCTTGATCTACTGGATAGGATACTATCCAAGTAATTAGTAGATCAATTAATGCAACCAATTAGATCTTAAAACTTACAGAGCTGTATTTTTCTTATTTCACAGATTCTTATTTTGTGCATATCCCTTTGCTTACATTTTATATACCACAAACATTTACCTTTGATTTCACCTGGACTGTGATGAAGGTCCCATGAAATTATGTCAGTGAAAATGCTTGCTGTGGAAAACATAGCAAGGGTGAATTTATTCATATACTTATATTAATGTACATCTTATCCCAAAAGTAACAGAAGTATGATCACAGAGTCAGCCCCAAGGTTTCAGTTCTACTGCTAACAGGGAGCAAAGCATAAACTTAATATAATGCCTGGGCTAAGTATTCTGTTAAGTTTTGATTTTTCTGGTCATCAGAGTAAAGTAAAATGGAGAGTTAAGTTCCCCAGTAAGCATTACAGCAAGGGAGAAGTTCTTGTTTATGATGTATTTCACTTGACACTTATTTCTCTAATGAGTATCACCCAAGGTCTTCTCATACAACAAAGCAGAACAGTGGGTCAGCAGAACACTGGGGGGGGGGCAAAGCAGGACGGTATTGGAGTGGGGGTTAATGGTGGGGCGGGTGGGCAGAACCAGCTGGGTGGCAATCTCATGGTAGTAGGGCAAGACAGCGGCAGCAGGGCAACCAAGGAAGGAGCAGTGGCCTTGGAAACCCTGGCAGCAGTGCCAGGCCAGCGGGTGGCGGGACGGGGGCAGGGCAGCAAGAAGGGGCAATCTGGGGAGTAGCTTGGGGAGGACTGCAGAGGCATTGGGGAGGATGTACAGCGGGGCAGCATGTCCCTGGGGTTCGGTAGCTGTGGGGGATGGGGCGTGGCAGCAGGAATCAAGGGCAACTCAGTGGGGCAATGGGGCAGTCATGGCATGGGGTGGTACGTGGGGCGGTGGGGCTGCCCAGGCAGGAGGAGTTGGCAGCCAGGTGATAACCCTATGGTAGAGGGGCGGGACCCGTGGGGGAGGGAGCAGGGGTCACCAGACTCAGGTGAGGGGACAACTGGGCGTTAGTGGCACAGGGAGTGAAGGAGGGAGTGGTGGGGGAACTGTGTGACAGCCAAGTGCGGCAACCGTGCAATGACTGTGGGCGGTGTGGAATCCAGACAGTGGGAACCAGGAGTGGGGGTGGGACCAGCCTGGAGGCAACAACTCAGCAGCAGTGGCATCGGCACAGGCGTGGTGGGCGGGACCATCATGCATGCCAATGAGGCGGGGCAGTGAAGCACAGCAGAGGCTGGGGACACAGTACAGAGGGGGTGTGGCAGTGAGGGGACCTGGGGGGCACAGCAGGGCAGCAGGGGTGCAATTTTTGGGGGGCAGCAAGCTGGTAGCAGCGCGGGGGATGTTGGACATGCTGGGCAGACACACACTTGGCAGCCAGGAAGCATTGGAATTGAGGGGAGTAGCTAGGTGGTAATGTCTCTTGGGGGTGAGCAGGACTAGCTGGGTAAAAGCAGGATGTCAATGTCATGGCGTGGTGGGTCAGGCAGTGAAGCAAGGGCCTGGCTTTGCTGGGCTTGGTGCATGTCTACAGGGTGGGACCACTGTTAGCAGCAGCGGGGACCAGGGTAGCAGCAGAGAGGCAATGGTGGTTGTAAGTGGGGGCGCTGTGGACGGAGGTGCAGCGCGGTGGGAGCGGCTCATGTTGTGGAGGCAGCCTGGTGGTACCAGTGTGGGGAAACAGGGGTAGGGAATCAGGAAGGCTTTAGAGTGGTGTCAGGGGTAGCAGCTAGGTGGTAGCTGCAGGGAGGGGGGGCAGGTACATCAGGGGGCAGCATGGCAGGTGGGGCAGTCATGCAACTCAACAGGGCAGGGCTGAGTAGGGCTGAGCTAGGAAGACCAGCAGCAGTGGGACATAGGGCAAGAGTGGGACACAGGGAGGCAGCAGATCAGAAGCAGGGTGGTGGTAAGGGGGCAGTGACGGGGAGGGACAGGGGATTGGTTGTGGGGGTGTGGGGCACCTGGCACAGTAGCAGTGCAGGGAGAGCACAGAGAGATGGTAGCAGCAATGCGGTGGGGCAGCAGGACAGTAATGAGCATGGTGGTGGGCAGGGTGGGACAGCGCAGCTGCACGGGTGCATGTGGGGTGACAGGATGGTAGTGGCATATGGAGAAGTGGGGACGGAACCAGCTGGGAGGCACCGGCACAGCAATTGCACAGGAAGGGCATGAAGGGAGGAGTAGGGCCTTAATGCATGTCAATGGGGGCTGGACAGTGAAGGTCAGTAGTGGCCTGGGGCACAGGGCAGAAGCTTAGCTGCAGCAGCAGTGGTAAGGTGGACAGTATTAGGGGTGTGCTGCGGATGGCAGGGTCATGATGTGGGGGCACCCAGGCGGTAACAGCATTGGGAGAAGGCTAGGATGAGTGGGGCAGCAGCAGCAGGTCAACAGGGAAGGAATCTGGAGACACTGGAGCAGGGGTCGGGGACTGGAAAGCGGTAGAATTTTGGGGGTGTTTGGTGGGACCAGCTGGGCAAGAGCATCAGGTTAATAGCTGTGTGGGCAGGGCAGGGGCTCTGCACAGCCGCAGCAGCAAGGGGACAGTATGCAGTGAAGAAATGGCAGTTGGGGAGAGTGAGGCAGCAGTGACTTGAGGAAGGTAGTGACTTGAGGAAGCGCAGTGGTATGGCAACAGATGGGGAGACAAAGAGGGGAGGGATTGGCCCAGATGTGGTTGGGAAGGACCAGCAGGGCAGCAGCTGCAGGGCAATGGCACGGCATGGCTTGGGGGCAGGGTAGGGCAGTGGAGATGGGCAGGAGCAGCAGGTCGACCACGGTAGCAGAGGTGGTGCTGTTGGAAACACGGGCACCAGGGCAGTAGAAGCACTGGAGGGTGGCGCAACCGGGTGGCAGAGTCCTGGGAGGTGCACAAGGGAGTGGTGGGGCACTGGGGGTGGCACAGCAGGGCATCAGTTGCAACGGGCAGGGCAGCAGGGCAGCTATGGTGAGGGTTAGCCATTGTGGGACAACGGGGCACTGCTGTGGAGTAGCAGGGTGGAGGGTGGCAGCACTTGTGGCAGCGGCCTGTCAGGAATGGGGGGTGGAAGGGACAGCAGCGGGTGTGGGGTGTAGCAGGGTGGCAGTGGGGGGATGGCACAGTGGGGCGGTAGTGGTACGGGGTGTGGGGACCAGCCAGGCGGCAGAGGCACAGGTCGGGGGCAGCAGTGATTTGGTAGCAGCGCCATCAAATACTTTTTCTGCATCTGTTGAGATGGTCCAATGATATTGATGCCTCATTTTGTGAATGCAGCACATCAGTTGATTTGTGGATGTTGAACCGCCGTTGCATCCCTGAAATAAATCTTACTGGATCATACTTCTTCCTGTATTGTAGAATTTGGTTTGTTGATATTTGGGTGAGGATTTTTATGTCTATGTTCATCAGAGATACTGGTCTGTCATTTTCTTGGGGCACCTTAGGAAGTTTCGATAAGAGCCATGCTGGCCTCATAAAATGAGGTGGGGAGCCTTCCTGCCTCTTGTTCTTCTGGCAGAGTTTGAGAAGGATTGGTATTCATTTTTTTCTGTGGTTGATTCGTAGAATTCACCTGTGAAACCATGGGGTCCTGGACTTTTGCTTGATGGAAGTGTTTGATTTCTTATTTAATCTCCCTACTGGTCATTGGTCTGTTCAGAATTTCTGTTCTTCAGGATTTAGTCTTGGCAGGTTATATGTTTCTGGGAATGTATCCTTTTCTTTTGGATTATCCACCTTGTTGGGGTGTAATCGTTCATAGTAATTTCTTAAAGGCCTTGGCATATCTATGGTATCAGGGAACATCTCTTTCATTTCTGATGATGAGTCCTCTTTCTTTTTTGTTAGCTTGAGTCTGGCTGAGATTCTGTCAGCTTTGTTCTTTTCAAAGAACCAGCTCTTTGATCTGTTGTTCTTGTTGTTTTTTTTTTTTTAATCTTTCTGTTGTCTTTTTAGTCTGTATTTCATTTATTTCAGTTCTGATGTGTTCCTTCCTTTTTTCTACTAACTTTGGACTTTATTTTTTTTTTCTTTTTCTGTTTCCTTGGTATCCAGTTAGGTTGCTTATTTGAGATGTTTCTTGTTTCTTGAGTTAGGCCTGTATCACTACAAACTTCCTTCTTAGAACCACTTTTTTTTTTGTTAGCTCTAAGGGGTACATGTGTGGCTCAGTCTCTTAGGCATTGGCCTTTGCCTCAAGTCATGAATTTAAGGTCCTGGAATTGAACCCTGCATCAGCTCCCTGGTCAGCACGGGGAACCACTTTTTCCCTCTTCTACTAACTGCTGCTCCTTCCACTTTGCTCTGTCTCTCTCTCTCCCCCTCTGTGTCAAATAAATAAATGACATCTTTTAAAAAATAAAGTGAGCTCTATTCCCAGCGTGGGGTTGAAACTCAAAACCACAAGATCAGGAGTCACAGCTCTCCACCAAGTAATTGGGTGCCCCATTTTAGAACCCATTTAACTGCATTCCATAACTTTTGTGTGATTGTATTATTTTTTCATTTGCCTCAAAATATTTCTGTGTTCCTATTTTGGTTTGCTGATGAACCCAAATGGTTGTTTAGTAGTATGTTGTTTAGTCTCTGTGTTTATGAATTTCCAGTTTTCTTCCTGTAATTGATTTCTAGTTCTATTGCACTGTGGTTGGAGAAGATGGTCGATTTGATTTCAGTCACCATTTGGGAAAATTCTAGGCTTCTGGAGTTTACTGACTTGTGTTGTGGTCTCACATATGACCTATGATGGAGAATGTTCTAGGTACCATTGAGAGGATTGTATTCCATGTGCTGCTTTTGGACGGAGGGTTCTGTGTGTATCTGTCAAGTCCATCTAAGTGTCTGAGATGGGTTTCTGAGGCTGATGTTTCCTTTGTGATCTTCTGTCTGGATGGTGTATCATTGAGAGAAGTGTGAGGTATTAAAGTTCCCTATGGTATTGGTGCTGATTGCTTCTCTTAGGTTTGTGCATATATGCTCTACATATTTAGTTGCTCCACTGCTGGGTGGGTAGATATTTATAAATATTGCATCGTCTTACTGCATTGAGTCCATTATCAGTTTATAGTGCCCTTCATTGGCTCTTGTTACAGTGTTTGGATTTTATCTTTTTCTCCTCCATTGGACTGAAATTCAGAAGATCATCCGTTGCCCACATATGGACCCCCAATTCTATGGTCAAATAATCTTCGACAAAACAGGAAAAAAATATACAATGGAAGAAAGACAGTCTCTTCAATAAATGGTGCTGGGAAAACTGGACAGCAATATGTAGAAGAAGGAAACTTGACCATTCTCTTACACCGTACACAAAGATAAACTCAAAATGGATAAAAGACTTCAACCTAAGATAGGAATCCATCAGAATACTAGAGGAGAACATAGGCAATAATGTCTACGATATCAGCCACAACAAATTCTTTCAAGATATGAATCAAAAGCTTCTGCACAGCAAAGGAAACAGTCAACAAAACAAAAAGGAAACCCACGGAATGGGAGAAGATATTTGCAAATGACAGTACAGACAAAAGGTTGATATCCAGGATCTATAAAGAACTCCTCAAACTCAATACACACAAAACAGATAATCATATCAAAAAATTGGCAAAAGTTATGAACAGACATTTCTCCAATGAAGACATACAAATGGCTATCAGACACATGAAAAAAAATGTTCATCATCACTAGCCATCAGGGAGATTCAAATTAAAACCACATTGAGATACCACCTGACACCAGTTAGAATGGCCAAAATTAGCAAGACAGGAAACAACGTGTGTTGGAGAGGATGTGGAGAAAGGGGAACCCTCTTCCACTGTTGGTGGGAATGCAAGTTGGTGCAGCCACTTTGGAGAACAGTGTGGAGATTCCTCAAGAAATTAAGAATAGAGCTTCCCTATGACCCTGCAATTGCACTGCTGGGTATTTACCCCAAAGATACAGAAGTAGTGAAAAGAAGGGCCATCTGTACCCCAATGTTTATTGCAGCAATAGCTATGGTCGCCAAACTGTGGAAAGAACCAAGGTGTCCTTCAACGGATGAATGGATAAGGAAGATGTGGTCCATGTACACAATGGAGTATTATGCCTCCATCAGAAAGGATGAATACCCAACTTTTGTAGCAACATGGATGGAACTGGAAGAGATTATTTGAGCGATATAAATCAAGCAGAGAGAGTGAAGTATCATATGGTCTCACTTATTTGTGGAGCATAACAAAGAACACGGAGGACATGGGGAGATGGAGAGGAGAGGGAGTTGAGGGAAACTGGAAGGAGAGATGAACCATGAGAGATTATGGACTCTGAAGAACAACCAGAGTGTTTTGAAGTGGCGGGGGGCGGGTGGGAGGTTGAAGAACCAGGTGGTGTGTAATAGGGAGAGCACGTACTGCATGGAGCACTGGGTGTGGTGCAAAAACAATGAACACTGTTACGCTGAAAATAAACAAATAAAAAAAATGAAGATCATCTGTCAACTCTGCAGCCACGAACAAAGCACAGCCCTGCTCTGAGTCTAGTTTTCTCTTTTTTTTCCTCTATAAATAAACACAATAAAGTCTTCTCCCAGGACCATATCCTGACTCCAATAAGACAGTGTGTATAAAAGTGCTTTGTAATCTAAGAGATACTGCCCAATTATAAAAATGATTATGCAACCACCAAATATCCAGGATAAGATTTTTAAGACATATTTATTTATTGTAGAGACAGAAAGAGAGTGCATGCACAAGCATATGCTAGAGAGGGGAAGGTCAGAGGGAGAGAGGGAATCCTCCAGCAGTGTCCCCTCTAAGTTAAGAGCCTGGTGCAGGGCTCTCTCCCAGGAGCTTGGGATCTTGATTTGCACCAAAATCTAGAGTCATATGCTTAACTGACTGTGCCACCCAGGTACCCCCAGAATAAGATTTTTTTAAAACATTTTCTGAGGAATTACTCTCATAGATATTATTCTAAGTGACCTGTATTTCACTCAATTCTAAAATCTATTCTTAAATTAAAAATAGAAGCTATTCTAAAAGCAAATATTCATAATATCCTCTCTGAAGGCAGAAAATAGGTTATGTAGGGGCACCGGGGCGGTTCAGTCATTGAAGTTTCTTCCTTTGGCTCAGGACATAATCCCAGGTTCCTGGGATCGAACCCCAGGTCAGGCTCCCTGCTCAGTGGGGAGTCTTCTTCTCCCTCTCTCTCTGTCCCTCCCCTGCTTGTGTCCCCCCCTTTTCTGTCTCTCAAATAAGTAATTAAAAAGGTAAGTTACTTGCTCAGTGTGATGATAAATATTAGAACTAGATACAGCCCTACGTGTGTGACCCTGAATAATGTGTTCTTTCATTTTTACATTTACCAAAAAATACCTAGCCCTCAAAATACCATAGATTAAATTAGTTTCTCCTTTCTCCATATATTGAGCATTGGAAGATGCTACAATTCCAGAACCCTGACTGGCTGGGTCGATGGAGTGTGTGACTCTTGATCTCTGGGTTATGAGTTTGAGCCATGTTGGGGGTACAGATTACTTAACTGGAAAAAAAAAGGTATTTTTGGGTTTGTTTTCTTTTTTCCTTTTGACCCCTTCACCCATTTCTCCCAACTCCAACCCCAAACTTCTGCCACCCCCCATCTGTTCTGTGAGCTCATATTTTTGTTTTTGTTTTGTTTGTTTTAAGGTTCTACATGTAAGTTATTTCTAGTATTTTTCTTTCTTTCTGGCCTCTTTTACTAAGCATAATGCCTTCAAAGGCCACCATGTTGTAAATCGAAAGATTTCATCCCTTATTATGGCTGAGTAGAATTCCACTGTGTTTATCTATCATAATTTCTTTATTCATTCATCCACTGATGGCATTTAGGTTGTTCTTTATTTTCACTGATGTAAATAATCCTTCAGTGTACACAGGGGTCAATATATATTTATGAGTTAGTGATTTCATTTCCCTCAGACAAATACTCAGAAAGGGAATTGCTGACTCCTTTGGTTGTTCTATTTCTCAATTTTTTGAGGAACTTCTGTACTGTTTTCCATAGTGGTCGCACCCATTTATACTCCCAGTAATGGTGAGCTAGAGATTTCCTCTACTTCACATCTTCACCAAAACTTGCCATTTCTTGTGTTTTTGATAATGGCCCTTCTGACAGGTGTGAACTGGTGCCTCATTCTGGTTTGATTTGCATTTCCCTGATGATTAATGATATTGAGCATCTTTTCATGTTCGTGTAGACCATCTGTATGTCTTCTTACAAAAAACACCAGTACTTATCATAATGATATCCATTTGAATTATGTCCATTTGAATCTCCTCCTGTTACATTCGATTACTTCTGGAGGTTTTGTTGTTTTTGGTGCTTTTGTGTGTTTTGTTTTGTTTTGCTGTTGAGTTGCATGAGTTTTTATATTTTGAATATTAACCCCTTACCGTATATATAACATACAAATGTTTTACCTTAGGTTACCATTTTATTTTATTGATGGTTTCCTTTGTTGTTTGGACATTTTATAGTTAGATGTGTGCCCACACTTTGCTTCTTTGATTGTTATAACTTTGGTATCCGCTTAAAAGCACCACTACCAAGAACTATGTAAAGGACCTTTCCAAACCCTGTGTTTTCTGCTACAAGTTTTATAGTTCCAGGAATTATATTCAAGTGTTTGACCATTTTGAGTTAATTTTTGTGTATGGTGTAAGAGAATGGTGCAGTTTCTTTCTTTTACATGTGGCTCTCCAGTGTTTCCAGCACTACTGATGAAAGATACTGTTTTTCCCTGTTCTTTATTCTTGACTCCTTTGCCATAAGGTCCTGGACCATAGATGTATGTGTTTACTTCTGGGCTTTCTTCTGGTGATGTGTGTCTGTTATTATGACAATGCTAGATTGTTTTGATTACTCTAGCTTTGTCGTTAGTCTGAAATGAGCAACCATGATGCCTTTAGTGTGGTTCTTCTTTCTCTAGATTGCTCTTGTATTCTGTCATTTGTGGCATCATACAAATTTTTAGATTCTTTGTTCTCTTTCTGTGAAAAATGTCCTTAGAATTTTGATAGGAATTGCAATGTAGATGGTTTAAGGAAGTATGGACATTTTACCACTATTAATTCTTCTCACCCATGAATATGCGGTATCTTTCAGTTTATGTGTGTTGCCTTCAGTTTCTTTCCTTACCGTCTTGTCGTATTCATCATACAAGATTTTACTTCTTGGTGAAGTTTATTTCTGGGTATTTTATTCTTTTTGATGCAACTTCAGGTCGGATGATCTTCCTAATTTATTTTCTGATGATTTGTTATTAGCATACGGAAACACAGCAGATTTTGGGGTAGTGATATTTTATCCTATCCCATTACTGAATTTAGTCGTAGTTTGAACAATTTTTCATTGACTTCTTTGAGGTTTTCCTTATATTCTATATCATCTGCAAATAGCGGCCATTTTACTTCCTTTCCAGTTTTGATGTCTTCTGATTATCTTGCATAATTGTTCTGCCTTGGATTTTCAATATTGTGTTCAGCAAGAGTGGCAAGGAAAGATTGGCAATGTTCCTAACTTAGGCGATCATAGAGGAAATAGATAAAGCTAAAACTTTTCACTATCGGATGTGATTTAATCTGTGTGGTTGTCCTATATGGCCTTTTTTAAGGTATTATGTATTTATTTGAGAGAGAGTGAGAACACAAGTAGGCAGAGTGGCAGAGAGAGGGGGAAGCAGGCTCTCTGCTGAGCGGATCTGGATCACAAAACCCTGTGATAATGACCTGAGGTTAAGGCAGAGGCTTTAACCCACTGAGCCACTCAAGCACCCCATATATGGCCTTTTTGGTGTTGAGGTATGTTCCTGGTCTACATGCTTTGTTGAGAATTTTTATTGCAAATGGATATTAAAGTTTGTCAAATGCTTCCCAGCATCTCAAGATGATCACATCATTTTGATTGTTTATTTTGTTAATGTGCTGTATCACTTTGATCGATGTGCACTTATAAACCATCATTGCATTCCTGCAAGATCCCACTTGATCATAGTATATGATCCTCTGAGCATACTGGTGATATTGGGTTGCTAGTATTTTGTTGAACATCTTTGCATCTATGGTCATCTTACATGGAATGTAAGATTTTTTTTTCTGGGGGTGTCCTCATTTATTTTTGTATTAGGGTAATGTTGGCCTCAGCAAATGAGTTTAGACACTTTCTGTTCTGTTTTTTGGAAAAGTGGGCAATGGACTGGTATGAATCCTTCCCTGAATGGTAGAATTGACCACGAAAGGCATCCGGTTCTGGAACTTGGTTTTTTGGGAGTTTGCTGATATGATGAGTACTGGTGTTTTTTGTAAGTATTGAATCACCAAAGATTAAACTGTTTCCACATCTTGGTTGTGGGATAGATGAAGGGGAATGAGAGTCATGGGGGCCCACAATAAGAGGCTCCATCTGCCACTGCGGCTGTGCCATTCCTCTCAGATGCTGGCAGAGGATGAAGGACGAGGTGGAAACATTTCAGAGTGGTGGTGACAGGGTGGCAGGAACGAGGGGTCTGAGCGGGGTGATGAGACTGATGAGTGGCCTTCCTGTCCCACCCACAGGGTATCAGATCACCTACTCCCAGACCAACAGCAACTCCAGCACATTCACCACAATGGAAATGGGTGTCACGGTGAGGCAATTCATGGCCACTGAGCTGGCCCCAGAGTCAGCATACATCTGCAGTCTGATGACCATGATGAGGCAGGGCTGGGGGAGCTCCTAGATGCCACCATCATCACCACTGAGAAGCGAGATAAAGCCAGAGGGCCAGGTCCACTGTACTGTTGACAGGGGGAGGAAATCTGGGCCCAGTTGGGAGCCACAAACTTGCTGGGCCCATGGCTTCCTGGGACAGGGCTTGCAGGGTAGTGTGTCTACACAGCCAGATATTTACCAGACAGGCAGAATGTCCCTGGAGAGGAGGTTGTGTAACTGGATCAGGGTGGCTCTGAGTCACCATGTTGGAAGGAGGCTCCTTGAAGCTAGGTGATTTTTCTCTGATGTTCAAAACCACATGACCAGCTGAGCCAGGGGTTCCAAAACACGTTTCCTACCAAGCAGTCCTGGGAGATGTATCGTCATGGATACCACTTCTGTTCCAAGCACTGGTGAGGTGCTTATTGTTCATTGTCTTGGTTTCTCCTCATGAAATCTGGGGGGACAAATTGCTGTGAGGCCCAGTTCTACAGAAGACGAGGGGCACAGACGGATTCAGTCATTTGCCAGGGACACAGCTGTTGAGGCAGTGATGTGGACACCCTCCACAGACACTGGGCTCCCTGTTCCCACAGCAATTTGCTGTGGGTTCCCATATCAGTGAGCCCCTGATATGCCCTCCAGCCTCATCCTAGGATCTGCCTCAGTGGGTTCCCTTCCCAGGGCCATCCCAACTACTCTAGGCCCTTTTTAAACCACCTGACCTTTGAGGAACACAGGGGTTCCAGCTTAGGTCTGAGTTAGGAAAGAGCAGGGCCAATCTGGAATGCAGAGCAGCCATTGAACCCCCCACTCTGAGACTGCCAGGAGCGTGGGTGGCTTTCAGGGCAGCGTGTTGCCAGCCAGTTTCTGTGCTACAACCAGCCCACATGCATAGTTCCCTTAGAGTTCTGGCTTCCAAATATGTGGCTCAGGGACTGAATCCCTGTTCTCTCCACATCCAGGGAGCAGGCTGTGATTTGGCCCTGATGAGGTCAAGGGTAGCACACAGGTAATAGCTTGACGTGGCCTATTCCAGGAGTGGTGTTGAGGGGAACATATGGCTCATTTACCTCCTGTGCTCTGGAATGGAGAGCCCCATCCATGCCCAAGAGATATCTCACTGGACTTTGGAGCAAAATCAAAACAACAAAATGAAAGGATCCAGGATACATTTGGGCCCATCTACCTGCAGAGGTACTCTTGGTCTGTGTCTTGGTTATCAATGTCAGAGCAGGACTCTTACTGGAGCACAGGTAGGTTGACAACTAGGCCTACTGCAAGGTATCTGGACATGTTGCCATCCTGGAAGAAACACATTTGCTCCCTACTCGAGTGTTATTTGTGCTGTTGTGCTAAATCCTTCTCTGACCCAACCTGTGTACCATGAGAGGATGAGTGAAATGCAGTGCCTGGAGTGTAGATTGTCTTGGCTTCTCTATACATCTGTTCCTAGGTGTTATTCGGCCAGTGGGGAGGGGTTTGGGAAGCAAGTATTTGGGGCTGATGTGCCTTGCTTCAGAAGTGCCCCCCTGAGGTTGAGCAGGAAGATGGGGACTGCAGTCCTATCTGGCACCTGGGTCCACATTGGTCACCATGGTGGTTGGGTTGAGGGGAGCATGGGGCCAGCCAGCCAGAGTCGTGGCTTCTCAACTGCCTGTTGATGGCCTGAAACCAGGGCCCGGGGCACTGGAGCAGAGCCAGAGTCGCAGGGCCCAGGCAGATACTCATAGGAAAAGACTAGAGTCAGGGAGGGATGCAGGCAGGCCCAGGAAGTTGCATCCACCAGCCAGGTGGCCGGGGGGCTGAAGTCTGACTCCATGCTCTGTGCTGCACTGGAGGGTTGGCCTGTCTAAGGGCAAAAAGCACACAGGGGGAATTCTGCCATCACTACAACCGTGAAGTAGAAGGTGTGGTGTGGAGCACACTCAGGCACCTGGGTGCAGTGGGCATGTATCCGCATCCAGTCTTCCTTTGAATGCCTAGGTCAGCACAAGGACGTTGGATGGAGGGCAGCTAGCTAGGGTGCAGGAGTTCTTTCTGAGGGTCTGGTGGGTGGAATGCTGCCCCATGGCTGGGGTGAACAGTGGGGATGGAGACCAAAATAGCCAGCTAAGTGCTAAGGCTCAGGCTATGTGCAAGGGGATTCTTGGAAGCACCACAGAAGAAGGACCCCATCTGCATGTCCCTGCAACTCTGCTCCCCATGCCCAAACCTTGGATGGGTGCAAGGAGGGAGAAAGGGTGGGAAGATTTATATTTGCTCCTTCCACCCCGATGCAGGTTACCTTCTTCCAAAGAGATCCATCGAGGACATGGAACACAGAGGCTGAATGGTCTGGTGGACACCAGGAGAGGTTTTGTTGTGCAATCTGGAGAGACCATGGTGGATGCAAAGGGGGCACTGAACAGTTTTCGGGCCTTGGGCAAGGCGATGGGCTACTTGGTTTCGCCATCATCTGGGAAGCCTCCATGAACACTGTTGCAAATCCTTTACAACACCTCTGGTTTTCTCCTTGGGAGAAAATTCTTGAAGCAGAACACTTAGCTCAGAAGACATGAGCGTTTTTGGCTTGGAGATATGGAAATTCATGGACATGCCATACCCTGGGGACCAGGAGGCAGGTCTTGTGGCCTCTCTGCTTCCATGGTGATGTCTTGCCTTCTATGTTTGGTGAAAATATATCTCATTAAGCATGTGTCCACAGGCCTTTCATCCCTACTCTACCATTAAATGCCTGTGACTGTACACGGTGATGTGTTGCATGGGGTCTTAGTATCCAATCGTGAAAATCCTCAATCTGAACTGGGTACGGATTTGCAGAACTCATGAAAAGCTGCATTCAAGCCAAACAAAAATTAATAAGGGGGGGGGGGTGGCTGAGTGAGTTGAGGAAGATGAGTCTACCTTTGTGACTCTTGTTTGAAACATGGCTGGTTCTTTAATGTTTCTTCTTCCAGATTGAGGGAAACTGTATCTGAAAATATCCATGATCTACAGAAATGTGATGCAATATTTCTGTGTGAAGAAATGGGAGCAATTAACTTCTCTCCCTCCTTGAACCCTCCATCATTCAGAAAC
Source organism: Meles meles (assembly GCF_922984935.1). NCBI lineage: Eukaryota > Metazoa > Chordata > Mammalia > Carnivora > Mustelidae > Meles > Meles meles. Next base: position 886,635 of record NC_060081.1, read on the forward strand.
TCTCAGGGAGAATTCTTTCTTCCAAGGTACTTAGGATTACTGGCATAAGTTCAGCACAGTTGCCTTTTTCTTGTAACAGGACAGCGCTGGAAACATTGGGTATTTTACCAAGGGATTGAGTGAAATGTCCAATTTGAGAGTACGTATAGACTCAGATAATGACCAGACAATTTTCAGGAATTAAGGGTGGCTTTGTGGAGCCCCTTGGCAATAGCGGCTTGACATCTTGATGACACAGTGCTCAGGAACCTTGCCAAATGAGTAGGGAATATTACTTGTTGGCAGGTATAGGAACTTCAGGATATTTAGGAGACCTCGAGAAGAGGAATCCACCCAAATCGACAGGTATTGCATTCAAGTCTGATGTAAGTATTGTGCTTGGCTTTGGCCTGGACACACTACTAAATGTTCACTCTAGAGATTCCTCATGAAAAGTTCCAGCACAGCAGGGTTTCAAAATCTCTATAGAATGGTCTGTCACTATGCCTTCCAGGCTTAGTTAGAATAGATGCTAAGAAACCAAGGGTGCTTGGGATTGAGACAAACCATAAGTGACTCTTAATCTCACAAATCAAACTGGGATTGCTGGTGGGAGGTGGGGTTGGGAGAGGGGGAGGGTGTTATGGACATTGGGGAGGGTATGTGCTATCGTGAGTGCTGTGAAGTGTGTAAACCTGGTGATTCACAGACCTGTACCCCTGGGGATAAAACTACATTATATGTTTATAAAAAAAAAATTGGAAGGGGAGGTGAAACATAAGAGACTATGGACTCTGAAAAACAACCTGAGGGTTTTGAAGGGTTGGGAGTGGGAGGTTGGGGGAACGAGGTGGTGGGTAATAGGGAGGGCACGTATTGCAAGGAGCACTGGGTGTTGTGCAAAATCAATGAATACTGTTATGCTGAAAAAAAATAAATAAATTAAAACTCACAGGAAAAAAAAAAAGAAAGAAAAGAAACCAAGGGTGCTTGTGGCTGCCTTCTTGCATCTAAGAAACCATCCCAAATTTGTTGAACTGAAATCCATCACCCATGTGGACTGGAACCCGCTGCCACCACCGCCAGGCGTTTGTGGCTCACAATGGTCCCGTGAGGTTCTGAATGTATTTAGTTTGCAATCAGGTTTGGGGACCTCACTTTGGAGGCTGGCAGTGTTTTCTGATTGGGAAAATCCTATCAGAACTATACCCCCAATCGTCCCAGAATCCTCTAGAAGCTGGTTGTTGCAGGGCTTGCCCTTTGGGTCAGTAGCATAGTCGCTGGTTAGGAGTGAAACAAGTTCAATCTCCAAGGTATAGGTTACATTCATATTGGGTGGTGATTAGTTGTTGTTTTTTTATTTCTTTTTTTTTTTTTTTTGAATTCCAGGGTTCATGAGAGGCATGTATTAGAAAGGAATGACCAGAGGCTCATTTCAGACAAATAGAGGTGTGAAAAAAGAAAGGAAGCAAGACTAACAGAGTCAGTCACATAGAGTAGAAAAGACATTGAGGAGATAGAGTATATTCACATCTCCTATGGGAATTCTGTGTCATTGAAGTTAAGAGGTAGATGAATGAGAAGGCAAGTCAAAGGTGAAAGAAGATCCAAGGAGAAGTAAGCAACCCTAGGACGGTCATGCAAAATACAGTTGAAATAAGGTTTGTGCAGATCTTCTGTTTGGGTTCTCAGAGCAGCAGTAACTTTCTTTTTCTTTTTTTTTTAATTTTATTTTTTCAGCATAACAGTACTCATTATTTTTGCACAACACCCAGTGCTCCATGCAAAACGTGCCCTCCCTATTACCCACAACCTGTTCCCCCAACCTCCCACCCCTGACCCTTCAAAACCCTCAGGTTGTTTTTCAGAGTCCATAGTCTCCTAGGGTTCGCCTCCCCTACCAATTTTTTTTTTTATAAACCTATAATGTATGTATCCCCAGAGGTACAGGTCTGTGAATCGCCAGGTTTACACACTTCACAGCACTCACCATAGCACATACCCTCCCCAATGTCCATGACCCCCTCCCCCTCTCCCAACCCCACCTCCCCCCCACAACCCCCAGTTTGTTTTGTGAGATTAAGAGTCATTTATGGTTTGTCTCCCTCCCAATCCCATCTTGTTTCATTTATTATTCTCCTATCGCACTAACCCCCCATATTGCTTCTCCATGTCCTCATATCAGGGAGATCATATGATAGTTGTCTTTCTCTGATTGACTTATTTCACTAAGCATGGTGCCTTCTAGTTCCATCCACGTCGTCGCAAATGGCAAGATTTCATTTCTTTTGATGGCTGCATAGTATTCCATTGTGTATATATACCACATCTTCTTGATCCATTCAGCTGTTGATGGACATCTAGGTTCTTTCCATAGTCTGGCTATTGTAGACATTGCTGCTATAAACATTCGGGTACACGTGCCCCTTCGGATCACTATGTTTGTATCTTTAGGGTAAATACCCAGTAGTGCAATTGCTGGGTCATAGGGTAGTTCTATTTTCAACATTTTGAGGAACCTCCATGCTGTTTTCCAGAGTGGTTGCACCAGCTTGCATTCCCACCAACAGTGGAGGAGCGTTCCCCTTTCTCCTAATCCTCGCCAGCATCTGTCATTTCCTGACTTGTTAATTTTAGCCATTCTGACTGGTGTGAGGTGGTATCTTATTGTGGTTTTGATTTGTATTTCCCTGATGCCGAGTGACATGGAGCACTTTTTCATGTGTCTGTTGGCCATCTGGATGTCTTCTTTGCAGAAATGTCTGTTCATGTCCTCTCCCCATTCCTTGACTGGATTGTTTGTTCTTTGGGTGTTGAGTTTGCTAAGTTCCTTATAGAGTTTGGATACTAGCCCTTTATCTGATATGTCGTTTGCAAATATCTTCTCCCATTCTGTCAGTTGTCTTTTGGTTTTGTTAACTGTTTCCTTTGCTGTGCAAAAGCTTTTGATCTTGCTGAAATCCCAATAGTTCATTTTTGCGCTTGCTTCCCTTGCCTTTGCCATTGTTCCTAGGAAGATGTTGCTGTGGCTGAGGTCGAAGAGGTTGCTGCCTGCGTTCTCCTCAAGGATTTGGATGGATTCCTTTCTCACATTGAGGTCCTTCATCCATTTGGAGTCTATTTTCGTGTGTGGTGTAAGGAAGTGGTCCAATTTCATTTTTCTGCATATGGCTGTCCAATGTTCCCAGCACCATTTATTGAAGAGGCTGTCTTTTTTCCATTGGACATTCTTTCCTGCTTTGTCGAAGATTAGTTGACCATAGAATTGAGGGTCTATTTCTGGGCTCTCTATTCTGTTCCATTGATCTATGTGTCTGTTTTTGTGCCAGTACCCTGCTGTCTTGATGATGACAGCTTTGTAATAGAGCTTGATGCACGGAATTGTGATGCCACCAACTTTGGCTTTCTTTTTCAATATTCCTTTGGCTATTCGAGGTCTTTTCTGGTTCCATATAAATTTGAGGATTATTTGTTCCATTTCTTTGAAAAAAATGGATGGTATTTTGATAGGGATTGCATTAAATGTGTAGATTGCTTTAGGTAGCATGGACATTTTCACAATATTTATTCTTCCAATCCAGGAGCATGGAACATTTTTCCATTTCTTTGTGTCTTCCTCAATTTCTTTCATGAGTACTTTATAATTTTCTGCATAAAGATTCTTAGCCTCCTTGGTTAGGTTTATTCCTAGGTATCTTATAGTTTTGGGTGCAATTGTAAATGGGATTGACTCCTTAATTTCTCTTTCTTCTGTCTTGTTGTTGGTGTACAGAAATGCAACTGATTTCTGTGCATTGATTTTATATCCTGACACTTTACTGAATTCCTGTACAAGTTCTAGCAGCTTTGGAGTGGAGTCTTTTGGGTTTTCCACATATAGTATCATATCATCTGCGAAGAGTGATAGTTTGACTTCTTCTTTGCCAATTTGGATGCCTTGAATTTCTTTTTGTTGTCTGATTGCTGAGGCTAGGACTTCTAGTACTATGTTGAATAGCAGTGGTGATAATGGACAACCCTGCCGTGTTCCTGACCTTAGTGGAAAAGCTTTCATTTTTTCTCCATTGAGAATGATATTTGCGGTGGGTTTTTCATAGATGGCTTTGATAATATTGAGGTATGTGCCCTCTATCCCTACACTTTGAAGAGTTTTGATCAGGAAGGGATGCTGTACTTTGTCAAATGCTTTTTCAGCGTCTACGGAGAGTATCATATGGTTCTTGTTCTTTCTTTTATTAATGTGTTGTATCACATTGATTGATTTGCGGATGTTGACCCAAACCTGCAGCCATGGAATAAATACCACTTGATCGTGGTGAATAATCCTTTTAATGTACTGTTGAATCCTATTGGCTAGTATTTTGCCGAGAATTTTTGCATCTGTCTTCATCAAGGATATTGGTCTGTAGTTCTCTTTTTGGGTGGGATCCTTGTCTGGTTTTGGGATCAAGGTGATGCTGGCCTCATAAAATGAGTTTGGAAGTTTTCCTTCCATTTCTATTTTTTGGAACAGTTTCAGGAGAATAGGAATGAGTTCTTCTTGAAATGTTTGGTAGAATTCCCCTGGGAAGCCCTCTGGCCCAGGGCTTTTGTTTGTTTGGAGATTTTTGATGACTGTTTCAATCTCCTCACTGGTTATGGGCCTGTTCAGGTTTTCTATTTCTTCCTGGTTCAGTTGTGGTAGTTTATATGTCTCTAGGAATGCATCCATTTCTTCCAGATTGTCCAATTTGTTGGCGTAGAGTTGCTCATAGTATGTTCTAATAATTGTCTGTATTTCTTTGGTGTTAGTTGTGATCTCTCCTCTTTCATTCATGATTTTATTGATTTGGGTCCTTTCTCTTTTCTTTTTGATGAGTCTGGCCAGGGGTTTATCAATCTTATTGATTCTTTCAAAGAACCAGCTCCTAGTTTCATTGATTTTTTCTATTGTTTTTTTTTGGTTTCTATTTCATTGATTTCTGCTCTGATCTTTATGATTTCTCTTCTCCTGCTGGGTTTAGGGTTTCTTTCTTGTTCTTTCTCCAGCTCCATTACGTGTAGGGTTAGGTTGTGTACTTGAGACCTTTCTTGTTTCTTGAGAAAGGCTTGTACCGCTATATATTTTCCTCTCAGGACTGCCTTTGCTGTGTCCCACAGATTTTGAACCGTTGTGTTTTCATTATCATTTGTTTCCATGAATTTTTTCAGTTCTTCTTTAATTTCCTGGTTGACCCATCCATTCTTTAGAAGGATGCTGTTTAGTCTCCATGTATTTGGGTTCTTTCCAGCTTTCCTCTTGTGATTGAGTTCTAGCTTCAGAGCATTGTGGTCTGAAAATATGCAGGGAATGATCCTAATCTTTTGATACCGGTTGAGACCTGATTTGTGACCCAGGATGTGATCTATTCTGGAGAAGGTTCCATGTGCACTAGAGAAGAATGTGCATTCTGTTGCTTTGGGATGAAATGTTCTGAATATATCTGTGATGTCCATCTGGTCCAGTGTGTCATTTAAGGTCTTTATTTCCTTGTTGATCTTTGGCTTGGATGATCTGTCCATTTCAGTGAGGGGAGTGTTAAAGTCCCATACTATTGTATTATTATTGATGTGTTTCTTTGATTTTGTTATTAATTGGTTGATATAGTTGGCTGCTCCCACTTTAGGGGCGTAGATATTTAAAATTTTTAGATCTTCTTGTTGGACAGACCCTTTGAGTAGGATATAGTGTCCTTCCTCATCTCTTATTATAGTCTTTGGCTTAAAATCTAATTGATCTGATATAAGAATTGCCACCCCAGCTTTCTTCTGATGCCCATTAGCATGGTAAATTGTTTTCCACCCCCTCACTTTAAATCTGGAGCTGTCTTCGCGTCTAAAATGAGTTTCTTGTAGGCAACATACTGATGGGTTTTGTTTTTTTATCCATTCTGATACCCTGGGCCTTTTGATTGGGGCATTTAGCCCATTAACATTCAAGGTAACTATTGAGAGATATGAATTTAGTGCCATTATTAGCATATAAGATGACTGTTACTGTATATTGTCTCTGTACCTTTCTGATCTACTACTTTTAGGCTCTCTCTTTGCTAAGAGGACCCCTTTCAAGATTTCCTGTAGAGCTGGTTTGGTGTTTGCAAATTCTTTCAGTTTTTGTTTGTCCTGGAAGCTTTTTAAATCTCCTTCTATTTTCAATGATAGCCTAGCTGGATAGAGTATTCTTGGCTGCATGTTTTTCTCATTTAGTGCTCTGAATATATCATGTCAGCTCTTTCTGGCCTTCCAGGTCTCTGTGGATAAGTCTGCTGCCAATCTAATATTTTTACCATTCTATGTGACAGACTTCTTTTCCTGGCTGCTTTCAGGATTTTTTCTTTGTCACTAAGACTTGTAAATTTTACTATTAGGTGACGGGGTGTGGACCTATTCTTGTTGACTTTGAGGGGTGTTCTCCGCATCTCCTGGATTTTGATGCTTGTTCCCTTTGCCATATTAGGGAAATTCTCTCCAATGATTCTCTCCAATAGAGCTTCTGCTCCCCTCTCTGTTTCTTCTTCTGGAATCCCAATTATTCTAATGTTGTTTCATCTTATGGTGTCACTTACCTCTCGAATTCTCTCCTCATGGTCCAATAGCTGTTTGTCCCTCTTTTGCTCAGCTTCTTTTTTCTCTATCATTTGGTCTTCTATATCACTAATTCTTTCTTCTGCCTCATTGATCCTAGCAGTGAGAGCCTCCATTTTTGATTGCACCTCATTAATAGCTTTTTTGATTTCAACTTGGTTAGATTTTAGTTCTTTAATTTCTCCAGAAAGGGCTTTAATATCTCCAGAGAGGGTTTCTCTAATATCTTCCATGCCTTTTTCGAGCCTGGCTAGAACGTTCAGAATCGTCATTCTGAACTCTTGATCTGACATATTACCAATGTCTGTGTTGATTAGGTCCCTAGCCTTTGGTACTGTCTCTTGTTCTTTTGTTTGTGTTGATTATTTCCGCCTTGTCATTTTGTCCAGATAAGAGGATATGAAGGAGCAAATAAACTACTAAAATGGTGGCAAAGCCCCCAGAAAAATGCGCTGTAACCAAATCAGAAGAGACACCTAATTGTGGGGGGGAGAATGGGCATCAAAAGAGGTTCAGAAAAAAAGGAAAAAAAAATTTAAAGAATATAACAAATAAAGAAAAAATATAAAAAAGAAAGAAAAAATATATATATTTAGATAAACTAGTCAAAAAATGTTAAAAAAAGAAAAGGGTAAAAGTTTTAAAAAATTTAGCAGAAGAAGAAAAAAGAAAAAAAATTGAAAAAAGAAAAAAAACTGAAGTAGCGGCAAGACTAAAGAATCATGGGTAGAAAGTCATGAGTTCCGTGCTTTGCTTTCTCCTCCTCTGGAATTGCGCTGCCATCTTAGGAATTGAACCAGCTTTCCCAGATAGATGAACTTCGTCCTGGCTGGATATTTTGTTGATCTTCTGGGGGAGAGGCCTGTTGTAGTGACTCTCAAGTGTATTTGCCCAAGGCAGTATTGCACCGCCCTTACCGGGGCCGGACTATGTAATTGGCTCGGGTTCGCGTTTGGGAGCTTCTGTTCCCTGAATGCCTTCCGTAGAGTTCCGGAGGAGGGGAATGAAAATGGCGGCCTCCTAGTCTCTGGCCCGGAGGAGCCGAGAGCCCGGGACCCCACTCCTCAGTGCGCCCCCAGAGGACAGCACCCAATCACTCCCGTATCCCCAGCCTCCAGCTGCGCTCCGAGCTCACCCAGCCCACGACCAGTTCAAGGTAACCCCGAGCTGAGAGTTCAGTCCTTGGCTCTGTCTCTGTAGCTGGTTTCTCTGTTCTAATACCTGCGAGCTCTGTGACACTCCAACATCCCCGATCCTTCTGTGACTCTGCGGGACCTGGGGCCACGCTGACCCCGCGTGGGCTTCACCCTGGTTTAGCCTCTGGAGCAATGTCCCTCAGTGGAACAGACTTTTAAAGTCCTGATTTTGTGCTCCTTTCCTCTGCCGCTTGCCGGGAGCCGGCCCCTCCCCTCGCAGTCTATCTTCCCGTCGTTTTAGATTCACTTCTCCGCCAGTCCTACCTTTCAGAAAGTGGTTGATTTTCTGTTTCTAGAATTGCTGTTCTTCTCTTCGATCTCCCGTTAGATTTGTAGGTGTTTGCAATGTTTAGATAGCTATCAAGCTGATCTCCTGCTACCTGATATAGTCTCAGCCTGCTACTTCTCCGCCATCTTGACTCCTCCATCCGGATGCTATATTTTGTCAAATGCTTTTTCTACATCAATTGAGAAGACCATGTGGTTCTTCTCTCTTCTCTTATTGTTTTCTTATATCACAATGATTGATTTGCGAATATTGAACCAGCCTTTCAACCCAGGGATGAGTTCCACCTGCTCATGGTGGATAATCTTTTTAATGTGCTGTTGGATCATATTTGCTAGGATTTTGTTGAGAATTGTAGCATCCATATTCATCAGTGATATTGGTATGACATTCTTTTTGGTGTGGTCTTTGCCTGTTTTGGGGATCAGGGTAATGCTGGCTTCATAAAGAGTCTGGAAGTTTTCCTTCTGCTTCAATTTTTGGAACAGCTTCAGGAGAATTGGTGTTATTACTTCTTTGAAAGTTTGGTAGAATTCCCCAGGGAATCTAACAGGTCTAAGCTCTTGTTTTTTGGGAGGTTTTTGATCACTGCTTCAATCTCTTTACTAGATATCTGTCTATTCAGGTTGTCAATTTGTTCCTGGTTCAATTTTGGGAGTTTGTAGTTTTCCAGGAATGAATCCATTTCATCTAAGTTGCTATAGTTACTAGAATATAACTGTTGATAATAATTTCTGATGATTTTTTCTACTTCCTGGTGTTAGGTGTGATCTCTCCCTTTTCATTTATAAAAATATTAATCTGAGCTTTCTCTCTTTTCTTTTGGATTAGTGTGGCCAACGGTTTATCGATCTTATTGATTCTTTCAGAAAACCAGCTTCTAGTTTCATTGATACGTTCTACTGTATCTCTAGTTTCTACCTCATTTATCTCTGCTCTAATCTTAATTATTTCCCTTCTTGTGTTTGGAGTTGGTTTAATTTGTTGTTGATTCTACAGTTCTTTTATGGTGCAGAGATAGCTGGGGTATTCTGGATTTTTCAATTTTTTTGAGAGAGGCTTGGATGGCTATGTATTTTCCCCTTAGGACCAACTTTGCTGTATCACATACATTTTGGACCAAAGTGTCTTCATTCTCATTGGTTTCCATGAATTGTTTAAGTTCATCTTTGATCTCCTTGCTGATCCAAGCATTCTTAAGCGAGGTGTTCTTTAGCTTTCAGGAGTTTGAGTTCCTTCCAAACTTTTCCTTATGATTGAGCTCCAGTTTCAAAGCATTATGATCTGAGAATATGCAGGGAATAATCACAGGCTTTTGGTATTGGTTAAGTCCTGATTTTTGACCCAGTATGTGGTCTATTCTGGAGAAGGTTCCATGTGTGCTTCAACAGAATGAGTATTCTGTTGTTTTCGGGCGCAATGTTGTATATATCTCTCAGGTCCATCTGGTCCAATGTTTAATACAATTCTCTTGTTTCTTTATTGATTTTCTGCTTGGATGATATGTCTATTACTGAGAGAGGCATGTTGAGATCTCCTACTCTTTATGTAGTCATAGCGATATTACTCTTTATCTTGATTAATATTTTTCATATGTAATTGGCTGCTCCCATATTGGGGGCATAGATATTTATAATTGTTAGATCATCTTGGTGGATAGTCCCTTTAAGAATGATGTAGTGTCCTTCTCTATCTCTGACTACAGACTTTAGTTTAAAATCTAATTCATCTGATATGAGAATTGCTCTCCTGGCCTTCTTTTGAGGCCGATTGGCATGAAAGATGCTTCTCCATCCCTTCACTTTCAGTCTGGGTATATCCTTACGTCCATAATGGGTCTCTTGTAGACAACATAAAGATGGGTCCTGTCCTTTTATCCAATCTGCAACCCTGTGTCATTTTAAGGGCATATTTAGGCCATTCACTTTGAGATTGATTATTGATAGATATATTTTTATTGACATCGTGTTACTTTTGAAGTCTTTCTGTAGATTGTCTCTATAATTCTGTTCAATGATATTCTTAGGATTTTTCCTCTTTTATAGTACCCCCTTAATATTTACTGCAGTATCAGCTTGGTGGTCGCATACTCTTTTAAGCCTTGCCGGTCTTGGAAACTCGTTATCTTTCCATCTATTTTGAATGTCAGTCTTGCTGGATAAAGTATTCTTGGCTGCATGTTCTTGTGATTTAGTGCCCTGAATATATCTTGCCAGCCCTTTCTGGCTTGCCAGGATTCTGTGGACAGGTCTGACATTATTCTGAGGGGCTTTCCTCTGTATGTAATGAGCTTCTTTGTCCTAGCTGCCTTCAAGAGGGCCTGCCTACATTTATAAATCTTCATTCTTACTATTAGGTGTCTCAAGGACTTTCGGGAATCTATAATCTTGGTGGAAAACCGTTCTGCCTCTAGTATATGAATGCTGGTTCCATTCACGAGATTGGAAACATTTTCATTGACAACTTCTTCCACTTTATCTTCTAGACTTCTTTCTTTCTCCTCCCCTTCAGGGATTCCAATATTTCTGACATTGGAATGTTTCATGGCGTCATTTATTTCCCACATTCTGTTTTCATGCCTTCTAAGCTGTCTGTTCCAGGCTTCCTCCTGATCCTTTCTATCTGTTTGCCCTCCAGATCACTAATTCTATCTTCTGTCTCAGTTACCCTAGCTTTCTGAGAATTTATATTAGATTGGAACTCATTGAGAGCATTGTGAACATCATCTCTGGTGGCTTTCGGTTCTGCCCTAACATTGCGAACATCATCTCTGGTGGCTTTCAATTCTGCCCTAATCAATTCCTTTTGGTCATTAATGGCTTTCTCCCATCTAGCTATTGTCGGGTTAATTGTTATCCTGAATTCCCTTTCCAATATAATGTCTATGTCGATAACCTTTAGGTCTGTTGCAGAAGGCTCATCGTCTGAATTTTTCTTCTGGTGGGCATTCGTCCTCCTAGTCATTTTGGTGAGAGATGGCTGAACGAATGTACCTGGAAGTATTGAGTGGTGCAGTCAAGGTGCTCCCTGGAATGCTTCTGAGCAATCAGTAGTCCCCACCCAAATGAAAGAAAAAAGAAATAGAGAAAAAAGAAAAGAAAAAGAAAAAAAGAAAAGAGAGAGACTGTAAAAAAAAAAAGAACGATAAAAGTGAAGGCCCAGGGGGGGAGGAGTTAAAAAGGCGGAGAAGTAGCAGGCTGAAACTACATCAGGTAGCAGGAGATCAGCTTGATAGCTTATCTAAACATTGCAAACACCTACAAATTCAACGGGAGATCGAAGAGAAAAAGAACAGCAACTCTAGAAACAGAAAATCAACCACTTTCTGAAAGGTAGGACTGGCGGAGAAGTGAATCTAAAATGACGGGAAGGTAGACCGCGGGGGGAGGGGCCGGTTCCCAGCAAGCGGCTGAGGAATGGAGTACAAAATCAGGACTTTTAAAAGTCTGTTCCACTGAGGGACATTGCTCCAGAGGCTAAACCAGGGTGAAGCCCAGGCGGGGTCAGTGTGGCCGCATGTCCCGCAGGGTCACAGAAGGATCGGGGATGTCGGAGTGTCCCAGAGCTCACAGGTATTAGAACGGAGAAACCAGCTGCAGAGACAGAGCCGAGGACTGAACTCTCAGCTCGGCGTTACCTTCAACTGGTCGCGGGCTGGGTGAGCTCAGAGCGCGGCTAGAGGCTGGGGATACGGGAGTGATTGGGTGATGTCCTCTGGGGGCACATTGAGGAATAAGGCCCCAGGCTCACGGCTCCTCCGGGTCAGAGACTAGGAGGCCGCCTTTTTCATTCCCATCCTCCGGAACTCTACGGAAAGCGTTCAGGGAACAGAAGCTCCCCAAAGCGAACCCGAGCCGATTACTTAGCCCGGCCGCCAGTAAGTGCGGTGCAATCCCGCCTCGGGCAAAACACTTGAGAGTCACTACAACAGGCCCCTCCCCCAGAAGATCAACAAAATACCCAGCCAGGACGAAGTTCATCTATCAACAAAAGTAGGTTCAATTCCTAAGAAAGCAGTGCAATTCCAGAGGAGGAGAAAGTAAAGCACGGAACTCATGGCTTTCTCCCCATGATTCTTTAGTCTTGCTGCTACTATCAATTTTTTTTTCTTTTTTCTTTTTTCAATTTTTTTTTCTTTTTTCTTCTTCTGCTAAATTTTTTAAAACTTTTACCATTTTCTTTTTTTAACATTTTTTGACTAGTTTATCTAAATATATGTATTTTTTCTTTCTTTTTTATATTTTTTCTTTATTTGTTTTATTTTTTAATTTATTTTCTTTTTTTTTTCTGAACCTCTTTCTATCCCCTTTCTCCCCCCCACAATTTGGGGTCTCTTATCATTTGGTTACAGCGCATTTTTCTGGGGTCTTTGCCACCCTTTTAGTATTTTATTTGCTCCTTCATATCCTCTTATCTGGACAAAATGACAAGGCGGAAATAATCACCACAAACAAAAGAACAAGAGACAGTACCAAAGGCTAGGGACCTAATCAACACAGACATTGGTAATATGTCAGATCAAGAGTTCAGAATGACGATTCTGAACATTCTAGCCGGGCTTGAAAAAGGCATGGAAGATATTAGAGAAACACTCTCTGGAGATATTAAAGCCCTTTCTGGAGAAAGTAAAGAACTAAAATCTAACCAAGATGAAATAAAAAAAGCTATTAATGAGGTGCAATAAAAAATGGAGGCTTTCACTGCTAGGATCAATGAGGCAGAAGAAAGAATTAGTGATATAGAAGACCAAATGACAGAGAATAAAGAAGCCGAACAAAAGAGGGACAGACAGCTACTGGACCACGAGGGGAGAATTCGAGAGATAAGTGACACCATAAGACGAAACAACATTAGAATAATTGGGATTCCAGAAGAAGAAGAAACAGAGAGGGGAGCAGAAGGTCTATTGGAGAGAATTTCCCTAATATGGCAAAGGGAACAAGCATCAAAATCCAGGAGATGCAGAGAACACCCCTCAAAGTCAACAAGAATAGGTCCACACCCCGTCAACTAATAGTAAAATTTACAAGTCTTAGTGACAAAGAGAAAATCCTGAAAGTAGCCTGAGAAAAGAAGTCTGTAACATACAATGGTAAAAATATTAGATTGGCAGCAGACTTATCCACAGAGACCTGGCAGGCCAGGAAGAGCTGGCATGATATATTCAGAGCATTAAACGAGAAAAAAATGCAGCCAAAAATACTCTATACAGCTAGGATATTATTGAAAAGAGAAGGAGAGATAAAATGCTTCCAGGACAAACAAAAACTGAAAGAATTTGCAAACACCAAACCAGCTCTAAAGAAATCTTGAAAGGGGTCCTCTAAGCAAAGAGAGAGCCTAAAAGTAGTAGATCAGAAAGGTACAGAGAAAATATACAGTAACAGTCATCTTATACGCTAATAATGGTACTAAATTCATATCTCTCAATAGTTACCCTGAATGTTAATGGGCTAAATGCCCCAATCAAAAGACACAGGGTATCAGAATGGATAAAAAAATAAAACCCATCAGTATGTTGCCTACAAGAAACTCATTTTAGACGCGAAGACAGCTCCAGATTTAAAGTGAGGGGGTGGAAAACAATTTACCATGCTAATGGGCATCAGAAGAAAGCTGGGGTGGCAATCCTTATATCAGATCAATTAGATTTTAAGCCAAAGACTATAATAAGAGATGAGGAAGGACACTATATCCTACTCAAAGGGTCTGTCCAACAAGAAGATCTAACAATTTTAAATATCTATGCCCCTAACGTGGGAGCAGCCAACTATATTAACCAATTAATAACAAAAGCAAAGAAACACATCAATAATAATACAATAATAGTAGGGGACTTGAACACTCCCCTCACTGAAATGGACAGATCATCCAAGCAAAAGATGAACAAGGAAATAAAGGCCTTAAATGACACACTGGACCAGATGGACATCACAGATATATTCAGAACATTTCATCCCAAAGCAAGAGAATACACATTCTTCTCTAGTGCACATGGAACCTTCTCCAGAATAGATCACATCCTGGGTCACAAATCAGGTCTCAACCGGTATCAAAAGATGAGGATCATTCCCTGCATATTTTCAGACCACAATGCTCTGAAGCTAGAACTCAATCACAAGAGGAAAGCTGGAAAGAACCCAAATACATGGAGACTAAACAGCATCCTTCTAAAGAATGGATGGGTCAACCAGGAAATTAAAGAAGAACTGAAAAAATTCATGGAAACAAATGATAATGAAAACACAACGGTTCAAAATCTGTGGGACACAGCAAAGGCAGTCCTGAGAGGAAAATATATAGCGGTACAAGCCTTTCTCAAGAAACAAGAAAGGTCTCAAGTACACAACCTAAGCCTACACGTAAAGGAGCTGGAGAAAGAACAAGAAAGAAACCCTAAACCCAGCAGGAGAAGAGAAATCATAAAGATCAGAGCAGAAATCAATGAAATAGAAACCAAAAAAACAATAGAAAAATCAATGAAACTAGGAGCTGGTTCTTTGAAAGAATCAATAAGATTGATAAACCCCTGGCCAGACTCATCAAAAAGAAAAGAGAAAGGACCCAAATCAATAAAATCATGAATGAAAGAGGAGAGATCACAACTAACACCAAAGAAATACAGACAATTATTAGAACATACTATGAGCAACTCTACGCCAACAAATTGGACAATCTGGAAGAAACGGATGCATTCCTAGAGACACATAAACTACCACAACTGAACCAGGAAGAAATAGAAAACATGAGCAGGCCCATAACCAGTAAGGAGATTGAAACAGTCATCAAAAATCTCCAAACAAACAAAAGCCCAGGGCCAGACGGCTTCCCAGGGGAATTCTACCAAACATTTAAAGAAGAACTCATTCCTATTCTCCTGAAACTGTTCCAAAAAATAGAAATGGAAGGAAAACTTCCAAACTCATTTTATGAGGCCAGCATCACCTTGATTCCCAAACCAGACAAGGATCCCACCAAAAAAGAGAACTACAGACCAATATCCTTGATGAACACAGACGCAAAAATTCTCGCCAAAATACTAGCCAATAGGATTCAACAGTACATTAAAAGGATTATTCACCACGATCAAGTGGGATTTATTCCAGGGCTCCAGGGTTGGTTCAACATCTGCAAATCAATCAATGTGATAGAACACATTAATAAAAGAAAGAACAAGAACCATATGATACTCTCAATAGATGCTGAAAAAGCATTTGACAAAGTACAGCATCCCTTCCTGATCAAAACTCTTCAAAGTGTGGGGATAGAGGACACATACCTCAATATTATCAAAGCCATCTATGAAAAACCCACCGCAAATATCATTCTCAATGGAGAAAAACTGAAAGCTTTTCCGCTAAGGTCAGGAACACGGCAGGGATGTCCATTATCACCAGTGCTATTCAACATAGTACTAGAAGTCCTAGCCTCAGGAGTCAGACAACAAAAAGAAATTAAAGGCATCCAAATTGGTAAAGAAGAAGTCAAACTATCACTCTTCGCAGATGATATGATACTATATGTGGAAAACCCAAAAGACTCCACTCCAAAGCTGTTAGAACTTGTACAGAAATTCAGTAAAGTGTCAGGATATAAAATCAATGCACAGAAATCAGTTGCATTTCTGTACACCAACAACAAGACAGAAGAAAGAGAAATTAAGGAGTCAATCCCATTTACAATTGTACCCAAAACTATAAGATACCTAGGAATAAACCTAACCAAAGAGGCTAAGAATCTGTACACAGAAAACTATAAAGCACTTGAAAGAAATTGAGGAAGACACAAAAAAATGGAAAAATGTTCCATGCTCCTGGATTGGAAGAATAAATATTGTGAAAATGTCCATGCTACCTAAAGCAATCTACACATTTAATGCAATCCCTATCAAAATACCATCCATTTTTTTCAAAGAAATGGAACAAATAATCCTAAAATTTATATGGAACCAGAAAAGACCTCGAATAGCCAAAGGAATATTGAAAAAGAAAGCCAAAGTTGGTGGCATCACAATTCCGGACTTCAAGCTCTATTACAAAGCTGTCATCATCAAGACAGCATGGTACTGGCACAAAAACAGACACATAGATCAGTGGAACAGAATAGAGAGCCCAGAAATCGACCCTCAACTCTGTGGTCAACTAATCTTCGACAAAGCAGGAAAGAATGTCCAATGGCAGAAAGTTAGCCTCTTCAATAAATGGTGCTGGGAACATTGGACAGCCACATGCAGAAAAATGAAATTGGACCACTTCCTTACACCACACACGAAAATAGACTCCAAATGGATGAAGGACCTCAATGTGAGAAAGGAATCCATCAAAATTCTTGAGGAGAACACAGGCAGCAACCTCTTCGACCTCAGCCGCAACAACATCTTCCTAGGAACAACGGCAAAGTCAAGGGAAGCAAGCGCAAAAATGAACTATTGGGATTTCATCAAGATCAAAAGCTTTTGCACAGCAAAGGAAACAGTTCACAAAACCAAAAGACAACTGACAGAATGGGAGAAGATATTTGCAAACGACATATCAGATAAAGGGCTAGTATCCAAAATCTATAAGGAACTTAGCAAACTCAACACCCAAAGAACAAACAATCCAGTCAAGAAATGGGCAGAGGACATGAACAGACATTTCTGCAAAGAAGACATCCAGATGGCCAACAGACACATGAAAAAGTGCTCCACGTGACTCGGTATCAGGGAAATACAAATCAAAACCATAATGAGATATCACCTCACACCAGTCAGAATGGCTAAAATTAACAAGTCAGGAAATGACAGATGCTGGCGAGGATGCGGAGAAAGGGGAACCCTCCTCCACTGTTGGTGGGTATGCAAGCTGGTGCAACCACTCTGGAAAACAGCATGGAGGTTCCTCAAAATGTTGAAAATAGAACTACCCTATGACCCAGCAATTGCACTACTGGGTATTTACCCTAAAGATACAAACGCAGTGATCCGAAGGGGCACGTGTACCCGAATGTTTATAGCAGCAATGTCTACAATAGCCAAACTATGGAAAGAACCTAGATGTCCATCAATAGATGAATGGATAAAGAAGATGTGGTATATATACACAATGGAATACTATGCAGCCATCAAAATAAATGAAATCTTGCCATTTGCGACGACGTGGATGGAACTAGAGTGTATCATGCTTAGTGAAATAAGTCAATCAGAGAAAGACAACTATCATATGATCTCCCTGATATGAGGACATGGAGAAGCAACATGGGGGGTTAGGGGGATAGGAGAAGAATAAATGAAACCAGATGGGATTGGGAGGGAGACAAACCATAAATGACTCTTAATCTCACAAAACAAACTGGGGGTTGCTGGGGGGAGGTGGGATTGGGAGAGGGGGATGCGGCTATGGACATTGGGGAGGGTATGTGCTATCGTGAGTGCTGTGAAGTGTGTAAACCTGGCGATTCACAGACCTGTACCCCTGGGGATAAAAATACATTATATGTTTATTTAAAAAAAATTGTTAGGGGAGGCGAACCATAAGAGACTATGGACTCTGAAAAACAACCTGAGGATTTTGAAGGGTAGGGGGTGGGAGATTGGGGGAACAGGTGGTGGGTAATGGGGAGGGCACGTTTTGCATGGAGCACTGGGTGTTGTGCAAAAACAATGAATATTGTTACACTGAAAAAATAAATAAAATGAAACAAAATACCTATAGGGTATGGCAAAGGTGGCCCTATGGTGGAAATACATAACCATTCAAGCCACACTCAAAAAAAATTGAAAATTCCCAAATACATCAACTCTTTTTATACCTTATTGAACTGGAAAATCCACAACAAATTAAGCCAATCCCACATACACGAAGGGAAATAGTCAAGATTAAAGCAGAGATCAATGCATCAGAAATTAGAGATACAATCAACACATCCACACAACTAGAAAGTGATTCTTTGAAAGAATCAGTAAGATCAATAAGCCACTGGCCAAACTAATCCAAAAGAAAAGAGAGAGCACCCAAATTAATAAAGATATGAATGAAAGAGGAGAAATTGCTTTTAATATCCAGGAGATAGAAACAATTATCAGAAATTATTATCAACAGTTATATGTCATCAAGTTAAGCAACCTAGAAGAAATGGATGCATTTCTGAAAACCTATAAACTTCTAAGACTGAATATGGAATAAATTGACAACCTGTACAGAACAGTATCTAGTGAGGAGATTGAAGCAGTAATCAAAACCTCCCAAAAAACAAGCGCCCAGAACCTGACAGGTTCCCGGGGGAATTCCACCAAACATTAAAAGAATAAATAATGCATATTCTCCTGTACCTGTTTCAAAATTTAGAAACCTAAGGAAAACTTCCAGACACTTTCTATGAACCCAGCATTTCCCTGATTTCCAAAAAATGAAAAGACCCTACAAAAAGGAGAATTTTAGACCAATATGCCTGATGAATACAGATGCCAAGTTTCTCAACAAGATCCTAGCTAATAGGATTCAACAAAACATTGGAAAGATTAATCACCATGACCAGGTGGGATTTATCCCTGGGATGCAAGGTGGTTCAAAATTCACAAATCAATCAGTGTGATTGAACACATCAATAGAAGAAGAGAGGTGAACCACATGGTCCCCTTAGATGATGCAGCAAATGCATTTGACAAAATACAGCATTGGTTCCTGATTAAAACCCTTCAAATGATACTGATAGAGGGAACATTCCTCAACTTCATAAAATCTATCTATGAAAAGCCAACAGGTAATATCATTCTCTCTGGGGAAAAGCTGACAGTGTTCCCTTTGAGATCAGAAATATGACAAGGATGCCCACTCTCACCACTCTTGTTCAACATAGTACTAGAAGTCCTAGTACAGCAATCAGACAACAAAAAGAAATAAAAGGTATTAAAATTGGCAAAGAAGTCAAACTATCTCTCTTCACAGATGACATGATATTTTATATGGAAAAGCAAAGACTCCACCCTCAAACTACTAGAACTCATACAACAATTCAGTAATGTGGCAGCTTACAAAATTAGTGCACACAAATCAGATGCTTTCTTATACACAAATAATGAAACTATAGAAATGGAAATTAGAGAATCAATTTCCTTTACTACAGCACCAAGAACCATATAATACCTTGCAATAATCCTAACCAAAGTGGTAATGTGTCTGTACTTGAGCAACTACAGAACACTCCTGAAATAAATTGAAGAAGACACAAAAATATGGAAAAACATTTCCTGTTCATGGATCAGAAGAATAGAAATTGTTAAAAAGCCCATACTGCCAGGAGTGAGACAAGATGGCAGAGAAGTAGTGCTGTTTCAACCAGTCCCCTAAAGTAAGCTGACTATCTACTAAAGAACTCTGATCACCCATGAAATCAGCCTGAGATTAGAATTGTACACATTTGGATCTCTACGGGGGCAGAAGATGCCAGTGGACAGGTAAAGCAGAGTGGAAATGTTGGACTTATATTGGAAGATAAACAAAAGGGGGAGGGAGCCACCAGAAGCAACCCCTTGGAATGTAATATCCCAATACAAGAGTGCCCTGTGATTGGGGACCAGCATTAACTTGGAGTCTGCTTGATACCACTCAAAAAGAGCAAAATATCTTAACGGGAAATTGGTAGAATTGGGCGGTTAGGGGAAGGGGCTTAAGCCTACAGTCCCAGAAAGGCCACCTCTAATGCTGAGACAGAGAAAGTGCAGCAAAGAAGTCAGGCATTAGTCCCTGAGCTGCCAACATTCATGAGAGCCTCTGGGTGGCAGGGCACATGAGAGATTCTACGTGGATACCAGTTAGTGCTCTCTAGAACCACAGACTTTTGCACTCTGCACGCGTGCTGCACTATCACGGTCTGAGTTGCACTCCACACCCTCCCCTGTGAAAGGTCCATGTGGACACTAGCCATTGCTCTATAGGACCAGTGAGAGTCTGAACACTCACAGACTGGGCCAGTGTGAAAATCCCATTGTGCTATCTATGGTTGGGACCTCTCTGGCGGTCTGGACCTGCCCAGACAGCCACAGTGGAAGAAGCTGCTGGAAGCCAGCTCTCTGGAATAGTACTTCTCGAGGCTTTGGTAACACTGGGGTACAAGCGGGAGCTCCTAAAACCCCTGAGACTGACTGGGGAAGTGCTCTGCCAGAGGCAGAGGGGGAGTTTATGTGCTATGGAGAAACCAGGGGCAGACTGATATTTCTCTCTGAGATGGAGGTCTGGGTGCAGTTTGCTTCCCTCTAAACCTCCAAAACCCACCAAAAGCCACCAATGGAAGGAAAAACAAAACAAACACACAAAAATCCTCCAGAGAACAAAAGCCTGACAAAAGGGTTTCCTCAGAGCCTAGCACCTTGATAGGGGGCAGGAGGGCTCAACTCTAGTAAGACTGCCTGAGAAACCACAGGGTAGACCCCTCCCCCAAAGAGCTAGCCATAAAACAAAAAAAAAAAAACAACAACAAAACAACAAAAAACAATAACAAAAACCCAAGAGGACAACCACCACTACCTCATAGATACAACTTTTATTTTTTATTTGTTCACACCATTCTCTTTCTTTTCAATTTTTTAAATGATTTTAACCTATTTACCAACACAATGAGATGTTCAATACAACAAATTCCATAATAACCTTTTTTTAGTTTATTTATTTGACAGACAGAGATTACAAGTGGGCAGAGAAGCAGGCAGAGAGAGGAGGAAGCAGGCTCCCCGCTGAGCAGAGAGCCCCATGCGGGCTCCATCCCAGGACCCTGGGATCATGACCTGAGCCAAAGGCAGGGGCTTTAACCCACTAAGCCACCCAGGTGCCCCATGATAACCTTTTCACTTGAACTTTTTTGATACATATACTGGTGTTTTTCTTTTGCTTTTCTATTTCTTTTAATATTCATATAGAGATAAGCTTCAAGGCAATCCTCTTTCCCCAGTCAATACTACCCCTGTATATAAACTAGTTTTAATCCCCCTTTATCTCAGGAAAGTTGAGTCCTTTGACAAAGATGTCAAGATACACCCAGGAAGAATCAAAATAACCTTCTTCACCCACACTGAGTATTTATAAACACCCTCCCATCTTTTTCATCTGTCAGTGTTTCTGTGTATTTGGTTTTTTTCTAGTAGTATATAAATATTTTACTTGAGTTTCATTTTGGCTGGGTTCTTTTTTTCTATTTTTTTCTCTTGTCATTTACTTTTTTTTTTTAGATTTTACCTATTTTTTTCAGGTTTTTATTTTATTTTATTTTTTTCATTTGTTTATTTACAGTATAACAGTGTTCATTGTTTTGGCATCACACCCAGTGCTCCATGCAGTACATGCCCTCCCTATTACCCACCACCTGGTTCCTCAACCTCCCACCCCACCCCCCCCACCCCCCCCGCCACCCCTTCATAACCCTCTGGTTGTTTTTCAGAGTCCATAGTCTCTCATGGTTCATCTCCCCTTCCAGTTTCCCTCAACTCCCTCTCCTCTCCATCTCCCCATGTCCTCCATGTTATTTGTTATGCTCCACAAATAAGTGAGACCATATGATACCTGACTCTCTCTTCTTGACTTATTTCGCTCAGCATAATTTCTTCCAGTCCCGTCCATGTTGCTACAAAAGTTGGGTATTCGTCCTTTCTGATGGAGGCATAATACTCCATTGTGTATATGGACCACATCTTACTTATCCATTCGTCCGTTGAAGGGCATCTTGGTTCTTTCCACAGTTTGGCGACCGTAGCCATTGCTGCAATAAACATTGGGGTACAGATGGCCCTTCTTTTCACTACATCTGTATCTTTGGGGTAAATACCCAGCAGTGCAATTGCAGGGTCATAGGGAAGCTCTATTTTTAATTTCTTCAGGAATCTCCACACTGTTCTCCAAAGTGGCTGCACTAAGTTGCATTCCCACCAACAGTGTAAGAGGGTTCCCCTTTCTCCACATCCTCTCCAACACACATTGTTTCCTGTCTTGCTAATTTTGGCCATTCTAACTGGTGTTAGGTGGTATCTCAATGTTGTTTTAATTTGAATCTCCCTGATGGCTAGTGATGATGAGCATTTTTTAATGTGTCTGATAGCCATTTGTATGTCTTCGTTGGAGAAGTGTCTGTTCATATCTTCGGCCCATTTTTTGATATGATTATCTGTTTTGTGTGTGTTGAGTTTGAGAAGTTCTTTATAGATCCTGGATATCAACCTTTTGTCTGTACTGTCATTTGCAAATATCTTCTCCCATTCCGTGGGTTGCCTCTTTGTTTTTTTGACTGTTTCATTTGCTGTGCAGAAGCTTTTGATCTTGATGAAGTCCCAAAAGTTCATTTTTGCTTTTGTTTCCTTGGCCTTTGGAGACTTATCTTGAAAGAAGTTGCTGTGGCTGATATCGAAGAGGTTACTGCCTATGTTCTCCTCTAGGATTCTGATAGATTCCTGTCTCACGTTGAGGTCCTTTATCCATTTCGAGTTTATCTTTGTGTATGGTGTAAGAGAATGGTCGAGTTTCATTCTTCTACATATCGCTGTCCAGTTTTCCCAGCACCATTTATTGAAGAGACTGTCTTTTTTCCATTGAATATTTTTTCCTTTTTTGTCGAAGATTATTTGACCATAGAATTGAGGGTCCATATCTGGGCTCTCCACTCTGTTCCACTGGTCTATGTGTCTGTTTTTATGCCAGTACCACGCTGTCTTGGTGATCACAGCTTTGTAGTAAAGCTTGAAATCGGGTAACGTGATGCCGCCAGTTTTGTTTTTGTTTTTCAACATTTCCTTAGCAATTCGGGGTCTCTTCTGACTCCATACAAATTTTAGGATTATTTGCTCCAGCTCTTTGAAAAATATCGGTGGAATTTTGATCGGAATGGCATTAAAAGTATAGATTGCTCTAGGCAGTATAGACATTTTAACAATGTTTATTCTTCCAATCCAAGAGCATGGAACAGTCTTCCATCTTTTTGTGTCTTCTTCAATTTCTTTCATGAGTGTTCTGTAGTTCCTCGAGTACAGGTCCTTTACTTCTTTGGTTAGGTTTATGCCCAGGTATCTTATGGTTCTTGGTGCTATAGTAAATGGAATCGATTCTCTAATTTCCCTTTCTGTATTTTCATTGTTAGTGTATAAGAAAGCCACTGATTTCTGTACATTGACTTTGTATCCTGCCACGTTACTGAATTGCTGTATGAGTTCTAGTAGTTTGGGGGTGGAGTCTTTGGGGTTTTCCATATAAAGAATCATGTCATCTGCGAAGAGAGAGAGTTTGACTTCTTCCTTGCCAATTTGGATACCTTTTATTTCTCTTTGTTGTCTGATTGCCGTTGCTAGAACTTCTAATACTATGTTGAACAAGAGTGGTGAGAGTGGGCATCCTTGTCGTGTTCCTGATCTCAAATGGGAAGGCTGCAAGCTTTTTCCCATTGAGGATGATATTTGCTGTGGGTCTTTCATAGATAGATTTTATGAAGTTCAGGAATGTTCCCTCTATCCCTATACTTTGAAGCGTTTACATCAGGAACGGATGCTGGATTTTGTCAAATGCTTTTTCTGCATTAATTGAGAGGACCATGTGGTTCTTCTCTCTTTTCTTATTGATGTGTTCTATCACACTGATTGATTTGCGAATGTTGAACCAAACTTGCAACCCAGGGATGAATCCCACCTGGTCATTTTGGATAATCTTTTGAATGTGCTGCTGGATCCTGTTTGCTAGGATCTTGTTGAGAATCTTTGCATCCATATTCATCATTGCTATGGGTCTGAAATTCTCCTTTTTGATAGGGTCTTTGCCTGGTTTGGGGATCAGGGTAATGCTGGCTTCATAAAAAGAGTCTGGAAGTTTTCCTTCTGCTTCAATTTTTTGGAACAGCTTCAGGAGAATTGGTGTTATTTCTTCTTTGAAAGTTTGGTAGAATTCCCCAGGGAATCCGTCAGGTCCTGGGCTCTTGTTTTTTGGGAGGTTTTTGATCACTGCTTCAATCTCGTTACTAGATATCAGTCTATTCAGGTTGTCAATTTCTTCCTGGTTCAATTTTGGGAGTTTGTAGTTTCCCAGGAATGCATCCATTTCATCTAGGTTGCTTAGCTTATTGGCATATAACTGTTGGTAATCATTTCTGATGATTGTTTCTATTTCCTTGGTGTTAGTTGTGATCTCTCCCTTTTCATTCATAATTTTATTAATTTGGGCTTTCTCTCTTTTCTTTTGGATTAGTGTGGCCAATGGTTTATTGATCTTATTGATTCTTTCAAAAAACCAGCTTATAGTTTCATTGATACGTTCTACTGTATCTTTCATTTCTACCTCATTGATCTCTGCTCTAATCTTGATTATTTTCCTTCTTGCATGTGGAGTTGGTTTGATTTGTTGTTGATTCTCCAGTTCTTTAAGGTGTAGAGACAGCTGGTGTATTCTGGATTTTTCAGTGTTTTTGAGGGAGGCTTGGATGGCTATGTATTTCCCCCTTAGAACCGCCTTTGCTGTATCCCATAGGTTTTGGTCCGAGGTGTCTTCATTCTCATTGGTTTCCATGAATTGTTTAAGTTCATCTTTGATCTCCTGGTTGATCCAAGCATTCTTAAGCAAGGTGGTCTTTAGCTTCAATTATTCCCTGCATATTCTCCGATCACAATGCTTTGAAACTGGAGCTCAATCTCTTGTCATTTACTTTTGTTGGTCTTTTTGTTTGTCTGTTTTTGTTTATATACCTTATAAATCTTACCTTTGGGGCTCATTGGGGCTAGGATTTCTCTTTTATTTTTTCTTTCTTTCTCTCTCTCTCTATCTCTCTAGCTCATTATTTTCCCTTTTCTTTCTTTTTGGTGGGGACTCAAATATGGCTCAGAAGCATTCCAAGGTGTATCTTGCCTGCACCACAGTTGATACATTCATCTACACATCCCCTCAGCCATCTATCACTAAAATGAATAGGAGGAGAAATGCCTGATAAAGGAGAAATTGAGAGACAGTGCCCTCTCTATCAGAACTATTGGATATGGATAAAACAGTATGGCAGAAAGGAAATTCAGGCTAACAATTATCCAGGCAAATGCTAGGTTGGAGAAAACCATTAATGACAAAATGGAATTGATTAGGGCAGAAGTGAAAGCCACCTGGAAAGATGTTAACAATGCTATCAATGGGTATCAATCTTATCTAAATTCTCTGCAGTTAGGTTACCTGAGGCAGAAGATAGAATGAGTGATCTAGAGGACAAAATGATAGAGATAAATTATCAGGAGGAGGTCTGGAACAAATAGCCTAGAAGCCATGAAATAGGGAAATAAATGATGCCATGAGACATTGCAATTCAAAATTATTGTAATCCCTGAGGGGACGGAGAAAGAAAGAAGACTGGAGGATATAGTTGAAGAAATTCTCCATGAAAATTTTCCTAATCTGATGAATGGAACCAGGGATCATGTGCTAGAGATAGAAAGGTTCCCCCAAGATCGTTGAATCTAGAAAGGCCTCAGCACATCTGTTTGTGAAACTGATGAATCATACTTTTAGACAGAAGCTCTTGGAAGCAGCTATGGGGAAGAGATTCCATACTTACAGAGGAAGGCCCATCAGAATAACATCAGACTTGTCCACGGAAAACTGGCAAGTCAGAAAGCACTGGCAAGATGTATTCAGGGCACTAAATTAAAAGAACATGGAGCAAAAAATACTTTATCCAGCAAGACTGACATTCAAAATGGATAGAGAGATAAAAAGCTTACAAGACTGGCAAGGTTTAAGAATATGTGACCACCAAGCTCACACTAAAAGAAATATTAAGGGGGATTCTATAAAAGAAGACAGAACACAAGAGTGTCATTGAACAGAGATTCATGGAGACAATATACAAAAACAAGGACTTCACTGGAAACATGATGTCAATAAAAATGTATCTCTACAAAATCAATCTCAACATGAATGGTCTAAATGTGCCCATCAAACAGTGCAGGATTGCAGATTGGATAAAACAACAGGATCCATCCATTGTTGTCTAGAAGAGGCCCATTTTGAACCTACGCACACAACCAGATTGAAACTGAAAGGATAGAGAAGAATTTTTCATGCAAATGGGCCCGCAAATAAGGCTAGGGTAGCAATTCTCAGGTCAGATAAAATAGATTTTATACTAAAGACTGTAGTCAAAGGTACAGAAGGACACGACATCATTCTTTAAGTGACTATCCACCAAGAAGATCTAACAATTGTAAATATTTATGCCCCCAATATCGGAGCTGCCAATTACATAAGAAAACTGTTAATCAAGATAAAGAATCATATTGATATGAATACATTAATAGTAAGAGATCTTAACATGACTCTGTCAGTAATAGACAGATTATCCAAGCAGAAAATCAATAAAGAAACAAGAACATTGAATGACACATTGGACCAGATGGGCCTCATAGATATATAGAGAACTTAAACCCTAAAACTACAGAATATTCATTCTTCTCGAGTGCACATGGAACTTTCTCTAGAATAGACCACATGCTGGGTCACAAGTCAGGACTCAATGGATACAAAAAGATTGAGATTATTCCCTGCATATTCACAGATCATAATGGTTTGAAACTGGAACTCACCAACAAAAAAAAGTTAGGAAGGAATTCAAACACCTGGAAGCTACAGACCACTTTGCTTAAGAATGTTTGGATCAACAAGGAAATCAAAGAAGAACTTAAACGATTCATGGAAACTAATCAGAATGAAGACACATTTGTTCCAATACCTATGGGAATCAGCAAAGGTGATCCTAATCCTAATGCATAGCCATCCAAGCCTCCATCTAGGAAAAAAAAAAACCTGAAAAATCCAGAATACATCAGCTGTCTTTACACCTTAAAAACTGAAGAATCAAAAAAAATTAAGCCAACCCTACAAACAAGAAGCTAAATAATTAGGATAAGAGCAGAGATTAATGAGATACAAACTAGAAATACAGTAGAACACATCAAAGAAACTAGAAGGTGTTTTTTTGAAAGAATCAATAATATTGAAAAAGATTTGGCCAAGCTAATCCAAAAGAAAAGAGAGAAAGCCCAAATTAATAAAATTATGAATGAAAAGGGAGAAATCACAACTAACACCAAGGAAATAGAAACAATCATCAGAAATTATTATCAACAAATTTATGCCAATAAGTTAAGCAAACTAGATGAAATGGATGCATTCCTGGAAAACTATAAACTTCCAAAATTGAACCAGGAATAAACTGACATCCTGAATAGACCACTATCTAGAAATGAGATTGAAGCAGTGATCAGAAACTTCCCAAAAAACAAGAGCCCAGTACCTGACAGATTCCCTGGGGAATTCTACCAAACTATCAAGGAAGAAATAACATCTATTTTCCTGAAGCTGTTTCAAAAAATTGAAGCAGAATGAAAACTTCCATACTCTTCTTATGAAGCCAGCATTACCCTGATCCCCAAACCAGGCAAAGACCCTATCAAAAAGGAGAATTTCAGACCCATAGCAATGATGAATATGGATGCAAAGATTCTCAACAAGATCCTAGCAAACAGGATCCAGCAGCACATTCAAAAGATTATCCAAAATGACCAGGTGGGATTCATCCCTGGGTTGCAAGGTTGGTTCAACATTCGCAAATCAATCAGTGTGATAGAACACATCAACAAGAGAAGAGAGAAGAACCACATGGTCCTCTCAAGTGATGCAGAAAAGGCATTTGACAAAATCCAACATCCATCCTGATTAAAATTCTTCAAAGTATAGGAATAAAGGGAACATTCTGCCACTTCATAAAATCTATCTATGAAAAACCCACAGCAAATGTCATCCTCAATGGGAAAAAGCTCACAGTTGTTATCAGGAATGTGACAAGGATGACTACTCTCACCACTCTTGTTCAACATAGAAGTCCTAACAACAGCAATCAGACAACAAAGAGAAATAAAAGGTATCCAAATTGGCAATAAAGAAGTCAAACTCTCTCTCTTCTCAGATGATGTGATTCTTTATATGGAAAACCCCAAAGACTCCAAACTACTAGAACTTATTCAGCAATTCAGTAATGCGGCAGGATCCAAAGTCAATGTACAGAAATCAGTTGCTTTCTTATGCACTAACAATGAAAATACAGAAAGGGAAATGAAAGAATTGATTCCATTTACTATAGCACCAAGAACCATAAGATACCTGGGAATAAACCTAACCAAAGAGGTAAAAGATCTGTACTTGAGAACTACAGAACACTCATGAAAGAAATTGAAGACACAAAAAGATGGAAGACCATTCCACACTGCTGGACTGGAAGAATAAACATTTTTTAAATGTCTATCCTGCTGAGAGTAATCTGTATTTTCAATGCCATTCTGATCAAAATTTCACTGGAATTTTTCAAAGAGCTGGAACAAACAATACTAAAGTATGTATGGAATCAGAAGAGACCCGAATTGCTTAAGAAATGCTGAATAAATGCCTGAATCTAAGCTTTACTACAAAGCTATGATCACCAAGAGAGCATGGTACTGGCACAAAAACAGACACATAGACCAGTGGAACAGAGTAGAGAGCACAGTTATGGACGCTCACCTTTATGGTCAAATAATCTTTGAGAAAGGAGGAAAAAATATACAGTGAAAAAGAGACAATCTCTTCAATTAATGGTGCTGGAAAAATTGGACAACTATGTGTCGAAGAATGTAACTCGACCTTTCTCTTACACCATACACAATGATAAACTCGAAATGGAGAAAAGACCTCAACGTGAGACAGGAATCTATCAGAACCCTAGAAGAGAACATAGGCAGTAACCTTTTTGACATTGGCCCCAGCAACTGCTTTCAAGACATGTCTCCAAAGGCAAAGGAAACAAAAGTGAAAATGAACTTTTGGGACTTCATCAAGATCAAAAGCTTCTGCACAGCAAAGGAAACAGTCAAGAAAAAAAGAGTAAACCCATGGAATGGGATAAGATATTCACAAGTGACACTACAGACAACGGCTTATATCCAAGATCTATAAAGAACTCCTCAAACTCAAGAAGCACAAAACAGATCATCATGTCAATAAATGGGCAGAAGATATGAACAGACACTTCTGCAAAGAAGACATACAAATGGCTATCAGACACATGAAAAAAATGTTCATCATCACAAGCCATCAAGGAGATTTAAATCAAAACCACAGGAGATACCAACTTACACTAGTTAGAATGTCCAAAATTAACAAGACAGTAAACAACGTGTGTTGTAGAGGATGTGGAGAAAGGGGAACCCTCTTACAGTGTTGGAGGAATGCAAGTTGGTGCAGCCACTTTGGAAAACAGAGTGGATATTCCTTAAGAAATTAAAAATAGAGCTTCCTTATGACCCTACAATTGCATTACTGGGTATTTACCCCAAAGATACAGATGTCGTTAAAAGAAGGACGATCTGTCCAATGTTCTTAGCAGCAATGGCCACATTCGCCAAACTGTGGAAAGAACCAAGATGCCCTTCAATGGATGAATGAATAAGGAAGATGTGGTCCATATACTCTATGGAGTATTGTGCCTCAATCAGGAAGGGAATACCCAAATTTTATGTCAACATGAACAGGACTGGAGGAAATTATGTTTCTAAGGAAATTATGCTTATAATGCTTATAATGATTCAATAAGAGAGAGTCAATTATCATATGGTTTCATTCACTTGTGGAGCATAAGAAAGAATATGGAGGACATGGGGAGATGGAGATGAGAAGTGAGCTGGGGGATATTGGACAGGGAGATGAACCATGGGAGACTATGGACTCTGAGAAACAACCCAAGGATTTTACAGGGAAGGGAATGTAGTGTGTCCTGAGCCTGGTGGTGGGTATTAAGGGAGCATGGATTGCATGTAGCACTGGGTGTGGTGAATAAACAATGAATTCTGAAACACTGAAAAGAAAAAAAAGAAGAAGAAGATAAGAAAGTGGTTATAAACCCTCATTGTGGGCAACAAAACTTATTTTGGTTCTTCATGGGTATATCTTGTTTTCTTTGTTAAAGGGCTCAACTTTCTAAAGATACAGGAAAATTAAAATTGGTTTATATATAGGGGTATTATTGAATAGGGAAAAAAGAATTATCTTGAAACTTATATCTATCTATCTATCTATATAGATAGATATATCTATATAGATATATATCTATATAGATAGATAGATAGATATAGATATAGATATAAAAGAAAAAATAATAAACAAATGTATATGTATGGAAAAAGTCCAACTTAAAAATTATTATTTAATATGTTGTATTAAATATCTGGTTGTAATGCTAAGTAGGTTTAAAAAAGAAAATAATAAGAATCGTGAAATAATTAAAAAAATTGTAGCTTCTGAAATATATAAGTTTTGGGTATATACTGGGAGCATAAGATATTGTTTTCCCCTGATTTTGGGGTTTTACACTTTAATGGGAACCCTGTGATTATTGCCCTCTTGTTCTTGTGGCTTGTCTTCTGGGAGAGGGGCCTGGTGCATTGTTTTTCAGTCATTCCTGCTTGGGCTGCCCTGCCCCCTATCAAAGAGCTGGGCTCTGTGGAAACTGGGTTCTTGGGCTTTAGTTCTCTGGAGGTTTTTGTTCTTTGGCACCTTTTGAGGCTTTTCAGAGGGTCATAGAAAAGAAAGAATCTATATGTACCCAAACTCCACCTCAGAGAGAGGCCTCCATCTGCTCTCTTCTGGGTGGTCCAGAAAACACAGACTCCTCCTCTGCAAACTCTGCTGAACATCAAAACCTCCCACAGGCATTGTGCACCCCCAGCCACCATCTCAGTGGTCGCCTGAGGTCCCTGCTTGTCTCTACATCCTCACAGAACTAAAAACATGAGTGATATTTGTCCAGGTGACCCCAATCCTGGTGGCTACATTGCTGGGACCACTGTCTAGAGTCCACAGTCACACCGGTGCACTCAGACCTAGCCATAGCACAGGTTGAAGAAGGTTGTGGACCCACAGAACTCTGGCAGGAGCCTGATCCAGGCTCTCAGGTACAGGCAGGGGTGCACACAGTCCCAGTGGTGCTGGAAGCAGCAGATAGCCAAACCTTCAGGGACAACTGGAGCCCCTGCTGAGCTCTCTCAGACATGGATGGCATCAGCTGTGACTGCTTTGGGACTGTGAATTTGTGTCCATGCCTGTTGGTGCCTGATTCCTCCAACTGCCACTTAAGACCCTTTGTTCTTTTTGAGTTCTTTTAACTAGACTCCATATAATGCTGGTCCTCAACCACAGGGCACTCCCATATTGGGGTATTACTTTCCAATGAGTCACATTCCGTGACTCCCTCTCCCTTCTGTTTATTCTCCAGTATCAGTCTGTGCACTCCCACTCCACTGTACCTCTCCACTGATAATCTCCTGTCCCCATGATATCTAGAAGTATATAATCTTACATCTAAGGTTGATTTCATGGGTGTTCTGAGTGTTCTGGTAGATACTTAGCTCAACTCAGGGAACCAGTTGAAACAGGGTCTCCTACTTCTCCACCATCTTGCCCTACTTTCCTCTCATGAGAAATAGACAGAGATCTCATGATATTTGGACAGAGATCTCATGAGATTTCCCTGAGATCTCATGATATTTGGAAGGAGTTCTCATGAGATTTTGGTAAAATTCTCCTGAGAAGTGCCTGAGTTCTCACAAGTTTTGTACTGAGATCTCTCAAGATTTGGACAGACATCTCATGAGATTTGGAAGAAAATATCATGATATTTTGGTAGAAATCAGATATGATGTGCCTAAGATGTCACAAGATGTGGACATCAAACTGACCAGTAGGTGCCCAAGCCTTGTTGGGGGCCACCGTCTCCTTGCCCTGGGGTCCCTCCTGGAGGCTCCCTACCTCACCTTCACTGTACCACAGGCCTCTTCCTGGGACAAGTCCATTCCTGACGAGTCCGCTAGTGATGAGGCCGCTCACGACAAGGCCACTGCCAACAAGGCTGCTCCCCGGAAGAGGCCGCTTCCCGGGACGAGGCAGCTGTAGATGAGGCCGATAACTGACAGTCTAGTGATAGCGCCGCTGCTCGGGCGGTGCTGCTGCTTGGGGCGAGGCCACTGCAGATGAGACCGCTCCCCGGGAGGAGGCTCCCAGCAATGCCTCTCCTGAAAAGGCCACTCCGGGTGGCGTCACTGCTCCAGGCAGCGAGGCTCCCAGCAATGCCACTCCCGACGCTCCTGATGACAAAAAGGGCGCTGTCACTCTCCACAACCCTGATACTACCACTCCTACCACTACCCTAATGCCTCCCAATGACTCCCCTAATGGATACTTTAATCTACCCCTGCCCCGCCCCCCCAGCTTCAAGGACTACCCCTTATTGAGGTGGTTGAGCCTGGCCAAGACACAGGTGGCCAATGGGATTGCAACTCAACTCAGTAAATATATAAATGCCCCAATGATTGGACGTCTCCATCTAGCTGGCCTGGCCTGCCCCGACAGATGGGGCCTCTGGAGCCACAGCGAAGGACTCTGCCTGCCCACCCGAAGGAAACTCTGCCCGTCACATTTGCACAAACCCTCCAGATTGGGAGACCACTAAAATGCCACTGATCCCACCCCAAATTCGTTTTCTGCCTTGGAAAAAAGGTGCATTCAGACACATGCCAGCCACCTACCTCCAGGCAGACACCCAGGCCAATGGCCCTGAGTCACAATATGGAACCTGACATACCCCTAGGACCTCAACAGAAACCTAGCTTAGGTTTGCAGCCATCTGCCACCAGAGACAAACTCTGGAATACTTACATATGGTCCAACACTTGATCCCTGAGCCACAAAACAGAACACCTCTCACCCAGAAGGAAACCTGGCTCTTGAGATCTGCGTCCAACCCTCAGGGGAGGAGATACCTGCATGGCGCCAGAGCCCCCGCTACATTCTAAGGTCTCCCTGGACACAAGCCAGCATTGTGACCCATCAGAATGAGGCTCCCTGTCACCACAGCACCCTGGACATTTTGCCCCAGAACCACCAGATCAAAATGGCCTTGTTCCTGGGTTGGAATGGTATGAGGAACTGGGCTTTCCAGGCATACATGCGGTGACGTCTGCTACGACGTCTTTCCATACGGGGAACCTGGGTTCCATCAAAACTGACTCCCTTGTCCCGCAGAAGGAAAGCTTGCTGATCAGAGCAGCTCACAATCCCCAGCCTGAGACGACCTCCATGGCCTCATAAGGCCACCCCTCCATTCATTGGCCATTATGGACACAAACTCCAGTGTGATTGACCATTTGACACATGCTCTGACTCAGGTGCTGGAGCCACTGCTCATACACTGCACATTGGAAATGCCATGTGCTCGGCAGTGAACAGAACCGGCGCTTGTGCATTCAGAATTCTGTCCTCAGCCTCCTGGCCACGCAGCCTTCCAGATTGTTCATTCCAGAACCCCAACGCAGTCTTCTGCCTGCCCTCCAGAAAGAAGAAGGGCCCTAGGGGTCTGCCAGAATCCCCACGTGAGGATCAGCTGCTTGGAACTCAAAGGCACCCCAGTGTCCTAGGCAGCCCTGTGCACTAATGCTCTGTCTGACACAGCTTAATCCCCGACTTCCCAACAGCTCCCCAGGTAGCGGGCCCCATATCCTGCATGTGGGACATGCCAAGGCCAGAGACTGTCATCTCTACCCAACCTGGGTATTCAGGCAGCTGTGTCCAGACCATAGCTCAAATCCCAGCCTATGGGGTAACGTCAGGCATCAATGAGCACTCCTCCTACCCCACAAAGGGAAATGCTTGCTGTGCGGATGGGGGTCTAACTCTCAGAGTGGGAGCTAGTTGCATGTCCCATGAGACCACGCCCACCCAGGAGGGCTGCCCTGGCCACAAACAGGAGTTGTAACCCTTAGCCTGAGCCCGCTTTCAAAACAGACCCCTCGATATCTGGGCCAGGAGCCCGCATATCGGGCCTGACATGTTCTCTAGGCCCCAATCCTCATCCTGGGTCGCGTTCTCTGGGAGCATGGATCCAGAAGCTGACTCTGGAATTCCAGCTATGGCGGGACCCCTGAGACGGAAAACTGCACTCTTCCCTTCCCCCCAAAAGACAACAAACCCTTGGGCGCCAGGCAGAATCCTCACAGAGGCAGAATCTCTCATGGCCACAGAATCTCTCCGTGGCCAACCCAGACACACAACCCAGACAGAAAAACCTGTGCTCCCACCTCCAGGTTGCCCTAATTTCTGATCCCGAGGCACTGCCATCACGGTCTGCAGAAAGGGCCTGCCATCACCTCACCCCTCATTCTAACCCGAGTTTGTGTTTGCAGACTTTTTTCCCCAACGCCCTGGCCAGCAGGCCCTCCAGGATAAGGCATCTGGAGCCTCTGTGCAGGACTCTGCCTTCCCTCCTGTAGGAAACTCTGCCTGTCACAGTTGCACAAACCATCCATATTGGGAGACACCTGCAAGGCATCTGAGCCCATCCAATTTCGTTGGCCGCTCTGGACAGAAATGCACAGTCTGACAAATGCCAGACACCTACATCCAGGCAGACACCCAGGTCAATGGCCCTGAGTCAGAAGATGCAATCTGACATGCCCCTAGGACCTCAACGGATCCTTAACTGAGATTTACAGGCATCTGTCCCCAGAGGCAGGTTCTGGAATACCTACATATGGTCCAACCCTTGGTCCCTGAACCACAAAACAGAACGCCTCCTTTCCCTAGAAGACCACGTGGCTCCTGGGAGCTGCATCCTGCCTTTACCGGAGGAGAATCCTGCATGGTGCCTGAGCCCCGCCACATTCTATAGTCTCCCTGGACACAAGCCAGGATTTTGACCCTATAGCATGAGGCTCCCTGTCACTCAGCCCCCGGGCACGTTCCTCAGAGCCACCAGATCAAAACTGTCTTGTTGCTGGGTTGAATGGATAAGCTGAGCTTGGCTTTCCGGAAATCTATGTGATGAGCTCTGCTACAATGTCTTTCCATATGGGGGACCCTGGAGCCATTAAAACGGACTCCCCCTGTCCCACAGAAGGAAAGCTTGCTGTTCGGAGCAGCTCAAAAGCCCCAGCCTGGCAAAACCGCCATGGCCTCATGAGGCCACCCCTTTATTCATCTGGCATCATGGACACAAACTCCAGCATTAGTGATGATCCAGCATTAGTGACGATCCGACACTCGCCCTGACTCAGGTGCTGGAGATCTCGAGTCAGAGGCTGTACATTGGAACTGCCATGTGCTTGGCACTGAACTGAACCGGCGCTTCTGCGTTCAGACTTCCATCCTAACCCATTTGGCCTGAAAGCCCAACCGACTGGGAATTCTGGAGCCACAACGCATCCTACTGCCTGCCCTTCAGAAAGAAGGAGGACCCTACAGGTCTGCCGAGAATCCCCATGTGAGTATCAAACTGCACGGCCCTAGTTGGAACCACAATATCCAGGCCGCACTGTGCACTAATGCTCTGTGTGACACAGCCTGAGCCCCTACCTGCAGTCAGCCCCCCAGGTAGTGGGCGCTATCACCTACAGGTGGGACCGGACATAGCCCCAGGCTGTCATCTCAACCCAACCTGGGTGTTCAGGCATCTGTGCCCGACCATAGCTCAAATCCTGCCTATGGGGGAACTTCAAGCAGAAAAGAGCACTCCTCCATCCCCATGGCCAGAAAAGCTTGCTGTGGGCATAGGAGTCCAAACCTCTGTGTGGGAGCCAGCTTCATGACCCATGAGACCAGGCCCATCCAGGAGTGCTGCCCTGGGCACAAACAGGCATTCTGGCCATCAGCCTGAGGCTGCTTGCAAAAAAGGCCGCTTGCTAGCTGCATCAGGAGCCCGCATATCGGGCCTGTCATGCCCCTAAGCCCAATGCTCACCCTTGGTCAGATTCTCCAGGCGCCCGGACCCAGAAGCCCACTCTGGAATCCCTGTTATGGAGGGACCCCTGATATGGAAAACATCTCTCTTCCCTTCATCCAGAGAGACAACAAAACCTTGGGAGCTGTGCAAAAAACCTCAGAGGCAGTATCTCCTATGGACCCATGAGGCCACGCCTCCATTCCATGGCCTAGCGAGACAAACAGCCCAGAAAGAAAAGCCTGCACTCCCGCCTCCCCGTCACTCTAATTTAAGATTCTGAGGCTCTGACTTCACGGTCTGCAGATTGGGCCTGCCATCACCTCGCCCCTCACCCTAACCGCAGTTTGTATTTGCAGACTTTTGTCTCTAAAGCCCTGGATAACAGGCCCTCCAGGATGGGGCCTCTCAGCCACAGGACAGGATTCTGCATGCCCTCCCAAATGAAACTCACCCAGTCACATTTCCACAAACCCTCCAGATTGGGAGAAACCTGCAAGGCCCCTGAGCCCACACAATTTCCTTGGCTGCTCTGGACAGAAATGCACATTCTGACACATGCCAGACACCTACCTCCAGGCAGACACCCAAGTCAATGGTCCTGAGTCAGAAGATGGAAAATGGCATGCCCCTAGGACCTCAATGGAGCCCTAGCTGAGGTTTGCAGGCATCTGTTCTAGAGGAAGGTGTTGGAGTGTAAGGGTCCATGATCAATATTACGAGACTACACAAAGCGAAAATCAAGCAAAGCTTTATTTCATGCCAAGCACTGAAAATCAAACCGACAGTTCGGGGCCATTTCTTACGTCGACCGACGACAACGAGGACCCCGCTCCCGATGACAACACTGATGACACAGACTCTCCTCTCCATGATGCCACTCTGACAAGGCCACTCCCCAGATGAGGCCACTGTGGACGAGGCTACATGCTGGACGAAGTCCACACCCAATGATAAAGAGGCCGCTCTGGAGCAGGCCACTCTCTGACAAGACTGCATGCCAACGATGCGGCTCCCAGGAATGACGCCACTCTGGTGAGACTGTGCCTCGGGGCAGCGAGGCCAATCTCTATGGGGCCATGGTAAGGTGGGTCACGGGCTGCGCTGCTGCTCAGGGAGGTGAGTCCTTTCATGGTGGCGCTGCTGCTTGGGGCAGGGCAGCTCCCAGCAATGTCGTTCCTGATGCTCCCAATGCTCCCGATGATCCTGAAGCTTTGACGCTCCCGACGACCCCGACGCTATCACTCCTATGACTACCCTAACAGCTCCCAACGGCTACTCTAATGGCTACTCTAACTCCTCCTACTACTCGAAGGGCTATTCTAACTCCTCCTAATTCTCTAACGGCTATTCTAACTCCTCCTACATCTCTAATGGTTATTATAACTCCTCCTACTTCTCTAATGGCTATTCTAAATCCTCCTACTTCCACACCCCACAGCGTCACAGACTAACCTTTATAGAGGTGGTTGAGCCTGGGCCACACACAGGCGGCCAATGAGATTTCAACTCACCACAGTTAATATATGCACACCCCACTGATTGGATACGGCTATCTGGCCTGTCCCGCCCCTTTATCTGGGGTTTGCAAGTAAGTTCCTCTGGCTAACCAGGCCCCTACATTCCCCCCTTTTCTTAGGAAATTAGTCTAATCCTTGACTTTTCAGCTAGTTCTATGTTCTCCTGTTGTAAAGGGGTTATACTGAGCATGTTACACTAACTTTGTTATCACTCCAATTTTCTTTGGTGCAAATGACATTAGGGAGTTTATAATACAGGGGCCAACAAGTAATAGTAGTGCAGAATTGGCTGATGAGTTAGCCATTAAACACTTTGTATAACCTTTTCCATTTTTTTCCTAATTCCTTTCATCTAAATTCCCACCTCTACTTTACATGAACAGGTAACAATAGGAGCAACAATAAACTCACAGTTTTTTTAGTTTTAGCTTTAGTCCATGGTCAGTGGGGTCTGTCAACTGCAGATTCCATCTCTGGGGGGCGTCCTCATCCTTGGCTCATTTGATGCAACCCACATGAATCCAGCCTCTAATGCCCTCTACGTTTAGAGTAAATGGTCCCTTCCTGCGAGGCTCCAATTTCCCCCTTCATAGCGATGTATCCAAACCAAGTCCCCTAGGTTGGTAAGGATGTGGTTCCACCACCCTCTCCGTCCAAGAGTGGGCAGTCCGGATCTCTGAGTGGGCTTTTTTTGGGACAGACTGTAATGACTGCAGTGACTGGAGTACATACTGATCAGTCATTTCTACTAAGGCAACCTCTTGTAGTTGAGGACAGAGAAGGGGGTCACCCAAACATTATTTCAAATAGGTTCACCCAGGGAGGAGTCAAGATGGCGGAGAAGTAGCAACCTGAGACTACATCAGGTAGCAGGAGATCAGCTCGATAGCTTATCTAAACATTGCAAACACCTACAAATCCAACGGGAGAGCGAAGAGAAGAAGAACAGCAACTCTAGAAACAGAAAATCAACCACTTTCTGAAAGGTAGGACTGGCGGAGAAGTGAATCTAAAACGACGGGAAGATAGACCGCGGGGGGAGGGGCCGGCTCCCGGCAAGCGGCGGAGGAACGGAGCACAAAATCAGGACTTTTAAAAGTCTGTTCCACTGAGGGACATTGCTCCAGGGGCTAAACCGGGGTGAAGCCCACGCGGGGCCAGCGTGGCCCCAGGCCCCACAGGGTCGCAAAAGGATTGGGGGTGTTGGGGTGTCGGAGAGCTCGCAGGTATTAGAACAGAGAAGCCGGCTGCAGAGACAGAGCCGAGGACTGAACTCTCAGCTCGGGGTTACCTTGAACTGGTCGCGGGCTGGGTGAGCTCGGAGCGCGGCTAGAGGCTGGGGATACGGGAGTGATTGGGTGCTGTCCTCTGGGGGCGCACTGAGGAGTGGGGCCCCAGGCTCTCGGCTCCTCCGGGCCGGAGACTGGGAGGCCGCCATTTTCATTCCCGTCCTCCGGAACTCTACGGAAAGCGTTCAGGGAACAGAAGCTCCCAAAAGCGAACCCGAGCCGATTACTTAGTCCGGCCGCCGGTAAGGGCGGTGCAATCCCGCCTCGGGCAAAGACACTTGAGAGTCACTACAACAGGCCCCTCCCCCAGAAGATCAACAAAATATCCAGCCAGGACGAAGTTCATCTATCAAGGAGAAAGCAGATTCAATTCCTAAGACAGCAGAGCAATTCCAGAGGAAGAGAAAGCAAAGCACGGAACTCATGGCTTTCTCCCCATGATTCTTTAGTCTTGCGGCTACTTCAATTTTTTTTTTCTTTTTTCAATTTTTTTTTCTTTTTTCAATTTTTTTTCTTTTTTCTTTTTTCTTCTTCTGCTAAATTTTTTAAAACTTTTATCCTTTTTTTAACGTTTTTTGACTAGTTCATCTAAATATACATATTTTTTCTTTCTTTTTTATATTTTTTTATTTCTTTTATTTTTAAAATTTTTTTTCTTTTTTTTCAGAACCTGTTTTTATCCCCTTTCTCCCCCCCACAATTTGGGGTCTCTTCTGATTTGGTTACAGCGCATTTTTCCGGGGTCTTTGCCACCCTTTTAGTAGTTTATTTGCTCCTTCATATCCTCTTATCTGGACAAAATGACAAGGCGGAAAAAATCACCACAAACAAAAGAACAAGAGACAGTACTGAAGGCTAGGGACCTAATCAACACAGACATTGGTAATATGTCAGATCAAGAGTTCAGAATGACGATTCTGAACATCCTAGCTGGGCTCGAAAAAGGCATGGAAAATATTAGAGAAACCCTCTCTGGAGATATTAAAGCCCTTTCTGGAGAAATTAAAGAACTAAAATCTAACCAAGTTGAAATCAAAAAAGCTATTAATGAGGTGCAATCAAAAATGGAGGCTCTCACTCCTAGGATAAATGAGGCAGAAGAAAGAATTAGTGATATAGAAGACCAAATGACAGAGAATAAGGAAGCCGAGCAAAAGAGGGACAAACAGCTACTGGACCATGAGGGGAGAATTTGAGAGATAAGTGACACCATAAGACGAAACAACATTAGAATAATTGGGATTCCAGTAGAAGAAGAAACAGAGAGGGGAGCAGAAGGTCTATTGGAGAGAATCATTGGAGAGAATTTCCCTAATATGGCAAAGGGAACAAGCATTAAAATCCAGGAGATGCGGAGAACCCCCCTCAAAGTCAACAAGAATAGGCCCACACCCCGTCACCTAATAGTAAAATTGACAAGTCTTAGTGACAAAGAGAAAATCCTGAAAGCAGGCCGAGAAAAGAAGTCTGTAACATACAATGGTAAAAATATTAGATTGGCGGCAGACTTATCCACAGAGACCTGGCAGGCCAGAAAGAGCTGGCATGATATATTCAGAGCACTCAACGAGAAAAACATGCAGCCAAGAATACTCTATCCAGCTAGGCTATCATTGAAAATAGAAGGAGAGATCAAAAGCTTCCAGGACAAACAAAAACTGAAAGAATTTGCGAACACCAAACCAGCTCTACAGGAAATATTGAAAGGGGTCCTCTAAGCAAAGAGAGAGCCTAAAAGTAATAGATCAGAAAGGTACAGAGACAATATACAGTAACAGTCACCTTACAGGCTAATAATGGCACTAAATTCATATGTATCAATAGTTACCCTGAATGTTAATGGGCTAAATGCCCCAATCAAAAGACACAGGGTATCAGAATGGATAAAAAAACAAAACCCATCAGTATGTTGCCTACAAGAAACTCATTTTAGACGCGAAGACAGCTCCAGATTTAAAGTGAGGGGGTGGAAAACAATTTACCATGCTAATGGGCATCAGAAGAAAGCTGGGGTGGCAATCCTTCTATCAGATCAATTAGATTTTAAGCCAAAGACTATAGTAAGAGATGAGGAAGGACACTATATCCTACTCAAAGGGTCTGTCCAACAAGAAGATCTAACAATTTTAAATATCTATGCCCCTAACGTAGGAGCAGCCAACTATATCAACCAATTAATAACAAAATTAAAGAAACACATCAATAATAATATAATAATAGTAGGGGACTTGAACACTCCCCTCACTGAAATGGACAGATCATCCAAGCAAAAGATGAACAAGGAAATAAAGGCCTTAAATGACACACTGGACCAGATGGACATCACAGATATATTCAGAACATTTCATCCCAAAGCAACAGAATACACATTCTTCTCTAGTGCACATGGAACCTTCTCCAGAATAGATCACATCCTGGGTCACAAATCAGGTCTCAACCGGTATCAAAAGATTAGGATTATTCCCTGCATATTTTCAGACCACAATGCTCTGAAGCTAGAACTCAATCACAAGAGGAAAGCTGGAAAGAACCCAAATACATGGAGACTAAACAGCATCCTTCTAAAGAATGAATGGGTTAACCAGGAAATTAAAGAAGAATTGAAAAAATTCATGGAAACAAATGATAATGAAAACACAACAGTTCAAAATCTGTGGGACACAGCAAAGGCAGTCCTGAGAGGAAAATATATAGCGGTACAAGCCTTTCTCAAGAAACAAGAAAGGTCTCAAGTACACAACCTAACCCTACGTGTAAAGTAGCTGGAGAAAGAACAAGAAAGAAACCCTAAACCCAGCAGGAGAAGAGAAATCATAAAGATCAGAGCAGAAATCAATGAAATAGAAACCAAAAAAACAATAGAAAAAATCAATGAAACTAGGAGCTGGTTCTTTGAAAGAATCAATAAGATTGATAAACCCCTGGCCAGACTCATCAAAAAGAAAAGAGAAAGGACCCAAATCAATAAAATCATGAATGAAAGAGGAGAGATCACAACTAACACCAAAGAAATACAGACAATTATTAGAACATACTATGAGCAACTCTACGCCAACAAATTGGACAATCTGGAAGAAATGGATGCATTCCTAGAGACATATAAACTACCACAACTGAACCAGGAAGAAATAGAAAACCTGAACAGGCCCATAACCAGTAAGGAGATTGAAACAGTCATCCAAAATCTCCAAACAAACAAAAGCCCAGGGCCAGACGGCTTCCCAGGGGAATTTTACCAAACATTTAAAGAAGAACTAATTCCTATTCTCCTGAAACTGTTCCAAAAAATCGAAATGGAAGGAAAACTCCCAAACTCATTTTATGAGGACAGCATCACCTTGATCCCAAAACCAGACAAGGATCCCACCAAAAAAGAGAACTACAGACCAATATCCTTGATGAACACAGACGGAAAAATTCTCTCCAAAATACTAGCCAATAGGATTCAACAGTACATTAAAAGGATTATTCACCACGATCAAGTGGGATTTATTCCAGGGCTGCAGGGTTGGTTCAACATCCGCAAATCAATCAATGTGATAGAACACATTAATCAAAGAAAGAACAAGAACCATATGATACGCTCAATAGATGCTGAAAAAGCATTTGACAAAGTACAGCATCCCTTCCTGATCAAAACTATTCAATGTGTGGGGATAGAGGGCACATACCTCAATATGATCAAAGCCATCTATGAAAGACCCACCGCAAATATCATTCTCAATGGAGAAAAACTGAAAGCTTTTCCGTTAAGGTCAGGAACACGGCAGGGATGTCCATTATCACCACTGCTATTCAACATAGTACTAGAAGTCCTAGCCTCAGCAATCAGATGACAAAAAGAAATTAAAGGCATCCAAATTGGTAAAGAAGAAGTCAAACTATCACTCTTCGCAGATGATATGATACTATATGTGGAAAACCCAAAAGACTCCACTCCAAAACTGCTAGAACTTGTACAGGAATTCAGTACAGTGTCAGGATATAAAATCAATGCACAGAAATCAGTTGCATTTCTGTACACCAACAACAAGACTGAAGAAAGAGAAATTAAGGAGTCAATCCCATTTACAATTGTACCCAAAACTATAAGATACCTAGGAATAAACCTAACCAAAGAGGCTAAGAATCTATACACAGAAAATTATAAAGTACTCATGAAAGAAATTGAGGAAGACACAAAAAAATGGAAAAATGTTCCATGCTCCTGGATTGGAAGAATAAATATTGTGAAAATGTCTATGCTACCTAAAGCAATCTACACATTTAATGCAATCCCTATCAAAATACCATCCATTTTTTTTCAAAGAAATGGAACAAATAATCCTAAAATTTATATGGAACCAGAAAAGACCTCGAATAGCCAAAGGAATATTGAAGAACAAAGCCAAAGTTGGTGGCATCACAATTCCGGACGTCAAGCTCTATTACAAAGCTGTCATCATCAAGACAGCATGGTACTGGGACAAAAACAGACTCGTAGATCAGTGGAACAGAATAGAGAGCCCAGAAATCGACCCTCAACTCTATGGTCAACTAATCTTCGACAAAGCAGGAAAGAATGTCCAATGGCAAAAAGACAGCCTCTTCAATAAATGGTACTGGGAAACGTGGACAGCCACATGCAGAAAAATGAAATTGGACCACTTCCTTACACCACACACGAAAATAGACTCCAAATGGATGAAGGACCTCAATGTGAGAAAGGAATCCATCAAAATCCTTGAGGAGAATGCAGGCAGCAACCTCTTCGACCTCAGCCGCAGCAACATCTTCCTAGGAACAACGGCAAACGCAAGGGAAGCAAGGGCAAAAATGAACTATTGGGATTTCATCAAGATCAAAAGCTTCTGCACAGGAAAGGAAACAGTTAACAAAACCAAAAGACAACTGACAGAATGGGAGAAGATATTTGCAAACGACATATCAGATAAAGGGCTAGTATCCAAAATCTATAAGGAACTTAGCAAACTCAACACCCAAAGAACAAACAATCCAATCAAGAAATGGGCAGAGGACATGAACAGATATTTCTGCAAAGAAGACATCCAGATGGCCAACAGACACATGAAAAAGTGCTCCACGTCACTCGGCATCAGGGAAATACAAATCAAAACCACAATGAGATATCACCTCACACCAGTCAGAATGGCTAAAATGAACAAGTCAGGAAATGACAGATGCTGGCGAGGATGTGGAGAAAGGGGAACCCTCCTCCACTGTTGGTGGGAATGCAAGCTGGTGCAACCACTCTGGAAAACAGCATGGAGGTTCCTCAAAATGTTGAAAATGGAACTACCCTATGACCCAGCAATTGCACTACTGGGTATTTACCCTAAAGATACAAACATAGTGATCCGAAGGGGCACGTGTACCCGAATGTTTATAGCCGCAATGTCTACAATAGCCAAACTATGGAAAGAACCTAGATGTCCATCAACAGATGAATGGATAAAGAAGATGTGGTATATATACACAATGTAATACTATGCAGCCATGAAAAGAAATGAAATCTTGCCCATTTACGACGACGTGGATGGAACTAGATTGTATCATGCTTAGTGAAATAAGTCAATCGGAGAAAGACAACTATCATATAATCTCCCTGATATGAGGACATGGAGAAGCAACATGGCGGGGTAGGGGGATAGGAGATGAATAAATGAAACCAGATGGGATTGGGAGGGAGACAAACCATAAATGACTCTTAATCTCACAAAACAAACTGGGGGTTGCTGGGGGGAGGTGGGATTGGGAGAGGGGGAGCGGGCTATGGACATTGGGGTGGGGAGGCGAACCATAAGAGACTATGGACT
Organism: Meles meles; assembly: GCF_922984935.1. NCBI lineage: Eukaryota > Metazoa > Chordata > Mammalia > Carnivora > Mustelidae > Meles > Meles meles. The sequence continues at coordinate 931,098 of NC_060081.1, forward strand.
CTGAAAAACAACCTGAGGGTTTTGAAGGGTCAGGGATGGGAGGTTGGGGCAACCTGAGGGTTTTGAAGTGTCAGGGGTGGGAGGTTGGGGGAACAGGTGGTGGGTAATGGGGAGGGCACGTTTTGCATGGAGCACTGGGTGTTGTGCAAAAAGAATGAATACTGTTACACTGAAAAAATAAATAAAATGGGAAAAAAATAGGTTCACCTTGCTCAAATAAGGTGTACATCGTGCCCTGAGGAGGGAGAAAGAAAGGAGATCAACCCATTCACCGCCAGTCTCCAGAATTAGTTTTGTCAAGGTCTCTTTAAGATTCCGGTTCATTCTCACTCCTCGCCCAGAACTATGGGGCCAGTAAGCACAATGTAGTTTCCAATTAGATTCCATGGCCTTGGCCAATGCCTGTGAGACTGAACTCACAAATGCAGGGCGATTGTCTGACCCTATTGCGAGAGGCAGCCCAAACCTAGGAATTATTTCTTCTAATAGCTTTTTGGCTACCACTCCTGCCCTCTCATGTTTGGCCGGAAAAGCATCTACCCAGCCTGAAAATGTATCTACAAAAACGAACATGTACTTGTGCCCATATTTTCCAGGTTTCATTTCTGTAAAATCTATTTCCCAATAAACTCCTGGTTCCTTACCTGTTTCTCTTTTTCCCTCTTCCCATTTTAGTTCTTCCCACATTAACTGCCTGGCATTGAGCACATCTATCAACTACATCCTGAACCATACACCCTAATTTAGAACCCTGGAATTGCTTTCCTATAAGCTGCTTGAGTTTGCGTATCCCCAAATGAGTACCCTGATGTATCTGGTCTACTAACTTTTTGCCTAGTCTTCGAGGAAGAAATGTTTGTCCTGCTTCAGTCTTAGCCCAGTCCCCTTCATAGTCCAAATTAATCCATTTCTGTAAATACTTTAAATCTTCTTCTGAATTGTTCAGTTTTCCTGGTAGGGGTGGAGCCGGGAGTGTAACCAGTTCTTGCACTGTTTCTCAGGTTGCTTGCTTTGCGGCTTGATCTGCTAATAGGTTTCCTTTTGAAATCAGAGCAGTCCCCATTTGGTGTCCCAGGCAATGCATAAGAGCCACCTATTTTGGGTCCCAAATAGCCTGGAGGAGAGCCAATATTTCTCCTCTGATTTTAATTCCTTTTCCTTCTGCTGTTAATAGACTGCCCTTTCTTTATAAATAGCCCCATGAATATGGAACATTACAAAGGCATACCTGCTGCCCATATAGGTATTGGTGATTTTACCTTTGGCCAGCTGCAGTGCCTTAGTGAGTGCAATCAGTTCCGCTTTTTGTGCCAAAGTTCCATGTGGTAGGTCTTCTGTCCAGAGATTCTGCTCAGGAGAAATTACCGCAGCCCCTGCATACCTCTATCCATCGACCATGTGGCAACTCCCATCTGTGAACAGAGTCATCTCGGCATCTAGGAGGGGAATGTCTCAGATCTGGCCTTAATCTTGCAACTTGGGATAGGACCTTCCCCAGTCGTGTGGGTGGTCAGCCAGCTCCTCTGGCAACAGCATGGCTGGATTTAGCACTGCCAGGAACCAGAAGGTCACCCTTGGTTCGTTGAGGAGGAGGACCTGATACCTGGTCACACAGGTTATTGTCATCCATCAGTCTGGTGGAGTCCGGAGAAGGCCCTCAATAGCATGGGTGGTGGTCTAAATGAGATTTTGACCCAAATTCAATTTACTTGCATCCTTGACCAGGAGGGCCGTGGCAGCAATTATGCAGATGCAAGAGGGGAATCCAGCCACTACTGTATCTAGTTTCTTGCTAATGTAGGCTACTGGCCTTTGCCAAGGCCCCAGATTCTGAGTCAAAACTCCTTTGGCCACTCCTACATTTTTTATCCACATACAAGTGGAAGGGCTTGGTAACATCTGGGATGGCAATGCACTCAGTACAACTGTTTGTAATTCCCGAAATGCTCCTTCTGCCTCAGCTGTCCACTCTATCATTGTGAGCCCCGCCTTTTGCTAAGTAGTAGGGAGGTTGGGAAATCTCCTCAAACTGCAGTATCCGCAGCCTAAAGAAGCCCACCATCCTAGAAACTCCCTGACTTACTGGGACGTGGTGGGGCGGGGGTATCGGGATGAACACCTGTTTTCTGGACCAGTAAATGCACTCCCTCGTGGAGATCAAAGCTTAGATATGTGGCATGGCTCTGCAGAGCCGTGCGTTCTTTGCTGACACCCGATACCCTTTTTCCTGCAGAGTCTGTTAGAGAGCTCTCATCCGCCGCATCCATGACTTATAGTCCTCAGCAGATACTAGCAAGTCATCAACATACTGTAGCAGAGTGACTACTAGGTTGGAGGTACTGTACTCAAGCAAATCCTTGTGTAGTGCCTTGTCAAAAAATAACAGTGGGTTAATTATTAAATCCTTGGGGAAGTTTGTACAGGTGAGCTGGCCTTGGAATCCTTCCTGTGGGTTGGACCACTCAAAGGCAAAAAGGGGTTGAGATTCCTTTGCTAAAGATATGCAGAAAAATGCATCCTTGAGATCTAAGATGGTATACACAGTTCTTCTGGGGCCCAGGAGGGAGAGTAGGGTATAGGGGTTAGGCACCATCGGGTGGATAGCTTCAACCTGTTTATTAACTTCCCGAAAATCCTGAACAGTTTGGTACTCCCCAGTCTCAGCCTTTTTGACGGGCAGCAAAGGTGTGTTCCATGGAGATTTGCAAGGAACTAGGATCACATCTCCTCAGTGGTTGTTAATGTGCTTTCCGATCCATTCCTTTGCTTCCCAGGGAAGGGGCTGCTGCCAAATGTGAACAGCCGTAGCCATCACCTTTAATTGTACCACCACTGGAGTTTGTCCCCTGGCCAAGCCAGGGGGCTTTCCTTCTGCCCAGACCTTGGGAAACTCGACCTGTAGAATTTGGAGGAGGCTCCACGCCTTTGTCTCCTCTGGTTTTGAGACTGGCTCATAAAGGAGGTATTCAACTATTGCTGCCATAAGCACCTGTAGAGTTGGTTGTCTCAAGGTTACAGTCATGTCTACTTCTGAGAACTGAATGCCAGGTTGTAACTTGTGGAGGAGATCTCTTCCCATCACGTTATATGGGGCATTAGGGAGGACCAAAAACATATGTTTCACTACTCCCGAGGCCAAATTTAAAGTCCTCTCTATTGTCCATTTATGTCTCGCTGTGCCATTTGCTCCTTGTACCCAAGCTTCCTCTCAATAATTTTCCCATAGGTTTAAGTAATGATGAAAATTGGGCTCCCGTGTCCCCCCAAAACATCAATCAATTTCCCCTCCACTTCAATTTTTGCTTTGGGGGCCAGCATTGCCGTCTTCCTTTTGGGGCACTCCCTTGCCCAGTGTCCTTTTTCCATATAGTAAGCACACTGATCTGAATCTATGTCTTCCCACCTGCCTTTTCTGTGCTTAGGCTTTTCCTTCCATTTACTATCCCCTACCTATCTCATGTCATGCCAAAACCTTAACCAGCTTTTTGTCTCTTTTTTCATCCTCCTGTGCATCCCTGTTCTTAAACACTTTTTCTGCTATTCCCAATAGCTCAATCAGATTCTTCCCTTCAAATCCTTCAATTTCCTGAAGTTTCATCCTTATATCCGGGGCTGACTGACTGGCAAAAGCAAGATTTACTGCCCCCTGATTTTCAGATGCCTCAGGGTTGTTCGGGTTATACATTTTATAAGCTTCAATAAACCTTTCTAGGAAAGCTCCTGGAGATTCATTCTTACCTTGAGTCACTGTACTAATTCTGGTTTAGTGCAATTGCAACTTTTACTTCTGGAAATGCATTTCCAGGATTTCAACATATCAAAGAACCATATTTTTTCTGGAAGTCTCCTATATGAATTTCCTTAAGGCAGAATTCATCTTACAAGAGAATTAAAACAATTACAAATGACAAAAAACTCAGAATAGATACGGTTAAATATTAAATGATGACCCTTATCAAAACATTAAAACTTTAGAAAATGTATAAACCCTCTGGAGTAGTTACAGCATTTATCCAAATGTAACCAAGGTTTATCATTGATTTAGCAGTACTACCTGAGTAACTTACCATATCAGTGAAGAGCCCTATGAGTCAAAGAGATCTCATTTACAATTCTGGGTGGGCAAAGAAAACCAGTTACATTTTCTTAGAAACATCTCAATCTCAAGTGAATCCTAAATATTAACCAATTGTGAACTGTTGCAATAGCAGTTAAGCACAATACATGTTTACCAACAGATTTCAAAAGCACAAACCTAGTTCCAACAACCAGCGCCCTAGCACTTCATCCATTTGTCATCCAAGCAAAACTTTACAGCTTTAGGTTACCAAAGACTGTGAAAGCTATTTTAACAATTACCCATTAAAACCCTGAGACAGATAATTAACCATTAGTTCAGTCATCACTTTGCTAACAGATTTCATGTTCCACCTGGGCCCAATCCACTTCATATGCCATGCTTTCCCGCCAGCCAGGGGGAGGGGCTAGCAGTCCACGTTGGGCCAGAGAAGGCAAGGAATTCCCCGAAACAAAGGGAGTTTCGGCAGCTTCTTGGGAATATTCCTTAACGTCTCTCTCCCAAGTTAGAGTAAACCACGTTTGCTCCAGTTATAGCCCTTAACAGACACAGCATAGCTGTGTCCGCCTTCTCCCCGGTGGGCTATACCCAGGAGCTCCAACCAGACAGACGCACAAGATCCCAACACCCCTGGAGGCTTTTCACATAAATTCTGATGCTGGCTCAGTTCTCATTGTTTGATCCCGGGCTAGCCCCCAGTGTTAGGGTCCGTGATCAAAGGAACGAGACTGACACAAAGCTAAAATTAAGCAAAGCTTAATTTCAGACCAAGCATCGAAAATGAAACCGACATGTTGGGGCCATTTCTTACGTAAAGGCGACGACCTTGAGGATGCTGCTTCCGATGACAAAGAGGCGAGGATGATGAGGATGACAACCCTGATGACACAGACTCTGCTCCCCATGACTCCACTCCAACAAGGCCGCTCCCCAGACGAGGCCGCTCTGGACGAGGCCACACGCTGGACAAAGGCCGCAACTGATGATGAAGGGGCCACTCCGGACCAGGCCGTTCTCCAACGAGACCACACACTGACTAGGCCATGCCCCCGAATGACACCACTCTGGCGAGGCCACAGCTCTGGGCAGGGAACCGGGTCGTGGCACGGCCACAGCGAGGACGGTCGCGGGAGGCACTTCTGCTCGGGGAGGCGAGGCTGCTCATGGTGGTCCCGCTCCCAGCAATACCACTCCCAATGCTCCTGATGATCCTGAAGCTCTGATGCTCCTGATGAACCTGAAGCTATCACTTCTACAACTACCCTAAAAGCTCCCAATGGCTACTCTAATGGCTACTCTAACTCCTTCTACTACTCTAACGGCCATCTAACTCCTTCTACTTCTCTAATGGCAATTCTATCTGGTCATATTCGCTAATGGCTATTCTAACTCCTCCTACTTATCCCCCCCACCCCCCCCACCCCAGGCCCACAGACTAAGCTTTAAGAGATGGTTGAGCCCGGCCCATACACAGGTGACCAATAAGATTTCAATTCACCACATTTAACATATGCACGCCCCACTGATTGGATAAGGCAATCTGGCCAGGCCCGCCCCAATATCCAGGGTTTACAAGTAAGTTCCTCTGGCTAACCAGGCCCCTATATTAGTACCTACATATCTTCCAATGCTAGGTACCTGATCCAAAAAACAGAACACCTCCTGTCCCCAGAAGGCAACCTGGCTCTTGGGAGCTGCGTCCAACCCTCAGTGGAGGAGAATCCTGCATGACACCTGAGCTCCCGCCACATTCTAAGGTATCCCTGGACACAAGCCAGCATGGTGACCCATAAGCATGAGGCTTCCTGTCAACTCTGCCCCCTGGGCACTTGCCCAAGAGCCATCAGATCGAAACTGCCTTGTTCCTGAGCTGAGAGGATAAGCTGAGATGGGCTTTCTAGACATCTAAGCAGTGAGCTCTGCTACCATGGCTTTCCATATGGGGGACAATGGAGCCATCAAAATGGACTCCCCCGTCCTACAGACGAAAAGCTTGCTGTTCGGAGCAGCGGACAAGCCCCAGCCTGGGAAAACCTACATGGCCTCATGATGCCACCCTTCCATTCATCTAACATCATGCAAACAAACTCCAGCGTGAGCAATAATCTGACACTCGCCCTGACTCAGGTGCTAGAGATCTCAAGTCATACGCTGCACATTGGAAATACCATGTGTTCTGCACTGAACAGAAACAGCCCTTGTGAGTGCAGACTTCCGTCCTCACCCTCCTGGCCAACAAGCCCTCCAGATTGGGAATTCTAGAGTCACAACGCAGCCTTCAGCCTGCCCTCCAAAAAGAAGAAGTATCTTATGGGTCGGCCTAGAATCCCCATGTGAGGATCTACCTGCATGTCCCTAGATGGAACCCCAATATCCAGGCCGACTGTGCACTAATGCTCTGTGTGACACAACCTGAGCCCTGAACTCCAGTCAGCCCCCCAGGTAGCGGGTGCCATCTCCTGCAGGTGGAACCGGCCATGGCCCTAGTCTGTCATGTCTACCCAAACTGGGTGATCAGGCATCTGTGCCCAGACCATATCTCAAATCCCAGCCTATGGGGAAGCTCAAGCACAAAGGAGCACTCCTCCATCCCAAGGGATGGAAAAGCTTTCTGTGGAGATGGGGGGGTCACACCCTCATAGTGGGAGCCAGTTGCATGGCCCATGAGAACGTGCCCACCCTGGAGGTCCGCCCTGGGCACAGTAATTGTGACCATCAGCCTGAACCTGCTTTCAAAGAAGCCCCCCTGGGGCTCCAGAAGCTGGACCAGGGCCCACATTTTGGGCCTTCCATGCCCCTAGGCCCAAATCCTCACCCTCGGTCAGTTTCACAAGGCTCCTAAACCCAGAAGATGACTCTGGAATCCCTGATATGGTGGGACGCCTGAGAAGGAAAACAGCTCTCTTCCCTTCATCCAGAAAGACACCAAAACCTTGGGAGCCATGCAAAATCCCCACAGAGGCAGAATCTCCCATGGACCATGAGGCCACCACTTGATTCCGTGGTGTACTGAGACACACAACCCAGACAGAAAAGTCTGCACTCCAGCCTCCCCGTCACCCTAATTTTAGAACCTGAGACACTGCCATCACAGTCTGATATAGGGCCTTCCATCACATCACCCCTCACCCTATCCCGAGTTTGTGTTTGCAGACTTTTGTCCCCAAAGCCCTGGCCCACAGGCCCTCCAAGATGTGGCATCTGGTGCAACAGTGCAGGATTCTGCCTGAACTCCCGAAGGAAACTCTTCCCGACACAGTTGCACAACCCCTCCAGATTGGGAGACACGTATAAGGCCCCTGAGCCCACCCAATTTCATTGGCCGCTCTGGACAGATATGCACAGTCTGACACATGCCAGACACCTACCTCCAGGCAGACACCCAGGTCAAGGGCCCTGAGTCAGAAGATGAAAACTTACATGCCCCTAGGAAGTCAACGGAACCCTAGCTGAGATTGGCAGGCATCTGTCCCCAGAGGCAGATTCTGGAATACCTACATACGGACCAACACTAGGTCCCTGAGCCAAAAAAATAGAATATTTCCTGTCCCCAGAAGGTAACCTGCCTCTTGGGAGGTGGTCCAACCCTCATGGGAGGAGAATCCTGCATGGAGCCTGGGCCCCAACCACATTCTAAGGTCTCCCTGGACACAATCCAGTATTGTGACCCATCAGCATGAGGCTCCCTGTCAACTCAGGCCCCTGGGCACTTGCCCCAGAGACACCAGATCGAAACTGCCTTGTTCCTGGGATGAAAGGAGAAGCTGAGCTGGGCTTTACAGACATCTATGCGGTGAGCTCTGCTACCATGTCTTTCCATATGGGGGATACTAGAGCCATCAAAATGGACTCCCCTGTCCTGCAGAAGGAAAGCTTGCTGTTCGGAGCAGCTCACAAGCCCCAGCCTGGGAAAACCTCCATGGCCTCATGAGGCTACCCCTCCATTCATCAGACATCATGGACACAAACTCCAGCGTGAACAACCATACGACACTTGCCCTGACTCAGGTGCTGGAGATCTCAAGTCAGATGTTGCACATTGGAATGGTCATGTGCTTGGCACTGAACTGAACCAGCGCTTCTGCATTCATACTTCTGTACTCACCTCCCTGTGCTGCAACCTCTCCAGATTGTTCGTTCTGGAGCCACAACACAGACTTTTGCCCGACTTCCAGAAAGAAGGAGGGCCCTAGGGGACAGCCCAGAATCCCCACGTGAGGATCAACCTGCCTGGAACTCGATGGCACCCCAATAACCTAGGCCACACTGTGCACTAAGGTTCTGTCTGACAGAGCCTGAGTCCATCCCATCAGCCCGCCAGTTAATGGCCCCATATCCTGTAGGTGGGACCTGCCATAGCCAGAGACCCTCATCTTTACCCAACCTGTGTATTCAAGTGTCTGTGCCCAGAGCATAGCTCAAATCCCGGCCTATGGGGGCAACCTCAAACATAAAACAACACTCCTTCTTCACCGCGACAGGAAAAGTTTGCTGTGGGGATGGGACGCTAAAGCTCAGAGTGGGAGCAACCTGCAAGGCCCATGAGACCATGCCCACCCAGGAGGGCTGCCCTGCCACAGAAAGGCATTGTGACGCTCATCCTGAGCCTGCTTTCAAGTCATCCCCCTCACCAGCTGGAACAGGAGCCCACATATCAGGCCTGAAATGCCCCTAGGCCTAAATCCTCACCCTCTGTCAGGTTCTCCAGGAGCCTGGACCTGGAAGCCAACTCTGGAATCCCTGCTATGATGGAACCCCGGAAATGGAAAACAGCACTCTTCCCTTCCCCTCAAAAGACAACAAACCTTTGGGAACCATGTAGAATTCTTATAAGGCAGAATCTCCCACGGCCCCATGATGTTACCACTACATTCTGTGGCCAACCGAGACACACAACCCAGACAGAAAAGCCTGCGCTCCCGCCTCCCTGTCACCCTAATTTCAGATCACACAGCACTGCCCTTTCAGTCCAGTGATCAGGCCGGCCATCTCCTCTCAGAGAACCTTATCCCGAGTTTGTGTTTGCAGACTTTTGTCCCCAAAGCCCTGGCTGACAGGCCTTCCAGGATGGGGCCTCTGGAGCCACAGCACAGGATTCTGCCTGCCAACACGAAGGAAACTCTGCCCGTCACATTTGCACAAACCCTCCAGATGGGAGACAAGTGCAATGCCCCTGATCCCACCCCAAATTTGTTGGAGGCCTTAGAAAAAAGACACATCCAGACCCACGCCAGACACCTACCTGAAGGCAGACACCCAGGTCAATGACCCTGAGTCAGAAGATGGAACCTGACATATCCCTAGGACCTGAACGGAACCCTCACTTCAGTTTGCAGGCATCTGCCTCCAGAGGCAAACTCTGGGATACCTACATATGGTCCAACACTTGATCCCTGAGCCACAAAATGGAACATCTCCTGTCCCCAGAAGGCAATCTGGCTCTTGAGATCTGCGTCCAACACTCAGGGGAGGAGAATCCTTCAATGCGCCTGAGACCCGCCACATTCTAACGTCTCCCTAGACAAAAGCCAGCATTGTGACCCATCAGAATGAGGCTCCCGGTCACTACTGCCCCCTGGGCACTTTGTCTCAGAGTCACCAGACCAAAACTGCCTTTTTACTGGCCAAGAATCTAAGCGAAGCTGTGCTTTCCAGGCATCCATGTGGTGACTTCTGCTAGGACGTCTTTCCATATGGGGGACCCTGGTGCCATCCAAATGGACTCCCCCTGTCCCGCAGAAGGAAAGCTTTCTGTTCAGAGCAGCGCACAAGCCCCAGGCTGGGAAGACCTCCATGGCATCATGAGGACACCCCTCCACCCATCGGCTATCATGGACACAAACTCCAGCGTGAGCAATTATATGACACGTGCCCTAACTCAGGTGCTGGAGATCTCGACTCAGACGCTGCACATTGGAAATGACATCTGCTCGGCACTGAATTGAACCATCGCTTGTGAGTTCAGAATTCCATCCTCACCCTCTTGGCCCCCCAGTCCTCTATATTGTTCATTCAGGAGCCACACCGCAGTCTTCTACCTGCCCTCCAGAAAGAAGAGGGGCCCTAGGGGTCTGCCCAGAATCCCCACGTGAGGATCAAATGGCACCAACCTCGACAGCCCCCCAATGTCCTAGGCCGCCTTGATCACTAGTGCTCTGTCTGACACAGCCTGGGCCAAGACCTCCCATCAGTCCAGAAGGTAGCAGGCCCCATATCCAGTAGGTGGGACGTGCCAAGGCCAGAGACTGTCATCTCTACTCAATCTGGGTACTCAGATGTCTGTGCCCAGACCATAGCACAAATCCCGGCCTATGGGGGAACCTCAAGCATCAAAGAACATTCCTCCTGCCCCATGACGGGAAAAGCTTGCTGTGGGGATGGGTGTCTAGCCCTCAGAGTAGAAGCCACCTGCATGGCCATGACAGCAAGCCCACCACAGACGGTGGCCCTGGACAAAAACAGGCATTGTGAGCCTCATCCTGACCAGGCTTTCAAATCAGCCCCCTCGCTAGCTGGACCAGGAGCCTGCATATTGGGCGTGACATGCCCCTAGGCCCAAATCCTCACCCTCGGTTGGGTTCTTCTGGAGCCGTGACCCATGTGCTTACTCAGAATCCCTGAAATGGCTTAACCCCTGAGAAGGAAAACAGCACTCTTCCCTTCTCCCTGAAAGACAACAAACCCTTGGGAGCCATGCAGAATCTTCACAGAGGCAGAATCTCCCATGGCCCCATGAGGCTACCACAACATTCTGTAGCCAACCGAGACAAACAACCCAGAAAGAAAAGTCTGTGCTAACACCTCCCCATCACCCCACCATCACTGGTGGGCCAAATGATCACCATTTCAGATCCCATGGCACTGCCCTCACTGTCCGCAGATTGGGCCTACCATCACCTCGCCACTAGCCCTATCCCAAGTTTGTGTTTTCAGACTTTTGTCCCAGAAGCCCTGGCCGACAGGCACAACAGGATGTTGCCTCTGGAGCTACAGCACAGGACTCTGCGGCCCATCTGAAGGAAACTCTGCCCGTCATATTTGCACAATCCCTTCAGATTGGGAGACTACGGCAATGCCCATGAGCCCACCCCAAATTCGTTGGCCGACTTGGAAAAAAGGTGCATTCGGGTACATGCCAGACACCTACCTACAGGCAGAGACCCACGTTAATGGCCCTGAGTCAGAAGATGGAACCTGACATACCCCTAGGACCTGAACGGAACCCTCGCTTAGGTTTGTAGGCATCTGCGTACAGATGCAAACTCTGGAATACCTACATATGGTCCAACACTTGATCCCTGATCCTTAAAACAGAACACCTCATGTTCCAGAAGGCAACCTGGCTCTTGGGAGCTTCATCCAACCCTCGGGAGAGGAGAATCCTGCATGGCGCCTGAGCCCCTGCCACATTCTAAGGTCTCCTTGGACACAAGCCAGCATTGTGACCCATCAGAATGAGGATGCCTGTCATCTCAGCCCCATGGGCATTTTGCCCCAGAGCCACCAGATTAATACGGCCTTGTTCCTGGGCTGGAATGGTAAGCGGAGCTGGGCTTTTCAGGCATCCATGCGGTTACTTCTGCTATAACGTCTTTCCATATGGGGGACCCTGATGCCATCAAAACGGACTCCCCCTGTCCCGCAGAAGGAAAGCTTGCTGTTCAGTGCAGCTCACAAGCCCCAGCCTGGGAAGACTTCCATGTCCTCATGAGTCCACCACTCCACTCGTCGACCATCATGGACACAAACTCCAGCGTGAGCGACCATCTGACACGTGCCCTGACTCAGGTGCTGGATTCTAGAGTCAGATGCTGCACATTAGAAATGCCATGTGCTCTGCAGAGAATGGAATGGGCACTTGTGCGTTCATAATTCCGTCCTTACCCTCCTGGCCCGCCAGCCCTCCAGATTGTTCATTCGGGAGCCATAACGCTGTCTTCTGCCTGTGATCCCTAAAGAAGAAGGGCCCACGGGTCTGCCCAGAATCCTCACGTGAGGATCACCCTGCAGGGAAACTCGATGGCACCTGAATGTCCTAGGCTGCCCAATGCACTAATGCTCTGCCTGACACAGCCTGAGCCCCGACCTCACATCAGGCTCCTAGGTAGCAGGCATTATATACTGCATGTGGGATATGCCAAGGCCAGAGACTTTCATCTCTAACCAAACTGGGTATTCAGGCATCTGTGCCAAGACAATAGCTCAAATTCCAGCCTATGGGGGAACCTCAAGCATCAAAGAGCACTCCTCCTTCCCCATGATGGGAAAAGCTTGCTGTGGGGTAGTGGGTCTAACCCTCAGAGTGGGAGCCAGCTGCATGGCCCATGAGGCCACGCCCACCAAGGAGGGCAGCACTGGACATAAACAGGCATTCTGAGCCTCATCCTGAACAAGTTTTCAAACCAGCCCCCTCGCTAGCTGGACCAGGAGCCCGCATATAGGGTCTGACATGTCTCTAGGCCCACATCCTCCCCCTGGATCGGGTTCTTCAGGCACCCGGACCCAGAAGCTGACTCCAAATCCTTGCTATTTTGGGACCCGGAAGACAGAAAACAGCACCATTCCCTTCCTCCCTAAAGACATCTAACTTTTTGGAGCCGGGCAGAATCCTCACAGAGGCAGAATCCCCCATGGCCCCATGAGGATACTGCTACATTCCATGGCAAACCGAGACACACAACCCAGACAGAAAAGCCTGCGCTCCTGCCTCCCCATCGCCCTCATTTCAGATTAAGGGGCAGTGCCCTCACAGTCCGCAGATCGGGCTTACCATTACCAAGCCCAGAACCCTATCCCGAGTTTGTGTTTGCAGGGTTTTGTCCCCAAAGCCCTGGCCGACAGGCCTTCCAGGATGGAGCCTCTGGAGCCACAGCGCAAGACTCTGCCTACCCACCCGAAGGAAAATCTGCCCATCACATTTGCACAAACCCTCCATATTGGGAGACACATGCAATGCCCCTGAGCCCACCCCAAATTCGTTGGCCGCCTTGGAAAAAAAAGCACATTCGGACACATGCCAGACACCTACCTCCAGGCAGAGACCCAGGTTAATGGCCCTGAGTCAGAAGATGGAAACTGACATACCCCTAGGACCTGAATGGAACCTTCTCTTAGGTTTGCAGGCATCTGCCTCCAGAGTCAAACTCTGGAATACATACATATGGTCCACCACTTGATCACTAAGCCACAAAACAGAACACCACCTGTCTCCAGAAGGCAACCTGGCTCTTGGGAGCTGCTTCCACCCCTCAGGGGAGGGCAACCCTGCATGGCGCCTGAGCCCCTGCCACATTCTAAGGTCTCCCTGGACACAAGCCAGCCTTGTGACGCATCAGATAGAGGCTCCCTGTCACTTCAGCCCCATGTGCATTTTGCCCCAAAGCCACCAGGTCAGTATGGTCTTGTTCCTGGGCTGGAATGGTAAGCGGAGCTGGGCTTTTCTGGCATCCATGCGGTTACTTCTGCTACAACGTCTTTCCATATGGGAGACCCTGATGCCATCCAAACGGACTCCCCCTATCCCACAGAAGGAAAGCTTGCTGTTCAGAGCAACTCACAAGCCCCAGCCTGGAAAGACCTCCAAGTCCTCATGAGTCAACCCCTCCATTCGTCAGCCATCATGGACACAAACTCCAGCGTGAACAACCATCTGACACGTGCCCTGACTCAGGTTCTGGAGATCTCGATTCAGACACTGTACATTGGAAATGCCATGTGCTCGGCACTGAAAGGAAATGGCACTTGTGCATTCAGAATTCCGTCCTCACCCTCCTGGCCTGCCAGTCCTCCAGATTGTTCATTTGGGAGCCACAATGCTGTCTTCTGCCTGCCTTCCAAAAAGAAGAATGGCCCTAGCGGTCTGCCCAGAATCCCCACGTGAGGATCACCCTGCTGGAAACTTGAAGGCACCTGAATGTCCTAGGCTGCCCTGTGCACTAATGCTCTGTCCGATGCAACCTGAGACACGACTTCCCATCAGCCCCCCACGTATAGGGCCCCATATCCTGCAGGTGGGATGTGCCAAGGCAGAAACTCTCATCTCTACCCTACTTGGGTATTTAGGGGTCTGTGACAAGACCATAGCTCAAATTCTGGCCTATGGAGAAATTCAACCGCCAAACAGCAGTCCTATTTCCCCACGACGGGAAAAGCTTGCTGTGGGGATGGGGTCTAACCCTCAGAGTGGGAGCCAGCTGCATGGCCCATGAGACCATGCCCACCAAGGAGGGTGGCACTGGACACAAACAGGCATTCTGAGCCTCATCCTGAGCCCACTTTAAACCATAACCTTTGCTAGCTGGACCAGGAGCCGGCATTTCGGGCGTGACATGACCCTAGGCCCAAATCCTCACCCTCAGCCGGGTTCTCTAGCAGGCCGGACCCAGAAGCTGACTCTGGAATCCCTGCTATGGCGGGACCCCTGAGACATAAACAAGCACTCTTCCCTTCCCCCCAAAAGACATCAAACCCTTGGGAGCCAGGCAGAATCCTCACAGAGGCAGAATCACCCATGGCCACAAAAGGCTAGCGCTACATTCCATGGCCATCGAGACACACAACCCAGACAGGAAAGCCAGCGTTCCCACCTCCCCGTCACCCTCATTTCAGATCCCATGGCACGGCCTTTAAGGTCTGCTGATTTGGACAGCCATCTCTGTGCCCAGAAACCTATCCCAAGTTTGTGTTTGCAGACTTTTGTAGCCAAATACCACACCGACAGGCACTCCACGATGGGGCCTCTGGTCCCACAGCACAGGACTCTGCCTGCACACCCGAAGGAAGCTCTGCACATCACATTTGCCCAAACCCTCCCGATTGGAGGAAACTTGCAATGATCATGAGCCCACCCCAAATTCTTTGGCCGCCTTGGAAAAAAGGGGTATTCAGACACATGCCAGATACGTACCTCCAGGCAGACACCCAGGTCAATTTCCTTGAGTCAGAAGATGGAACCTGACATACCTCTAGGGCCTCAACGGAAACTAGCTCAGATTTGACGGCATCTGTCTCCAGAGGCAAACTCTGGAATACCTACATATGGTCCCACACTTGATCGCTGAGCCACAAAACAGAACACCTCGTGTCCCAGAAGGCAACCTGGCTCTTGGGAGCTGCGTCCAACCCTCAGGGGAGGAGAGAATCCTGCATGGCATCTGAGACCTGCCACATTCTAAGGTCTCCCTGGACACAAGCCAGCAATGTTAGCCATCAGAATGAGGCTCCCTGTCACCTCAGCAACCTGGGCATGTTGCACAATAGCCATCATATCGAAACAGACTTGTTCCTGGGCTGGAATGGTAAGTGGAGCGGGCTTTCCAGGCATCCATGCGGTGACTTCTGCTACGACGTCTTTCCATATGGGGACCCTGGTGCCATGCAAACAGACTCCCCGTGTCCTGCAGAAGGAAAGCTTGCTCTTCGGAGCAGTTCACAGGCACCAGCCTGGGAAGACCTCCATGGCCTCATGAGGCCACCCCTCTGTTCGTCGGCAATCATGGAGACAAAGTCCAGCATGAGCGAACACCTGACACGTGCCCTGACTCAGGTGCTTGAGATCTTGAATCAGACACTGCACATTGGAAATGCCATGTGCTCTGCACTGAACAGAACAGGCACTTGTGCGTTCAAAATTCCGTCCTCATCCTCCCGGCCTGTGAGACTACCAGATTGTTCATTCGGGAGCAACAACGCAGTCTTCTGCCTGCCCTCCAGAAAGAAGAAGTGCCCTAGGAGTCTGCCCAGAATTCCCACGTGAGGATCAACCTGCACGGACCTCGACAGCACCCTAATTTCCTAGGCAGCTCTGTGCACTAATGCTCTGTCTGACACAGCCTGAGCCTGTTTTCAAACCAGCCCCCTCACACGCTGGGCCAGCAGCCCGCATATTGAGTCTTACATGCCCCTGGGCCCACATCCTCACCCTTGGTCGGGTTCTCCAGGCGCCCAGACCCAGAAGCCGACTCTGGAATCCCTGTTCTGGCGGGACCCCTCAGACGGATATCAGCACTCTTCCCTTCCCCCCGACAGACACCAAACCCTTGGGAGCTGGGCCGAATCCTCACAGAGGCAGAATCTCCCATGGCCCCATGAGGATACAGCTACATTCTGTGGCCAACCAAGACACAACCCAGACAGAAAAGCCTGTGCTCCTGCCTCCACGTCACCCACATTTCAGATCCTACAGCACTGCCCTACCGGTCTGCAGATCGGGCTTGCCTTCACTTCATCCAGAACCCAATCCCGAGTTTGTGATTGAAGACTTTTGTCCAAAAAGCCCTGGAAGACAGGCCCTCCAGAAGGGGGCCTCTGGAACCACAGAGTAGGACTCTGCCAGTCCACCTGAAGGAAGCTCTGCCTGTCACATTTGCACAAACCCTCCAGATTGGGAGACAACTGCAATGCCCCTGAGCCCACCCCAAATTCGTTGACCGAATTGGAATAAAGGCACATTTGGACACAGGCAGGACACCTACCTCCAGGCAGACACCCAGGTCAATGGCCCTGAGCAGAAGATGGAACCTGACATACCCCTAGGACGTCAACGGAAACCTAGCTTAGTTTTGTAGGCATCTATGTCCTGAGGAAAATTCTGGAATACCTATATATGGTCCAACACTTGATCCCTGAGCGACAAAACAGAACACCTCCTGTTCCCAGAAGGCAACCTGGCCCTTAAGGGCTGCGTCCAAACCTCATGGGAGGAGAACCCTGCATGGCGCCTGAGTTTCTGCCACATTCTAAGGTTTCCCTGGACACAAACCAGCATTGTGACCCTCAGAATGAGACTCCCTGTCACCTCAGACCCCTGGGCCCTTTGCACAAGAGACACCAGATCGAAACGGACTTGCTCCTGGGCTGGAAGTGTAAGTGGACATGGGCTTTCCAGGCATCCGTATAGTGACTTCTGCTATGACGATTTCCATATGGGGGACAGAGCTGCCATCCATACCGACTCCACCTGTCCCACAGAAGGTAAGCTTGCTATTCAGAGCAGCTCACAAATCCCAGCCGGGGAAGACCTCCGTGGCCTCATGAGGCCACCCCTCCATTTGCTGGTCATCATGGACACAAACTCCAGCGTGAGCAACCACCTGACACATGCCCTGACTCAGGTGCAGGAGATCTCGAGTCAGACGCTACACATTGGAAATGGCAGGTTCTCCGCACTGAACAGAACCGGCACTTTTGCCTTCAGAATTCTGTCTTCACCTGTCTTGGCCGCAAGCCCTCCAGATTGTTCATTCAGGAGCCCCAACGCAAGATTCTGACTGCCCTCCTGAAAGAAGAATGGCCCTAGGTGTCTGCCCAGAATCTCCAAGTGAGGATTAACCTGCATGGACCTCGAAGTCACCCCAATATCCTAGGCCGCCCTGTGCACTAATGCTCTGTCTGACACAGCCTGAGTCAAGACCTCCCATCAGCCCCCCAGGTAGCGGGACCCATATCCTGCACGTGGGAAGTGCCAAGGGCAGAGACTGTCATCTCTACCCAACCTGGGTATTCATGCGTTTGTGCCCAGACCATAACTCAAATCCCGGCCTATGGGGGAAACACAAGCATCAATGAGTACTCCTCCTTCCCCTTGATGGGAAAAGCTTCCTGTATGGATGAGAGTCTAACCCTCCGAGTGGGAGCCAGCTGCATGGCCCATGATACCACGCCCACCCAGGAGGGTTGCCCTGGCCACAAACAGGCATTTTGACCCTTAGCCTGAGCACGCTTTCAAACTAGCACCCTCGCTAGCTGGACCATGAACACGCATATTGGGCGTGACATGCTCCTAGGCCCAAATCCTCACCCTTGGTCGGAATCTCCTGGCGTGGCACCCAAAATCCATCTCTGGAATCCCAGCTATGGCAGGAACCCTGAGATGAAAACAGCACTCTTCCCTTCCCCCCGAAAGACACCAAAACCTTGGGAGCCGGGCAGAATCTTCACAGAGGCAGAATCTCCCATGGACCCATGAGGCTACTGCTACATTCTGTGGCCAACCTATAAACACAACCCAGATAGAAAAGCCTGCGCTCCCACCTTCCCTTTGCCCTCATTTCAGATCCCGCATTACTGCCCTCACAGTCCTCATATCAGGCCTGGCATGACCTCACCCCTAAATATATACAGATTTTGTGTTTACAGACTTTTGTCCCCTAAGCCCTGGCTGAGAGCACCTCCATGATAGCATCTCTGGAGCCACAGGCAGGACTCTGCCTGCCAACGCATAGGAAGCTCTGCCCATCACACTTGCACAAACCCACCAGATTGGGAGACAACTGCAATGCCCCTGAGCCCACCCCAAATTCGTTGGCCACCTTGGAAAAAAGGTCCATTTGGACCATTGCCAGACACCTACGTCCAGGCAGACACCCAGATCAATTTCTCTGAGTCAGAAGATAGAACCTGAAATACTCCTAGGGCCTCAACGGAACCCTACCTTAGGTTTACAGGAATCTGCCTCCAGAGGCAAACTCTTGAATACCTACATATGGCCCAACACTTGATCCCTGAGCCACAAAACAGAACACCAACTGTCCCCAGATGTCAACATGGCTCTTGGGAGCTGTGTCCAACCATCAGGGGAGGAGAATCCTGTATGGCGCCTGAGCGCCATTCTAACGTCTCCCTGGACACAAGCCAGCATTGTGACCCATCAGAATGAGGCTCCCTGTCACCTCAGCCCCCAGTCACTTTGCCCCAGTGCCACAAGATCCAAACGGTCTGATTCCTGTGCCTGAAGGCAAAGCGGACCTGGGCTTTCCAGGCATCCACATGGTGACTTCTACTACGACTTCTTTCTATATGGGTGACCCTGGTGCCATCCAAACGGACTCCCCCTGTCCTGCAAAAGGAAAGCCTGCTGATCGGAGTAACATCTCACAAGCCCCAGCCTGGGAAGATCTCCATGGCCTCATGAGGCCATCCCTCCATTCGTCAGTCATCATGGACACAAACTCCAGCGTGAGTGACCATATGACACATGCCCTGACTCAGGTGCTGGAGATCTCGAGTCAGATGCTGCACATTGAAAATTCCATGTGCTCGGCACTGAACGGAACTGGCACTTGTGCCTTCAGAATTAAGGCCACTGCCTCCTGGCCCGCCAGCCCTCCAGATTGTTCATTAGGTAGCCATAAAGCAGTCTTCTGCCTGCCCCCCAGAAAAAAGAAGGGCCCTAGGGGACTGTCCAGAATCCCCACGTGAGGATCAACCTGCATGGACCTTGTTGGCCCCCCAACGTCCTAGGCCGCCCTGTATACTAATGCTCTCTTTGAAACAGCTTGAGCCCCGACCTCCTAACAGCCCCCTAGTAGCGGGCCAAATATCCTGCAGGTGGTATGTGCCAAGGCCAGAGAAGTCATCTCTACCCCACATGGGTATGCAGGAGTCTGTGTCCAGACCATAGCTCAAATCCCAGCCTATGGGGGAACCACAAGCATCAATGAGTACTCCTCCTTCCCCATGATGGGAAAAGCTTTGTGTATGGATTGGAGCCTAACCTCAGAATGGGAGACAGCTACATGGCCCATGAGACCACACCCACCCAGGAGGGTTGCCCTGGCCACAAACAGGCATTGTGACCCTTAGCCTGAGCCCGCTTTAAATAGCACCCTCGCTAGCTGGACCATGAGCCCGCATATCGGGTGTGACAAGCCCCTTGGCCCAAATCCTCACCCTCGGTCAGGTTCTCCAGGCACCCGGATCTAGAAGCTGACTCTGGAATTCCTGCTATGGCCGGACACCTGAGATGGAAAACCGAACTCTTCCCTTCCCCCTGAAAGAAACCAACCACTTGGGAGCCAGGCAGAATCCTCACAGAGGCAGAATCTCTCATGGCCACATGAGGCCACCACTCCATTCCACGGCCAGTCAAGACACACA
Source organism: Meles meles (assembly GCF_922984935.1). Lineage (NCBI taxonomy): Eukaryota > Metazoa > Chordata > Mammalia > Carnivora > Mustelidae > Meles > Meles meles. The sequence goes on from NC_060081.1 coordinate 951,052, forward strand.
ACCCAGGCAGAAAAGCCTGCAATCCCGATTCCCCATCGCCCTAATATCAGATCCCGAGGCACTGCCCTCAAGGTCTGCAGATCAGGCCTGCCATCACCTCACCCCTTACTCTAACCCAAGTTTGTGTTTGCAGACTTTTGTCCCTGAGCCCTGGCCGACAGGCCTTCCAGGATGGGGCATCTGGAGCCTCTGCACAAGACTCTGCCTTGCTTCCTGTAGGAAACTCTGCCCGTCACAGTTGCACAAACCCTCCAAATTGGGAGACACCTGCAAGACCCCTGAGCCCACCCAATTTCGATTGCTGCTCTAGACAGAAATACACAGTCTGACACATGCAGACACCTACGGCCAGGCAGACACCCAGGACAATGGCCCTGAAACAGAAGATGGAAACTGACATACCCCTAGGACTTCAACGGAACACTAGCTTAGGTTTTCAGGCATCTGTCACCAGAGGCACGTTCTGGAATACTTCATATGATCCAATGCTTGGTCCTGAGCCACAAAACAGAACACCTGCTGTCCCCAGAAGGCAAATTGGCTCTTGGGAGCTGCGTCCAGCCCTCATTGTAGGGGAATCCTGCATGACGCCTGGGCTCCCACCACATTCTAAGGTCTCCATGGACACAATCCAGCATGGTGACTGATCAACACGAGGCTCCCTGTGAATTCAGTACCCTGGGCACTTGCCCCAGAGCCACCAGATCAAAACTGCCTTGTTCCTGGACTGAAAGTGTAAGCCAACCTGGGCTTTCCAGACATCTATGCGGTGAGCTCTGCTACCATGTCTTTCCATATGTGGGACCATGGAGCCATTAATATGAACTCCTAGTCCCGCAGAAGGCAAGTTTGCTGTTCAGAGCAGCTCACAAGCCCCAGCCTGGGAAAACCATCATGGACTCATGAGGCCACCCCTCCATTCATTGGGCATCATGGTCAGAACCCCAGCATGAGCGAACATCCGACACTCTCCCTGATTCAGGTGCTGGGGATCTCCAATTAGATGCTGCACATTGTAACTGCCATGTGCTCGGTGATGAACTGTACAGGCGCATGTGCGTTCAGACATACCTCCTCACCCATCTCGTCCGCTAGCCCTCCAAATTAGGAATTCTGGAGCCACAAAATGCAGCCTTCTGACTGCCCTCCGGAAAGATGAAGGATCCTATGGTTCTGCCCAGAATCCCCAGGTGAGGATCAACCTTCACGTCCCTAGATGGAACCCCAATATCCAGGCCACACTGTGCACTAATGGTCTGTTTGACACAGCCTGAGCCCCGACTTCCAGTCAGCCCACCAGGTAACAGGCGCCATCTCCTGCAAGTGGGACGGGCTATGGCCCCAGGCTGTCATCTCTACATAACCTGGGTATTCAGGCATCTGCACCCAGACGATAACTCAAATCCCGACCTATGGGGGAACCTTAAGCCCAAAAGAGCACTCCTCCTTCCCCATGGCCAGAAAAGCTTTTGTGGGTAAAGGGGTCAAACCCTCAGAGTGGGAGCTAGCTGCATAGCCCATGACACCAGGCCCACCCAGGAGGTCCGCCCCGGCACAAACAGGCATTGTGACCATCATCCTGAGCCTACTTTCAAACAAGACCTCTCACTATCTGGACCAGGTGCACGCATATAGGGCCTGCCATGCCCCTAGGCCCAAATCCTCACGCTCGGTCAGGTTCTCCAGGTGCCCAGACCCAGAAGCCAACTCTGGAATCCCTGCTATGGTGGGACCCCTGAGATGGAAAACAGCACTCTTCCCATTATCCTGAAAGACTCAAAACCTTGGGATTCATGCAAATTCCGCACAGAGAGAGAACCTCCAATGGACCCATGAGGCCAACCCTCCATTCCATGGCTAACCCAGACACACAACCCAGACAGAAAAGCCTGAACTCCCGCCTCCCAGTCTCCCTAATTTCCGATCCCGAGGCACTGCCCTTATGGTCTGTAGATTGGGCCTGCCATCAGCTCGCCCTCACCTATCCCAAGTTTGTGTTTGTAGAGTTTCGTCCCAAAAGACCTGGCCAACAGACCCTCCACGACTGGGCCTCGGGAGCCAGGAAACAGTACTCTGCCTGCCCTCCTGAAGGAAACTCTGTCCGTCACATTTGCACAAACCCTCCAGATTGGGAGACACCTGCAAGGCCCCTGAGCTCACCCAATTTCATTGGCTGCTCTGGACAGAAATGCACAGTCTGACACATACAAGACACCTACTTCCAGGCAGACACCCAGCACAATGGCCCGGAGTCAGAAGATTTAAACTGACATGCCCCTAGGACCTCAACGGAACCCTAACTGAGATTTGCAGGCATCTATCCCCAGAGGCCGGTTCTGGAATATCTACATATGGTCCAACGCTTGGTCCCTGAGCCACAAAACAGAACACCTCCTGTCCCTAGAAGTTCTCCTGGCTCCTGGGAGCTGCATCCTGCCCTCACAGGAGGAGAATCCTGCAAGGTGCCTGAGCCCTCAGCACATTCTAAGGTCTCCCTGGGAAAAGGCCATACATCGTGACCCATCCACATGAGGGTCCCTGTCAACTCAGCCCCCTGGGCACTTGCCCCAGAGCCACCAGAACGAAACTGCTTTGTTCATGGTCTGAAAGGATAAGCTGAGCTGGGCTTTCCAGACAGGTCTACGGTTAGTCCTGATAACATGCTTTCCATAGGGGGAACTCTGGAGCCATCAAAATGGACTCCCCCTGTGCTGCAGAAGGAAAGCTTGCTGTATGGAACAGCTCACACACCCCAGCCTGGGAAAACCTCCATGGCCTCATTAGGCTACCCCTCCATTCATGGGGCATCATGGACACAAACTCCATCATGAGCAAACATCCGACGCTCGCCCTGACTCAGGTGCTGAAGATATTGAGTCAAACGCTGAACATTGGAACTTCCATGTGGTCGGCACTGAACTGAACCAGTACTTGTGCGTTCAGATTCCCAACTCACTCACCTGGCCCGCAAGCATCCAGATTGGGAACTCTGGATCCATAAGGCATCTTTCTGCATGACCTCCAGAAAGAAGGGCCCTATTGGTCTGCCCAGAATCCCCATGTTTGGATTAAGCTACGGCCCAAGACGGAACCCTAATATCCAGGCCACACTGTACACTAATGCTTTCTCCGACACAGCCTGATCCCCGACCTCCATTCAGGCCAGAGGTAGCGGGTGCCATCTCTTGCAGGTGGGACCGGCCATGGCCTGAGGCTGTCATCTCTACCAAACCTGGGTGTTCAGGCATCGGTGCCCAGACCATAGCTCCAATCCTGGCCTACTGGGAACCTCAAGCACAAATGACCACTCCTCCTTCCTCACATCCAGAAAACCTTGATGTGAGGATGGGGGTCAATCTCTCAGAATGGGAGACAGATACATGACCCCGTTGCCTACATTTAGATCCTGAGGCACTGCCCTCACGGTCTGTAGATCGGACCTGCCATCACCTCCCCCCTCAAACTAACCCGAGTTTGTGTTTGCCAACTTTTTTCCCCAAAGCACTGGCTGACAGGCTTTCCAGGATGGGGCCTCTGGAGATACAGCCCAGGACTCTGCCTGCCCTCCTGAAGGAAACTCTGCCCTTCACAGTTGCACAAATCCTCCAGTTTGGGAAACACATGAAATGCACTTGAGCCCACCCCAAATTCGTTGGCCGCCATGGATAAAAGGTGCATTCATATACATGAGAGACAGAGACCTCCAGGCAGACAGCCAGATCAAAGGCCCGCAGTCAGAAAGAAGACATCCAGATGGCCAACAGACACATGAAAAAGTGCTCCACGTCACTCGGCATCAGGGAAATACAAATCAAAACCACAATGAGATATCACCTCACACCAGTCAGAATGGCTAAAATTAACAAGTCAGGAAATGACAGATGCTGGCGAGGATGCGGAGGAAGGGGAACCCTTCTCCACTGTTGGTGGGAATGCAAGCTGGTGCAACCACTCTGGAAAACAGCATGGAGGTTCCTCAAAATGTTGAAAATAGAACTACCCTATGACCCAGCAATTGCACTACTGGGTATTTACCCTAAAGATACAAACATAGTGATCCGAAGGGGCACGTGTACCCGAATGTTTATAGCAGCAATGTCTACAATAGCCAGACTATGGAAAGAACCTAGATGTCCATCAACAGATGAATGGATCAAGAAGATGTGGTATATATACACAATGGAATACTATGCAGCCATCAAAAGAAATGAAATCTTGCCATTTGCGACGACGTGGATGGAACTAGAGCGTATCATGCTTAGTGAAATAAGTCAATCGGAGAAAGACAACTATCATATGATCTCCCTGATATGAGGACATGGAGAAGCAACATGGGGGGGTAGGGGGATAGGAGAAGAATAAATGAAACAAGATGGGATTGGGAGGGAGACAAACCATAAATGACTCTTAATCTCACAAAACAAACTGGGGGTTGCTGGGGGGAGGTGGGATTGGGAGAGGGGGAGCGGGCTATGGACATTGGGGAGGGGAGGCGAACCATAAGAGACTACGGACTCTGAAAAACAACCTGAGGGTTTTGAAGGGTCAGGGGTGGGAGGTTGGGGGAACAGGTGGTGGGTAATGGGGAGGGCATGTTTTGCATGGAGCAATGGGTGTTGTGCAAAAAGAATGAATACTGTTACGCTGAAAAAATAAATAAAATGGAAAAAAAAAAAAAAAAAAAAAAAAAAAAAAAAAAAAAAAGGCCCGCAGTCAGAAGATGGAACCTAACATGTCCCTAGGACCTCAACGGAACACTAGCTTAGGTTTGCAGGCATCTGATTCCAGAGGGAATGCCTGGAATATCTACATAAGTTCTAACGCATGATCTGAGCCACAAAACAGAACACCTCCTGTCCCCAGAAGGCAACCTGGCTCTTGGGAGCTGCGTCCACCCTCAGGGGAGGAAAATCCTGCATGGCGCCTAGCCCCTGCCACATTCTAAGTTCTCCCTGGACACAAGCCTGCAATGTGACCCATCAGAATGAGGCTACCTGTCACCACAGCTCCCTGGGTACTTTACCTCAGAGCCACTAGATCAAAACGGCCTTATTCCTGGGCTGGAATGTAAGTGGAGCTAGGCTTGACAGGCAACCATGCGGTGACTTCTGCTACGATGTCTCACCGCGTGAGCGACCATCTGACACATGCCCTGACTCAGGTGCTGGAGATCTCGAGTCAGACGCTGCACATTGGAATTGTAATGCGCTCGACACTGAATGGAAACGGCCTTGTGCATTCAGAATTCCGTCCTCACCTCCTGGACCGCCAGCCCTCCAGATTGTTCACTGGGGGGCCAAAAAGCCATCCTCTGCCTGCCCTCCAGAAAGAAGAGGGGCCCTAGGGGTCTGCTCTGAATCCCCATGTGAAAATCAACCTGCAAGGACCTCGACAGTGTTAGGGTCCATGATCAAAGGAATGAGACTGACACAGCAAAAATCAAGCAAAGCTTTATTTCATGCCAAGCATCAAAAATCAAACTGACCGGTCAGGGCCATCTCTTACATAGAGGCGATGATGATGAGGATGTCGTTCCCAATGACAAAGAGGCGAGGATGAGGAGGACGACAAGGATGACAACTCCGATGACACAGACTCTGCTCCCCATGACGTCACTCCAACAAGGCCTCTCCCCGGATGAGGCCACACGCTGGACGAGGCCGCTCCCGACAATGAAGTGGCCGCTCTGGACAAGGCTGTTCCCAACGATGAAGAGGCCGCTCCAAACAAGGACGCTCCCGATGACAAAGAGGCTGCTCTGGACAAGGCCTTTCAAGGACGAGGCCGCATGCCAACGTGGTCCCAATGACCCCAACACTATCACTCCTATGACTACCCTAATGGCTCCCAAAGGCTACCCTAACAGCTACTCTTAACGGCTCCCAAAGGCTACTTTAACAGCTACTCTAATGGCTATTCTAACTGATATTCTAACTACTCCTAATTCTCCAACAGCTATTCTAACTCCTCCTACTTCTCCAATGGCTATTCTAACTCCTCCTACTTCTCCCCCCTCCCAGCCTCACAGACTAACCTTTATAGAGGTGGTTGAGCCTGGCCCACACACAGGTGGCCAATGAGATTTCAACTCACTACAGCTAATATATGCACACCCCACTGATTGGATACGGCTATATGGCCTGGCCCGTCCCTATATCCAGGGTTTACAAGTAAGTTCCTCTGGCTAACCAGGCCTCTACATTCCCCCCTTTTCTTTGGAAATAGTCTAATACTTGACTTTTAAGCCAGTTCTATGTTCTGTTGTAAGGGGGTTATATTGTTCATGTCAGACTAACATTTTTATCACTCCAATTTTCCTTGGTACAAATGACATTCGGGCGTTTATAATACAGGGGCCAAAAAGTAACAGTAGTGCACAGTCGGCTAATGAGTTAGCCATTCAACGCTTTGTATAAACTTTTCCATTTTTTTTCCTAATTCCGTTCATCCAATTTCCCACCTATACTCCACATAAACAGGTAAAAAAAGGAGCAACAATAAACCCACAGTCCTTTTAGTCTTAGCTTTAGTCCATGGTCAGCGGGGTCCGTTGGCTGCAGCTTCCATCTCTGGGGGGTGTCCTTGTCCTCAGCTCGTTTGACATGACCCGCTTGAATCCAGGCCCCAATGCCTTCCACCTTTATCGCCGCGGGGGTGGTCAAGATAACAGCAAATGGTCCCTTCCAGCGAGGCTCCAAGTTTCCCACTTGATAGCGATGTATCCAAACCAAGTCCTCGGGTTGGTAAGGATGTGGTTCCACCTCCGTCTCTGTCCCAGTGTGGGCAGTCAGGATCCCTGAGTGGGCTTTTTTTTTTTTTTAAGACAGACTGTAATGCCTGCAGTGACTGGAGTACAGATTGATCAATCATTTCTGCTAAGGCAACCTCTTTTAATTGAGGACAGAGTGGGGGGGGGTCTCCCAAACATTATTTCAAATGGGGTCACCTTGCTTAAATAGGGTGTACATATTGCTCTGAGGAGGGAGAAAGGATGGAGAGTCACTCATCCACCGCCAGTCTCCAGAATTAGTTTTGTCAAGGTCACTTTAAGAGTCCGGTTCATTCTCTCTACTTGCCCAGAACTCTGGGGCTGGTAGGCACAATGTAGTTTCCAATTATTGGCCACAGCCTTGGCCAATGCATGTGAGACTGAACTCACAAATGCAGGGCCATTGTCTGACCGGATTGCAAGAGGCAACGCAAACCTAGGAATTATTTCTTCTAGTAGCTTTTTGGCTACCACCCCTGCCGTCTCATGTTTGGTGGGAAAAGCCTCTGCCCAGCCTGAAAAGGTATCTACAAAAATGAACATGTACTTGTGCCCATATTTTCCAGGTTTCATTTCTGTAAAATCTATTTCCCAATGAATTCCTGGTTCCTTACCTCTTTCTCTTTTCCCTCCTCCCATTTTAGTTCCTCCCATATTAACTGCCTAGCATTGAGCACATCTATCAACTACATCCTGAACCATACGCCCTAATTTAGAACCCTGGAACTGATTGCCTATAAGCTCCTTAAGTTTGCGTATCCCAAAATGAGTGCCCTGATGTATCTGGTCTATTAACTGTAAGGGCGTGGTTGGCCAGAGGGAGTCATTCTGTGTTTATGTAGTGAACTTAGATTGACCCCACCCCTCCCAGAGGAACTTACTTGCAAAGCCTAGACACAAGGGCGGGTCAGGCCAGGTGAAGACAGGCAATCAGTGGGGAGCACGTATATCTACTAGGGTCAATTGAAATTCAATTGGCCACCTCTGTGTTACCTAGCAGTTTTTTTTTTTTCTGTGTGTGGCAGACCTAGCATGACTGTGCAGTTTTCTCTGTGTATTGCAATCCCATTGGCCACCTGTGTGGTGGGGCTCAACCATCTCTATAAAAGCTGGTCTGTGAGGCTGCATATATATATATATATATATATATATATATATATATATATATCAGGAGGAGTCAGAGTAACAGGTAGGGGAGCCATTGGGAGCATCCTCATCAGCCTCACCACCCCGAGCAGCAGCAGCAGCAGCAGCAGCAGCAGCGCCACCGCGAGTGGCCCTGCCGCCCCGAATAGCAGCAGCAGCAGCAACAGCAACAGCAACAGCAGCAGCGCTGCCACGAGTGGCCCCACCACCCTGAGCAGCAGCACCAGCAGCAGCAGCGCTACCGTGAGCGGCCTCACCACTCGAGCAGTGCCACCGCAGGGACTAGCCTCTCAGGAGCCGGTGGTGCAACCTCGTCATTGGGAGTGGCCTCGCTGGGAGCACCGCCGCCCGAGCGTCATGAGTGTCGCCAAACAGCGGCCTCACCAGCCAGGCAGCGGCCCCGCCAGGGAGCAACGCTGCCAGAGTGTCATCATCAGGAAGCGGGAGTTGTCGGGTAGTGGGAGTCGTCGGGTAGCAGGAGTCATTGGGTAGCAGGAGTCATTGGATAAGGGAAGTAATCAGGGTTGGTGTCCTGGTCATTGGCGCCTCTTTGTAAGAGATGGCCCCGACTGGTTTATTTGATTTTTGATGCATGGCATTGCTGGGAGCCTCGTTGGCTGTGGCCTCTTCCAGGGAGTGGCCTCGCCGGGAGCATCCTGTGGTACAGTGAAGGTGGGGCAGGGATCCTCCAGGAAGGACCCCAGGCCAGGGAGGCGGTGGCCCCCAGCAAAGCTCGGGCACCTACCGGTCAGTTTAGTTTCTAATACATGGGGCCCGGGTACTACCAGTCAGTTTGGTTTCTAAGGCATGGGGCCCGGGCACCTACCAGTCAGTTTGGTTTCTGATGCATGGCGTGAAATAAAGCTTTGCTTGATTTTCGCTTTGTGTCAGTCTCGTTCCTTTGATCACGGACCCTAACACTAACTTTTTGCCTAGTCATCAAGGAAGATGACTTTTTTTTGCTTTCGTCTTAGCCCAGTCCCCTTCATAGTCCAATTTAACCCATTTCTGTAAATACTTTAAATCTTCTTCTGAAGAGTTCGGTTTTTCTGGTAGGTCTGGAGCCTGGAGTGTAACCAGTTCTTGCACTTTTTCTCGGGCTGCTTGCTTTGTGGCTTGATCTGCTAATTGGTTTCCTTTTGACATCAGATCAGTCCCCTTTTGGTGTCCCGGGCAATGCATAATGGCCACCTCTTTTCGGTCCCAAATAGGCTGGAGGAGAGCCAATATTTCTCCTCTGTTTTAGTATATGTGCTGCCTAAGAGAGCAGTCTCCTCTGTTTTAAAGTCCTTTTCCTTCTCCTGTTAATAGGCCCCCTTCTTTATAAATAGCCCCATGTATATGGACAGTAACAAAGGCATACCTGCTGTCTGTATAGACATTGGCAGTTTTACCTTTGGCCATCTGCAGTGCCTTAGGGAGTGCATTTAGTTCTGCTTTTTGTGCCAAAGTTCCGTATGGCAGGGCTGCTGTCCAGAGTTTCTGCTCAGGAGAAACCAATGCAGCCCCCACATACCTCTTTGGATTGACCATGTAGCTACTCCCATCTGTGAACAGAGTCATCTCAGCATCCGGGAGGGGAATGTCTCTGAGATCCGGCCCCACTCCTGTGACTTGGGTTAGGATCTCCCCGCAGTCGTGTGGATGGTCAGCCAGCTCCTCTGGCAGCAGCGTGGTTGGATCCAGCACTGCCAGGGGCCAGAAGGTCACTCTTGGTTCGTTGAGGAGGAGGGCCTGATACCCCGTCACTCAGGCATCCGTCATCCATCAGTCTGGTGGAGTCTGGAGAAGGCCCTCGATAGTGTGGGCGGTTGTCAAGATGAGATTTTGACCCAAATTTAATTTATTTGCATCCTTGACCAGGAAGGCATGGCAGCAACTATGCAGAGGCAAGAGGGGAACCCAGCCGCTACTGGATCCAGTTTCTTGCTAAGATAGGCTACTGACCTTTGCCAAGGCCCCAGAGTCTGAGTCAAAACTCCTTTGGACACCCCTGCTTTCTCATCCACATACAAGTTGAAGGGCTTGGTAACATCTGGGATGGCCAATTCTGGGGCACTCAGTACAGCTGTTTGTAATTCCCAAAATGCTCCTTCTGCCTCAGCTGTCCACTTCATTATAGTGAGCCCCCACTTTTGCCAGTTCGTAGGGAGGTTGGTCAATCTCCGCAAACCACAGTATCCACAGCCTACTGTAGCCCACCATCCAAGAAACTCCCTCACTTGTCAGGACATGGTGGGACGGGGGTATCTGGTGATCACCTGTTTCCTGGACTCAGACAGCGAACACACTCCCCCATGAAAATCAAAACCTAGATAAGTGGCATGGCTCTGACAGAGCTGTGCCTTCCTTGCTGACACCCAATACTCTTTTTAGTGCAGAGTCTGTAAGAGAGCTCTCATCCCCCACAAACATGACTCATAGTCCTCAGCGGCTACTAGCAAGTCATCAACATACTGTAGCAGAGTGACCCCTGGGTTGCAGGTTCTCTACTCACGCAAATCCTTGTGTAAGGCCTCATCAAAAAAAAAAATGGTGGGTGAATTTTTGAATCCTTGGGGAAGTCTTGTCCAGGTGAGCTGGCCTTGGAACACTTCCTGTGGGTTGGACCACTCAAAACCAAAAAGGGGTTGAGATTCCCTTGCTAAAGATATGCAGAAAAACGCATCCTTGAGATCTAAGATGGTATACACAGTTCTTTTGGGGCCCAGGAGGCAGAGTAGGGTATAGGGGTTAGGCACCATCGGGTAGATATCTTCAACCCATTTATTAACTTCCCACAAGTCCTGAACGGGCCGGTACTCCCCAGTCTCAGCCTTTTTGATGGGCAGCAAAGGTGTGTTCCATGGAGATTTGCAAGGAACTATGATCCCGTCTCCTTGAAGTTGATTAATGTGTTTTCTGATCCCTTCCTTTGCTTCCCGGGGAAGGGGGTGCTGCCGAATGTGAACAACCATAACCATCACCTTTAATTGTACCACCACTGGAGATACTACCCTGACCAAGCCAGCGGTCTTCACTTCTGCCCAGACCTCGGGAAACTCAACCTGTAGGATTTGGAGAAGTCTCCCCGCCTTTGTCTCCTCTGGTTTTGAGACTGGCTTGTAAAGGAGGTATTCATCTACTGCTGCCATAAGCATCTGTACATTGTGTTGTCTCAAGGTTACAGTCATGTGTACTTCCGAGAACTGAATGCCAGATCGTAACTTGTGAAGGAGATCTCTTCCCATCAAGTTATATGGGGCAATAAGGAAGAACAAAAATCGTTTTTTCACTACTCCCAAGGAGAAGTTTAAAGTCCTTTCTATTGTCCATTTTTGTCTCTCTGTGCCATTTGCTCCTTATACCCAAACTTCCTCTTTGGATAGTTTTCCCATAGGTTAAAATGATGATGAAAACTGGGCTCCCGTGTCCACTAAAAAAATCAATTGATTTCCCCTCCACTTCAATTTTTACTCTGGTGGTCAGCATTGCCGTCTTCCTTTTGATGCACTCCCTGGCCCAGTGTCCTTGTTCATTACAGTAAGCGAACTGATCTGAATCTAAATCTTCCCACCTGCCTTCTCTGTGCTTAGACTTTTCCTTCCATTTACTATCCCATACCTATCTCACATAATGCCAAAACCTTAACCAGCTTTTTGTCTGTTTTTCATCCTCCTGTGCATCCCTGTTGTTAAACACCTTTTCTGCTATTCCCAATAACTCAATCAGATTCTTCCCTTCAAATCCTTCAATTTCCCGAAGTTTCCTCCTTATATCCAAGGCTGACTGACTGGCAAAAGCAGGATTCACTGCTGCCTGATTTTCGGGTGCCTCAGGGTCAATCAGGCTATACATTTTACAGGCTTCAATAAGCCTTTCTAGGAAAGCTCCTGGAGACTCACTCCTACCGTGAGTCACTGTACTAATTCTGGTTTAGTCTGATGGTTTAGTCTGAGTGCAACTTTCACTTCTGGAAATTCAGTTCCAGGATTTCAACATATCAAAGACCTGTATTTGTTCTGAAAGTCTCCCACATGAATTTTCTTTAAGGCGGAATTCATCTTACAAGAGAATTAAGACAATTACAAATGACAAAAATCTCAGAATAGATATGGTTAAATATCAAATGATGACCCTTATCAAAACATTAAACCTTTAGGAAATGTATAGAAACTCTGGTGTAGTTACAGTATTTACCCAAATATAACCCAAGGTTTATCATTGATTTAGCAGTATTTCCTGAGTAACTTAGCATATCAGGAGAAAGCCTTATGAGTCAAAGAGATCTCATTTAAAATTCTAGGTGGGCAAAGAGAAAACCATTCACATTTTAGCCAATTGTGAACTGTTACAAAAGCCGTTAAGCACAAAACTTGTTTACTAACAGATTTCAAAAGCACAAACCCAGTTCCAGCAACCAGCACCCTAGCGCTTCATCACATTTGTCATCCAAGCGAAACTTCAAAGCTTCAGGTTGCCAAAGTGTCTGAAAGCTACTTTAACAATTACCCATTAAAACCCAATTAACCAGCAGTTCAGTCTACTCTTTGCTAACAGATTTCATGTTCCATCTGGGCCCATTCCACAAGACACCATGCTTTCTCGCCAGCAAGGGGTAGGGGTTAGGCAGTCCATGTCGGGCCAGAGAAGGCAAGGAATTCCCTGAAACAAAGGGAGTTTCGGCAGCTGCTTGAGAACATTCCTTAAAGTCTCTGTTCTGAGTTAGACTAACCCTAGTTGGCTCTAGTGATAGCCCTTAACACACGAAATGAGTGAGGGTGAAGCCCCACATGTATTATGAGGAACGGAGGGACAAAAGTCAGAGTCCCCTTACTCTTTGCTTGCCCCATTCCTTCAAACATAACAAACAACACAGCAGACAACAAAAAGACAAGACAAAGACAATTGCAGGCCCAGCGGTCCTGCCACCGGTGGGGATTTCCTAGGGGAACTCAAACGCCCAATAACCACCTCAGGGGACTCGAACCCCCAATGACCACCTCGGGGGATTCAAAGCCCCGATGACCACCTAGGGGGACTCGAACCCCCTGACCATCTAGGGGGACTCAAACACCCTGGTGACCATCTAGGGGGACTCAAACCCCTCTAACCACCCAGGAGGACTCAAACCTCCTGTCAATCTACCAGCAGAGGGATGGGGCATCCCCGCATCCACTCCAGCCCTGGGGAGCATGGCTGCGTCCAGCTTCTCCCCAGTAGGCGATAACCTGGAGCTCCAACCAGACATACAGACAAGATTCTAACATCTCCAGAGGCTTTTCCCATAAATTCCGATGCTGGCTCAGTTCTCATTGTTTGATTCCATACGAGCCCCCAATGGTAGGGTCCGTGATCAAAGGAACGAGGCTGATACAGAGCAAAAATCAAGCAAAGCTTTATTTTATGCCAAGCATCAAAAATCAAACCGACTGGTCGGGACCATCTCTTATGTAGAGGTGACGATGACGAGGTTGCCCCTCCCGATGACAAAGAGGTGAGAATGAGGAGGATGACAAGGATGACAACCCTGATGACACAGACTCTGCTCCCCATGAGGCCACTCTGACAAGGCCACTCCGACAAGGCCACTCCCCAGAGGAGGCTGCTTCCGATGATGAAGAGGCGAGGATGATGAGGACGACATCCCCGATGACACAGACTCTGCTCCCCATGACGCCACTCCAACAAGGCCACTCCCTGGACGAGGCCACACGCCAGATGAGGCCGCTCCCGGTGATGAAGAGGCTGCTCCAGACAAGGTCGCTCCCAATGACAAAGAGGCCACTCTGGAAAGGCCACTCAAGGACAAGGCCGCATGCCAATGAGGCCGCTCCCCAGAATGACGCTGCTCTGGTGAGGCTGCTCCAGACCAGGCCACTCCAGTGAGGTCGCGGCTCAGGTTGGAGAGGCCGCTGGTGCCAGGGCCACAGCTGGGGGTGGCGAGGCTGCTGGCAGCGGCTAGGCTGGCCACGGTAGGGCAGTGGCTCAGGGCGGTGAGGGTTGTGGCCTGGGGCAGCGAGGCTGCTGGCGGTGGGGCTGCTGGTCACGGTGGGGCTGTAGCTTGGGGCAGCACTGCTCCCGATGACCCCAACACTATCACTCCTATGACTACCCTAATGGATCCCAAAGGCTACCCTAACGGCTACTATTAACGGCTCCCAAAGGCTACTTTAACAGCTACTCTAATGGCTCCCAAAGGCTACTTTTAACATCTACTCTAACGGCTATTCTAACTGCTATTATAACTCCTCCTACTTCTCCAACAGCTATTCTAACTCCTCCTTCTTCTCCAATGGCTATTCTAACTGCTCCTACTTCTCCAACGGCTATTCTAACTCCTCCTACTTCTCTCCCCTCCCAGCCACACAGAGCAACCTTTATAGAGGTGGTTGATCCTGGCCCACACACAGGTGGCCAATGAGATTTCAACTCACTACAGTTAATATATGTGCACCTCACTGATTGGATATGGCTATCTTGCCTGGCCCGTCCCTATATCTGGGGTTTACAAGTAAGTTCCTCTGGCTAACCAGGCCTCTACAGAGAGCACCACAATGTCCTAGGCCACCCTGTGCACTAATGCCCTGTCAGACTCAGACTGACCCCGACCTCCAATCAACCCCCAGGTAGCTGGCCCCATATCGTGCATGTGGGACGTGAAAAGGCCAGAGACTGTCATCTCTATCCAACTTGGGTATTCAGACGTCTGTGTGCCCAGACCATAGCTCAAATCCCAGCCTATGGGGGAACGTTAGCATCAAAGAGTACTCCTCCTTCCCAACAATGGGAAAAGTTTGCTGTAGGGATGGGGGTCTAACCCTCAGAGTAGGAGGCAGCAGCATGGCGCATGAGACCACTCCCACACAGGTGGGCTACCTTGGCCACAAACAGGCATTGTGATCCTCAGTCTGAAAGCCTGAGCCTGCTTTCAATACAGCCCCCTTGCTAGCTGGTAAACCAGCCCCCTCGCTAGCTGGACCAGGAGCACACATATCTGGTCTGACATATCCCTAGGCCCAAATCCTCACCCTTGGTCGGGTTCTCCAGATGCCCGGACCCAGAAGCCAACTCTGGAATCCCTGCTCTCACGGGTCCCCTGAGACAAAAAACAGCACTCTTCTCTTCCCCTGAAAGACACCAAGCCCTTGGGAGCCAGGCAGATTCCTCACAGTGGCAAAATATCCAATGGACCCATGGACCCATGAGGCTACCACTACATTCCGTGGTCAACCGAGACACCCAACCCAGAGAGAAAAGTCTGCACTCCTGCCTCCCTGTCCCTCTCATTTGAGATCTTGCGGCACTGCCCTCACATTCCGCAGATCAGTTCTGTCATCACCTGGCCCAGAAACCTGTCCCGAATTTGTGTTTGCAGACTTTTGTCCCCAAGGCCCTGGCTCACAGGCCCTCCAGGATGGGGCCTCAGGAGCCACAGCACAGGACTCTGTCTACCCACCCGAAGGAAACTTTGCCCGTCACATTTGCACAAATCCTCTAGTTTGGAATACACCTGTAATGCCCCTGAGCCCACCCCAAATTCCTTGGCTGCCTTGGAAAAATGCACATTCGGACACATGTCAGACAGCTACCACCAGGCACACACCCAGATCAATGGCCCTAAATCAGAAGATGGAGCCAGACATACCCCTCTGACCTCAACGGAACCCTACCTTAGGTTTGCAGGCATCTGCCTCCAGATGCAAACTCTGGCTTATGAACATATGGTCCAACACTTGATCCCTGAGCCACAAAACAGAACACCTCCTGTCCCCAGAAGGCAACCTGGCTCTTGGGAACTACGTCCAACCCTCAGAAGAGGGGAGTCCTGCATGGCACCTGATCCCCCGCCACACTCTAAGGTCTCCCTGGACACAAGCCAGCCTTGTGACCCATCAGAATGAGGCTCCCGGTCACCTCAGCCCCCAGGGCACGTTGCCCCCAAGCCAACAGACAAAACGGCCTTATTCCTGGGCCAGAAGTGTAAGAGGAGCTGGGCTTTCCAGCCATCCATGTGGTGACTTCTGCTATGACGTCTTTCCATAGGGTGGACTCTGATGCCATACAAACGGACTCCCCCTGTCCCACAGAAGGAAAGCTTGCTGTTCAGAGAAACTCCCAAGTCCCAGCCTGGGAAGACCTCATGGCCTCATGAGGCCACACCTCCACTCGTCGGCCATCATGGACACAAACTCCAGCGTGAGCGACCATCTGACATGTGCCCTGAATCAGGTGCTAGAGATCTCGAGTCAGACGCCACACATTGCAAATTCCAGGTTCTCAGCACTGAACTGGACTGGCGGTTGTGCGTTCAGAATTCTGTCCTCACCTTCCTGAGCAGCAAGCCCTTGATATTGTTCATTCAGGAGCCCCAAGGGAGTCTTCTTCTTGCCCTCCAGAAAGAAGAAGGGCCCTAGGGGTCTGCTCAACCTGCACGGACCTTGAAAACACCTCAATATCCTAGGCTGCCCTGTGCACTAATGCTCTGTCTACCACAGCCTGAGCCCCCATCTCCCATCAGCCACATAGGTAGCGGGCCCCATATCCTGCAGGTGGGACCTGACATGGCCAGAGACTCTCAACTCTACTGGACTTATGTACTCAGGCGTCTGTGCCCAGACCACAGCTCAAATTGCGGCCTATAGGGGAACCTCAAACATAAAAGATCACTCCTCTTTCCCCACGAAGGGAAAAGCTAGCTGTGGGGATGGGGGTCTAACACTCAGAGTGGGAGCCAGCTGCATGGCCCATGAGACCACGCCAACCCAGGAGGGCTAACCTGGCTACAAAGAAGCATTGTGAGTCTCAGCCTGAGTTGATTTCAAACCACCCCCTGGCTAGCTGGACCAGGAGCCCCCATATTGGGCCTGACATGCCCCTAGGCCCCAGTCCTCACCCTCAGTCAGGTTCTCCAAACACCCATACCCAGAAGCCAACTCTGGAATCCCTGCTATGGTTGGACTGCTAAGGCGGAAAATAACACTCTTCCCTTCCACCGGAAAGACATCAAACCCTTGGGAGCTGAGCAGAATCCTCACAGAGGCAGAATCACCCATGGCCCATTAGGCTAACACTAAATTCTGTGGCCAAGTGAGACACAAAACCCAGACAGAGAAGCCTGCGCTCCCGCCTCCCCATTGCCCTTATGTAAGATCATGCAGCACTGCCCTCACCGCCTGCCATCACCTCGCCCCTAACCCTATTATGAGTTTGTGTTTGCAGACTTTTGTCCCCAAAACCCTGGCCAACAGACCATCCAGGATGGGGCCTCTGGAGCCATAGCACAGGACACTGTATGCCCACTTGAAGGAAAATCTGCCCGTTACA
The DNA here is from genome assembly GCF_922984935.1 of Meles meles. Lineage (NCBI taxonomy): Eukaryota > Metazoa > Chordata > Mammalia > Carnivora > Mustelidae > Meles > Meles meles. The sequence continues at coordinate 968,273 of NC_060081.1, forward strand.
TTTGCATAAACCCTCAGATTAGGAGACACATGCAATGCCCCTGAGCCCGCTGCAAATTTGTGGCCGCCTTGTAAAAAAGGCTCATTCAGAAACATGACAGATAACTACCTTCAGGCAGACACCCAGGTCAATGACCCTGAGTCAGAAGATGGAACCTGCTCTACCCCTATGACCTCAACAGAACCCTAGCATAGGTTTGCAGGCATCTGTTTCCAGAGGCAAACTCTAGAATACCAACATATGATCCAGCATTTGATCCCTGAGCAACAACACAGAACACCTCTTGTCCCCAGAAGGCAACCTGGCTCTTGGCAGCTGAGTCCAACCCTCAGGGGAGGAGAATCCTGCATGGTGCCTGAGCCCCCGCCATATTCTAAGGTCTTCCTGGACACAAGCCAGCATTGTGACCCATCAGAATGAGGCTCCCTGTCACCTCAGCCCCTGGGGCATTTTGCCACAGAGACACCAGATCAGAACGACCTTGTTCCTGGGCTGGAAGTCTAAGCAGATCTGGGCTTTCCAGGCATCCATGCAGTGACTTCTGCTACCACGTCTTTATATGGGGGACCTTGTTGCCATCAAAACGGACTCCCCCTGTCCCGCAGAAGGAAAGCTTGTTGTTCGGAGCAGCTCACAAGCCGCATCCTGGGAAGACCTCCATGGCCTCATGAGGCCACCCCTCAATTCGTCGGCCATCATGGACACAAACACCAGCGTGAGTGACCATTTGACATGTGCCCTGACTCAGGTGCTGGAGATCTCGAGTCAGATGCTGCACATTGGAAATGCCATGTGCTCGGCACTGTACTGAACTGGCGCTTGTGTGGTCAGAATTCTGTCCTCACCCACTTGGCACGACAGCCTTCCAGAATGTTCATTCGAGATCCCAAAGCAGACTTCTGTCTGCCTTCCAGACAGAAGGAGGGCCCTTGAGGTCTGCCCAGAATCCCCATGTGAGGATCACCATGCTAAAACTTCTAAGGCACTCCAATGTCCTAGGCCGCCCTGTGCACTAATGCTCTGTCTGACACAGCCTGAGCCCCAGCCTCCCATCTGCCCCACACATAGTGGGCCCTGTATCCTGCAGGTTGACGTTCCAAGGACAGAGGATGTTATCTCTACCCAACCTGTGTATTCAGGGTTCTGTGCCCAGATCATACTCAAATTCCGGCCTATGGGGGAATCTCAATCATCAAAGAGCACTCCTCCTTCCCCTCGTAGGGAAAGCCTTGCTGTGAGGATGCATATCTAACCCTTAGAGTGGGAGACAGCTGCATGGCTCATCAGATCATGCCCACCCAGGAGGGCTGCACTGGGCACAAACAGGCATTGGGACCCTAATCCTGAGCCCTCTTTCAAACCAGCACCTCGCTAGCTAGACTTGGAGCCCACTTATTGGGTTTGACATTACCCTAGGCACAAATCCTCACCCTTGGTCGGGTTCTCCAGACACCCGGACCCAGAAGCTGAATCCGAATCCCTGCTATGGCGGGACCCGTGAGACGGAAAACAGTACTATGCCCTTCCCCCGAAAGACATCAAACCTTTGGGAGCCGGGCAGAAACCTCACAAAGGCAGAATCCCCTATGGGCCCATGAGGCTACCACTACATTCTGTGGTCAACCAAGACAAACAAACCAGACAGAATAGCCTGCGCTCCCGCCTCCACATCGCCCTCATTTCAGATCCTGCGGCACTAACTTCAAGGTATGCAGATCAGGCCTGCTATCACTTTGCCCCGAAGCCTATCCTGAGTTGGTGTTTGCAGACTTTTGTTCTCGAAGCCATGGCCGACAGACCCTTGAGGATGGGCCCTCTATAGCCACATAATTCTGTCCATCAGATTTGCACAAACCCTCCAGATTGGGGGACACCAATGACCCTGAGCCCACTCCAAATTCTTTGGCCGCCTTGGAGAAAAGGCACATCTGGACACATGCCAGACACCTACCACCAGGCAGACACCCAGGTCAATGGCGCTGAGTCAGAAGATGGAACCTGACATACCCCTAGGACCTCAACGGAACCCGAGCTTAGGATTGCAAGCATCTGCCTCCAGAGGCAAACTCTGGAATACCTACATATTGTCCAACACCTGATCCCTGAGCCACAAAACAGAACACCTCCAGTCCCCAGAATGCAACCTGGCTCTTGGGAGCTGCATCCACCCTCAGGGGAGGAGAATCCTGCATGGCACCTGAGCCCCCGCCACATTCTAAGGTCTCCCTGGACACAAGAAAGCATTGTTTCCCATCAGAATGAGACTCACTGTTACCTCAGCCACCTGGGCACTTTGCCCAAGATCCACCAGATCAAAACGACCTTGTTCCTGGGCTGGAAGGCTAAGCGGAGCTGGGCTTTCCAGGCATCCATGCGGTGACTTTTGCTATGAAGTATTTCCATATGGGGGACCCTGCTGCCACCCACACGGACTCCTGCTGTCCCGGAGATGGAAAGCTTGCTGTTCAGAGCAGCTCACAAGCCCCAGCCTGGGAAGATCTCCACGTTCTCATTAGGCCACCGCTCCATTCGTCAGCCATCATGGACACAAACGCCAGCGTGAGCGACCATCTGACACGTGCCCTGACTCAGGTGCTGGAGATATTGAGTCAGATGCTGCACATTGGAAATGCCATGTGCTCAGTACTGAACAGAACAGGCACTTGTGCATTCAAAATTCGGTCCTCACCCCCTTGGACCGCCAGCCTTCCAGATTGCTCATTCGGGATCCACAACACAGTCTTCTGCCTGCCCTCCAGAAAGTAGAAGTGCCCTAGGTGTCTTCCCAGAATCCCCACGTGAGGATAACCCTGCTGGTACCTCGAAGGCACCACAATGTCCTAGGTCGCCCTTTTTCCTAATGCTCTGTCTGACACAGCCTGAGCCCTGACCTCCCATCAGCCCCAGAGGTAGCGGGCTCCATATCCTGCAGGTGGGAGGTGCCAAGGCCAGAGACTGTCGTCTCTACCCATCTTGGTTATTCAGTGGTCTGTGCCCAGACCATAGCCCAAATCCCGGGATATGGGGGAAACTCAAGCATCAAAGAGCACTCCTCCTTCCCAACAATGGGAAAAGCTTGCTGTGGGGATGATGCTCTAACCCTTGGAATAGGAGCCAGCTGCATGGACCCTGAGACCACGCCCTCCCAGGAGGGCTTCCCTGGCCACAAACAGGCACTGTGACCCTCAGACTGAGCCCACTATCAAAACAGCCCCCTCGCTAATTGAACCAGGAGCCCGCATATCGGGCCTGACATGCCACAAGGCCCAAATCCTCACCCTTGGTCGGGTTCTCCAGGCGCCCGGATTCAGAAGCCGACTGTGGAATCCCTGCTATGGCGGGACCCCAGAGACAGAAAACAGCACTCTTCCCTTCCCCCCGAAAGACACCAAACCCTCGGGAACAGGGCAGAAAGAATCCTCACAGAGGCAGAAACTCCCATGGCTCCATGAGGCTATGCTACATTTAATGGCCAGCTGAGAACACACAACCCTGAGAGAAAAGCCCGCACTCCCGCCTTCCCATCCCCCTCACTTCAGATCCCAAGACACTGCCCTCACGGTCCATAGATCGGGCCTACCATAACTTCACCCCTAACCCTATCCTGAGTTTGTGTTTGCATACTTTTGTCCGCAAAGCCCTGACTGACAGGCCCTCCAGGATGGGGCCTCTGGAGGCACAGTGCAGGGCTCTGCCTGCCCACCCAAAGGAAACTCTGCCAGTCACTGTAGGGGTGGGCCAGGCCAGGTAGATGGAGACGGCTAATTAGTGGGGCAAGCATATATTTACTGAGGTGAGTTGCAATCCCATTGACCACCTGTGTGTGGGATGGGCTCAACCACCTCTATAAAGGCTGGTCTGTTAGCCTACAGCGGGGGGTAGCAGGAGGAGTTAGAGTAGCCAGTAGCAGTAGCCATTAGAGTAGCCATTAGGGGAGCCATTGGGAGCCGTTATGGTTATTGTAGGAGTGGCAGTGTTGGGGTTGTGGAGGGTGACAGCCTCCTTTTCATCATCAGGAACTTCAGGAGCATAGTGGGCAGCATTGCTGGGAGCCTCACTGCCCCGAGCAGCGGCACTACCGCAAGCGTCCTCGCTGCCTGAGCAGCGGCGCTGTCACTAGACAGTCGGGGAGCGGCCTCATCAGTAGCGGCCTCGTCCCGGGTAGCGGTCTCATCTGCAGTGGCCTTGATGTCTGAGCAGCAGCACTGTCACTAGACATTCGGGAGTGGCCTCGTCAGGAGCAGCCTCATTCCGGGTAGCATTCCTGTTCAGAGCGGCCTCATCGTGAGCGGCCCTGTCCGGAGTGGCCTGTGGTATAGTGAGGGTGTGGCAGGGATCCTCCAGGAGGGACCCAAGGGCAAGGAGGCGGTGGTCCCCAGCAAGGCTCAGGCATCTACCAGGCAGTTTTATTTCTAATGCATGGGGCTAGGCACCTACTGGTCAGTTTGGTTTCTAATGCATGGTGGGAAATAAAGCTTTGCTTGATTTTTGCTTTGTGTCAGTCTTGTTCCTTTGATCGCAGACCCTAACATTGGGGGCTTGTCCGGGATCAAAGGACGAGAACCGATCCAGCATCGGAATTTCTGGAAAAAGCCTCTATTGAGATCTTGTCTGTCTGTCTGGTTGCGGAGCTCCAGGGTAAAACCCACTGGGGGGAAGCTGGATGCGGCCATGCTCCCCAGGGCTGGAGTGGATGTGGGGATGCCCCAACCCTCTGCTGGAAGATCAACAGGGGGTTCAAGTCCCCCCTGGGCGTTTGGGGGGTTTGAGCCCCCCTAGATGGTCAGGGGGTTCGAGTCCCCCTAGGCATACAGGGGGATCGTGTCCCGTAGGCAGTTGGGGGGTTCAAGTCCCCTAGGCGTACAGGGGGTTTGAGTCCCCCTAGGCGGTTGGAGGATTCGAATTCCCCTAGATAGTTGGGGTGTTTGTGTCCCCCTAGACATATGGGAGGTTTGAGTCCCCCTAGATGTACGGGGGGTTCAAGTACCCCTAGACGGTCGGGAGCACCAAGAAAGTCCCCACCAGCAGCAGGCTCTGGATGGGGATTGCTGGGCCTGTGGTTGTCTCTGGCTAGTTTTTTTATTGTCTGTTGTGTTGTTTGTTGTATTTGAAGAAATGGGACAAATAGGGAGTAAGGGACCTGTGACATCCGTAGGTCTTGTTCTCAAACATTTCAAGGTTTCCAAGGTAAAGCCACGCAGTCAGGTGACAAGGTTTACCCAGGAAAAATAGAAACACTCTGTCAATTAGGGTGACCCATTTTCTCCACAGGGTGGCCGCCGGAAGGAACATTTGTTTTGGTTCAGATCTATTCTACCCTGAGTGAGGTCTTTGATCTACATTGAGACCAAATACCGTACATTGTGGCCTGGCAATATCTGATAGAAGAACCACCGTCATGGCTCAAGTCCCACCGTTACCCTGCTAATGAAACCATCTCTCTCCCTCTAAGGCTGGTCAGAGCACCTAAACCGGAACAGACAGATGAGGGGGAGTCAGGGAAGAAGACCATCCTACGTCCATCAGATGTGGAGGATGTGGAATTCCCCCCCCCATCTGTTCACTAAATCTGACACTCGGACCCAAGATGTCTTTACCAGTCCATCTCATACGCAGTCAGGGTCCTCCCCTTTTCCTCTATCCCCCTCTATCCTATCCGATTCCCGAAGGATTCAAGAATTCACCCACTATTTTTGACGAGACCCTACACGAGGATTTGCATGAGTACAGAACCTCCAACCCAGGAGTCACTCTGGTAGAGTATGTTGATGACTTGCTGATAGCCGCTGAGGACTATGAGTCATGCTTGTGGGGGACAAGAGCTCTCTTACAGACTCTACAGGAAAAAGGGTATTGGGTGTCAGCAAAGAAAGCACAGCTCTGTCAGAGCCATGTCACTTATCTAGGATTTGATCTTCATGAGGGAGTGCGTTCACTGTCTGAGTCCAGGAAACAGGTGATCACCCAATATCTCCGCCCCACCATGTCCCAACAATTGAGGTTTCTGTTGCTAAGACTAAAGAATGATTATTGAACAGCCAGAGGTCATGACCAAGATCAACAGACAAGATATCAAGGCACAGAAGACTTCAATGCCATCTAAACGACATCTGTAGTTGACAGCAGAGTATGTATTCTTTTTAGTTGCATGTGGAATATTCACCATGATAAACAGTATTCTGGATAAACTAAATCTTCACAAATGTAAAAGAACTGAAGTCATGCCAAGCATTTTCATTACCAGAATTGAACTAAATTAGAAAAAAAAATAGCAAAGATATTTAGCAAGTGAATAATAATAAATAAATAAATAAAATTTAAATAAAATAAATAAAATTTAATAATAAATAATAATAATAATAAATAATATATAATAAATAAATAAATAATAATAAATAATAAATAAATAAATAAATAAATAAAAATTAAACAACTGGTATGTAATCAATCCATGAGTCAATGAGGAAGTCTCAAATGAAATTGGAGGATATTTTCAATTGAACAAAAGGGGAAATACAGGATATTAATTTATAAGATACAGCCACAGCAGAAGGGAAAGTAATTAAAGAGAGAGGAGAAATATTGGCTCTCCTCCAGGTTATTTGGGACCCAAAAGAGGTAGCTGTTATGCATTGCCTGGGACACCAAAAGGGGACTGATCTGATTTTAAAAGGAAACCAATTAGCAGATCAAGCCACAAAGCAAGCAGCGCGAGAAACAGACAAGAACTGGTTACACTCCTGTCTCCAGCCCTAGCAGAAAAACCGAACTATTCAGAAAAAAATTTAAAGTATTTATAGAAATGGGTTAAATTGGACTATGAAGGGGACTGGGCTAAGACTGAAGCAGGAAAGAAAATTCTTCCTCGAAAACTAGGCAAAAAGTTAGTAGACCAGTTACATCAGGGTATTCATTTGGGGATACACAAACTCAAGGAGCATATAGGCAAGCAGTTCCAGGTTTCTAAATTAGGGCATATGGTTCAGGATGTAGTTGATAGATGTGCTCAATGCCAGGCAGTTTATGAGGGAAGAACTTAAATGGGGAAGAGGGAAAAGAAAAAGAGGTAAGGAACCAGGAATTTATTGGGAAATAGATTTTACAAAAATGAAACCTGGAAAATATGGGCACAAGTACATGTTCGTTTTTGTAGATGCATTTTTAGGTTGGGTGGTGGCTTTTCCCACCAAACATGAGACAGCATGAGTGGTAGCCAAAAAGCTATTAGAAGAAATAATCCCTAGGTTTGGGCTGCCTCTCTCAATTGGGTCAGACAATGGCCTTGCATTTGTGAATTCAATCTTACAGGCATGGCCAAAGCTGTGGGCCCTAATTGGAAACTACATTGTGTCCACTGGCCCCAGAGTTCCAGGCAAGTAGAGAGAATGACCCGGACTCTTAAAGAGACCTTGACAAAACTAATTCTGGAGACTGGCGGTGGATGGGTGGATCTCCTTCCTTTCGCCCTCCTCAGGGCTAGATGTACACCCTATTTAAGCAAGGTGACCACATTTGAAATAATGTTTGGTAGACACCCCCCCCATCGTCGACTACAATAGGTAGTATTGCAGAAATGCCCTTGCAGAAATGACCGATCAATCTGTACTCCAGTCACTGCAGGCATTTCATTCTGTCTTTAAAAAAGCCCACTCAGGGATCCGGACTCCCGACACTGGGACAGAGATGGAGGTGGAACCATATCCTTACCAGCCCGGGGACTTGGTTTGGATATGTCGCTATCAAGTGGGAAACTTGGAGCCTCCCTGGAAGGGACCATTTACTGTTATCTTGACCACCCCCATGGCAGTAAAAGTAGAAGGCATTAGGGCCTGGATTCTTGCGGGTCACGTCAAACGAGCCGAGGATGATGACACCCCCAGAGATGGAAGCTGCAGCCGACAGACCCCACTGACCATGGACTAAAGCTAAGTCTACAAAAACTGTGAGTTTATTGTTGCTCCTATTGTTACCTGTTCATGTAAAGTATAGGTGGGAAATTAGATGAACGGAATTAGGAAAAAATGGAAAAGGTTATACAAAGTTGAATGGCTAACAAAGTGTTGAATGTGCACTACTGTTACTTTTTGGCTCCAGTATTACATGCTCAGTATAAGCCCCTTACAATAGGAGAACATAGGATTGGTTGAAAAGTCAAGGATTTGACTAATTTCTAAAAAAAAAAGGAGGGAATGTAGTGGCGGGCAAGGCCAGCTAGATAGAGACGGCCATCACTGGAGCATGCATGTATTTACTGAGGTGAGTTGCAATCCCATTGGCCATCTGTGTGTGGGCCGGGCTCAACCACCTCTATAAAGGCTGGTCTGTGAGGCTGCGGGGGTGGTGGAGAGTAGCAGGAGGAGTTAGAGTAGCCTGTAGCAGGAGCCATTAGAGTAGCCATTACAGAAGCCATTGGGAGCAGTTAGGGTAGTGGTAGGAGTGGTATTGATGGTGTTGTGGAGGGTTTCAGCGCCCTTTTCATCATCGGGAGCGTTAGGAGTGGCATTTCTGGGAGCCTCACTGCCCCAAGCAGTGGCCCCGCCGCAAGCGGCCTCACCACCCGAGCAGCGGTGCTGTCACTAGATGGTCGGAGAGTGGCCTTGCTAGCAGTGGCCTCATCGTGAGTGGCCTCGTCAGGAACGACCTGTGGTACAGTGAGGGTGAGGCAGGGAGCCTCCAGGTTGGACCCCATGGCAAGGAGGCGGTGGCCCCCAGCAAGGATCAGGCACCTACCAGTCAGTTTGATTTCTAATGCATGGGGCTCGGGCACCTACTAGTCAGATTGATTTCTAATGCATGCGGCTCGGGCACCTACCAGTCAGTTTGGTTTCTGATGCATGTCACGAAATAAAGCTTTGCTTGATTTTCACTTTTTGTCAGTCCTGTTCCTTTCATCACGGACACTAACAGTCGGAACAGATGGAAAACAGCACTTTTCCCATTCCCCAAGAAAGACACAAAACCCTTGGGAGCTGGGCAGAGTCTTCACAGAGGCAGAATCTCCCATGGCCCCATGAGGATATTGCTACAATCCATGGCCAAGAGAAACAAACAAACCAGACAGAAAGGTCTGCATTTCAGACTTCCTGTTGCCATCATTTCAGATCTCGCACCACTGTCCTCACAGTCCCCAGATGGGGCTTGCCATTACCTCGCCCAGAACCCTATCCCGAGTTTGTGTTTGCAGACTTTTGTCCCCAAAGCCCTGGCCGACAGGACCTCCAGGATGGGGCCTCTGGAGTCAGAGCGCAAGGCTCCGCCTGCACACCCGAAGGAAGCTCTGCCCGTCACATTTGCACAAACCCTCCAGATTGGGAGACAGCTGCAATGCCGCTGAGCCCAACCCAAATTCTTTCGCGTCCTTGGAAAAAATGCGCATTCGGACAGAGGCCAGACAACTACCTCCAGGCAGACACCCAGGTCAATGGCCCTGAGTCAGAAGATGCAACCTGACATACCCCCTGGACCTCAACGGAACCCTAGCTGAAGATTGTAGGCACTTGTCTCCAGAGGCAAACTCTGGAATACTACATGTGGTCCAACACTTGATCCCTGAGCCACAAACAAAACACCTGTCCCCAGAAGGCAACCTGGCTCTTGGGAGCTGAGTCCAACCTTCAGGGGAGGAGAGAATCCTGCATGGAGCTTGAGCCCCTGCCACATTCTAAGATCTCCCTGGACACAAGCCAGCATTGTGATCCATCAGAATGAGGCTTCCTGTCACCTCAGCCATCTGGGCACGTTGCCCCACAGCCACCAGATCGAAATGGCATTGTTTTTGGGCTGGGAGGCCTCCACGGACTCATGAGGCCAACACTACACTCGTCAGCCATCATGGGAACAAACTCCAGCATGATCGACCATCTGACACGTGACCTGACTCACCTGCAGGAGATCTTGTGTCAGACGCTGCACAGTGGAAATGTCACGTGCTCGGTACTGAACTGAACCGGCGATGGTGTATTCAGAATTCCGTCCTCAGCCTCCTGACCTGGAAGACCTCCAGATTGTTCATTTTGGATTGTTCATTTTGGAGCCACAATGCAGACTTCTGCCTGCCCTCCAGTAAGAAGAAGTGCCCTAGGTTTCTTCCCAGAATGCCCACGTGAGGATCAACCTGCACGGACCTCGATGGCACCCCAATGTCCTAGGTCTCCCTGTGCAGTAATGCTCTGTCTGACACAGCCTGAGCCCCGACCTCCCATCAGCCCTCCAGGTAGCTGGCCCTATATCCTTCCAGTGGGACCTGCCATGGCCAGAGACTTTCATTTCTACCCATCCTGGGTACTCAGGCGTCTCTGCCCAGACGATAGCCCCGCCTATATGGGAACCTCAAGCATAAGAGCTCACTCCTCCTTCCCCACGACGGGAAAAGCTTGCTGTGGGGATGGGGTTTTAACCCTCAGAGTGGGAGCCAGCTGCATGGCCCATGAGACCACGCCCACCCAGGAGGGCTGCCCTGGCCACAATTTGCATTGTGACCCTCAGCCTCTGCCCGCTTTCAAACCAGCTCCCTCGCTAACTGTACCAGGAGCCCACATATCAGCCCCTAGGCCCAAATCTTCACGCCAGGTCACTTTACCCAGGCGCTCTGACCCAAAAGCCGACTCTGGAATCCCTGCTATAACGGGACCACTGAGACTGATAACAGCACTCTTCCCTTCCCTCCAAAAGACACCAAACCCTTGGGATCCAGGCAAAATCCTCACAGAGGCAGAAACCCCCATGGCCCCATGAGGCTACCACTACATTCCGTGGCCAACTGAGACACACAACCAAGGACAGAAAAGACTGTGCTCTCGCCTCCCCATCGCCCTCATTTCAGATCCCATGGGAATGCATTCACAGTCGGCAGATCGGGACTGCCGTCACCTCACTTCTAACCCTATCGAGAGTTTGTGTTTGCAGACTTTTGTCCGCAAGGCCTGGTGGACAGGCCCTGCAGGATGGGGCCTCTGGAGTCACAGTGCAGGTCTCTCTCTTCCTGCCCACCCAAAGGAAATTCTGCCTGTCACATTTGCACAAAGACTCCAGATTGAGAGACACCTTCAATGCCCCGGAGCCCACCCCAAATTCGTTAGCCGCCTTGTAAAAAAAAGGCACATCTGGACACATGCCAGACCCCTACCTCCAGACAGACACCCAGGTCAATGGCCCTGAGTCAGAAGATGGAACCTGACATAACCCTAGGACCTCAACGGAACCCTAGATTAGCCTTGCAGGCATCTGCCTCCAGAAGCAAACTCTGGCGTACCTAAATATGGTCCAACACTTGATCCTGAGCCATATAACAGAATACCTCTTGTACCCAGATGGCAACCTAGCTCTTGGGAGCTGCGTCCAACACTCAGGGGAGGAGAATACTGCATGGCGCCAGAGCCCCCGCCATATTTCAGGTCTACTTGGACACAAGCCAGCATTGTGACCCATCAGAATGAGGCTCCCTGTCACCTCAGCCCCATGGTAACTTTGCCCCAGAGGGACCAGATCCGAAGGGCCTTGTTACTGGTTTGGAAGACTAAGCAGAGCTGGGCTTTCCAGGCATCCATGAGGTGACTTCTGCACGATGTCTGTCCATATGGCGGACCCTGGTGCCATCCAAACGGACTCCCCCTGTCCCGCGGAAGGAAAGCCTGCTGTTTGGAACAGCTCCCAAGCCCCAGCCTAGGAAGACATCCATGGACTCAGGAGGCCACCCCTCCAATCGTCGGCCATCATGGACACACACTCCAGCATGAGCGACCATCTGACCCGTGCCCTGATTCAGGTGCTGGAGATCTCAAGTCAGACACTGCATATTGGCAATACCAGAATCCCCACGTGAGGATCAACCTGCATGGACCTCGACGGCACCCCAATGTCCTAGGCCATACTGTGCACTAATGCTCTGTCTGACAAAACCTGAGCCCCGACCTCCCATCAGCCCCCCATGTAGAGGGACCCATATTCTTCCGATGGGACCTTCCATGGCCAGTGACTGTCATCTTTTTTTTTTCCCATTTTATTTATTTTTTCAGTGTAACAGTATTCATTCTTTTTGCACAACACCCAGTGCTCCATGCAAAATGTGCCCTCCCCATTACCCACCACCTGTTCCCCCAAATTCCCACCCCTGACCCTTCAAAACCCTCAGGTTGCCCCAACCTCCCACCCCTGACCCTTCAAAACCCTCAGGTTGTTTTCCACAGTCCATAGACTCTTATGGTTCGCCTCCCCTCCCCAATGTCCATAGCCCGCTCCCCCTCTCCCAATCCCACCTTCCCCCAGAAACCCCCAGTTTGTTTTGTGAGATTAAGAGTCATTTATGGTTTGTCTCCCTCCCAATCCCATCTTGTTTCATTTATTCGTCTCCGATCCCCCTACCCCCCCATGTTGCTTCTCCATGTCCCCATATCAGGGAGATCATATGATAGTTGTCTTTCTCCGATTGACTTATTTCACTAAGCATGATACGTTCTAGTTCCATCCACGTCGTTGCAAATGGCAAGATTTCATTTCTTTTGATGGCTGCATAGTATTCCATTGTGTATATATACCACTTCTTCTTTATCCATTCATCTGTTGATGGACATCTAGGTTCTTTCCATAGTCTGGCTATTGTAGACATTGCTGCTATAAACATTCGGGTACACGTGCCCCTTCGGATCACTACGTCTGTATCTTTAGGGTAAATACCCAGTAGTGCAATTGCTGGGTCATAGGGTAGTTCTATTTTCAACATTTTGAGGAACCTCCATGCTGTTTTCCAGAGTGGTTGCACCAGCTTGCATTCCCACCAACAGTGGAGGAGGGTTCCCCTTTCTCCACATCCTCGCCAGCATCTGTCATTTCCTGACTTGTTAATTTTAGCCATTCTGACTGGTGTGAGGTGATATCTCATTGTGGTTTTGATTTGTATTTCCCTGATGCCGAGTGACGTGGAGCACTTTTTCATGTGTCTGTTGGCCATCTGGATGTCTTCTTTGCAGAAATGTCTGTTCATGTCCTCTGCCCATTTCTTGATTGGATTTTTTGTTCTTTGGGTGTTGAGTTTGCTAAGTTCCTTATAGAGTTTGGATACTAGCCCTTTATCTGATATGTCATTTGCCAATATCTTCTCCCATTCTGTCAGTTGTCTTTTGGTTTTGTGAACTGTTTCCTTTGCTGTGCAAAAGCTTTTGATCTTGATGAAATCCCAATAGTTCATTTTGGCCCTTGCTTCCCTTGCCTTTGCCGTTGTTCCTAGGAAGATGTTGCTACGGCTGAGGTCGAAGAGGTTGCTGCCTGCATTCTCCTCAAGGATTTTGATGGAATCCTTTCTCACATTGAGGTCCTTCATCCATTTGGAGTCTATTTTCGTGTGTGGTGTAAGGAAGTGGTCCAATTTCATTTTTCTGCATGTGGCTGTCCAATTTTCCCACCACCATTTATTGAAGAGGCTGTCTTTTTTCCATTGGACATTCTTTCTTGCTTTGTCGAAGATTAGTTGACCACAGAGTTGAGGGTCGATTTCTGGGCTCTCTATTCTGTTCCACTGATCTATGTGTCTGTTTTTGTGCCAGTACCATGCTGTCTTGATGATGACAGCTTTGTAATAGAGCTTGAAGTCCGGAATTGTGATGCCACCAACTTTGGCTTTCTTTTTCAATATTCCTTTGGCTATTCGAGGTCTTTTCTGGTTGCATATAAATTTTAGGATTATTTGTTCCATTTCTTTGAAAAAAATGGATGGTATTTTGATAGGGATTGCATTAAATGTGTAGATTGCTTTAGGTAGCATAGACATTTTCACAATATTTATTCTTCCAATCCAGGAGCATGGAACATTTTTCCATTTCTTTGTGTCTTCCTCAATTTCTTTCATGAGTACTTTATAATTTTCTGTGTATAGATTCTTAGTCTCTTTGGTTAGATTTATTCCTAGGTATCTTATAGTTTTGGGTACAATTATAAATGGGATTGACTCCTTAATTTCTCTTTCTTCAGTCTTGTTGTTGGTGTACAGAAATGCAACTGATTTCTGTGCATTGATTTTATATCCTGACACTTTACTGAATTCCTGTACAAGTTCTAGCAGTTTTGGAGTGGAGTCTTTTGGGTTTTCCACATATAGTATCATATCATCTGCGAAGAGTGATAGTTTGACTTCTTCTTTACCCATTTGGATGCCTTGAATTTCTTTTTGTTGTCTGATTGCTGAGGCTAGGACTTCTAGTACTATGTTGTATAGCAGTGGTGATAATGGACATCCCTGCCATGTTCCTGACCTTAACGGAAAAGCTTTCACTCTTTTTGCACAACACCCAGTGCTCCATGCAAAACGTGCCCTCCCCATTACCCACCAACTGTTCCCCCAACCTCCCACCCCTGAACCTTCAAAACCCTCAGGTTGCCCCAACCTCCCACCCCTGACCCTTCAAAACCCTCAGGTTGTTTTTCAGAGTCCATAGTCTCTTATGGTTCGCCTCCCCTCCCCAATGTCCATAGCCCGCTCCCCCTCTCCCAATCCCACCTCCCCCCAGCAACCCCCAGTTTGTTTTGTGAGATTAAGAGTCATTTATGGTTTGTCTCCCTCCCAATCCCATCTGGTTTCATTTACTCTTCTCCTATCCCCCTACCCCCCATGTTGCTTCTCCATGTCCTCATATCAGGGAGATCATATGATAGTTGTCTTTCTCCGATTGACTTATTTCACTAAGCATGATACGCTCTAGTTCCATCCACGTCGTCGCAAATGGCATGATTTCATTTCTTTTGATGGCTGCATAGTATTCCATTGTGTATATATACCACTTCTTCTTTATCCATTCATCTGTTGATGGACATCTAGGTTCTTTCCATAGTCTGGCTATTGTAGACATTGCTGCTATAAACATTCGGGTACACGTGCCCCTTCGGATCACTATGTTTGTATCTTTAGGGTAAATACCCAGTAGTGCAATTGCTGGGTCATAGGGTAGTTCTATTTTCAACATTTTGAGGAATCTCTATGCTGTTTTCCAGAGTGGTTGCACCAGCTTGCATTCCCACCAACAGTGGAGGAGGGTTCCCCTTTCTCCACATCCTCGCCAGCATCTGTCATTTCCTGACTTGTTAAATTTAGCCATTCTGACTGGTGTGAGGTGATATCTCATTGTGGTTTTGATTTGTATTTCCCTGATGCCGAGTGACGTGGAGCACTTTTTCATGTGTCTGTTGGCCATCTGGATGTCTTCTTTGCAGAAATATCTGTTCATGTCCTCTGCCCATTTCTTGATTGGATTGTTTGTTCTTTGGGTGTTGAGTTTGCTAAGTTCCTTATAGAGTTTGGATACTAGCCCTTTATCTGATATGTCGTTTGCAAATATCTTCTCCCATTCTGTCAGTTGTCTTTTGGTTTTGTGAACTGTTTCCTTTGCTGTGCAAAAGCTTTTGATCTTGATGAAATCCCAATAGTTCATTTTGGCCCTTGCTTCCCTTGCCTTTGCCGTTGTTCCTAGGAAGATGTTGCTACGGCTGAGGTCGAAGAGGTTGCTGCCTGCATTCTCCTCAAGGATTTTGATGGATTCCTTTCTCACATTGAGGTCCTTCATCCATTTGGAGTCTATTTTCGTGTGTGATGTAAGGAAGTGGTCCAATTTCATTTTCCTGCATGTGGCTGTCCAATTCTCCCAGCACCATTTATTGAAGAGGCTGTCTTTTTTCCATTGGACATTCTTTCCTGCTTTGTCAAAGATTAGTTGACCATAGAGTTGAGGGTCGATTTCTGGGCTCTCTATTCTGTTCCACTGATCTATGTGTCTGTTTTTGTGCCAGTACCCTGCTGTCTTGATGATGACAGCTTTGTAATAGAGCTTGAAGTCCGGAATTGTGATGCCACCAACTTTGGCTTTGTTCTCCAATATTCCTTTGGCTATTCGAGGTCTTTTCTGGTTCCATATAAATTTTAGGATTATTTGTTCCATTTCTTTGAAAAAAATGGATGGTATTTTGATAGGGATTGCATTAAATGTGTAGATTGCTTTAGGTAGCATAGACATTTTCACAATATTTATTCTTCCAATCCAGGAGCATGGAACATTTTTCCATTTCTTTGTGTCTTCCTCAATTTCTTTCATGAGTACTTTATAATTTTCTGTGTATAGATTCTTAGTCTCTTTGGTTAGGTTTATTCCTAGGTATCTTATAGTTTTGGGTACAATTGTAAATGGGATTGACTCCTTAATTTCTCTTTCTTCAGTCTTGTTGTTGGTGTACAGAAATGCAACTGATTTCTGTGCATTGATTTTATATCCTGACACTGTACTGAATTCCTGTACAAGTTCTAGAAGTTTTGGAGTGGAGTCTTTTGGGTTTTCCACATATAGTATCATATCATCTGCGAAGAGTGATAGTTTGACTTCTTCTTTACCAATTTGGATGCCTTTAATTTCTTTTTGTCGTCTGATTGCTGAGGCTAGGACTTCTAGTACTATGTTGAATAGCAGTGGTGATAATGGACATCCCTGCCGTGTTCCTGACCTTAACGGAAAAGCTTTCAGTTTTTCTCCATTGAGAATGATATTTGCGGTGGGTCTTTCATAGATGGCTTTGATAATATTGAGGTATGTGCCCTCTATCCCTACACTTTGAAGAGTTTTGATCAGGAAGGGATGCTGTACTTTGTCAAATGCTTTTTCAGCATCTATTGAGAGTATCATATGGTTCTTGTTCTTTCTTTTATTAATGTGTTCTATCACATTGATTGATTTACGGATGTTGAACCAACCCTGCAGCCCTGGAATAAATCCCACTTGATTGTGGTGAATAATCCTTTTAATGTACTGTTGAATCTTATTGGCTAGTATTTTGGAGAGAATTTTTGCGTCTGTGTTCATCAAGGATATTGGTCTGTAGTTCTCTTTTTTGGTGGGATCCTTGTTTGGTTTTGGGATCAAGGTGATGCTGGCCTCATAAAATGAGTTTGGAAGTTTTCCTTCCATTTCTATTTTTTGGAACAGTTTCAGGAGAATAGGAATGAGTTCTTCTTTAAATGTTTGGTAGAGTTCCCCTGGGAAGCCGTCTGGCCCTGGGCTTTTGTTTGTTTGGAGATTTTTGATGACTGTTTCAATCTCCTTACTGGTTATGGGCCTGTTCAGGTTTTCTATTTCTTCCTGGTTCAGTTGTGGTAGTTTATATGTCTCTAGGAATGCATCCATTTCTTCCAGATTGTCCAATTTGTTGGCGTAGAGTTGCTCATAGTATGTTCTTATAATTGTCTGTATTTCTTTGGTGTTAGTTGTGATCTCTCCTCTTTCATTCATGATTTTATTGATTTGGGTCCTTTCTCTTTTCTTTTTGATGAGTCTGGCCAGGGGTTTATCAATCTTATTGATTCTTTCAAAGAACCAGCTCCTAGTTTCATTGATTTTTTCTATTGTTTTTTGGTTTCTATTTCGTTGATTTCTGCTCTGATCTTTATGATTTCTCTTCTCCTGCTGGGTTTAGGGTTTCTTTCTTGTTCTTTCTCCAGCTCCTTTACGCATAGGGTTAGGTTGTGTACTTGAGACCTTTCTTGTTTCTTGAGAAAGACTTGTACCGCTATATATTTTCCTCTCAGGACTGCCTTTGCTGTGTCCCACAGATTTTGAACTGTTGTGTTTTCATTATCATTTGTTTCCATGAATTTTTTCAATTCTTCTTTAATTTCCTGGTTAACCCATTCATTCTTTTGAAGGATGCTGTTTAGTCTCCATGTATTTGGGTTCTTTCCAGCTTTCTTCTCGTGATTGAGTTCTAGCTTCAGAGCATTGTGGTCTGAAAATATGCAGGGAATGATCCTAATCTTTTGATACCAGTTGAGACCTGATTTGTGACCCAGGATGTGATCTATTCTGGAGAAGGTTCCATGTGCACTAGAGAAGAATGTGTATTCTGTTGCTTTGGGATGACATGTTCTGAATATATCTGTGATGTCCATCTGGTCCAGTGTGTCATTTAAGGCCTTTATTTCCTTGTTGATCTTTGGCTTGGATGATCTGTCCATTTCAGTGAGGGGAGTGTTCAAGTCCCCTACTATTATTGTATTATTATTGATGTGTTTCTTTGATTTTGTTATTAATTGGTTGATATAGTTGGCTGCTCCCACGTTAGGGGCATAGATATTTAAAATTGTTAGATCTTCTTGTTGGACAGACCCTTTGAGTAGGATATAGTGTCCTTCCTCATCTCTTATTATAGTCTTTGGCTTAAAATCTAATTGATCTGATATAAGGATTGCCACCCCAGCTTTCTTCTGATGCCCATTAGCATGGTAAATTGTTTTCCACCCCCTCACTTTAAATCTCGAGCTGTCTTCGCGTCTAAAATGAGTTTCTTGTAGGCAACATACTGATGGGTTTTGTTTTTTTATCCATTCTGATACCCTGTGTCTTTTGATTGGGGCATTTAGCCCATTAACATTTAGGGTAACTATTGATACATATGAATTTAGTGCCATTATTAGCCTGTAAGGTGACTGTTACTGTATATTGTCTCTGTACCTTTCTGATCTATTACTTTTAGGTTCTCTCTTTGCTTAGAGGACCCCTTTCAATATTTCCTGTAGAGCTGGTTTGGTGTTCGCAAATTCTTTCAGTTTTTGTTTGTCCTGGAAGCTTCTTATCTCTCCTTCTATTTTCAATGATAGCCTACCTGGATAGGGTATTCTTGGCTGCATGTTTTTCTCGTTGAGTGCTCTGAATATATCATGCCAGCTCTTTCTGGCCTGCCAGGTCTCTGTGGATATGTCTGCTGCAAATCTAATATTTTTACCATTGTATGTTACAGACTTCTTTTCCCGGGCTGCTTTCAGGATTTTCTCTTTGTCACTAAAACTTGTAAATTTTACTATTAGGTGACGGGGTGTGGACCTATTCTTGTTGACTTTGAGGTGGGTTCTCTGCATCTCCTGGATTTTGATGCTTGTTCCCTTTGCCATATTAGGGAAATTCTCTCCAATGATTCTCTCTAATAGACCTTCTGCTCCCCTCTCTGTTTCTTCTTCTTCTGGAATCCCAATTATTCTAATGTTGTTTCGTCTTATGGTGTCACTTATCTCTCGAATTCTCCCCTCATGGTCCAGTAGCTGTTTGTCCCTCTTTTGCTCGGCTTCCTTATTCTCTGTCATTTGGTCTTCTACATCACTAATTCTTTCTTCTGCCTCATTTATCCTAGCAGTGAGAGCCTCCATTTTTGATTGCACCTCATTAATAGCTTTTTTGATTTCAACTTGGTTAGATTTTAGTTCTTTAATTTCTCCAGAAAGGGCTTTAATATCTCCAGAGAGGGTTTCTCTAATATCTTCCATGCCTTTTTCGAGCCCGGCTAGGATGTTCAGAATCGTCATTCTGAACTCTTGATCTGACATATTACCCATGTCTGAGTTGATTAGGTCCCTAGCCTTCGGTACTGTCTCTTGTTCTTTTGTTTGTGGTGATTTTTTCCGCCTTGTCATTTTGTCCAGATAAGAGGATATGAAGGAGCAAATAAACTACTAAAAGGTGGCAAAGACCCCGGAAAAATGCGCTGTAACCAAATCAGAAGAGACCCCAAATTGTGGGGGAGAGAAAGGGGATAAAAACAGGTTCTTTCAGAAAGTGGTTGATTTTCTGTTTCTAGAGTTGCTGTTCTTCCCGCAACAATGCCCTCATGGACCGCAGATCGGGCCTGTCATCACCTCGAACGAAGACAGTCATCTCTACCAAACCTGGGTATTCAGGCGTCTGTTCCCAGACCATTGCTCAAATACCGGCCTATGGGGGAACCTCAAGCATCAAAGAGCAATCCTCCATCCCCACCATGGAAAAGCTTACTGTGGGTATGGGTGTCTAACCCTCAGAGTGGGAGCCAGCTGCATGGCCCATGAAAACATGGAAACACAGGAGGAGTGCCCTGGCCACAAACAGACATTATGACCATCAGCATGAGCCTGCTTTCGAACCAGCCCCTTTGCCAGCTGGACCAGGAGCCCGCATAAAGGGCCCTACATGCCCCTAGTCCCAAATCATCACCCTTGCTCTGGTTCTTTAGGACCCCGTACCCAGAAGCCGAATCTGGAATCTTTGCTATGGTGGGACCCCTGAGACACAAAACAGCACTCTTCCCTTCCACCAGAAAGACACCAAACTCTTGGGAGCCATGCAGAATCGCACAGAGGCAGAATCTTCCATGGCCACATGAGGCTACCGCTACATGTGTCTCCGTGGCCAACCGAGACACACAACCCAGACAGAAAAGCCTGCGCTCCCCCCTCCCCGTTGAACTAATTTCAGATCACGCAGCACTGCCCTCATGGTCCAAATATTGGTCTGCCATTACCTCGCCCCTAACCCTATCCTGAGTTTGTGTTTGCATATTTTGTCCCCAAAGCCCTGGTCGACAGGCCCTCCAGGATGGGGTCTCTGGAACCACAGTGCAGGACTCTGTCTGCCCACTTGAAGGAAACTCTGCCCATCACATTTGCATAAACCCTCCAGATTGGGAGACATCTGCAAAGCCCGTGAGCCAATTGCAAATTTGTTGGCCTCCTTGGAAAAAAGGCGCATTCGGACAAAGGCCTGAAACCTACCTCCATGCAGACACCCAGGTAAATGGCCCTGTGCCAGAAGATGGAACCTGAAATACCCCTAGCACCTCAATGGAACACTAGCTGAGCTTTGTCGGCATCTGTCTCCAGAGGCAAACTCTGGAATACCTACCAATGATCCAACACTTGATCCCTGGGCCACACACCAGAACACGTCCTGTCCCCAGAAGGCAACATGGCTCTTGGGAGCTGTGTCTAACCCTCAAGGGAGTAGAATCCTGCAAGGCGCCTGAGCAACCGCCACATTCTAAGGTGTCCCTGGACAAAAGCCAGCATTGTGACCCATCAGAAAGAGGCTCCGTTTCACCTCAGCCCCCTGGTAACTTTGACCCAGAGCCACCAGATTGAAACTGCCTTGTTCCTGGGCTGGAAGGCTAAGCGGAGCTGGGCTTTCCAGGCATTCATGCGGTGACTTCTGCTACATCTTCCCTAACGGGTGACCCTGGTGCCACCAAAACTGACACCCCCTGTCCCACAGAAGAAATCTTGCTGTTCGGAACAGCTCACAGGCCCCAGACTGCAATGACCTACATGGCCACATGAGGCCACCCCTGCATTTGTTGGCCATCATGGACACAAACTCCAGCGTGAGCGACCATCTGACACATGCCCTGACTCAGGTACTGGAGATCTCAATCAGACGCTGCACAATGGAAATGCCGTGTGCTGAGCACTGAACTGAAGCGGTGCTTCCATCCTCACCCTCCTGGACTGCAAGCCCTCCTGATTGTTCATTCGGGAGCCCCAACGCAGGCTTTTGCCTGCCCTCCAGAAAGAAGAAGGGCCTTAGGGGTCTGCCCAGAATCCCCATGTGAGGATCAACCTGCATGGACCTCGACGGCACCCCAATATCCTAGGCCACCTTGTGCACTAATGCTCTGTCTGACACAGCCTGAGCCCTGACCTCTCATCAGCACGCCAGGTAGTGGGCCCCATATCCTGCAGATGGGACCTGCCATGGCCAGACACTTAATCTCAACCGAACCTGAGTATTCAGGAGTCTGTGCCCAGACCATAGATCAAATCCTGGACTATGGGGGAACCTCAAGCATAAAAGAACACACCTCCTTCCCCACGACAGAAAAGCTTGCTATGGGGATGGGGGTCTAACACTCAGTGTGGGAGCCAGCTGCATGGCCCATGACACAATGCCCACTCAGAAGGGCTGCCCTGGCCACAAACAGACATTGTGACTCCCGGTCTGAGCCCACTTTCCAACCAGCCCCCTCTCTAGCTGGAACAGGTGAAAGCATATCAGGCCTGACATGCCCCTAGGCCCAATCCTCATCTTCAGTCAGGTTCTCCAGGTGCATGGACCCAGAAGCCAACTCTGGAATCCCAGCTATGTTTGGAACCCTGAGATGGAAACAGCACTCTTCCCTTCTCCCCGAAAGACACCAAACCCTTGGGAGCCAGGCACAATCCTCACAGAGGCAGAATCTCCCATGGCCCCATGAGGATACCACTACATTCCGTGGCCAACTGAGACACACATGCTGGATGAACTCCCCACCCAATAATGAAGAGGCCGCTCCAGACCAGGCTGCTCTCCAACAAGGCCGCATGCCGATGAGGCCACTACCCGGAATGACACCGCTCTGGCGAGGCTGCGGCTCAGGGCAGAGAGGCCGGCCGTGGCAGGGATGCGTGAGGCGGGTCACGGATGGCGTTGCAGCTCGGCGAGGTGAGGCCACTCATGGCGGCGCCTCTGCTTGGGGCGGTGAAGCTTCCAGCAATGCCGCTCCCAATGCTCCTGATGATCATGAAGCTCTGACGCTTCTGACGACCCCGATACTTCACTCCTAAAACTACGCTAACAGCTCCCAATGGCTACTCTAATGGCTAGTCTAACTCCTCCTACTACTCTAATGGCTAGTCTAACTCCTCTTATTTCTCTAATGACTATTCTAACTCCTCCTGCTTCTCTAACGGCTATTCTATCTCCTCCTACATCTCTCCCCCACCCAGCCTCACAGACTAACCTTTATAGAGGTGGTTCATTCTAGCCCACACACAAGGGCCAATGAGATTTCAACTCACCACAGTTAATATATGTGCACCACACTGATTGGATATGGCTATCTGGCCTGACTCGCCCCCTATATCCGGGGGTTTACAAGTAAGTTCCTCTGGCTAACCAGGCCCCTACATTCTCCCCTTTTCTTTGGAAATTAGTCAAATCCCTGACTTTTCAGCCAGTTCTATGTTCTCCTGTTGTAAGGGGGTTTTATTGAGCATGTAAGACTAACATTTTTATCGCTCCAATTTTCTTTGTTACAAATGATATTAGGGAGTTTATACTACAGGGGGCAAAAAGTAACAGTAGTGCACAGTCGGATGATGAGTTAGACATTCAACACTTTGTATTACCTTTTCCATTTTTTTCCTAATTCCGTGCATCTATTTTCCCACCTGTATTTGACAAAAACAGGTAACAATAGGAGCAACAATAAACTCACAGATTTTTAGTCTTAGTTTTAGTCAATAGTCAGCGGGGTCTGTTGACTGCAGCTTCCATCTCTGGGGGGCATCCTCTTCTCGGCTCTTTTGATGTGACCCACATGAATACAGACCCTAATGTCCTCTACTTTTACAGTAAATTGTCCCTTCCAGCGAGGCTCCAAGTTTCACTCTTGATAGTGACGTACCCAAACCAAGTCTACGGGTTGGTAAGGATGTGGTTCCATCTCTGTATCCGTCCCAGTGTGGGCAGTCCGGATCCCTGAGTGGCCTTTTTTAAGGACAGACTGTAATGCCTGCAGTGACTGGAGAACAGACTGATCAGTCATATCTGCTAGGGCAACCTCTTGTAGTCAAGGACAGAGAAGGGGAGTCTCCCAAAAATCATTTCAAGTGGGGTCACCTTGCTTAAATAGGATATACATCATGCCCTGAGGATGGAGAAAGGAAGGAGATACACCCATCCACCGCCAGTCTCCAGAATTAGTTTTGTCAAGATCTCTTTAAGAGTCCGGTTCATTCTCTCTACTTGCCTGGAACTCTGGGGCCGGTAGGCACAATGTAGTTTCCAATTAGTGCCCACAGCCTTGGCCAATGCCTGTGAGATGAACTCACAAATGAAGGGCCATTGTCTGACCCGAATGTGAGAGGCAGCCCAAACCTAGGAATTATTGCTTCTAGTAGCTTTTTGGCTACCACTCCTGCCGTCTCATGTTTGGCAGGGAAAGCCTCTACCTAACCTGAAAACGTATCTACAAAAACGAACATGTACTTGTGCCCATATTTTCCAGGTTTCATTTCTGTAAAATCTATTTCCCAATAAATTCCTGGTTCCTTGCCTCTTTCTCTTTTCCCTCTTCCCATTTTAGTTCTTCCTACATTAACTGCCTCGCATTGAGCACACCTATCAACTACATTCTGAACCATATGCCTTAATTTAGAAATCTGGAACTGCTTGACTATAAGCTCCTTGAGTTTCTGTATCCCCAAATGAGTACCCTGATGTATCTGGTCTACTAACATTTTGCCTAGACTTCAAGGAAGAATTACTTTTCCTGCTTCTTAGCCCAGTCCCCTTCATAGTCCAATTTAACCCACTTCTATAAATACTTTAAATCTTCTTCTGAATAGTTTGGTTATTCTCGTAGGGCTGAGCTGGGAGTGCAACCAGTTCTTGCACTGTTTCTCGGGCTGCTTGCTTTGTGGCTTGATCTGCTAACTGGTTTCCTGTTGAAATCAGATCACTCCCCTTTTGGTGTCCTGGGAAATGCATAACGGCCACCTCTTTTTGGGCAAACGTAAAGTCTTTTCTGTTGTCCATTTATGTCTCTCTGTGCCACTTGCTCCTTGTGCCCAAACTTCCTCTCCAGATAGTTTAACCATAGGTTTAAGTAATGATGAAAATTGGGCTCCCGTTTCCACCAAATAAACCAATTAATTTCCTCTCGACTTCAATTTTTACTCTGGTGGCCAGCATTGCCATCTTCCTTTTGGAGCACTCCCTGGCCCAGTGTTCCTTATCCTTACAATAAGCACACTGATCTGAATCTAAGTCTTCCCACCTGCCTTCTGTGTGCTTACACTTTTCCTTCCATTTACTATCCCCTATCTCATGTAACGCCAAAACCTTAACCAGATATTTGTCTGTTTTTCATCCTCCTGTGCATCCCTGTTCTTAAACACTTTTTCTGCTATTCTCAATAACTCAATCAGATTCTTCCCTTGAAATCCTTCAATTTCCTGAAGTTTCATCCTTATATCCAGGGCTGACTGACTGGCAAAAGCAAGATTCACTGCCCCCTGATTGTCGGGTGCCTCAGGGTCGATCAGGCTATACATTTTATAGGTTTCAATAAGCCTTTCTAGGAAAGCTCCTGGAGATTCATTCTTACCTTGAGTCTCCGTACTAATTCTGGTTTAGTGCGAGTGAAACTTTTACTTCTGGAGATTCAGTTCCAGGATTTCAACATATCAAAGAACCATATTTGTTCTGAAATTTTCCCATATGAATTTCCTTTAAGTTGGAATTCATCTTATAAGAGAATTAAAACAATTACAAATGACAAAAAACTCAGAATATATAATTTTAAATATCAAATGATGACCCTTATCAAAACATTAAAACTTTAGAAAATGTATAGACCCTCTGGAGTAGTTACAGTATTTACCCAAAGTAACCCAAGGTATATCAATGATTTAGCAGTACTTCCTGAGCAACTTAGCATATCAAGGAAAAGCCTTATGAGTCAAAGAGATCTCATTTACAATTCTGGGTGGGCAAAAGAAACCATTTACATTTTTTTAGAAACATCTCAATCTCTAGTGAAGACTAAATATTAACCAATTGTGAACTGTTTCAATAGAAGTTAAGCACAAAACATGTTCACAACAGATTTAAAGGCACAAACCTAGTTCCAGCAACAATTGCCCTAGCACTTCATTCGTCATCCAAGCAAAACTTCAAAGCTTCAGTTTACCAAAGACTCTGAAAGCTACTTTAATAATTACCCATTAAAACCCTGAGACAGACAATTAACCATCAGTTCAGTCATCTCTTTG
Organism: Meles meles; assembly: GCF_922984935.1. Taxonomy (NCBI): domain Eukaryota; kingdom Metazoa; phylum Chordata; class Mammalia; order Carnivora; family Mustelidae; genus Meles; species Meles meles. The sequence goes on from NC_060081.1 coordinate 993,852, forward strand.
CTAACAGATTTCATGTTCCAGCTGGGCCCATTCCACTTCAGATGGCATGCTTTCCTGCCAGCCAGGCGGAGGGGCTAGGCAGTCCACGTCGGGCCAGAGAAGGCAAGGAATTCCCTGAAACAAATGGAGTTTCGGCAGCTGCTTGGGATTATTCCTTAAAGTATCTGTCCCAATTTAGATTAAACACAGATTAAACACAGTTGGCTCCAGTTATAGCCCTTAACACACGAAATGAGTCAGGAAGGTATTATGAGGAACAGAGAGACGACAGTCACAGTCCCCTTACTCTCTGCCTGTCCCATTACCCTAAACGCAACAAACAACACAGCAGACAACAAAAAGACAAGACAAAGACAGCTGCAGGCCTAGCTGTCCTGCCACCGGTGGGGATTTTCTAGGGGGACTCAAACCTCATGACCTCCTAGGGGGACTCGAACCCCCAAGGACGCCCTTGTGGACTCGAACTCCCGATGACCGCCTAGGGGGAGGTGAATCCCCTGACTGCCTTGGGGGACTCAAATGCCCTGGTTATGGCCGAGGGTGACTCGAACCCCCTGACCATCTAGGGGGACTCGAACCCCCCAACCACCAATGGGACTCAAAACACATGTCAATCTACCAGCAGAGGAATGGGTCTTCCCAGCATCCACTCTGGCATTGGGGTGCATGGCTGCGTCCAGTTGTCCCCTGTGGGCCATATTGTGGAGCTCCAACCAGATAGACGAACAAGATTGCAACACCTCTGGAGGCGTTTCCCATAAATTCCGATGCTGGCTCATTTCTCGTTGTTTGATCCCTGGCGAGCCCCCAATGTTAGGGTCCATGATAAAGGAACGAGACTGACACAAAGCGAAAACCAAGCAAAGCTTTATTTCACGCCAAGTATTGAAACTGAAACTGACCGTTTGGAGCCATTCTTACCTAGAGGTGACGACGACGAGGACGCCGCTCCCAATGACAAAGATGATGAACAGACTCTGCTCCCTATGAAGCCACTCCAACAGGTCTGCTCCCCAGATAAGGCTGCTGTGGATGAGGTCACTTCAGACCAGGCCACTCCCCAGACAAGGCCCCTCTGGACAAGGCAACACGCTGAACGAAGGCTGCAACTGATGATGAAGAGGCAGCTCTGGACCAGGCCACACTCCGACGAGGCAACACGCTGACCAGGCCACTCCCCGGAATGACGCTGCTCTGGCTAGGCCATAGCTCAGGGCAGTGAGGCCAGTCACGGCGGGGCCGTGGCGAGGTCCGTCGCGGGCGGCACTGCTCCTTGTGGAGCCTAGGCCGTTCATGGCGGTGCTCCTGCTCAGAGCGGTGCTACTCCCAGCAATTCCGCTTCCGATGCTCCCAAATATCCTGAAGCTTGGACGCGCCCGAGGACCCTGACGCTATCATTACTACGACTACTCTAATGGCTCTCCATGGCTTCTCTAACTCCTACTACTACTCTAATGGCTATTCTAACTCCTCCTACTTCTCTAACGGCTATTCTAACTCCTCCTACTACTCTAACAGTTATTCTAACTCCTTCTACTTCTCTAACGGCTATTCTAACTCCTCCTACTGCTTCCGCCTCCCTGCCAGCCTCACAGACTAACCTTTATGGAGGTGGTTGAGCCCGGCCCACACACAGGTGGCCAATGAGATTTCAACTTACCACAGTTAATATATGCGCACCCCACTGTTTGGATACGGCAATCTGTCCTGGCCCGCCCCTATATCCGGGGTTTACAAGTAAGTTCCTCTGGCTAACCAGGCCCCTACATTAGTACCTACATATGTTCCAATGCTAGGTCTCTGATCCAAAAATCAGAGCACCTCCTATCCACAGAAGGCAAGTTGGCTCTTGGAGGCTGCGTTCAATCCTCAGGGGAGGAGAATCCTCCATGGTGCCTGAGCTCCCGCCACATTGTAACGTCTCCCGGGACACAAGCCAGCATGGTGACCCATCAACATGAGTCTCCCTGTCAAATCATCCCCAGGGCACTTGTCCCAGAGCCAGAGATTGAAAATACCTTGTTCCAGGGCTAAATGGATAAGCTGAGCTGCGCTTTCCAGACATCTATGAGGTGAGCTCTGCTACCATGTCTTTCCATATGGGGGACCATGGAGCCATCCAAACAAACTCCCCCTATCCCGCAGAAGGAAAGCTTGCTATTCGAAGCAGCTCACAAACCCCAGCCTGGGAAAACCTTCATGGCCTCATGAGGTCATCCTTCAATTCGTCTAGCATCATAGACACAAACTGCAGGGTGAGCGACCATCCAAGACACGCCCTGACTCAGGGGCTGGACATCTTGAGTCAGACGCTGCACACTGGAAATGCCATGTGCTTGGCACTGAACAGAACCGGTGCTTGTGCTTTCAGACTTCCGTCCTCGCCCGTCTGGCCCACAAGCAATCCAGATTTGGAATTCTAGAGCCAAAAAACAGCCTTCTGCCTGCCCTCCAGAAAGAAGAAGGGCCCTAAGGGTCTGCCCAGAATCTCCATGTGAGGATCAAACTGCACGACCATTGATGGAACCCCAATATCCAGGATGAACTGTGCACTAATGCTCTCTTTGACACAGCCTGATCCCCGTCCTCTTCCCCAACCCAGGTAGTGGGTGCCGTCTCCTGCAGATGGGACCGGCCATGGCCGTAGGCTGTCATGTCTACCTAACCTGGGTGTTCAGGGATCAGTGACCAGACCAGAACTCAAATCCCGGCCTGTGGGGGAATCCTCAAGCACAAAAGAGCACTCCTCCTTCCCCATGGCCAGAAAAGCTTGCTGTGGGGATAGGGGTCATACCCTCAGAATGAGAGCCAGCTGCATGGCCTATGAGATTACGCCCACCCTCCAGGTCTGCCATGGGCACAAACAGGCATTGTGACCATCAGCCTGAGCCTGCTTTCAAACAAGTCCCCTTGCTAGCTGGACCAGGAGCCTGAATATCAGCCTGCCATGCCCCTAGGCCCAATTCCTCACCCTCGGTTGGGTTCTCCAGGTGCCAAAACTCAGAAGTCAACTCTGGAATCCCTGCTATGGTGGGAACCCTGAGACGGAAAACAGCTCTCTTCCCTTCATCCAGAAAGACACCAAACCTGGGAGCCATGCAAATTCCGCACAGAGGCAGAATCTCCCATGGCCTCTTGAGCCCACCCCTCCATTCGTCAGCCATCATGGACACAAACACCGGCATGAACGACCATCTGACACTTGCCCTGACTCAGGTGCTGGAGATCTCGATTCAGACGCTGCATATTGGAACTGCCATGTGCTCGGCACTGAACTGAACCGGCACTGGTGCCTTCAGAATTCCGCCATCAACCTACTGCCCTGCATGCCCACCAGATTGGGAATTCTGGAGCAACAACACAGACTTCGACCTGCCTTCCAAAATGAAGAAGGGCCCACTGGTTCTGACCAGAATACCCACGTCAGGGTCAACCTCACGGTCCTCAGCTGCACTGTGCACTGATGCTCTATCTGACTCTGCCTGAGCCTCGACCTCCAGTCATCCCCACAGGTAGCAGACCCCATATCGTGCAGGGGGTGTGGCCATGGCCCGAGGCTGTTATCTCTACCCTACCTGGGTGTTCAGGTATCTGTGCCCAGACCTTAGCTCAAATCGCAGCCTACAGGTAACCTCAAGCCAAAAGAAAACTCCTGATTCCCTAAGGCAGGAAAAGCTTCCTGGGGGGGAGTGGGTGTCAAACCCTCAGAGTGGGAACCAGCTGCATGACCCATGAGACCACGCTCACCCATCAGGGCTGCCTGGTCACAAAAAGGCATTGCGACCCTAATCATGAGACAATTTCAAACAAGCCCCCTTGCTAGTTTTACCAAGAGCATGACTAGCGGGCCTGACATGCCCCTAGTCCCAAATCTTTACCCTTGTTCGGGTTCTCCAGGCACCCGGACCAAGAAGAGGACTCTGGATTCCCTGATATGTCTGTACTCCTGAGACAGAAAATAGCACTCTTCACTTCCCCATGAAAGACACCAAAACCTTGGGAGCCAGGCAGAATCCCCACAGAGGCAGAATATCCCATGGACTCATGAGGCCATCCCTCCATTCTTGGCCTAACGAGACACACACCCCAGACAGAGAAGCCTATGCTCGCGCCTCCCATTGCCCTAATTTCAGATCCCAAGGCACTGCCGTCACGTTCTGCAGATCCGGCATGCCATCACCTCGCCCCTCCCCCAAACCCGAGTTTGTGTTTGCAGACTTTTGTCCCCAAAGCCCTGGCCGACATGCCCTCCAGGGTGGGGCCTCTGAAGCCATGGCGCAGGACTCTGCCTGCCATCATGAAGGAAACTCTGCCCGTCACATTTGCACAAAACCTCCAGAATGGCAGACAACTGCAAGGCCTCTGAGCCCACCAGTTTCGTTGGCCACTCTGGACAGAAACACGCAGTCTGACACATGCCAGACACCAACCTCCAGGGAGACACCCAGGTCAATGGCCCTGAGAAAGAAGATGGAACCTGACTTACCCCAGGACTTCAATGAAACCCTTGCATAGGTTTGCCGGCATCTGCCTCCAGAGGCAAGCTCTGGAATACGTATATATTATCCAACACTTGAGGGCAGGAGAATCCTTTAAGGGGCCTGAGCCCCAGCCGCATTCTAAGGACTCCCTGGACACAAGCCAGCATTGTGACACATCATAATGAGGCTCCCTGTCAACTCAGCCCCCTGGGCAATTTGCCCCAGAGCAACAAGATCAAAAGGGCCTTGTTCCTGGGCTGGAAGGCTAAGCCAAGTTGGGCTTTCTAGGCATGAATTCGGTGACTTCTGCTATGACGTCTTTCCCTATGGGGGACCCTATAGCTACCAAAATGGACTCCCCCTTTCCCCCAGAAGGAAAGCTTGCTGTACGTAGCAGCTCAAAAGCCCCAGCCTGGGAAAAACTCCATGGCCTCATGAAGCCAGCCCTCCATTCGTCGGCCATCATGGACACAAACTCCAGTGTGAGCAACCATCTGACACGTGCCCTGACTCAGGTTCTGGAGATCTTGTGTCATCAGCTGCACATTGGAAATGCCATGGGCTCGGCTTTAAACTAAACCAGCGCTTGGGCGTTCAGAATTCCGTCCTCACCCTCCTGAGCTGCAAGCCCCCCAGATTGTTAAATCTGGAGCCACAACGCAGTCCTCTGCCTACCCTCTAGAAAGAAGAAGTGCCCTAGGGATCTGCCCAGAATCCCCACGTGATGATCAACCTGCATGGATTTCGAAGGAACCCCAATTTCCTAGGTCCCCTGTGCACTAATTCTCTATCTGACAGAGCCTGAGCCCCATCCTCCCATCTGTGCCTACCGGCCCCAGAGTTCCAGGCAAGTAGAGAGAATCAAACGGATTCTTAAAGAGACCTTGACAAAACTAATTCTGGAGACTGGTGGTGGATGGGTGGATCTCCGTCCTTTCTCTATCCTCAGGGCAATATGTACACCCTATTTAAGCAAGGTGACCCCACTTGAAATAATTTTTGGGAGACTCCCCTTCTCTGTCCTCGACTACAAGAGGTTGCCCTAGCAGAAATGACTGATCAGTCTGTACTCCATTCACTGCAGACATTACAGTCTGTCCTAAAATAATCCCACTCAGGTATCCAGACTGCCCACACTGGGACGGAGATGGAGGTGGAACCACATCCTTACCAACCTGGGGACTTGGTTTGGATACATCGCTATCAAGGGGGAAACTTGGAGCCTCGCTTGAAGGGACCATTTACTGTAAAAGTAGAGGGCATTAAGGCCTGGATTCATGTGGGTCACATCAAATGAGCTGAGGAGAGGATGCCCCCAGAGATGGAAGCTGCAGTCGACAGATCCCACTAACCATGGACAAAAGCTAAGACTAAAAAACTGTGAGTTTATTGTTGCTCCTATTGTTACGTGTTCATGTAAAGTATAGGTGGGAAATTAGATCAACAGAAATAGGAAAAAAATGAAAAAGGTAACACAAAGCGTTGAATGGCTAACTCATCAGCCGACTGTGCACTACTGTTACTTTTTCCTCCATGTATTATAAACTCCAGAATGTCATTTGTACTAAAGAAAATTGGAGCGATAAAAATGTTAGTCTTACATGCTCAATATAACCCCCTTACAACAGGAGAACATAGAACTGGCTGAAAAGTCAAGGATTTGACTAATTTCCAAAGAAAAGCAGAGAATGTATGGGTCTGGTTAGCCAGAGGAACTTACTTGTAAACCCCAGATATTGGGGCGGGCCAGGCCAGATAGCTATATCCAATCACTGGGTTGTGCATATATTAACTGTGGTGAGTTGAAATCTCATTTCCCACCTGTGTGTGGGCTGGGCTCAACCACCTCTATAAAGGTTAGTCTGTGAGGCTGAGGTAGGGGGAGAGGTAGGAGGAGTTAGAATAGCCGTTAGAAAATTAGTAGGAGTTAGAATAGCCAGTAGAGAAGTAGGAGGAGTTAGAATAGCTGTTAGAGAAGTCAGAAGAGTTAGAATAGCCATTAGAATAGTAGGAGGAGTTAGAGTAGCCATTTGGAGCCATAAGGGTAGTCATAGGAGTGATAGCATCGGGGTCGACAGGAGCGTCAGAACTTCACGATCATCGGGATCATCCAGAGTGTCATTGCTGGGAGCTTCAGCGCCACTAGCAGCAGAGCAGCCACATACGACCTCGCCTCCCTGAGCAGTAGCGCCGCCCACGACCCGCCTCGATGCGGCCCTGCCACAACCAGCCTCACTGCCCCGAGCTGTAGCCTCGCCAGAGCAGCGTCATTCCAGGGAGCGGCCTTGTTGGCATGTGGCCTTGTTGGAGATCGGCCTGGTCTGGAGCGGCCTCTTCAATATTGGGTATGGACTTCATCCAGCATGTAGCCTCATCCAGAGCAGCCTCATCCGGGGAGCGGCCTGGTCTGGAATGGCTTCGTCCAGAGCGGCCTAGTCCAGAGCGGCCTCGTCCAGAGCAGCCTCGTCTGGGAAGCATCCTTGTCGGATTGGCGTCATGGGGAGCAAAGTCTGTGTTGTCAGGATTGTCGTCATCAGCATCCTCCCCTCTTTGTCATCAGAAGTGGCGTCCTTGTCATTGCTCTATGTAAGAAACGACCCTGACCTGTCAGTTTGATTTTCGATGCTTGGCATGACATAAAACTGCTTGATTTTTGCTTTGTGTCATCTTGTTCCTTTGATCATGAACCCTAACACTCCAAAACATTCCTCTGGGGACAGATGCCTGCAATCCTTATCTAGGGTTCTGTTGAGGTCCTAGGGTCATGTCAGTTTCCATCTTCTGATTCAGGGCCATTGAACTGGGTGTCTATCTGGAGGTATGTGTCTGGCATGTATCAGACTGTGCAATTCTGTCCAGAGTGTCCAACGAATTTGGGTGGGCTCAGGGTCCTTGCAGGTGTCTCCCAATCTGGAGGGTTTGTGCAACTGTGACGGGCAGAGTTTCCTTTGGGAGGGCAGGCAGAATCCTGTGATGTGGTTCCTGAGGCCCCATCCTGGAAGGCCTGTCGGCCAGGGTTTTGGGGACAAAATTCTGCAAACACAAACTCGGGATAGGGTTCTAGGCGAGGTGATGGCAGTCCCGATCTGCAGACCGTGAGGGCAGTGCTGCCGGATCTGAAATTAGGGCGATGGGGAGGCGGGAGTGCAGGCTTTTCTGTCAGGGTTGTGTGTCTCAGTCAGCCACAGATTGTAGCGGTAGCCTCATGGGGCCATGGGAGATTCTGCCTCTCTGAGGACTCTGCCCAATTCCCAAGGGTTTGGTGTCTTTTGGTGGGAAGGTAAGAGTGCTGTTTTCGTCTCAGGGTTCCCACCATAGCTAGGATTCCAGAGTGGATCCATGCGCCTGGAGAACCCGACCGAAGATGAGGATTGGGGCCTAGTGGCATGTCAGGCCCGATATGCGTGTACCTGTTCCAGCTAGAGAGGGGGCTGGTTGGAAAGCAGGCTCAGACTGGGAGTCACAATGTCTGTTTGTGGCCAGGGCGGTGCTCCTGAGTGGGCATTGTCTCATGGGCCATGCAGCTGGCTCCCACTCTCAGGGTTATACCCCCACCCCCACAGCAAGCTTTACCATCATAGGGAAGGAGCAGTGCTCTTTTATGCTTGAGGTTCCCCTTTAGGCCAGGATTTGAACTATGGTCTGGACACAGATGCCTGAATACTCGGGTTTGGTAGAGATGAGAATCTCTGGGCATGGCACGACCCACGTGCAGGATATGGCACCCGCTACCTGGGGGGCTGATGGGAGGTCGGGGCTCAAGCTGTCAGACAGAGCATTAGTGCACAGGGCGGGCTAGGACATTGGAGTGTCAACGAGGACCGTGCACATTGATTCTCACGTGGGGATTCTGGGCAGACCTCTAGGGCCTTTCTTCTTTCTGGAGGGCAGGCAGAAGTATGCGTTGTGGCTCCCAAATGAACAATCTGGAGGGCTGGCAGGCCAGGAGGGTGAGGACGGAATTTTGAATGCACCAATGCAGGTTCCGTTCACTGCCGAGCACATGGCATTTCCAATGTGCAGCATCTGTCTTGAGATCTCCACCACCTGGGTCAGTACATGTGTCAGATGGATGCTCAGGCTGGAGTTTGTGTCCAGGATGGCCGTCGAGTGGAAGAGTGGCTCATGAGGCCATGGAGGTCTTCCCAGGCTGGGACTTTTGAGCTGCTCTGAACACCAAGCTTTCCGTCTGGGGCACAGCGGGAGTCTGTTTGGATGGCAACTTGGACCCCATAGGAAAGATGTGGTAGCAGAAGTCACCGCATGGAAGCCTGGAAAGCCCAGCTCTGCTTACCCGTACCACCCAGTTACAAGGCCGTTTGGATCTGGAGGCTCTGGGGCAAAGTGCTTAAGGGGCTGAGGTGGCAGGGAGCCTCATTCTGATGGGTCAATGCTGGTTTGCGTCTAGGGAGATCTTAGAATGTGGTGGGGGCTCAGGCGCCATGCAGGATTCTCTTCCCCTGAGGGTTGGACGCAGCTCCCAAGGAGCCAGGTTGCCTTCTGGGGACAGTAGGTGTTCTGTTTTGTGGTTCAGGGATCAAGTGTTGGACCATATCTAGGTATTCCAGAGTTTGCCTCTGGAGGCAGATGCCTGCAAGGCTAAGCTAGGTTTCCCTTAAGGTCCTAGGGTATGTCAGGTTACATGACTCACTCAGGGCCATTGAACTGGGTGTCTGCCTGGAGGTAGGTGTCTGGCATGTATCCTGATTTGCCTTTTATCCTAGGCAGTCAACGAATTTGGGGTGGGCTCAGGGGCATTGCAGGTGTCTCCCAATCTGGAGGGTTTGTGCAAATGTCAGCAGAGTTTCCTTCGGGTGGGCCTGCAAAATCCTGCGCTGTGAAACCAGAGGCCCCACCCTAGAGGCCCTGTCGGGCATGGCATCGGGGACAAATGTCTGCAACACAAACTCGGGATAGGTTCTGGGTCAGGTGATGGCAAGCCCGATCTGCGTACCGTGAAGGCAGTGCCACGGGATTTGAAATTAGTTCAATGGGGAAGCGGGAGCATAGACTTTTCTGTCTGGGTTGTGTGTCTCGGTTGCCCATGGAATGTAGCGGTAACCTCATGGGGCCATGGAGGATTCTGCCTCTGTGAGGATTTTGCCCGGCTCCCAAGGGTTTGATGTCTTTCAGGGGAAAGGGAACAGTGCTGTTTTCCGTCTCACAGGTCCCGCCATAGCAGGGATCGCAGTCAGCTTCTGGGTCCAGCCACTTGGGGAACCCAACGGAGGGTGAGGATTTGGCCAAGGGCATGTCACGCCTGAGATGCAGGCTCCTGTTCCAGTGAGCGAGGGGGCTGGTTGGGCTCAGGCACAGGCTCACAATGCCTGCTTGTGGCCAGGGCAGCCCACCTGGGGGGGGGGCATGATCTCATGGGCCATGCAGGTGTATCCCACTCTGAGGGTTAGACCCCATCCCCTCAGCAAGCTTTCCCATCATGGGGAAGGAGAAATGCTCTTTCATGCTTGATGTTCCTCCACAGGGCGGGATTTGAGCTATGGTCTGGACATAGATGCCTGAATACTCTGGTTGGCCTTGGTACGTCCCAATTGCAAGATATGGGACCCGCTACCTGGGGGGCTTATGGGAGTTTGGGGCTCAGGCTGTGTCAGTCAGAGCAATACTGCACAGGGCTGCCTATGACATTGGGGTGCCATCGAGGTCTGTGCAGGTTGATCGTCATGTGGGGATTCTGGGCAGACCCCTAGGGCCCTTCTTCTTTCAGCAGGGCAGGAAGATGATTGCGTTGTGGCTCCTGAATGAACTATCTGGTAGTCTGGAGGGCCAAGAGGTTGAGGACAAAATTCTGAATGCACAAGTGCCGGTTCATGTCAGTGCCGAGCACATGGTATTTCCACTGTGCAGCATCTGACACGAGATCTTCAGCATCTGAGTCAGGGCACATGACTCACGCTGGAGTTTGTGTCCATGATGGCCGACGCGTGAAAGGGTGGCCTCATGAGGCCATGGACTCAGACTAGGCTTGGGAGCTGCTCTGAACAGCAAGCTTTACTTCTGCGGGAGAGGGGGAGTCCCTTTGCATGGCACCAGGTTCCCCCGTATGGACAGACGTCATAGCAGAAGTCACCGCATGGATGCCTGGAAAGCCCAGCTCCTCTTAGCCTTCCAGCCCAGGTCAAGGCCCTTTGGATATGGTGGCTCTGGGGCAAAGTACCCACGGGACTAAGGTGACAGGGAGCTTCATTCTGATGGATCACAATGCTGGCTTGTGTCCAGGGAGACTTTAAATGTGGCAGGGACTCTGGCGCCATGCAGGATTCTCCTCCCCTGAGGGTTGGACGCAGCTCCCAAGAGCCAGGTTGCCTTCTGGAGGCAGGAGGAGTTCTGTTTTGTGGCTCAGGGATCAAGTGTTGGACCATATGTAGGTATTCCAGAGTTTACCTCTGGAGGCAGATGCCTGCAAGGCTAATCTACGGTTCCATTGAGGTCTTAGAGGTATGTCATGTTTGATCTTCTGACTCAGGGACATTGACCTAGGTGTCTGTCATGTGCAGACATCCATCCATCCTGTTTGTTTTCCAAAGTGGCCAAAGAATTTCGGGTGGGCTCAGTGGCATTGCATGTGTCTGCCAACCTGGAGTGTTTGTGCTAATGTGACGGGCATAATTTCCTTCAGGTGGGCAGGAAGAGAATGGCACTGTGACTCCAAAGGCCCCATCCTGGAAGGCCTCTCTGCCAGGCCTTGGGGACAAAAGTCTGCAAACTCAAACTCTGGATAGGATTAGGGGTGAGGTATCGGCAGTCCCGATCTGCATATTGTGAAGGCATTGCCGTGGGATCTGAAATGAGGGCAACGGGGAGGAGGGAGTGCAGGCTTTTCTGTCTTGGTTGTGTGTCTCAGTAGGCCACGGAATGTAGTGGTACCCTCATGGGGCCCAGCTCCCAAGGGTTTGGTGTCTTTCAGGGGGGAGGGAAGAGTGGTGTTTTCCATCTCCCGGGTCCTATCTTCTGACTCAAGGCCATTGCTCTGGGTCTCTGCCTGGAGGTAGGTTTCTGTCCTGTGTCTGAATGTGCCTGTTTTTCAAGGTGGCCAACGAATTTGGGGTGGTCTCATGGACATTGTAGGTGTCTTGCAATCTGGAGGTTTTGTGCAAAAGTGACAGGCAGAGTTTCCTTTGGGTGGGCATTCAGAGTCCTGTGCTGTGCCTCCAGAGGCCCCATCCTGGAGGGCCTGTCGGACAGGGCTTCAGGGACAAAATTCTGCAAACACAAACCCGGGATTGGTTTCTGGGTGAGGTAATGGCAGGCCCGATCTGGGGACTGTGAGGGCAGTGCTGCGGGATCTGAAATGAGGGTGATGGGGAGGCCGGAGTGCAGGCTTTTCTGTCTGGGTTGTGTGTCTCAGTTGGCCACAGAATGAAGTGGTGGCCTCACGGAGCCATGGGAGATTCTGCCTCTGTTAGGATTCTGTCTGACTCCCAAGGGTTTGGTGTCTTTCGGGAGGAAAGTTTTCTGTCTCAGTGTTCCCGCTATAGCAGGGATTCCAGAGTCGGCTTCTGTGTCCGGGCACCAGGAGAAAGTGACCTGGTATGAGGATTTGTGCCTAGGGGCATGTCAGTCCCAATATGGAAGCCCATGGTCCAGGTAGTGAGGGAGCTGGTTTGAAAGTGGACAGAGGCTGAGAATCACAATGCCTGTTTGTGTCCAGGGCAGCCTTCCTGAGTGGGCGTGTTCTCATGGGTTACTCTGAGGGTTAGATCCCCTTCCCCACAGCCAGCTTTTCCCATCACGGGGAAAGAGGAGTGCTCTTTTATGCTTGAGGTTCCCCCATAGGCAGGGATTTGAGCTATGGTCTGTGCGGAGATGCCTGACTACCCAGGTTTGGGTGAAATGACAGTCTCTGGCCATGGCAGGTCACACTGGAAGGATATAGGGGCAGCTACCTGGAGGGCTGATGGGAGGTCGGGGTTCATGCTTCGTTGGACAGAGCATTAGTGCACTGGGCAGCCTAGGACATTGGGGTGCCATCGAGGTCCATGCAGGTTGATCCTCACATGGATATTCTCGGCAGACACCTAGGGCACTTCTTACTGGAGGTCAGGCAGAAGACTGCGTTGTGGCTCCAAAATGAACAATCTGGTGTTCCTGCTGTCCAGGAGGCTGAGGACAGAATTCTGAATGCAACAGCGCCGGTTCAGTTCAGTGCAAAGCACATGGCATTTCCACTGCACAGCGTCTGATTGAGATCTCCAGCATCTGAGTCAGGGCACATAGATGGTCGCTCACGCTCGAGTTTGTGTCCATGATGGCCAACGAATGGAGGGGTGGCCTCATGAGCCCATATAGGTCTTCCCAGGCTGGGGCTTGGGAGCTGCTGCGAACAGCAAGCTTTCCTTCTGCGGGACAGGGGGAGTCCGTTTTGATGGCACCAGCGTCCTCCATATGGAAAGACGTTGTAGCAGAAGTCACCAAATGGATGCCTGGAAAGCCCAGCTCCACTTAACCTTCCAGCCCAGGTAAAAGGCTGTTTGGATCTGCTTTCTCTGGGGCAAAGTGCCCAAGGTGCTGAGGTGACAGTGAGCCTCATTCTGATGGGTCACAATGCTGGCTTGTGTCCAGGGAGACCTTAGAATGTGGCGTGGGCTCAGGTGCAATGCCGGAATCTCTGCCCTTGAAGTTTGGACAGAGCACCCAAGAGCCAGGTTGTGTTCTGGGGACAGGAGGTGTTCTGTTTTGTGGCTAAGCAAAGTGTTAGACCACATATAGGTATTCCCTGCAGATGCCTACAGGGCTAAGCTACGGTTCCGTTGAGGTCCTAGGGGTATGTAGGGGCCTGATTAGGCAGAGGAACTGTAAATCCCGGATATAGGGGTGGGCCAGGCCAGATAGCCGTATCCAATCAGTGGGGTACGCATATATTAACTGTGGTGAGTTGAAATCTCATTGGCCACCTGTCTGTGGGTTGGGCTCAACCACCTCTATGAAGGTTAGTCTGTGAGGCTGGGTGGGGGGAGAAGTAGGAGGTGTTAGAATAGCCGTTGGAGAAGTGGGAGGAGTTAGAATGGCAGTTAGAATAGCAGTTAGAATAGCTGTTAGAGTAGCTGTTAAAGTAGCCTTTGGGAGCCATTAGAGTAGCCGTTAGGGTAGCCTTTGGGAGCCATTAGGGTAGTCATAGGAGTGATAGCATTGGGGTTATCGGGAGCAGCGCCACCCCAAGCTACGGCCCCGCAGCCGGTGGCCTCGCCACCTCCAGCAGCCTCGCTGCCTCCAGCTGCGGCCCCGCTGCCTGCGACCTCACCGCTCCGAGCCGTGACCTTGCTGGAGTGGCCTGGTCCAGAGCGGCCTCGCCAGAGTGGCGTCATTCCGGGGAGTGGCCTCGTTGGCATGTGGCCCCGTCCTTGAGCGGCCTCGTCTAGAGCAGCCTCTTCATCGTCGGAAGCGGCCTCGTCCAGTGTGTGGCCTCGTCCGGGGAGTGGCCTTGCTGGAGTGGCCTCATGGGGAGCAGAGTCTGTGTCATCGGGGTTGTTGTCCTTGTCATCCTCGCCTCTTCATCATCAGGAGCGGCCTCCTCTGGGGAGTGGTCTTGTCGGAGTGGCCTCATGGGAAGCAGAGTCTGTGTCATCAGGGTTGTCATCCTCATTATCCTCCTCATCCTCGCCTCTTTGTCATCGGGAGTGGCATCTTTGTCGTCGTCGCCTCTGCATAAGAGATGGCCCCGACCGGTCGGTTTGATTCTCGAGCGGCATCGCCCCAGGCACTGCCCAGAGCAGCAGCAGCAGCGGCACCACCTCGAGCGGCATCGCCCCGTGCACCGCCCAGAGCAGCAGCGGCAGTGGCGCCACTGCGAGTGGCACCGCCCAGAGCAGCAGCGGCAGCAGCGCTGCCGCGAGCGGCGCCACCCTGAGCCAGAGTATCAGCAGCAGCGCCGCTGCAAGCAGCCACACCGCCTCAGGCAGTGCCACCATCAGGAGCAGACTCTCAGGAGCCAACGGTGCAGCCACGCCAGGATTGGGTCTGTGGTACTGTGAGGGTGAGGCAGGGAGCCTCCAGGAGGGACCCCAGCGACTGGGAGGCGGTGGTCCCCAGCAAGACTCCAGCACCTACTGGTCAGTTTGGTTTCTAATGCAGTTTGGTTTCTGATGCAGTTTGGTTTCTAATGCAGTTTGGTTTCTGGTGCAGTTTGGTTTCTGATGCAGTTTGGTTTCTGATGCATGGCGCGAAATAAAACTTTGCTTGATTTTCACTTTGTGTCATTCTTGTTCCTTTGATCATGGACCCTAACAGGTATGTCAGTTTCCATCTTCTGACTCAGGGCCATGGACCTGGCTATATGCCAGGTGGTAGGTGTCTGGCATGTGTCCGAATGCGCCTTTTTTTCAAGGCAGCCAATGAATTTGGGGTGGGCTCAGGGACATTTTAGTTGTCTCCCAATCTGGAGGTTTTGTGCAAAAGTGACGGGCAGAGTTTCCTTTGGGTGGTCATTCAGAGTCCTCTGTGCCTCCAGAGGCCCCATCCTGGAAGGCCTGTTGGACAGGGCTTCGGGGACAAAATTCTGCAAACACAAACTCGGGATAGGTTTCTGGGTGAGGTGATGGCAGGCCCGATCTAGGGACAGTGAGGGCAGTGCCGCAGGATCTGAAATGAGGCGATGGGGAGGCAGGACCGCAGGACTTTCTGTCTGGGTTGTGTGTCTCAGTTGGCCACAGAATGAAGTGGTGGCCTCACCAGGTGATGGGAGATTCTGTCTCTGTGTGGAATCTGCCTGGCTTCCAAGGATTTGATGTCTTTCGGGGGGAAGGGAAGAGTGTTGTTTTCCGTCTCATGGGTACCACCATAGTCAGGGATTCCAGAGTCGGCTTCCGGGTGCAGGTGCCTGGAAAGCCTGACCAAGGGTGAGGATTTGGGCCTAGGGGCATGTCAGGCCCGTTATGCGGGCTCCTGGTCCAGCTAGCGAGGGGGCCTGGTTTGAAAGTGGACTCAGGCTGAGGGTCACAATGCCTGTTTGTGGCCACGTCAGCCCTCTGGGTTGGGCGTGGTCTCGTGGGCCATGCAGCTGGCTCCCACTCTGAGGATTAGACACCTATCCCCACAGCAAGCTTTTCCCATCATGAGGAAGGAGTTGTGCTCTTTGGTGCTTGAGGTTCCCCCATAGGCCAGGATTTGAGCTATGGTCTGGACACAGAAACCTGAATATCCAGGTTGGGTAGAGATTACAGTCTCTGGCTTTGGCAAGTCCCACGTACAGTATATGAGGCCTGCTACATGCATGGCTGATGGGAGGTCAACTCTCAGTCTGTGTCAGAGAGAGCATTATTATACAGGGCGGCCTAGGACATTGGGTGCCGTCGAGGTTCGTGCAGGTTGATCCTCACGTGGGCATTCTGGGAAGACCCCTAGGGCACTTCTTTCTGGAGGGCAGGCAGAACACAGCGTTGTGGTTCCAGAATGAACAATCTAGTGGGCTTGTGGGCCATGAGGGTGAAGACAGAATACTGAAAGCACAAGCGCTTGTTCAGTTCAGTGCCGAGCTCATATCATTAAAAATGTGCAGCGTCTGACTTGTGATCTCCAGCACCTGAGTCAGTGCAAGTGTCAGATGTTCTCTCACGCTGGAGTTTGTGTCCATGATGGCTGATGAATGGAGGGGTGGCCTCATGTGGCCATGGAAGTCATCCCAGTCCTGGGCTTGTGAGCTGCTCCGAACAGCAAGCTTTCCTTCTGCGGGACAGGGGGAGTCCATTTGATGGCACCAGTGTCCCCTGTATGGAAAGACATCATAGCAGAAGTCACCACATGGATGCCTGTTATGCCCAGTAATACTTACCCTTACAGCCCAGGAACAAGGACATTTCGATCTGGTGGCACTGGGTCAAAGTGCGCACGGGGCTGAGGTGAAAGGGAGCCTCATTCTGATGGGTCACAATGCTGGCTTGTGTCCAGGAAGACCTTAGAATATGGCGGGGGCTCAGGTGCCATGCAGGATTCTCCTCCCCTGAGGGTTGGATGCAACTCCCAAGGTCCAGATTTCATTCTTGGGACAGGAGGTGTTCTTTTTTGTGGCTCAGGAATCAAGTGTTGGACCATAAGTAGGTATTCCAGAGTTTGCCTCTGGAGACAGATGCCCGCAAACCTCAGCTAGGGTTCCGTTGAGGTCACAGGGGTATGTCAGGTTCCATCTTCTGACTCAGGGCCATTCTCCTGAGTGTCTCCCTGGAGGGAGGTGTCTGGCATGTGTCTGAATATGCCTTTTTTCCTTAGCGGACATTGAATTTGGGGTGGGCTCCAGGGCATTGCAGGTGTCTCCCAATCTGGAGGATTTGTGCAAATGTGACGGGCAGAGTTCCCTTCGGGTGGGCAGGCAGAGTCCTGTGCTGTGGCTCTAGAGACCCATCCTAGAGGGCCTGTTGGCCAGGGTATTGGGGACAAGTCTGCAAACACAAACTCGGGATACTGTCACGGGCGAGGTGATGGCAGCCCGATCTGTAGATTGTAAGGCAGTGCCTCGGGATCCGAAATGAGGGTGACGGGGAGGCGGGAGTGCAGTCATTTTTGTGTGGGTTTTGTGTCTTGGTTGGCCATGGAATGCAACCATAGACTCATGGGGCCATGGGCGATTGTGCCTCTGTGAGGATTCTGCCCTGCTCTAAAGGTTTAGGTGTCTTTACGGGGGAAGCAAAGAGTGCTGTTTTCATCTCATGGGTCCCGCCATAGCAGGGATTACATGGTCGGCTTCTGGGTCCCAGGTGCCTGGAGAACCCAACCGAGCATGAGGATTTGGGCCTAGGGTCATGTCAGGCCCGATATACGGGCTCCTGGTCCAGCTAGTGAGGGGGCTGGTATGAAAGCAGTCTCAGGCTGAGGGTCACAATGCCTGTTTGTGCCCAAAGCAGCCTTCCTGGGTGGGTGTGGTCTCATGGAAAAGGCAGCTGGCTCCCACCCTGGGGTATAGACCCCCATCCCCACATCAAGCTTTTCCCGTCATGGGGAAGCAGGAGTGCTCTTTATGCTTGAGTTTCCCCCCATATACTGGGATTTGAGCTATGGTCTGGCTACAGACAGGTGAATACCCAGGTTGGGCAGAGATGAAAGTCTCTGGCCACGGCAGGTCACACCTGCAGGATATGGGGCCCGCTACCTGGGGGGTTGATTTAAGGTCGGGTCTCAGGCTGTGTCAGATAGAGCATTAGCGCACAGGGGGGCCCAGGAAGTTGGGGTGTCGTCAAGGTCTGTGCTGGTTTATCCTCAGGTGAGGATTCTGGGCAGACCCCTAGGGCCCTTCTTCTTTCTATAGGGCAGGCAGAAGACTGCGCTGTGGCTCAAGAATGAACAATCTTGAGGTGTTGTTGGCCAGAAGAGTGAGGATGGAAATCTGAATGCGCAAGCGCTGGTTCCATTCAGTTCTGAGGACATGGCATTTCCAATGTGCAGCCTCTGACTCCAAATCTCCAGCACTTGAGTCAGGGCACATGTCAGATGGTAGCACACGCTGGAGTTTTTATCCATGCTGGCCAAAGAATGGAGGTGTAGCCTCGTGAGGCCATAGAGCTTTTTTGGTCAGGAGCTTGTGGGATGCTCCGAACAGCAAGCCTTTCTTTTGCAGGACATGAGGAGTCCATTTTGATGGCACCAGTGTGCCCCATATGGAAGGACGTTGTAGCAGAAGTCAGCTTGTGCAAATGTGATGGGTAGAGCTTCTTTCGGGTGGGCAGGAAAGTCCTGCTCTGTGGCTCCAGAGGCCCCATCCTAGAGGTCCAGTTGGCCAAGGCTTTGGGGACAAAAGTCTGCAAACACAATCTCGGGATAGGGTTAGGGGCGAGGTGATTGCAGGGGTGATCTGCAGACAGCGAGAGCAGCACCTCGCAATCTTAAATGAGAGCTACGGGGACGTGGGAGTGCAGGCTTCTCTGTCTGGGTTGTGTGTCTCGGTTGGCCACAGAACGTAGTGGTAGCCTCATGGGGCCATGGGAGATTCTGCCTCTGTGAGAATTCTGACCAGATCCCAAGGGTTTGGTGTCTTTCAGGGGGAAGGGAAGAGTGCTCTTTTCCTTCTCAGGGGTCCCACCATAGCAAGGATTCCAGTCAGCTTCTGGGTCCGGGCATCTGGAGAACCCGACCAAGATTGAGGACTGGGACCTAGGGTCATGTCACTCCCGATATGTGTACTCCTGGTCCAGCTAGCCAGGGGTGGTTTGAAAGCATGATCAGGCTGAAAGTCACAATGCCTATTTGTGGCCAGGGTGGTCCTCCTGGGTGTGTGTGGTCTCATGGGCCATGCAGCTGGCCCCCACACTGAGCCTTAGACCCCCATCCCCACAGCAAACTTTTCCCGTCGTGGGGAAGGAGGAGTGCTCTTTTATGTTTGAGGTTCCCCCATAGGCCGCTATTTGAGCTGTGGTCTGGGCACAGATGCCTGAATACCCAGGTTGGGTAGAGTTGACAGTTTCTGGCCATGGCAGGTCCCACCTGCAGGGTATTGGGCCCACTACCTGACGGGCTGATGGGAGGTCAGGGCTCAGGCTGTGTCAGACAGTGCATTAGTGGACAGGGAGGCCTAGGATATTGGGGTGCCATTGAGGTCCGTGCAGGTTGATCCTCACGTGGGGATTCTGGGCAGACCCCTAATGTAGGGACCTGGTTGGGTGGAGGGAGACCTTTTGTTGTTGGCTTGGATTGAACCTGTCCCTTGCGGAGGAACTTGCTTGCAGACCCCAGAAGTAGGGGCAGGCCAGTTGGATGGGGACGTCCAATCAGTTGGGCACACACATATTTACTATGGTAAATTGGAATTCTATTCACCACCTGTATTGATGACCGAGTGTGACTGTGCAGCTTTCCCTGTGTGCTGCAGTTCTATTGGCCACCTGTGAGTGGGCCGGGCTCCGCCATCCCTATGAAGGTCAGTCTGTGAGGTAGTGTGGGGCTGTTTTTCTTATTTATTTATTTATTTATTTATTTATTTATTTATTTATTTTTGCATTAGCTGGTTCGTCAGGAGCAGCGTTTCTTGGTTTGTTGGGAGCAGCGTTTGTCAGTTTTTCAGGACCAGCATTCATCGGTTCACCAGGCAGTGGTGGTCTCGCCAGACCGGCAGAAGCCTCGCCAGCCTGGCAGTGGCCTTACCAGCCAGGGAGCGGCCTCGCCAGCCCAGCAGTGACCTCACCAACCGGGGAGTAGCACTGCCAGAGCGTCATGAGCATTGCTGGGCAGCGGCCTCACCAGCCGGGGAGCAGCCTCACCAACTGCGGAGACGCCTCGCCAGCCAGGGAGCGGCCTCACTGGCGAGCAGCGCTGCCGGAGCATCATCATCAGGAAGCGGCCTCATGGGGGAGCGGTGCCACCAGGAGTGCCATCATTGGTCTCGTTCCAGCAGTAGGAGACTGCTCTCCGCTCTCTCTTCACCTGGAAGCCACCCTTGTAGTCCTGCATCACCATTGTGCTCCAGGGTTGCCTACTAACCCTCAGAGAGGAACCAGTACCCCTGAAGAGCATCTCTGTGACCTTGTCAATTCGCGAGTTTGTGCTCGTGTGTCTGCTACCTTAAACTACAAGAATGAGGAGGAAGTTCCTTTGGAGACCTTCTTTGTGTTCCCCATGGATGATGACTCACCTATCTACAGCTTTGAGGCCAAGTTGGATGGGGAGAAAATTAAAGCAGAATTAAAGGAGAAAACAAAGACCCAAGCATCTATGAGAGTGCCATCAGCAACCGCCGCCAAGCTTTCCTACTGGAGGAGGACAAGTACTCCAAGGACGTCTTCTGTTACAGTGTGGGGAACCTGGAACCAGGGTCGAATGTAGCAGCACCCTGAAGCAAGGTGCAGGAGCTCCCCTTGGAAGCAGATAGAGTCCTGCGCTACATGCTCCCAGCTGTCATGAATCCTCGATACTGTGGCTCTGGATTATTTGAGGACAGTTATCTTGATATGAAGACTCCTGTCGTATCTTTGGAGGACCTGCTCTATACACTCAGAATGGTTGCCACCGTCAGTTCCCAGCATGGCATTGAGAGGATCCAGTCCAACTGCCCCTTCAGTCCTACCAAGTACCTTGGAGAAGATAAGACTTCTGCCCAGGTTTCCTTGGCTGGAGGACACAAATTTGATCAAGATGTGGAACTCCTGATTTACTACAGTGAGGTGCATACCCCCACTGTATCTGTGGAGATGGGGCAACTTGGAGACAACTCAGATGGTTTCATGAAAGATCCGTCTGCGATAGTGTATTTCTTTTTCTTTTTTTTTCCATTTTATTTATTTTTTCAGCGTAACAGTATTCATTCTTTTTGCACAACACCCAGTGCTCCATGCAAAACGTGCCCTCCCCGTTACCCACCACCTGTTCCCCCAACCTCCCACCCCTGACCCTTCAAAAGCCTCAGGTTGTTTTTCAGAGTCCATAGTCTTTTATGGTTCGCCTCCCCTTCCAAATTTTTTTTTTAATAAACATATAATGTATTTTTATCCCCAGGGGTACAGGTCTGTGAATCGCCAGGTTTACACACTTCACAGCACTCACGATAGCACTTACCCTCCCCAATGTCCATAGCCCCCTCCCCCTCTCCCAATCCCAGCTCCCCCCAGCAACCCCCAGTTTGTTTTGTGAGATTAAGAGTCATTTATGGTTTGTCTCCCTCCCAATCCCATCTTGTTTCATTTATTCTTCTCCTATCCCCCTACCCCCCCATGTTGCTTCTCCATGTCCTCATATCAGGGAGATCATATGATAGTTGTCTTTCTCCGATTGACTTATTTCACTAAGCATGATACGCTCTAGTTCCATCCATGTCGTCGCAAATGGCATGATTTCATTTCTTTTGATGGCTGCATAGTATTCCATTGTGTATATATACCACACCTTCTTTATCCATTCCTCTGTTGATGGACATCTAGGTTCTTTCCATAGTCTGGCTATTGTAGACATTGCTGCTATAAACATTCGGGTACACGTGCCCTTCGGATCACTATGTTTGTATCTTTAGGGTAAATACCCAGTAGTGCAATTGCTGGGTCATAGGGTAGTTCTATTTTCAACATTTTGAGGAACCTCCATGCTGTTTTCCAGAGTGGTTGCACCAGCTTGCATTCCCACCAACAGTGGAGGAGGGTTCCCCTTTCTCCACATCCTCTCCAGCATCTGTCATTTCCTGACTTGTTAATTTTAGCCATTCTGACTGGTGTGAGGTGATATCTCATTGTGGTTTTGATTTGTATTTCCCTGATGCCGAGTGACGTGGAGCACTTTTTCATGTGTCTGTTGGCCATCTGGATGTCTTCTTTGCAGAAATGTCTGTTCATGTCCTCTGCCCATTTCTTGATTGGATTGTTTGTTCTTTGGGTGTTGAGTTTGCTAAGTTCATTATAGAGTTTGGATACTAGCCCTTTATCTGATATGTCGTTTGCAAATATCTTCTCCCATTCTGTCAGTTGTCTTTTGGTTTTGTGAACTGTTTCCTTTGCTGTGCAAAAGCTTTTGATCTTGATGAAATCCCAATAGTTCATTTTTGCCCTTGCTTCCCTTGCCTTTGCCGTTGTTCCTAGGAAGATGTTGCTGTGGCTGAGATCGAAGAGGTTGCTGCCTGCATTCTCCTCAAGGATTTTGATGGATTCCTTTCTCACATTGAGGTCCTTCATCCATTTGGAGTCTATTTTCGTGTGTGGTGTAAGGAAGTGGTCCAATTTCATTTTTCTGCATGTGGCTGTCCAATTTTCCCAGCACCATTTATTGAAGAGGCTGTCTTTTTTCCATTGGACATTCTTTCCCGCTTTGTCGAAGATGAGTTGGCCATAGAGTTGAGGGTCGATTTCTGGGCTCTCTATTCTGTTCCACTGATCTACGTGTCTGTTTTTGTGCCAGTACCATGCTGTCTTGATGATGACAGCTTTGTAATAGAGCTTGAAGTCCGGAATTGTGATGCCACCAACTTTGGCTTTGTTCTTCAATATTCCTTTGGCTATTCGAGGTCTTTTCTGGTTCCATATAAATTTTAGGATTATTTGTTCCATTTCTTTGAAAAAAATGGATGGTATTTTGATAGGGATTGCATTAAATGTGTAGATTGCTTTAGGTAGCATAGACATTTTCACAATATTTTTTCTTCCAATCCAGGAGCATGGAACATTTTTCCATTTTTTTGTGTCTTCCTCAATTTCTTTCATGAGTACTTTATAATTTTCTGTGTATAGATTCTTAGTCTCTTTGGTTAGGTTTATTCCTAGGTATCTTATAGTTTTGGGTACAATTGTAAATGGGATTGACTCCTTAATTTCTCTTTCTTCAGTCTTGTTGTTGGTGTACAGAAATGCAACTGATTTCTGTGCATTGATTTTATATCCTGACACTTTACTGAATTCCTGTACAATTTCTAGCAGTTTTGGAGTGGAGTCTTTGGGTTTTCCACATATAGTATCATATCATCTGCGAAGAGTGATAGTTTGACTTCTTCTTTACTGATTTGGGAGCCTTTAATTTCTTTTTGTTGTCTGATTGCTGAGGCTAGGACTTCTAGTACTATGTTGAATAGCAGTGGTGATAATGGACATCCCTGCCGTGTTCCTGACCTTAACGGAAAAGCTTTCAGTTTTTCTCCATTGAGAATGATATTTGCGGTGGGTTTTTCATAGATGGCTTTGATAATATTGAGGTATGTGCCCTCTATCCCCACACTTTGAAGAGTTTTGATCAGGAAGGGATGCTGTATTTTGTCAAATGCTTTTTCAGTATCTATTGAGAGTATCATATGGTTCTTGTTCTTTCTTTGATTAATGTGTTCTATCACATTGATTGATTTGCAGATGTTGAACCAACCCTGAAGCCCTGGAATAAATCCCACTTGATCGTGGTGAATAATCCTTTTAATGTACTGTTGAATCCTATTGGCTAGTATTTTGGCGAGAATTTTTCCGTCTGTCTTCATCAAGGATATTGGTCTGTAGTTCTCTTTTTTGGTGGGATCCTTGTCTGGTTTTGGGATCAAGGTGATGCTGGCCTCATAAAATGAGTTTGGAAGTTTTCCTTCCATTTCTATTTTTTGGAACAGTTTCAGGAGAATAGGAATTAGTTCTTCTTTAAATGTTTGGTAGAACTCCCCTGGGAAGCCGTCTGGCCCTGGGCTTTTGTTTGTTTGGAGATTTTGGATGACTGTTTCAATCTCCTTACTGGTTATGGGCCTGTTCAGGTTTTCTATTTCTTCCTGGTTCAGTTGTGGTAGTTTATATGTCTCTAGGAATGCATCCATTTCTTCCAGATTGTCCAATTTGTTGGCGTAGAGTTGCTCATAGTATGTTCTTATAATTGTCTGTATTTCTTTGGTGTTAGTTGTGATCTCTCCTCTTTCATTCATGATTTTATTGATTTGGGTCCTTTCTCTTTTCTTTTTTTTTTTTGATTTTTTTTTAAATCAAGTATCAAAGATCACAATATCTCTAGTTTCACAGGAAAGGTGACGTGAACAAAATGATGCTTTCTGAAATGGATGGGACTAAGGAGTACTAATTGGAAAAATTCAGAAACAGAAGAAGTTTTAAAAGCAAGCTAAGTGTGCCTGGGTAGCTCAGTTGGTTAACTGTCTGTAGAAATTACACTGTGGTCAGATCTCTGAAGGTAGAAGAAAATTTAGAGACCAGGTTTATATCCAGTCGCTTTAGTGTATCTCCCAGAGAGCAAATAACCATGCTTTCTTTCTATAAAACCAGCTGTGGGTTGTACTGATTCTTTTTTTTTTTTCATTTTATTTTTTCAGTGTAACAGTATTCATTCTTTTTGCACAACACCCAGTGCTCCATGCAAAACGTTCCCTCCCCATTACCCACCACCTGTTCCCACAACCTCCCACCCCTGACCCTTCAAAACCCTCAGGTTGCCCCAACCTCCCTCCCCTGACCCTTCAAAACCCTCAGGTTGTTTTTCAGAGTACATAGTCTCTTATGGTTCACCTCCCCTCCCCAATGTCCATAGCCCGCTCCCCTTCTCCCAATCCCACCTCCCCCCAGCAACCCCCAGTTTGTTTTGTGAGATTAAGAGTCATTTATGGTTTGTCTCCCTCCCAATCCCATCTTGTTTCATTTATTATTCTCCTATCGCACTAACCCCCCATGTTGCTTCTCCATGTCCTCATATCAGGGAGATCATATGACAGTTGTCTTTCTCCGATTGACTTATTTCACTAAGCATGATACGCTCTAGTTCCATCCACGTCATCGCAAATGGCAAGATTTCATATTTTTGATGGCTGCATAGTATTCCATTGTGTATATATACCACCTCTTCTTTATCCATTCATCTGTTGATGGACATCTAGGTTCTTTCCATAGTCTGGCTATTGTAGACATTGCTGCTATAAACATTCGGGTACACGTGCCCCTTCGGATCACTACGTCTGTATCTTTAGGGTAAATACCCAGTAGTGCAATTGCTGGGTAATAGGGTAGTTCCATTTTCAACATTTTGAGGAACCTCCATGCTGTTTTCCAGAGTGGTTGCACCAGCTTGCATTCCCACCAACAGTGGAGGAGGGTTCCCCTTTCTCCACATCCTCGCCAGCATCTGTCATTTCCTGACTTGTTAATTTTAGCCATTCTGACTGGTGTGAGGTGATATCTCATTGTGGTTTTGATTTGTATTTCCCTGATGCCGAGTGACGTGGAGCACTTTTTCATGTGTCTGTTGGCCATCTGGATGTGTTCTTTGCAGAAATGTCTGTTCATGTCCTCTGCCCATTTCTTGATTGGATTGTTTGTTCTTTGGGTGTTGAGTTTGCTAAGTTCCTTATAGAGTTTGGATACTAGCCCTCTATCTGATATGTCGTTTGCCAATATCTTCTCCCATTCTGTCAGTTGTCTTTTGGTTTTGTTAACTGTTTCCTTTGCTGTGCAAAAGCTTTTGATCTTGATGAAATCCCAATAGTTCATTTTTGCCCTTGCTTCCCTTGCCTTTGCCGTTGTTCCTAGGAAGATGTTGCTACGGCTGAGGTCGAAGAGGTTGCTGCCTGCATTCTCCTCACGGATTTTGATGGGTTCCTTTCTCACATTGAGGTCCTTCATCCATTTGGAGTCTATTTTCGTGTGTGGTGTAAGGAAGTGGTCCAATTTCATTTTTCTGCATGTGGCTGTCCAATTTTCCCAGCACCATTTATTGAAGAGGCTGTCTTTTTTCCATTGGACATTCTTTCCTGCTTTGTCGAAGATTAGTTGACCATAGAGTTGAGGGTCGATTTCTGGGCTCTCTATTCTGTTCCACTGATCTACGTGTCTGTTTTTGTGCCAGTACCATGCTGTCTTGATGATGACAGCTTTGTAATAGAGTTTGAAGTCCGGAATTGTGATGCCACCAACTTTGGCTTTGTTCTTCAATATTCCTTTGGCTATTCGAGGTCTTTTCTGGTTCCATATAAATTTTAGGATTATTTGTTCCATTTCTTTGAAAAAAATGGATGGTATTTTGATAGGGATTGCATTAAATGTGTAGATTGCTTTAGGTAGCATAGACATTTTCACAATATTTTTTCTTCCAATCCAGGAGCATGGAACATTTTTCCATTTTTTTGTGTCTTCCTCAATTTCTTTCATGAGTACTTTATAATTTTCTGTGTATAGATTCTTAGTCTCTTTGGTTAGGTTTATTCCTAGGTATCTTATAGTTTTGGGTACAATTGTAAATGGGATTGACTCCTTAATTTCTCTTTCTTCAGTCTTGTTGTTGGTGTACAGAAATGCAACTGATTTCTGTGCATTGATTTTATATCCTGACACTTTACTGAATTCCTGTACAAGTTCTAGCAGTTTTGGAGTGGAGTCTTTTGGGTTTTCCACATATAGTATCATATCATCTGCGAAGAGTGATAGTTTGACTTCTTCTTTACCAATTTGGATGCCTTTAATTTCTTTTTGTCGTCTGATTGCTGAGGCTAGGACTTCTAGTACTATGTTGAATAGCAGTGGTGATAATGGACATCCCTGCCGTGTTCCTGACCTTAACGGAAAAGCTTTCAGTTTTTCTCCATTGAGAATGATATTTGCGGTGGGTTTTTCATAGATGGCTTTGATAATATTGAGGTATGTGCCCTCTATCCCCACACTTTGAAGAGTTTTGATCAGGAAGGGATGCTGTACTTTGTCAAATGTTTTTTCAGCATCTATTGAGAGTATCATATGGTTCTTGTTATCATATGGTTCGTGTTAGTTGTGATCTCTCCTCTTTCATTCATGATTTTATTGATTTGGGTCCTTTCTCTTTTCTTTTTGATGAGTCTGGCCAGGGGTTTATCAATCTTATTGATTCTTTCAAAGAACCAGCTCCTAGTTTCATTGATTTTTTCTATTGTTTTTTTTTGGTTTCTATTTCGTTGATTTCTGCTCTGATCTTTATGATTTTGAACTGTTGTGTTTTCATTATCATTTGTTTCCATGAATTTTTTCAATTCTTCTTTAATTTCCTGGTTAACCCATTCATTCTTTAGAAGGATGCTGTTTAGTCTCCATGTATTTGGGTTCTTTCCAGCTTTCCTCTTGTGATTGAGTTCTAGCTTCAGAGCATTGTGGTCTGAAAATATGCAGGGAATAATCCTAATCTTTTGATACCGGTTGAGACCTGATTTGTGACCCAGGATGTGATCTATTCTGGAGAAGGTTCCATGTGCACTAGAGAAGAATGTGTATTCTGTTGCTTTGGGATGAAATGTTCTGAATATATCTGTGATGTCCATCTGGTTCAGTGGGTCATTTAAGGCCTTTATTTCCTTGTTGATCTTTGGCTTGGATGATCTGTCCATTTCAGTGAGGGGAGTGTTCAAGTCCCCTACTATTATTGTATTATTATTGATGTGTTTCTTTGATTTTGTTATTAATTGGTTGATATAGTTGGCTGCTCCCACGTTAGGGGCATAGATATTTAAAATTGTTAGATCTTCTTGTTGGACAGACCGTTTGAGTAGGATATAGTGTCCTTCCTCATCTCTTATTCTAGTCTTTGGCTTGAAATCTAATTGATCTGATATAAGGATTGCCACCCCAGCTTTCTTCTGATGCCCATTAGCATGGTAAATTGTTTTCCACCCCCTCACTTTAAATCTGGAGGTGTCTTCGCGTCTAAAATGAGTTTCTTGTAGGCAACATACTGATGGGTTTTGTTTTTTTATCCATTCTGATACCCTGTGTCTTTTGATTGGGGCATTTAGCCCATTAACATTCAGGGTAACTATTGATACATATGAGTTTAGTGCCATTATTAGCCTGTAAGGTGACTGTTACTGTATATTGTCTTGGTACCTTTCTGATCTACTACTTTTAGGCTCTCTCTTTGCTTAGAGGACCCCTTTCAATATTTCCTGGAGAGCTGGTTTGGTGTTCGCAAATTCTTTCAGTTTTTGTTTGTCATGGAAGCTTCTTATCTCTCCTTCTATTTTCAATGATAGCCTAGCTGGATAGAGTATTCTTGGCTGCATGTTTTTCTCGTTGAGTGCTCTGAATATATCATGCCAGCTCTTTCTGGCCTGCCAGGTCTCTGTGGATAAGTCTGCCGCCAATCTAATATTTTTACCATTGTATGTTACAGACTTCTTTTCTCGGGCTGCTTTCAGGATTTTCTCTTTGTCACTAAGACTTGTCAATTTTACTATTAGGTGACGGGGTGTGGACCTATTCTTGTTGACTTTGAGGGGGGTTCTCTGCATCTCCTGGATTTTGATGCTTGTTCCCTTTGCCATATTAGGGAAATTCTCTCCAATGATTCTCTCCAATAGACCTTCTGCTCCCCTCTCTGTTTCTTCTTCTTCTGGAATCCCAATTATTCTAATGTTGTTTCGTCTTATGGTGTCACTTATCTCTCGAATTCTCCCCTCATTGTCCAGCAGCTGTTTGTCCCTCTTTTGCTCGGCTTCCTTATTCTCTGTCATTTGGTCTTCTATATCACTAATTCTTTCTTCTGCCTCATTGATCCTAGCAGTGAGAGCCTCCATTTTTGATTGCACCTCATTAATAGCTTTTTTGATTTCAACTTGGTTAGATTTTAGTTCTTTAATTTCCCCAGAAAGGGCTTTAATATCTCCAGAGAGTGTTTCTCTAATATCTTCCATGCCTTTTTCGAGCCCGGCTAGGATGTTCAGAATCGTCATTCTGAACTCTTGATCTGACATATTACCCATGTCTGAGTTGATTAGGTCCCTAGCCTTCGGTACTGTCTCTTGTTCTTTTGTTTGTGGTGATTTTTTCCGCCTTGTCATTTTGTCCAGATAAGAGGATATGAAGGAGCAAATAAACTACTAATAGGGTGGCAAAGACCCCGGAAAAATGCGCTGTAACCAAACCAGAAGAGACCCCAAATTGTGGGGGGGAGAAAGGGGATAAAAACAGGTTCTGAAAAAAAAAAGAAAAAAAAAAGGAAAAAAAAGAAAAAATTTTAAAAATAAAACAAATAAAAAAATATAAAAAAGAAAGAAAAAAAGTATATATTTAGATGAACTAGTCAAAAAACGTTAAAAAGAAAAGGGTAAAAGTTTTAAAAAATTTAGCAGAAGAAGAAAAAAGAAAAAAGAAAAAAAATTGAAAAAAGAAAAAAAAAATTGAACTAGCTGCAATACGAAAGAATCATGGGGAGAAAGTCATGAGTTCTGTACTTTGCTTTCTCCTCCTCTGGAATTGCGCTTCTGTCTTAGGAATTGAACCTACTTTCCTTGATAGATGAATTTCGTCCTGGCTGGATATTTTGTTGTTCTTCTGGGGGAGGGGCCTGTTGTAGTGACTCTCAAGTGTCTTTGCCTGAGACGGGATTGCACCGCCCTTACTGGCGGCTGGACTAAGTAATCAGCTCGGGTTCGCTTTTGGGAGCTTCTGTTCCCTGAACGCTTTCCGTAGAGTTCTGGAGGATGGGAATGAAAATGGCGGCCTCCCAGTCTCCGGCCCGGAGGAGCCGAGAGCCTGGGGCCCCACTCCTCAGTGCGCCCCCAGAGGACAGCACCCAATCACTCCTGTATCCCCAGCCTCTAGCCGTGCTCCGAGCTCACCCAGCCCGCGACCAGTTCAAGGTAACCCCGAGCTGAGAGTTCAGTCCTCGGCTCTGTCTCTGCAGCCGGCTTCTCTGTTCTAATACCTGCGAGCTCTCCGACACTCTGACACCCCCGATCCTTCTGTGTCCCTGCGGGGCCTGGGGCCACACTGACCCCGCGTGGGCTTCACCCTGGTTTAGCCTCTGGAGCAATGTCCCTCATTGGAACAGACTTTTAAAAGTCCTGATTTTGTGCTCCGTTGCTCCGCCGCTTTCCGCGAGCCGGCCCCTCCCCCCGCGGTCTATCTTCCTGTCGTTTTAGATTCACTTCTCCGCCAGTCCTACCTTTCAGAAAATGGTTGATTTTCTGTTTCTAGAGTTGCTGTTCTTCTTCTCTTCGCTCTCCCGTTGGATTTGTAGGTGTTTGCAATGTTTAGATAAGCTATCGAGCTGATCTCCTGCTACCTGATGTAGTCTCAGGCTGCTACTTCTCCGCCATCTTGACTCCTCCCCACGATAGTATATTTCTGCCAAAATATCCTAGAATCTCAGTCACCTGTCATCTCTGGAGAATTCATCTTCCTCATGGACCACTCAGGAAGTATGCAGGCCCCCATAAGTAAACAGGATAACTCTCAGCTACACATACAGGCAGCCAAGAAACACTGATTTTGCTGCTGAAGAGTTTGCCTATGGGCTGTTACTTCAATATCTATGGATTCGTAAGTTCCTATGAGGCATTCTTTCTGAATAGTGTGAAATCCACTCAGCAGACCATGGAGGAGGCACTGAGGAGAGTTAAGCTTATGCAGGCTAACCTGGGGAGCCCTGGGGTAGCAGCCATTGTTAGGTAGTGGGAATCGTGGGGTAGCGGGAGTCATCGGGTTGGGTGAATCGTCGGGTAGCGGGACTCGTGGAGTAGCGGGAATTGTCGGGTAGGGGAAATCGTTGGGTAAGGGAAGTAATAGGGGTTGCTGTCCTGGTCATCATCACCTCTTTGTAAGAGAAGGCCCTGACTGGTTGGTTTGATTTTTGATGCGTGGGGCAAAATAAAACTTTGCTTGGTATGCACTTTGTGTCAGTCTCGTTCCTTTGATCATGGACCCTAATACCCTAGGGCTCTTCTTCTTTCTGGAGGGCAGGCAGAAGGCTGTGTTGTGGCTCCAGCGTTCCCAATCTGGAGGGCTTGCAGACCAGGAGGGTGAGAACTGATATCAGATCACAGAAGCGCCGGTTCATGTCAGTGCCGAGCACATGGCCATTCCAATGTGCAGCATCTGAATTGAGATCTCCAACACCTGAGTCAGGGCGAGTGTCAGATGGTCGCTCATGCTGGAGTTTGTGTCTATGATGGCCAGAGAATAGAGCGGTGGCCTCATGAGGCCATGAAGGTTTTCCCAGCTTGGGGCTTGTGAGCTGCTCTGAACAGCAGGCTTTCCTTCTGCGGGACAGAGGGAGTCCGTTTTGATGGCTCCATATTTCCCCCATATGGAAAGACAAGGTAGCAGAGATCACCACATATATGTTTGGAAAGCCCAGCTCAGCTTATAATTTCAGCCCAGGAACAAGGTCGATTCGATCTGGTCACTCGGGGGCAAGGG
The DNA here is from genome assembly GCF_922984935.1 of Meles meles. Taxonomy (NCBI): domain Eukaryota; kingdom Metazoa; phylum Chordata; class Mammalia; order Carnivora; family Mustelidae; genus Meles; species Meles meles. The sequence continues at coordinate 1,024,870 of NC_060081.1, forward strand.
CCCACGGGCTGAGTTTACAGGGAAACTCATCCTGATGGGTCACAATGATTGCTTGTGTCCAGGGAGACCGTAGAATGTGGCGGGGTCTCAAGCGCCATGCAGGATTCTCTTCCCCTGAGAGTAGGACGCAGATCCCAAGAGCCAGGTTGCCTTCTGGGGAGAGGAGGTGTTCTGTTTTGTGGCTCAGGGTCCAAACTTTGGATCATATGTAGGAATTCCAGAACCGGCCTCTGGAGGCAGATGCCTGCAAGGCTAACCTAGGGTTCCACTGAGGTCCTAGGTTCATGTCACGTTCCATTTTCTGACTCAGGGCCATTGACGTGGGTGAGTGCCTGGAGGTAGGTGTCTGGCATGTGTCAGACTGCGCATTTCTGTCCAGAGCGGCCAACGAATTTGGGATGGGCTCAGGAGCCCTGCTGGTGTCTCCCAGTCTAGAAGGTTTGTGCAACTATGACGGCCAGAATATCCTCTGAGATGACAGGCAGAGTGCTGTGCTGTGGCTCTATATGCCCCATTGGAGGGCCTGCCAGCCAGGGCTTTGGGGACAAAAGTCTGGACACAAACTCGGGTTAGGGTGAGGGGGAAGGTAATGGCAGGCCCGAGCTGCAGACCATGAGGGCAGTGAATCAGGATCTGAAATTAGGGCAATGGGAAGACGGGAGCGCAGGCTTTTCAGTATGGGTTGTGTGTCTCGGTTGGTAACAGAATGGAGGGGTCTTATTTGTCCATGGGAGATTCTGCCTCTGTGGGGATTTTGCACGGCTCCCAAGGTTTTGGTGAATTTCTGGATGAAGGGAAGAGAGCTGTTTTCCATCTCAGGGGCCCGCCATAGTACGATTCCAGAGTCGGCTTCTGGGTCCACGCGCCTGGAGAACCCAACTGAGGGTGAGGATTTGTGCCTAGGAGCATGGCAGGCCCAAAATGTGGGCTCCTGGTCCAGCTATGAGGGGGATTTTTTGAAAGCTTGCTCAGGCTGATGGTCACAATGCCTGTTTGTGGCCAGGGCTACCCTTATGAGTGGTCGTGGTCTCCTGGCTATGGAGCTGGCTCCCACTCTGAGTGTTTGACCCCCATCCGCACAGCAAGCTTTTACTGCCATGGGGAAGGAGAAGTGCTCTTTTGTGCTTGACGATCCCCCATTGGCCGGGATTTGAGCTATGGTCTGGGCACAGATGCCTGAACACCCAGTCTGGGTAGAGATGACAGCCTCGGGCCTGTTCCCATCCCATCTGCAGCGCATGGTGCCCACTATCTGGGGGGCTGATGGGAGGTCAGGACTCAGGCTCTGTCAGACAGAGCATTAGTGCACAGTGCGGCCTGGATATTGGGATTCCGTCTAGGACCGTGCAGGATGATGCTCACTTGGTGATCCTGGGCAGACCCACAGGGCCCTCCTTCTATCTGGAGGGCAGGGAGAATGCTGCATTGGGCTCCAGACTTCCCAATCTCGAGGGCTTCCTGTGCAACTGTGACAGGCATAATTTCCTTTGGATGGGCAGGCAGAGTCCTGTGCTGTGCTCCAGAGTTTCCATCCTGGAGGGCCTGTCAGCCAGGGCTTCGGGAACAAAATTCTGCAAACACAAACTCGTGATAGGGTTAGGGTTGAGGTGATGGCATGTCCAAACTGCGGACCAAGAGGGCAGTTCTATGGGATCTGAAATTATTCGGGAGGCGGGAGCGCAGGCTTTTCTGTCTGGGTTGTGTGTGTCTGTTGGCCACAGAATGGAGCAGTAGCCTTATGGGGCCATGGGAGATTCTGCCCCTGTGAAGATTCTGCCCGGCTCCCAAGGGTTTGGTGTCTTTCAGGGGAAAGGGAAGAGTGCTGTTTTCCCTCTCAGGGGTCTGGTCATAGCAGGGATTCCAGAGTTGGCTTCTGGGTCTGCGCACCTGGAGAACCAGACTGAGGGTGAGGATTTGGGCCAAGAGGAATGTCACGTCCGATATGCGGGCTCCTGGTCCAGCTAGCAAGGGGGCTGGTTTGAAAGTGAGCTCAGGCTCTGGGTCACAATGCCTGTTTGTGGCCAAGGCGGCCCTCCTGGTTGGGTTTGGTCTCATGGATCTCATGATCCTCACGGAGGGATTCTGGGCAGACCCATAGGGCCCTTCTTCTTTCTAGAGGGCAGGCAGAAGCCTGCGTTGGGCTTCCGAATGAAAAATCTGGAGAACTTGCAGCCCAGGAGGGTGAGGATGGAATTCTGAATGCACAAGTGCCGGTTCAGTTCAGTGCCAAGCATATGGCATTTCCTTTGTGCAGCATCTGACTCGAGATCTCCAACACCTGAGTCAGGGCACATGTCAGATTGTCGCTCACACTGGAGTTTGTGTCTATGATGGCTGACAAATGGACGGGTGGCATCATGAGGCCATGGAGTTTTTCCAATGCTGGGACTTGTGAGCTGCTCCGAACAGCAAGCTTTACTTCTTCAGGACAGGGGGAGTCCGTGAGGATGGCACCAGGAAGCCCCTTAGGGAAAGACATCGCAGCAGTAGGCAGCGCCTGGATGCATGGAAATTCCAGTTCCACTTACCCTTCCAGCCCAGGAACAAGGCTGTCTCAGTCTGGTGGCTCTGGACCAAATGCCCTAGGGGCCTGAGGTAACAGGGAGCCTCATTCTGATGAGTTACAATGCTGGCTTGTGTACAGGGAGACCTTAGAATGTGGCGCCGGCTCTGGCGCTATGCAGGATTCTCCTCCCCTGTGGGTTGGACGCAGCTCCCAGGAGCCAGGTTGCCTTCTGGGGACAGGAGGTGTTCTGTTTTGTGGCTCTGGGATCAATGTGGACCATATGTAGTTATTCCAGAGTTTTCCTCTGGAGGCAGATGCTGGCAAACCTAAGCTAGGGTTCCGTTGAGGTACTAGGGTATGTCAGGTTCAATCTTCTGACTCAGGGCCATTGACCTGGCTGTCTGCCTGTAGGTAGGTGTCTTCTGGCCTGTGTCCGAATGTGCATTTTTCCAAGGCGGCCAAGAATTTGTTGTGGGCTCAGGGGCAGTGCAGGTTTCTCCCAATCTGGAGGCTTTGTGCAAATGTGACGGGCAGAGCTTACTTCGGGTGGGCAGGCAGCATCCTGTGCTGTGGCTCCAGAGGCCCCATCCTGGAGGGCCTGTCGCCCAAGGCTATGGGAACAAAAGTTTGCAAACACAAACCTTGGGTTAGGTTTAGGGGCGAGGTGATGGCAGGCCTGATCTGCAGACCATGAGGTCAGTACCTCGGGATCTGATTAGGGCGATGGAGAGGTGGGAATGCATGCTTTCCTGTCTGGGTTGTATGTCTCAGTTGGACATGGAATGGAGGAGTGGCCTCATGGGGCCATGGGAGATTCTGCCTCTCTTGGGATTCTGCCCACCTCCCAAGGGTTTGGTGTCTTTCACGGGGAAAGGAAGAGTGATGTTTTCCGTGTCAGGGATCGGGCCATAGCAGGGATTCCAAGTCGGCTTCTGAGTCCGGACGCCTGGAGCACCTGACTGAGGGTGAGGATTTGGGTAATGGACATGGCAGGCCTGATATGTGGTCTCCTAATCCAGCTAGCAAGGGGGCTTGTTTACATGCGGGGTCAGTTTGAGGGTCACAATGCCTGATTTTGCCCAGGGTGGCCATCCTGTGTGGGCCTGGTCTAAAGGGCCAAGCAGCTGACTCCCTCTCTGAGGGTTTGACCCCCATCCCCATAGCAAGCTTTTCCGGCCATGGGGATGGTGTAGTGCTCTGTTGTGCTTGAGGTATCCTCATTGGCTGTGATTTGAGCTAAGGTCTGAGCACAAATGTCTAAATACCCAGGATGGGTAGAAATGAAAGCCTCGGGCCATATCTGGTCGCACCTGCATGATATGGAGCATGCTACCTGGGGAATGATATGAATTTGGGGCTCTGGCTGTGTCAGACAGAGCATTAGTGCTCAGGGACGCCTAGCATATTAGTGTGCCGTTGAGGGCCATGCAGGTTGACCTCATGTAGGGATTCTGTGCAAACCCATAGGTTCCTTCTATCTCGATGGCAGGCAGAAGGCTGCATTGTGGCTCCAGAATTCCCTATCTGGAGTGCTTGCAGTCCAGAAGTGAGAGGATGGAAGCCAGAATACACAAGTATCGGTTCAGTTCTGTTCCAAGCGTGTGGCAGTTCCAGTGTTCAGCATCTGACTCGAGATCTGCAGCAGCTGAGTCTCGGTGAGTGTAAGATGGTAGCTCGGCTGGAGTTTTTGTCCATCATGACCGAAGAATGGAGGGGTGGCCTCAGGAGGCCATGGAGGTTTTCCCAGACTGGAGCTTATGAGCTGCTCCAAACAGCAACCTTTCCTTCTCAGGGATAGGAGGAGTACGTTCTGATGGCTCCTGGCTCCCCCATATGGAAAGACTTGGTAGCAGAACTTACCACATAGATGCCTAGAAAGCCCAGCTCAGCTTACCCTTGCAGCCCAGGAACAATGCAGTTTCAATCTGGTGGCTCTGGGGCAATGAACCCTGGGGGCTGAGTTGACAGGGAGCCTCATGCTGATGGGTCACCATGCTGGCTTGTGTCCAGTGAGACCTTAGAATGTGGTGGGGACACAGGTGTCATGTAGGATTCTCCTCCGCTGAGGGTTGGACCAGCTCCCAAGAGGCAGGTTGCCTTCTGGGGAGAGGAGGTGTTCTGTTTTGTGGCTCAGGTATCAAGCATTGAATCATACGAAGGTATTTCAGAACTTGCCTCTGGGGACAGATGCATGCAAATGTCACCTAGGTTTCCGTTGAGGTCCTAAGGGCATGTCAGGTTCAATCTTCTGACTCAGGGGCATTGACATGGGTGTCTGCCTGGAGGTAGGTGTCTGGCATGTGTCAGACTGCACATTTCTATCCAGAGTGGCCAAAAAATTGGTGGGCTCAGGGGCCTTGCAGGCGTCTCCCAATCTGGAGTGTTTGTATATTTGTGACGAGCACAGTTTCCATCGGGATGGAAGGCAGTGTCTTGCACTTTGGCTCCAGAGGCTGCATCCTGGAGGGCCTGTCAGCCAGGGCTTTGTACAAAAGTTTGCAAACAAAAACTAAGGTTAGGGTGAGGGTCGAGGTAATGGCAGGCCCAATCTGCGGACCGTGAGGGCAGTGCCCCGGGATCTTAAATTAGTTGGACGGGGAAGAAGGAGTGCAGGCTTTTCTGTCTGGGTTCTGTGTCTCGGAAATGAGGGGTGGTTTCATGTGGCCATGGGAGATTCTGCCACTGTCGTGATTCTGCCTGGCTCCCAAGGGTTTGGTGTCTTTCGGGGGGAAGGGAAGAATCCTGTTTTTGTCTCAGGGGTCAGGCCATATCAGGGATCCCAGAGTTGGCTTCCGGGTTCGTGCTTCCTGAGAATGAGACGGAGGGTGAGGATTTGTACCAAGGGGTATGGCAGACCCGTTAGGCGGGCTCTTGGTCCAGCTAGAGAGGTGGCTTGTTTGAAACTGGGCTCAGGCTGAGGCTCAAAATGCCTGTTGCCAGGGCCACCCTAATATGTGGGCGTGGTCTCATGAGCCATGCAGATGGCTCCCACACTGAGGGTTTGACCCCATCCCCACAGCAAGCTTTTCCTGCCGTGGGGAAGGAGGATTGTTCTTTTGTGCTTAAGATTCCCCCATAGTCTGGGATTTGACTCATGGTCTCTCTACAGATGCCTGAATACCCAGGTTGGGTAGAGATGACATTCTCTGGCCTTGGCACATCCCACCTGCAGGATATGGGTCTCACTCCCTTGGGGCTGATGGGAGGTCAGGGCTCAGCCTCTGTCAGACAGAGCATTAGTGAACAGGGCAGCCTAGGATATTGGGGTGCCGTCGAGGGCCATGCAGATGGATCCTCTCGTGGGGATTCTGCACAAAGCGATAGGGCCCTTCTTCTTTCTGGAGGGCATGCAGAAGGCTGTGTTGTCTCTCCAGAATTCCCAATCTGGAGGGCCTGCTGGCCATGAAGTTGAGGAAGGAAATCTGAACGCACAAGCGCTGGTTCAGTTCAGTGATGAGCATATGATAATTCCAATGTTCAGCATCTGACTCGAGATCTCTAGGACCCAAGTCAGGGAGAGTGTCGGATGGTCACTCACGCCAGAGTTTGTGTCCATGTTGGCTGACGAATGGAGGGGAGGCCTCAAGATTCCAGGGAGGTTTTCCCAGGCTGGGACTTGTGAACTTCTCCGAACAGCAAGCTTTCCTTCTATGGGACAGGGGAGTCCGTTTTGATGGATTCAGGGTCCCCCATATGAAAAAACTTGGTAGCAGAGCTCACCGCATGGATGCCTGGAAATCCCAGCTCAGCTTACACTTGCAGCCCAGGAACAAGTCAGTTTAGATCTGGTGGCTCTGGGGCGAATTGCCCAGGGGGCTGTGTTGACAGGGAGCCTCAAGCTGATGGATCACAATGCTACCTTTGTCCCATGAGACCTTAATATATGGTGGGACTCCAGCGTCATGCAAAATCCTCCACTCCTGAGGGTTTTACACAGCACCTTAGAGCCAGGTTGCCTTCTGGGGACGGGAGGTGTGCTGCTTTTTGCTTAAGGGACCTAGCGTTGGAACATAGGTAGATATTCCAGAACTTTCCTCTGGGGACATTTGCCTGAAAACCTAAGCTAAGATTCCATTGAGATCCTAGGGGCATGTCTCTTTCCATCTTCTGACTCAAGGCCATTGACCTGGATGTCTGCCTGGATGTAGGTGTCTGGCATGTGTCAGACTGTGCACTTCTGTCTAGAGCAGCCAATGAAATTGGGTGGGCTCAGGGTCCTTGCAGGTGTTTCCAATCTGGAGGGTTTGTGCAACTGTGATGGGCAAGTTTCCTTCAAGAGGGCAGGCAGAGTCCTGTGCTGTGGCTTCAAAGGCCGTGACGGGCAAGGTGATGACAGGCCCGACCTGCAGACAGTGAAGGCAGTGCCGCAGGATCTGAAATGAGGGCAACAGGGAGGTGAGAGTGCAGACTTTGCTGTCTGGGTTGTGTGTCTTGATTGTCCACGGAATGCAGGGTTGTACTCAGGGTTCCATGGGAGATTCGGCAGCTGGGGGGATTTTGCACAGCTCCCAAGGCTTTGGTGTCTTTCTGGATGAAGGGAAGAGAGCTGTTATCCGTCTCAGAGGTCCCGCCATAGCACTGATTCCAGAGTCAGCTTCGGGATCTGGGTGCCTGGAGAAACCGAACGAGGGTGAGGATTTGGGCCTAGGGGCATGGCAGGCCCGATATGCGGGCTCCTAGTTCAGCTACCGAGGGGGCTTGTTTGAAAGCAGGCTCAGGCTGATGGTCACAATGCTTGTCTGTGCCCAGGGAGTACCTCGTGGTTGTGCATGGTCTTATGGGCCATGCAGCTGCCTCCCACTCTGAGGGTTAGACCCCCATCCCCACAGCAAGCTTTTCTGACCGTGGGGAAGGAGGAGTGCTCCTTTGTGCTTGAGGATCCCCCATAGGCTTGGATTTGAGCTATGATCAGGGCACAGATGCATGAAAACTCAGGTTGGGTAGAGATGACAGCCTTGGGCCATGGCCGGTCCCACCTGCAGGAAATGGCTCCCGATATCTGGGGGGCTGACTGGAAGTCGGCCCTTAGACTGGGTCAGTCAGAGCATTAGTGCACAGTGCAGCCGGGTTATTGGTGTTCTGTCTACGGCAGTGCAGGTTGATCCTACATGGGGATTCTGGGCAGACCCATAGGGCACTTCTTCTTTCTGGAGGGCAGGCAGAAAGGTGCATTGTGGCTCCAGAATTCCCAGTCTGGAGGGCTTGTGGTCCAGTTGGTTGAGGACTGAATTCTGAACGAATGATCGCCGGTTCAGTTCAGTGTCAGATGTTCGCTCACGCTGGTGTTTGTGTCCATTATGGTCAATGAATGGAGGGGTGGCCTCAGGAGGCCATGGAGATTTTCCCAGGCTGGGGCTTGTGAACAGTTCCAACCAGCAAGCTTTCCTTCTGTGGGACAGGGGGAGTCCATTTTGATGGCCCCAGTGTCCCCCAAGTGGAAAAACTTGGCAGAGCTCACCGCATGGATGTCTGGAAAGCCGAGCACCGCTTACACTTGCAGCCCAGGAACAAGGCAGTTTCGATCTGGAGGCTCTGGGGTGAAGTGCCCAGGACGCTGAGTTGACAGGGAGCCTCATGCTGATGGGTCACAATGCTGGCTTGTGTCCAGGGAGAACTTAGAATGTCAAGGGGCTTCATTCGTCAAGCAGGATTCTCCTCCCGTGAGGTTGCACCCAGCTCCCAAGTTTCAGGTTGCCTTCTGGCAACAGGGGGTGTTCTATTTCGTGTCTCAGGGATCAAGTGCTTGACCATATACATGTATTCCAGAACTTGCCTCTGTTGAGATGCCTATAAACTAAGCTAGGTTTCAATTGAAGTCCTAGGGTCATGTCAGGTTCCATCTTCTGACTCAGGGCCATTGACCTATGTCTGCCTAGATTTAGGTGTCTTGCATGTGTCAGACTGCACGTTTTTGTCTGGAGCATCCAGCAAATTTGGTGAGGGCTCAGGGGCCTTGCAGGTGTCTCCCAATATGGAGGATTTGTTCAACTGTGTCGGGCAGAGTTTCCTTTGGGAGGGCAGGCAGAGTCCTGTGCTGTGGCTCCAGAGTCCGCATCCTGAAGGGCTTGTTGGCCAGGGTTTTGGGGACAAAAGACTGCAAACTCAAACTCGGGTTAGGTTTAGGGGCGAGGTGATGGCAGGCCTGATCTGCAGACCAGGAAGTCAGTACCTCGAGATCTGGAATTAGGGTGACAGAGAAGCGGAATGCAGGCTTTTCTAACTGGGTTGTGTGACTCGGTTGGACACAGAATTGAGTGGTAGCCTCATGTAGCCATGGGAGATTCTGCCTCTCTTGGGAAATTAGGGGTGGCTTCATGGAGATTTGTGTGGAGTTTGTGTTCATGATGCTAGATGAATGGAAGTGTGACCTCATGAAGCCATGGAGGTTTTCCTAGGCTGTGGCTTGTGAGCTGCTCCAAACAGGAAGCTTTTCTTCTTCAGGACAGTTGGAGTCTGATTTTATGGTTCCATGGTCCCCCATATGGAAAGACATGGTAGCAGAGCTCACCCCATAAATGTTTGGAATTCCCAGCTCAGCTTATCCTCTCAGCCCAGGAACAAGCCAGGTTCGATCTAATGGCTCTTGGGCAAGTGCCCAAGGGGCAGAGTTGACAGGAAGCCTCATGCTGATGGGTCACCATGCTGTCTTGTGTCCAGGGAGACATTAGAATGTGGCAGGAGCTCAGGTGGCATGCAGGATTCTCCTACACTCAGGGTTGGACTCATCTACCAAGGGCCAGGTTGCCTTCTGGGGACAGGAGGTGTTCTGTTTTTTGGATCAGAGACCTAGCATTGGGACATATGTAGGTACTAATGTAGGGGCCTGGTTTGCCAGAGGAATTTACTTGTAAACCCGGGATATTGGGGCATGCCTGGCCAGATTGCCTTATCCAATCAGTGGGGTGTGCATATATTAAATGGGGTGAGTTGAAATCTCATTGGCCACCTGTGTGTGGGCCGGGCTCAACCACCTCTATAAAGGTTAGTCTGTGAGGCTGGCAGTGGGTGGGATAAGTGGGAGGAGTTAGAATAGCTGTTAGAGAATAGGAGTTAGAATAGCCATTAGTGAATTAGGAAGAGTTACAATAGCCTTTAGAGAAGTAGGAGGAGTTAGAATAGCTGTTAGAGTAGTAGAAGGAGTTAGAGTAGCCATTAGAGTAGCCATTGGGAGCTGTTAGAGTAGTCGTAGGAGTGATAGCATCAGGGTCATAGGGAGCGTCAGAGTTTCAGGATCATTAGGAGCATTAGGAGCAGCATTGCTGGTAGCGGCACTGCCAAGAACGGCCTCGCCTCCCTGAGCAGCAGTGCCACCTGCGACCGGCCTTGCCGTGACTTGCCTCACTGCCCAGTGCTGTGGCCTTGCCAGAGCAGCATCATTCCAGAGAGTGGCCTCGTCAGTGTGCGGCCTCATCGGAAAGTGGCCTGGTCTGGAGCGGCCTCTACATCATCAGTTGTGGCGTTCGTCCAGCATGTGGCCTTGTCCAGAGTGGTCTCATCTGGGAAGCAGCCATGTCAGTGTGGTGTCATGGGGAACAGAGTCTGTGTCATCAGGGTTGCCATCCTCGTCATCCTCACCTCATTGTCATCGGGAGTGGCATCTACATCGTTGTCGCCACTACATAAGAAATGGACCCAAATGGTTGGTTTGATTTTCGGTGCTTGGTGTGAAATAAAACTTTGCTTGATTTTCGCTTTGTATCAGTCTCTTTCCTTTGATCAGGGACCCTAACACTGGGGACTTGCCCGGGATCAATCAACGAGAACTGAGCCAGCATCGGAATTTATGGGAAAAGCCTCCAGAGGTGTTGGGATCTTGTGCGTCTGTCTGGTTGGAGCTCCAGGGTATGGCCCACCAGGGAGAAGCTGGACGCAGCTATGCTCCCCAGGGCTGGAGTGGATGCGGGGATTCCCCATTCCTCTGTTGGTAGATCGACATGGGGTTTGAGTCCCCCTTGGCGTTCTAGGGGGTTTGAGTCCCCCTAGATGATCAGGGGGTTTGAACCCCCTAGATGGTTACCAGGGGATTCGAGTTCTCCTGTGGAGTCACCAGGGGGTCTTAGTCCCCCTAGGCAGTCAGGGTGTTCGCATCCCCCTAAGTGGTCATCGGGGGTTCGAGTTCCCTTAGGCGGTCAGGGAGTTGAGTCCCCCTAGAAAATCCCCACCGGTGGCAGGACTGCTGGACCTGCAGTGTCTTTGTCTGGTCTTTTTGTTGTCTGCTGTTTTGTTTGTTGTGTTTGGAGGAATGGGACAGGCAGAGAGTAAGGGGACTCTGACATTCATCTCTCTGTACCTCATAATAGATGGGGTGCTTCTTCCTCACTCATTTCATGGGTTAAGGGCCATAACCGAAGCCAACTGGGTTTGGTCTAACTTGGGACAGAGACTTTAAGGAATATTCCCAAGCAGCTGCCGAAACTCCCTTTGTTTGGGGGAATTCCTTGCCTCTCTGGCCCGACGTGGACTGCCTAGCCACTCTCCCTGGCTGGCGGGAAAGCATGGTATCTGAAGTGGAATGGGCCCAGGTGGAACATGAAATCTGTTAGCAAAGTAATGACTGAACTGATGGTTAATTGTCTGTCTCAGGGTTTTAATGCATATTGTTAAAGTAGCTTTCAGAGTCTTTGGTAACCTGAAGCTTTGAAGTTTTGCTTGGATGAAAAATGGGATGACGTGCTTGGGAGCTGGTTTCTAGAACTAGGTTTGTGCTTTTGAAATCTGTTGTAAACATGTTTTGTGCTTAACTGCTATTGCAACAGTTCAAAATTGGTTAATATTTAGTCTTCACTTGAGATTGAGATGTTTCTAAGAAAATGTAACTGGTTTTCTTTGCCCACCCAGAATTGTAAATGAGATCTCTTTGACTTATAAGTCTTTTCCCTGATATGCTAAGTTACTCAGGAAGTACTGCTAAATCCATGATAAACTTGGGTTACATTTCGGTAAATGCTGTAACGACTCCAAAGATTCTTTACATTTTCTAAAATTTTAATGTTTTGATAAGGGTCATCATTTGATATTTAACATTATCTATTCTGAGTTTTTTGTCATTTGTATTTGTTTTAATTCTCCTGTAAGATGAATTCCGCCTTAAGGAAATTCATATAGGAGACTTTCAGAACAAATATGGTTCTTGATATGTTGAAATCCTGGAACTGAATTTCCAGAAATAAAAGTTGCACTCACACTAAACCAGAATTAGTACGGTGACTCAAGGTAAGATTGAGTCTCCAGGAGCTTTCCTAGAAAGCCTCATTGAAGCCTATAAAATGTATAACCCGATCGACCCTGAGGCAGCCAAAAACGAGGGGGTAGTGAATCTTGCTTTTACCAGTCAGTCAGCCCCGGATATAAGGAGGAATCTTCAGGATCTTGAAGGAATTGAAGGGAAGAATCTTACTGAGATCTTGGGAATAGCAGAAAAAGTTTTTAAGAACAGGGATGCACAGGAGGATGAAAAGCAGACAAAAAGCTGGTTAAGATTTTGGCATTACAGGGGGAGGAGTCAAGATGGCGGAGAAGTAGCAGCCTGAGACTACATCAGGTAGCAGGAGATCAGCTCGATAGCTTATCTAAACATTGCAAACACCTACAAATCCAACGGGAGAGCGAAGAGAAGAAGAACAGCAACTCTAGAAACAGAAAATCAACCACTTTCTGAAAGGTAGGACTGGTGGAGAGTGAATTTAAAACGACGGGAAGATAGACCACGGGGGGAGGGGCCGGCTCCCGGCAAGCGGCGGAGGAACGGAGCACAAAATCAGGACTTTTAAAAGTCTGTTCCACTGAGGGACATTGCTCCAGAGGCTAAACCAGGGTGAAGCCCATGCGGGGTCAGCGTGGCCCCAGGCCCCGCAGGGTCACAGAAGAATCGGGGGTGTCAGAGTGTCAGAGAGCTCGCAGGTATTAGAACGGAGAAGCTGGGTGCAGAGACAGAGCCGAGGACTGAACTCTCAGCTCAGGGTTACCTTGAACTGGTCACGGATTGGGTGAGCTCGGAGCGCGGCTAGAGGCTGGGGATACGGGAGTGATTGGGTGCTGTCCTCTGGGGGCGCACTGAGGAGTGGGGCTCCAGGCTCTCGGCTCCTCCGGGTTGGAGACTAGGAGGCCACCATTTTCATTCCCGTCCTCCGGAACTCTACGGAAAGCGTTCAGGGAACAGAAGCTGCCAAAAGCGAACCCGAGCCAATTACTTAGTTCGGCCTCCGGTAAAGGCAGTGCAATCCCGCCTCGGGCAAAGACACTTGAGAGTCACTACAACAGGCCCCTCCCCCAGAAGATCAACAAAATATCCAACCAGGACGAAGTTCATCTATCAAGGAGAAAGCAGGTTCAATTCCTAAGACAGCAGAGCAATTCCAGAGGAGGAGAAAGCAAAGCACGGAACTCATGGCTTTCTCCCCATGATTCTTTAGTCTTGTGGCTACTTCAATTTTTTTTTTTCAATTTTTTTTCTTTTTCTTTTTTCTTCTTCTGCTAAATTTTTTAAAACTTTTACCCTTTTCTTTTTTAACGTTTTTGACTAGTTCATCTAAATATATATATTTTTTCTTTCTTTTTTATATTTTTTTATTTGATTTATTTTTTTAAATTATTTTCTTTTTTTTCCTTTTTTTTTTCTTTTTTTTTTCAGAACCTGTTTTTATCCCCTTTCTCCCCCCCCCCCACAATTTGGGGTCTCTTCTGATTTGGTTACAGCGCATTTTTCTGGGGTCTTTGCCACCCTTTTAGTAGTTTATTTGCTCCTTCATATCCTCTTATCTGGACAAAATGACAAGGCAGAAAAAATCACCACAAACAAAAGAACAAGAGACAGTACCGAAGGCTAGGGACCTAATCAACACAGACATTGGTAATATGTCAGATCAAGAGTTCAGAATGAAGATTCTGAACATTCTAGCCGGGCTCGACAAAGGCATGGAAGATATTAGAGAAACCCTCTCTGGAGACATTAAAGCCCTTTCTGGAGAAATTAAAGAAATAAAATCTAACCAAGTTGAAATAAAAAAAAGCTATTAATGAGGTGCAATCAAAAATGGAGGCTCTCACTGCTAGGATAAATGAGGCAGAAGAAAGAATTAGTGATATAGAAGACCAAATGACAGAGAATAAGGAAGTCGAGCAAAAGAGGGACAAACAGCTACTGGACCATGAGGGGAGAATTCGAGAGATAAGTGACACCATAAGACGAAACAACATTAGAATAATTGGGATTCCAGAAGAAGAAGAAACAGAGAGGGGAGCAGAAGGTCTATTGGAGAGAATCATTGGAGAGAATTTCCCTAATATGGCAAAGGGAACAAGCATCAAAATCCAGGAGATGCAGAGAACCCCCCTCAAAGTCAACAAGAATAGGTCCACACCCCGTCACCTAATAGTAAAATTGACAAGTCTTAGTGACAAAGAGAAAATCCTGAAAGCAGCCCGAGAAAAGAAGTCTGTAACATACAATGGTAAAAATATTAGATTGGCGGCAGACTTATCCACAGAGACCTGGCAGGCCAGAAAGAGCTGGCATGATATATTCAGAGCACTCAACGAGAAAAACATGCAGCCAAGAATACTCTATCCAGCTAGGCTATCATTGAAAATAGAAGGAGAGATAAGAAGCTTCCAGGACAAACAAAAACTGAAAGAATTTGCGAACACCAAACCAGCTCTCCAGGAAATATTGAAAGGGGTCCTCTAAGCAAAGAGAGAGCCTAAAAGTAGTAGATCAGAAAGGTACAGAGACAATATACAGTAACAGTCACCTTACAGGCTAATAATGGCACTAAATTCATATGTATCAATAGTTACCCTGAATGTTAATGGGCTAAATGCCCCAATCAAAAGACACACGGTATCAGAATGGATAAAAAAACAAAACCCATCAGTGTGTTGCCTACAAGAAACTCATTTTAGACGCGAAGACAGCTCGAGATTTAAAGTGAGGGGGTGGAAAACAATTTACCATGCTAATGGGCATCAGAAGAAAGCTGGGGTGGCAATCCTTATATCAGATCAATTAGATTTCAAGCCAAAGACTATAATAAGAGATGAGGAAGGACACTATATCCTACTCAAAGGGTCTGTCCAACAAGAAGATCTAACAATTTTAAATATCTATGCCCCTAACGTGGGAGCAGCCAACTATATCAACCAATTAATAACAAAATCAAAGAAACACATCAATAATAATACAATAATAGTAGGGGACTTGAACACTCCCCTCACTGAAATGGACAGATCATCCAAGCAAAAGATCAACAAGGAAATGAAGGCCTTAAATGACACACTGGACCAGATGGACATCACAGATATATTCAGAACATTTCATCCCAAAGCAACAAAATACACATTCTTCTCTAGTGCACATGGAACCTTCTCCAGAATAGATCACATCCTGGGTCACAAATCAGGTCTCAACTGGTATCAAAAGATTAGGATTATTCCCTGCATATTTTCAGACCACAATCCTCTGAAGCTAGAACTCAATCACAAGAGGAAAGCTGGAAAGAACCCAAATACATGGAGACTAAACAGCATCCTTCTAAAGAATGAATGGGTTAACCAGGAAATTAAAGAAGAATTGAAAAAATTCATGGAAACAAATGATAATGAAAACACAACAGTTCAAAATCTGTGGGACACAGCAAAGGCAGTCCTGAGAGGAAAATATATAGCGGTACAAGCCTTTCTCAAGAAACAAGAAAGGTCTCAAGTACACAACCTAAGCCTACACGTAAAGGAGCTGGAGAAAGAACAAGAAAGAAACTCTAAACCCAGCAGGAGAAGAGAAATCATAAAGATCAGAGCAAAAATCAATGAAATAGGAACCAAAAAAAAAAAAAAAAACAATAGAAAAAATCAATGAAACTAGGAGCTGGTTCTTTGAAAGAATCAATAAGATTGATAAACCCTTGGCCAGACTCATCAAAAAGAAAAGAGAAAGGACCCAAATCAATAAAATCATGAATGAAAGAGGAGAGATCACAACTAACACCAAAGAAATACAGACAATTATAAGAACATACTATGAGCAACTCTACGCCAACCAATTTGTCAATCTGGAAGAAATGGATGCATTCCTAGAGACATATAAACTACCACAACTGAATCAGGAAGAAATAGAAAACCTGAACAGGCCCATAACCAGTAAGGAGATTGAAACATTCATCCAAAATCTCCAAACAAACAAAAGGGCCAGACGGCTTCCCAGGGGAGTTCTACCAAACATTTAAAGAAGAACTCATTCCTATTCTCCTGAAACTGTTCCAAAAAATAGAAATGGAAGGAAAACTTCCAAACTCATTTTATGAGGCCAGCATCACCTTGATCCCCAAACCAGTCAAGGATCCCACCAAAAAAGAGAACTACAGACCAATATCCTTGATGAACACAGACGCAAAAATTCTGGCCAAAATACTAGCCAATAGGATTCAACAGTACATTAAAAGGATTATTCACCACGATCAAGTGGGATTTATTCCAGGGCTGCAGCGTTGGTTCAACATCTGCAAATCAATCAATGTGATAGAACACATTAATAAAAGAAAGAACAAGAACCATATGATACTCTCAATAGATGCTGAAAAAGCATTTGACAAAGTACAGCATCCCTTCCTGATCAAAACTCTTCAAAATGTGGGGATAGAGGGCACATACCTCAATATGATCAAAGCCATCTATGAAAAACCCACCGCAAATATCATTCTCAATGGAGAAAAACTGAAAGCTTTTCCGTTAAGGTCAGGAACACGGCAGGGATGTCCATTATCACCACTGCTATTCAACATAGTACTAGAAGTCCTAGCCTCAGCAATCAGACAACAAAAAGAAATTAAAGGCATCCAAATTGGTAAAGAAGAAGTCAAACTATCACTCTTCGCAGATGATATGACACACTATATGGAAAACCCAAAAGACTCCACTCCAAAACTTCTAGAACTTGTACAGGAATTCAGTACAGTGTCAGGATATAAAATCAATGCACAGAAATCAGTTGCATTTCTGTACACCAACAACAAGACTGAAGAAAGAGAAATTAAGGAGTCAATCCCATTTACAATTGTACCCAAAACTATAAGATACCTAGGAATAAACCTAACCAAAGAGACTAAGAATCTATACACAGAAAATTATAAAGTACTCATGAAAGAAATTGAGGAAGACACAAAGAAGTGGAAAAATGTTCCATGCTCCTGGATTGGAAGAATAAATATTGTGAAAATGTCTATGCTACCTAAAGCAATCTACACATTTAATGCAATCCCTATCAAAATACCATCCATTTTTTTCAAAGAAATGGAACAAATAATCCTAAAATATATATGGAACCAGAAAAGACCTCGAATAACCAAAGGAATATTGAAAAAGAAACCAAAGTTGGTGGCATCACAATTCCGGACTTCAAGCTCTATTACAAAGCTGTCATCATCAAGACAGCATGGTACTGGCACAAAAACAGACACATAGATCAGTGGAACAGAATAGAGAGCCCAGAAATCGACCCTCAACTCTATGGTCAACTAATCTTCGACAAAGCAGGAAAGAATGTCCAATGGAAAAAAGACAGCCTCTTCAATAAATGGTGCTGGGAAAATTGGACAGCCACATGCAGAAAAATGAAATTGGACCACTTCCTTACACCACACACGAAAATAGACTCCAAATGGATGAAGGACCTCAATATGAGAAAGGAATCCATCAAAATCCTTGAGGAGAATACAGGCAGCAACCTCTTTGACCTCAGCCGTAGCAACATCTTCCTAGGAACAACGGCAAAGGCAAGGGAAGCAAGGGCAAAAATGAACTATTGGGATTTCATCAAGATCAAAATCTTCTGCACAGCAAAGGAAACAGTTCACAAAACCAAAAGACAACTGACAGAATGGGAGAAGATATTTGCAAACGACATATCAGATAAAGGGCTAGTATCCAAAATCTATAAGGAACTTAGCAAACTCAACACCCAAAGAACAAACAATCCAATCAAGAAATGGGCAGAGGACATGAACAGACATTTCTGCAAAGAACACATCCAGATGGCCAACAGACACATGATAAAGTGCTCCACGTCACTCGGCATCAGGGAAATACAAATCAAAACCACAATGAGATATCACCTCACACCAGTCAGAATGGCTAAATTTAACAAGTCAGGAAATGACAGATGCTGGCGAGGATGTGGTGAAAGGGGAACCCTCCTCCACCATTGGTGGGAATGCAAGCTGGTGCAACCACTCTGGAAAACAGCATGGAGGTTCCTCAAAATGTTGAAAATAGAACTACCCTATGACCCAGCAATTGCACTACTGGGTATTTACCCTAAAGATACAAACGCAGTGATCCGAAGGGGCACGTGTACCCGAATGTTTATAGCAGCAATGTCTACAAAAGCCAGACTATGGAAAGAACCTAGATGTCCATCAACAGATGAATGGATAAAGAAGATGTGGTATATATACACAATGGAATACTATGCAGCCATCAAAAGAAATGAAATCATGCCATTTGCGACGACGTGGATGGAACTAGAGCGTATCATGCTTAGTGAAATAAGTCAATCGGAGAAAGACAACTATCATATGATCTCCCTGATATGAGGACATGGAGAAGCAACATGGGGGGATAGGGGGATAGGAGAAGAATAAATGAAACAAGATGGGATTGGGAGGGAGACAAACCATAAATGACTCTTAATCTCACAAAACAAACTGGGGGTTGCTGGGGGGAGGTGGGATTGGGAGAGGGGGAGGGTGCTATGGACATTGGGGAGGGGGTTGCTGGGGGAGGTGGGATTGGGAGAGGGGGAGGGGGCTATGGACATTGGGGAGGGTAAGTGCTATCGTGAGTGCTGTGAAGTGTGTAAACCTGGCGATTCACAGACCTGTACCCCTGGGGATAAAAATGCATTATATGTTTATTAAAAAAAAATTTGGAAGGGGAGGCGAACCATAAGAGACTATGGACTCTGAAAAACAACCTGAGGGTTTTGAAGGGTCAGGGGTGGGAGGTTGGGGGAACAGGTGGTGGGTAATGGGGAGGGCACGTTTTGCATGGAACACTGCATGTTGTGCAAAAAGAATGAATACTGTTACGCTGAAAAAATAAATAAAATGGAGAAAATAAAAATAATAAAAAAAAGATTTTGGCATTACATGAGATAGGTAGAGGAAAGTAAATGGAAGGAAAAGCGTAAGCACAGAGAAGGCCGGTGGGAAGACATAGATTCACATCAGTGTGCTTACTTTAAGGAAAAAGGACACTGAGCAAGGGAGTGCCCCAAAAGGAAGACGACAATGTGGCCACCAGAGTAAAAATTGAAGTGGAGGGGAAATCGATTGATTTTTTTGGTGGACACGGGAGCCCAATTTTCATCATTACTTAAACTTATGGGAAAACTATCTGGAGAGGACGTTTGGGAACAAGAGGAAATGGCACAGCGAGACATAAATGGACAACAGAAAGGACTTTAAATTTGGCCTCGGGAATAGTGAAACATAGATTTTTGGTCCTCCCTAATGCCCCATATAATTTGATGGGAAGAGATCTCCTCCACAAGTTACAATCTGGCATTCAGTTCTCGGAGGAGAAATGACTGTAACCTTGAGACAACCCACTGTACAGGTTCTTATGGCAGCAGAAGATGAATACCTCCTTTACAAGCCCGTCTCAAAACAGAGGGGACAAAGGCGGGGAGCCTTCTCCAAATCCTACAGGTCGAGTTTCCCGAGGTCTTGGCAGATGGGAAGCCCCCTGGCATGACCAGGGGACAACCTCCAGTGATGGTACAATTAAAGGCGATGTCTATGGCTGTTCACGTTCGGCAGCACCCCCTTCTCTGGGAAGCAAGGGAAGGGATCAGCAAGTACATTAACCACCTCTGAGGAGACGTGATCCTAGTTCCTTGCAAATCTCCATGGAACACACATTTGCTGCCCATCAAAAAGGCAGAGACTGGGGATTACTGACCCAATCAAGATTTTTGGAAGTTAATAAACAGGTTGAAGATATCCACCCAAAGGTGTCTAACCCCTATACCCTACTCTCCCTCCTGGGCCCCCAAAGAACTGTGTATACCATCTTAGATATCAAGGATGCATTTTTCTGCATATCTTTAGCAAGGGCATCTCAAGCCCTTTTTGCTTTTGAGTGGCCTGACCCAAAGGAAGTATTCCAAGGCCAGCTCACCTGTACAAGACTTCCCAAGGATTCAATAATTCACCACCATTATTTTTTGATGAGGTACTACACGAGAATTTGCATGAGTACTGAAACTCCAAACAAGTAGTCACTCTGCTACAGTATGTTGACGACTTGCTAGCAGCCGCTGAGGACTATGAGTCATATTTGCAGGGACGAGAGCTCTCTTACAGGCTCTGCAGGAAAAAGGGTACCGGGTGTTAGCAAAGAAAGCACAGCCCTGTCAGAGCCATGCCACATATCTAGCTTTGATCTCCACGAGGGAGTGTATTCACTCTGTCCTGGAAAGAGGTGATCACCCAATACCCCCACCCCACCCAGTCCCGACAAGTCAGGGAGATTCTTGGACAGTGGGCTTCTGTAGGCTGTGGATACTGCAGTTTGCAGAGATTGCCCAACCTCCCTATGAACTGGCAAATGTGGGGCTCATTATGATAGAGTGGACAGCTAAGGCAGAAGGAGCATTTCGGGAATTAGAGTAGCTTTTGGGAGCCATTAGGGTAGTCATAGTAGTGATAGCATCGGGGTCGTCGGGAGCGTCAGAACTTCAGGATCATCGGGAGCATCGGGAGCGGCATTGCTGGGAGCTGCCCTGCCCTGAGCAGCGGCGGCACCACGAGCGGCCTCTCCTCCATGAGCAGCAGCTCAATCCGCGAATGGCCTCACGTTGGCCCTGCCGAGACTGGCACGCTGCCCTGAGGCACAGCCTCGCCAGATCGGCGTCATTCTGGGGAGCCGCATCATCAGCATGAGGCCTCGTCGGAGAGTGGCCTGGTCCAGAGCGGCCTCTTTATCATTGGGTGCAGACTTCATCCAGCATGTAGAGTCGTCTACAGTGGCCTCTAGCGGGGAGGAGCCTTGTCAGAGTGGCGTCATGGGGAGAAGAGTCTGTGTCATCAGGGTTGTTGTCCTCGTCATCCACGCTTCAGTGTCATCAGGAGCGGTGTCCTGTCGTCATCGCTGGATGTAAGAAATGGCCCCGAACTATCAGTTTGAATTTCGATGCTTGACATGAAATAAAGCTTTGCTTGATTTTTCCTTTGTGTAGTCTCATAACATTGATCATGGACCCTTATACTCCAATACTTTCTTCTGGGGACAGATGCCTGCAAACCTCAGCTAGGGTTCTGTTGAGGTCCTAGGGACATGTCATTTCCATCTTCTGACTCAGGGCCATTGACCTGGGTGTCTGCCTGGAGCTTGGTGTCTGGCATGTGTCAGAATGTGCAGAGTGGCAAAGGAAATTGGGTGGGATCAGGGGCCTTGCAGGTGTCTCCCAATCTGGATGGTTTGTGCAAATGGGACTGGCAGAGTATCCTTTGGGAGGGCAGGCAGAGTCCTGCGCTTTGGCACCAGTGGCACCATCCTAGACAGCCTGTCGGCCAGGGCTTTGGGGACAAAGTCTGCAGACACATACTTGGGTTAGGGTGTGGGGCAACGTGATAGCAGGCCCGATCTGCAGACCATGAAGGAAGTGCCTCTGGATCTGAAATTAGGGTGATGGGGAGTGGGAGCACAGGATTTTCTCTCTGGGTTGTGCATGAAATGGATGGGTGGCCTCATTGGTCCATGGGAGATACTCCCTCACTGGGGATTTTTCACGGCTCCCAAGGTTTTGGTGTCTTACTGGATGAAGGGAAGAGAGCTGTTTTCCTTCTCAGGGCTTCCACCACAGCAGGGTTTCCAGAGTCGGCTTCTGGGTCCGGGCGCCTGGAGAACCCGACTGAGGATGAGGATTTGAGCCTAGAGTCATGGCAGTACCAATATGTGGGCTCCTGGTCCAGCTACCGAGGGGTCTTCTTTGAAAGCAGGCTCAGGCTGATGGTCACAATGCCTGTTTTATGGACCACATGTCTGGCATGTGTCCGAATGCGCCTTATTTCCCAGGCAGCCAACGAATTTGGGTTGGGCTCAGGGACATTGCAGGTGACTCCCAATCTGGAGGATTTGTGCAAATGTGATGGGAGGAGTTTAATTCAGGTGGGCAGGCAGCGTGTTGCACTTGTGGCTCCATAGGCCCCATCCTGGAGGGGCTGTTGGATAGGGCTTTGGGGACAAAATTCTGCAAACACAAACTTGGGATAGGGTTCTGGGCGAGGTGATGGCTGGCACGATCTGCTGTCCATGAGGGCAGTGCCACGGGATCTGAAATGAGGGCCTTGAAAGGCGGGAGCACAGTCTTTTCTGTCTGGATTGTGTGTCTCGGTTGGCCACGGAACGGAGAGGTAGCCTCATTGGGACAGGGGAAATTCTGCCTCTGTGAGGATTCTGCCCTGCTCCCAGTGGTTTGGTGTCCTTCAGGGGGAAGGGAAGAGTGTTGTTTTCATCTCAGGGTTCCCGCCATATGTGGGATTTCATATTCATCTTCTGGGTCTGTGCCCATGGAGAACCTGACCCAGGGAGAAAATGTGGGCCTAGGGACATATGAGGCCTGATATGCGGTTTCCTGGTCCAGCTAGTGAGAGGGCTCGTTTGAATCAGGCTCAGGCTGAGGGTCACAATGCCTGTTTGTGGCCAGGGCAGCCCTCCTGAGTGGGCGTGGTCTCATGGGCCATGCAGCTGGCTCTCACTCTGAGGTTAGACCCCAATCCCCACAGCAAGCTTTCCCATCGTGGGGAAGGAGGAGTGCTCTTTGATGCTTGAAGTTCCCCCATAGGCCGGGATTTGAACTATGGTCTGGGCACAGATGCCTGAATACCCAGGTTGGGTAGAGATGACAGTATCTGGTCTTGGTACATACCCACGTGCAGGATACGGGGCCCGTTATCTGAAGGGCTGATGGGAGGTTGGGGCTCGTGCTGTGTCAGACAGAGCATTAGTGCACAGGGAGGCCTAGGACATTGGGATGCTGTCGAGGTCCGTGCAGGTTGATCCTCACGTGGGGATCCTTGGCAGAAACCTAGGGCCCTTCTTCTTTCTGGAGGGCAGACAGAAGACTGCATTTTGTCTCCCAAATGAACAATCTGGAGGGTTTGTTGGCCAGGAGTGTGAGGAAGGAAGTCTACACGCACAAGCGTCGTTTCTGTTCAGTGCCAAGCACATGGTAGTTCCAATGTGCAGTGTCTGGCTCAAGATCTCCACAACTGAGTCAGAGCCAGTGTCAGATGTTCATTCATGCTGGATTTTCTGTCCATGATGGCTGACGAATGGAGGGGTGACATTATGAGGACTTGGAGGCATTCCCATGTTGGGACTTTAAGCTGATTCAAACAGCAAGTTTTCCTTCTGCGGGAGATGGGGCGTCCGTTTTGATGGCACCAGGGTACGCCATATGCAAAGACATAGTAGCAGAAGTCACTGCATGGATGCCTGGAAAGCCCAGCTCCGCTTACCCTTTCAGCCCAAGGAAAAAGGCCGTTTTGATCAGGTGGCTCTGGGGCAATTCCCAGGGGTGCTGAGGTGACAGGGAGCCTCATTCTTATGGGTCACAATGCTGACCTGTTTCCAGGGAGACCTAAGAATGTAGTGGGGTCTCTGGAGCCATGCAGGATTCTCCTCACCTGAGGTTTGGATGCAGCTCCCAAGAGCCTGGTGGCCTTCTGGGAAGAGGTGTTCTGTTATTGGCTTAGAGATCAAGTGTTGGGCCATATGTAGGTATTCCAGAGTTTGCCTCTGGATAAAGATGCCGGCAAACCTAAGCTAGGGTTCCGTTGAGGTCCTAGGGGTATGTCAGGTTCCACCCTCTGACTCAGGGACATTGACCTGGCTGTCTGCCTGGAGGTAGGTGTCTGACATGTGTCCGAATGCATCTTTTTTTCCAAAGCGGCCAATGGGTTTGGGGTGGGCTCAGGAGCATTGCAGGTGTCTCCCAATCTAGAGGGTTTGTGCAAATGTGACGTTCAGATTTTACTTCAGGTGGGCAGGCAGAGTCCTACGCTTAAACCCCGATACTTGCCTTGACATGAGTTACACAGTGCTGGGTTATTCTCAATGAAATCTAAGGATTCCAAGGGAAATACCATATGGTTTCACTCATATGTGGCCCATGAGGAATACCATGGGCATGAGTAAAAGCAAGGGAAAATGGAAAGAGAAGAAGTCAGACAGGGAGACAAACCAGGAGAGACTCATGACTCTGGGAACCAAGCTGAGGGTTATAGAAGGATGAGACATGCCAAGAATGAGGGATCTGGTTCATGATATGGAGGTGGTGTGGAATATATGCTGTTGATGATCACTCGGTGGTATATGCAACTAAAGAATTAGGGAACACTATCTCACAAAAATATGAAGGATGGAATGCTGGCTTCCCGAACAAAAGAAAAAGTATTGAAAAGAAAGAAAAACAAGCTGTGTCACATGTATAGGAAGAAAGAAAGAGGCAAGAAATGAAGTATAGTTTTATTATCTTACTGATTAAAATGGTATGCAATTGGTTTCCTATGTGGTCCTTATATGATTTGGGTCTTTGGACATTGCAAATTAGATTCTTCCCTCTTCCTACACTTTGGGAATAGATGAGAAGAAGCGGCATTGTCTTCATTAAATGTCTCAGAGTGTTGACCAGCAAACTGGTGTTTTTGACCTGGCTTTTTGTGTGTTGGGAGGTGTTAGAGGAATGCTTCAAACACTTTTGTCACTACCTGAGCCATCAGATGTGTATGTTCATGACCTAGT
Source organism: Meles meles (assembly GCF_922984935.1). Taxonomy (NCBI): domain Eukaryota; kingdom Metazoa; phylum Chordata; class Mammalia; order Carnivora; family Mustelidae; genus Meles; species Meles meles. Next base: position 1,049,177 of record NC_060081.1, read on the forward strand.
CTTGGTAGTGGGTATGTGTCTTGGAATTTATCCTTTTCTCTCAGGTCTTGGATTTGCTGGCATACTTGTGTGTAGGGGACTTTTAGGATAGGTTGTTTAGGAAAGTTTAATCCTGAATGCTTTAATAATTCTTGATAGGTAGGAAGTTAACTTTTCCAGTTTTGTCGGTTTCTGACGTTGATACTTTTTTTCATTAAGGTATTTTCTCTGAGGTTTGTTTCCATGAGTGCTACTCCTCACTTGCTCCCTAAATTCTGTGGGACCCTTTTAATTGTGTGGGGGGAGGAGGTGGGAGGGGGGGTGTGCTTCACAAAAACGTTTAGAATGATATTTTAAGAGATATGAAGCCGCTCTTCTTTGGATCACAATTCACTTTCAAATGCATTGAAACTCATGATCCATCTTGTTCGGCCACATTTCCTGCAATGAATGTCCCATTTAATCCTCTTTTAGAAACAAAGACTCTCCCTAACGTGCCATGGAACAAACACCAAATTTTGTGTGCCCGGTTAGAGTCTCATTGTGTATCCCCCCCCCTTTTTTTTTCTTTTTTGCTTTTTCCCATGATCCTTTACTTACAATAGTGAGTGAAATCGTATGTTTTTTGTCTTTCTGTGACTGACAGATGGGCCGCAGCCCAATACTCGCCATCTTTCTGCCACATGTGGCAAGTTTCAAGATTCCTTCTTGCCTATGGCTGCATAAGAGTCTGTGGTGCATTGGGAGGACAGGGAGCTTGCAGCAATATCTGGGAGCTCCAGGCTTGTCTTCTGCCATCAGCACAACAGGAAGATGACCACATCAATGGAACCATGGTGTCAATGAACCTGAATCCTTGAAATCATACTTGAAGGCAAAAGAAAGAAGATGTCGCAGAGACCATGGGAGAAGGTTATACACATGTCTTCAGGGAGAAGTGGACGGTTGGTGCTTCAGAGGGAAGGGAGCCATGGCCAAAGACAAAGGCCCAGGAGAGGAGCACAACGGGAACCCACAAGTTGGATGCTGACCCATTGCTGTTGGTGTGGAAATGGAGACAGTCTGAATGGCACGAGTACTTGTAACCAAAGGGTCCTGAGGCCCGTGTATCTCAGCTCACCATGCTTGACAGACATATACTCCAGAGAACACTGTGTTTCTCAGAGCACACCAGCAAGCAACCGGGTACAGACAGCCTGGAAACCATGATCAGAAACAATACTTGTTGACACAGTGGTATGATGATTGTTTCTTGCTGTGCATCCGTGATAGGTACTGTTCGTGGAGATGCCTCGATAGGGGAAAAAGAATCTTGGGGCTCTACCACTGTCAGCATAAAGCCCGATCTAGTGGCCACAGACAGGATGGTGCAGATATTAGCTGTCTCACCTGCAATCAGGTAGTCCCAACCCTGGAAACCTGTTGGGACTAACTTCCTCAGGCCACGTTGCTTAGGACCAGGAGAACAGACCCTCCCTTGGGGACTAGAATAAAGCCCTGCCCACATCCTCTCTCTTGACTACAGCATTCATCAGGCCTTAGTAAGGTTGAGTGGGTTGAAAGTCTCCTTTCATAGGCACACCAGAGCCAACAAAACTAAACCTCACCACATGCGGTCAGACACCAAACATTTTGAATGGCAGGCAACGAGGGCCTCTGCAGAGGACTGGTCCAGAAGAGAGAGGACAGCCACAACCCAATCCAGTGGGCATGCCACATATACGGGAGACTCCATCAAAGGTCAGCCAGTGGCACTCCATGACACCTTCATCCTAAAAAAATTCCTCTCAGGGTAGAAAACCGAAGGCACTTTTCGAATACAGAGAAGAATACAGAGACCTGAACTAAGGCAACGATGGAAGAATCAATTGATGCTGAGGTAAAATAACAGGAAATTGTCATGGCCTAGAAATCGAAGTGAAACCTGTACATGACACATGCCAGGTGGAGGATTTAAGCAGCAGCCAGGATACTCACTCTGGATCAGAAAAACCTAGAAGGAATCAGGGAGTCTCAGATCACAGATATAAAGGTGATTAAAAAATAATTAAATAAAGAGGCCCTTATGAAAAAATTTATTAGCAGACTGGATGAAAAGTTCAGGAAGCTGGCAGAAAAGGATCCAATGAGGTACCTGGAATACAAGTACTGGGAAAAAAAGAAGTGAAGGAAAGGAGAGAAGGAAGAATGATGGAACATGACAATTGGCCTTGGGAAATCCTTGACTGTTATGAATATCTATGGGTGCTTATTGTAGGAGACCTAGAAGAGAGAGAAAATAGTGGGCCCAACATTTCTTTGAGAAATCTGAGCTTCAAACATCCCTCATCTGGGGGCAGAAACAGAGATCCAGATTCCAAGGCACAGAGGACTCCCAGCACCATCCACAGAAGCAGAGAAACACAAGACATAGTGTAATTCACCCTTCCAAACTAGCAATGCAGGAATTTTCTTAGCCCAAATATGCTTGGGAGAAGAGTGTTTCTAAAGCCAAATGCCTTACTTCGTGGCGACTGGCTATGCCAGCTCTAGCAGCACGTTGTATAGAGCAAGCCACACCAGCACAAGCCCAAACCCTATCCCCTGCATTCTGAACAATAACAGAGTAGGAGTTCTCGTCTAGAACAATGACGTGTTAAGAAGACAAAGATTGTGTCCGGGGCATCTCCATCAGTTCAGACGTGGCCTTCAGCTCTTCTGCTTCTCCCAGGCTCATTGGAATATCTCTCACCTCAGTTTCCCCTCTCAGAGGCAAGTCTGCTTCTTCCTCTCCACTTCCCTCACTGATTATGTTCTCGTTGTCATTCTCTGTCCCATACATGCAAGCACATCTTTGAAACACAACACAACAACAAGAGACAGTAGATAAGGATTGACTGGGGCCAGAGGATGCTTAATTCAATTTGGTCCTATGCCCCTATGGAACCCAGCCATGTCCAGAGCACCTCCCACCACCCCAAATGCCAGACCTTGGCTCTGAGCTCCCTTGTTTGTTCTCCTCTTCTTCGTCTTCCTGCATCTCCACACCATCACGGAGCATCCGCTCTCTGTCCCGCTTCAAGGGCCCATTGTTCTACCATTGTTCCTCCTTACTTGGTTCCTTTAGAACATTCCCATCATATGTAACAGGCACTGTTTGTTTATCCCATGAAAACCATTGCAGAATGAAAACGGGAGGCTTAAGGCAGCCTTGTGCTGCAACATCTCCATTTAGTCCCACAGAAGGAAACTGCACCACCCTGTGGTAAATGCTCAGGGATCTTAGGCCATTGAATCTTCTTCAAGGCCTACTTTTCTATATATATGCTGTCTTCCTGAAACTGGCACGGAAGCCTTCCTGATGGCTTCACATGGGCAGTGGGTCTCCTCCACCAGGCTCCATACTTGCTCCTGTTGGCCCCAAACCGATGAGTCTGTCCTGGGCCTAAGGTTCTAGGGTGTAGGGTCTGCCTTTGTGCTTGGTCAGCTTGGAAGATGGGGAGGCCTTCTTGGTATGGTTACTGGAGATGCTCAGAGGAGCTTGTGTCCTCGCTGTTGAAGACTACAGGCATGTCTTAGGCATGGTTGCGTGTGTCCACTGGGAGCTTTCCTCAGGTAGCCCTTGTCCTGGTCACAAGGGTCCTGATTGGGTCGGAGGACCTTGCACATGTGCGGAGTGTGGAGTTCCTGGCCTGAGGCTTGGTTGTAGTCCTGAACATTCCTTGACCTTTTGGGGGTAAGATGCAATTGTGGATCCTTGCCCTTCTCAGGAGTGCAGAGGGCTGCTGGTGACAGTCCTGGCCCAAGACTATAAATTCGGCAATGGAAAAGGTGACACCGATTCACTTCGCAAACTCTCTTGGTGAAATACCCAGGTGGATCCAGTGGATTGGGAGGGCTTTGGCACCTCCTGGCTGACCCATGACGACAAAAGTCACGTGGAATGATTAGACATGGTTTGGGGAAGAGTGGTTGCTGGGAACTCAAAACTTTGTGACGTCACAGAAGCTGACTTCACTGAAGCAGCAATCCCTCTCTCATGAGCTATGAGTCCTATGGCTTTAGGTAGGAAGCCCTGGGAAGGACCAAAAAAGAGCCCTGATTGCCTGCTCATGAACTCAGATGGTCTTTGTGGTTTCTTTCCCACTTCATCTTTCGATACAAAGAGACAAGAACATGACATTTGGTGTACCATCCTTTCGGCCAACATTTCTCCGGAGAGAGCCAGGTGTTCCTATTTCCACTGCAATGTCTAGAGATCTGAATCAACAGGGAGGCCTCTTGGGTATCATGATGTCTCTGAGAGGTTTGACATCCTATGGGTGAGAGCGTACTTTCATAGGTTCTTTCCCCAATCTGTTCTAGGGAGAAGGGTCTGCCCTTGGTGTTTGGTCAGCTTGGAAGATAAGGGAAGGAATAAGGGAAGGAAAGATGCATTGTGCTGTTCATGTCCTAATCCCCTAGTATTCTGAAATACCAGTCCTAAGGGATAAGGGCTCTGTCTACCTGACTTTACCTGAAACACCTTTGCAAAAGCTTCAAGAAGAGTGACATTCTGCATGATCCCTACCCCTGAAAGAAGAGCCCTGGACAGCAAACCTATCATCATCAGTTAACGTTACATGCCGAGGTCATGGGGAGAGCCATGTTGACCAACACTCTTAATTCAGAGGAAAAGAAACTGCCTAAATAGATGGCCTGCCATGCCTGCTCTCGCAGAACTGTGGAAGGAGCCAAGATGCCCTTCAATATGCTGCTGGATAAAGAAGGTATGGTCCATCCAGGCCACAGATGATACCTCCGACAGCAAGTGGGATGAAGCCCCGATACTCGCCTTGACATGAGTGACACAGGGCTGGGTTATTGTCAGGGAAAATGGAAGCAGTCCAAGAGAAATGTCATATGGTTTCACTCATATATGGCCCATGAGGTATACCATAGACATTAGTAGAATCACGGAAAAACAGAAAGAGAAGAAGTCAGACAGGGACAAACCAGGAGAGACTCAGAGCTTTGGGAACCAAGCTAAGGGTTACAGAAGGATGAGACGTGCCAGGAATGAGGGAACTGGTTATGGTATGGAGGGTGTGTGGCATATATCATGATGATCACTCTGTGGTATATGCAACTAAAGAATCTGGGAACAGTATCTCACAAAAGTATGAGGAATGAAAGACTGGCTTCCTGAATATAAGAATAAGTTTTGAAAAGAAAGAAAAACAAGCCATTTCACATGCAAATAAAGAAAAAAAGAGGAAAGACATGAATTATAGTTTTACTAACTTACTTATTAAAATGGCATACAATTTGTTTCCTATAACGTCCTTATTGAATTGGGTCTTTGGACATTGTAACTTAGAGTTTTCCCTCTTCCTACATTTTGGAAATAAATGAGATGAACTGACATTGCCTTCATTTAATGTCTCTAAGTGTGGGCCAGGAAATTGATTTGAACCTGGCTTTTTTTGCATTGGTAAGTGTTTGAGGACTTCTTCAAACACTTTCATCATTACCTCAGATGTTTCATCATTACCTCAGACGTCAGATGTGTATGTTCATGACACATAACGCTTAGAATGATATTTTAAGAGATATGAAGCTGCTCTTTTTTATTTTTTATTTTTTTTATTTTTTTTTAAATCTATTGACTACATCTTTTTTTTTTATTTATGTATTTGACAGAGAGAGATCACAAGTAGGCAGAGAGGCAGGCAGAGAGAGAGTGAGAGGGAAGCAGGCTCCCTGTGGAGCAGAGAGCCCGATGCGGGACTCGATCCCAGGCCCCTGAGATCATGACCTGAGCCGAAGACAGCGGCTTAAACCACTGAGCCACCCAGGCGCCCCAAAGCTGCTCTTTTTTAGATTACAATTCACCTTCACATGCATTAGAAACTCATGTTACATCCCTTACGGCCACATTTCCTGCAAGGTATGTCTAATTACTCCTCTTTTAGAAAATCAGATTCTCACTAACCTGCCTTGGGATAAACACCAAATTTTGTGTGCACGGTTAGAGTCTCATTGCCTGTCCCTTTTTTCTTGCTTTTTCACGTGTTATTTTTTACTTCCATGAGTCAGTGAAATCATATGTGATTTTTCTTTCTGTGACTGACAGATGGGACTTAGCCCAATGCTCTCCACCCTTCTGCCACATGTGGCAAGTGGCATGCATTCCTTCTTGCATATGGATGGGGAAGAGTCTGAAGTGCATTTGGAAAACAGGGAGATGTTAGAAGAGTCTGGGAGCTCCTGGTATGTCTTCAGCCATAAGCACCACAGGAAGATGACAAAATCTACGTAAACATGGCATAAGTGTACCTGATGCATTGAAAACAGACTCCACTGTGAAGGAGAGAAAAAGTTGCAGAGACAATGGGAGAAGAGTGTATATATGGCTTAGGGGAGAAGTGGATGGTTTGGGCTGAAGAGGGTGAGAAACATGGCCAAAGAAACAGGCCCAGGAGAGAGGAGCACACTGGGAATGCTCAAGTTGAATGTTGACCCACAGATTTGGCGGAGAAAAAGAGAGGGTCTGGATGGCTCATGTTCTTGCAACTAAAGGGTGGTGATGCCCGGAGATTTCAGATAAGCAGGCTTGGCAGACATAGAGTCCAGAGAACACTGTGTTTCTCCTAGAGCAGAAACTAGCAAGCCACAAGGTGCAGACAGCATGGGAACCATGATCAGAGCTAATACAGTGGTATTAACACAGTGGTATGATTATTTTTTCTTGCTGTGTATCCATGATAGACTGTGTTCGTTGAGATGCCTTCACTGCCAGCACAAAGACAGAGCTAGTGGCCACAGACAGGACGGTGAGGAAATAACTAGCAAAAATGAAGTCTCAACCCTGGAACACTTGGGACTGCATTCCGCAGGCCAAGTTGCTTAGTCCAAGGAGAACTGACCCTCCCATAGGGCACTAGAAGAAAGACCTGCCCACACTCTCTCTTGACAAGAGCATTCAGCAGGCCTTAGTTCTGTTAGCAGGTTGAAAGGCTCTTTTCACAGGCACACCAGAGCCCACCAATATAGACCTCACTATATTCGGTCCAGACACCAAACACTCCGAATGACAGGCAAGGAGAGCCTCTGCAGAGTACTGCCCCAGAGGAGTGTGGACAGCCACAACACAACCACAGAGGCATGCCACAGACACCCGAGACTCCCCAAAGGGCCAGTCCTTGGGCACTCCATGAGCTGTGCTTCCTAAAGAAATTGCACTCACTGTAGGAAAAAGAATGGGCTTTTCTTTTTTCTTTATTCTTTTTTTTAAGATTTTATTTATTTATCTGACAGAGAGAGAGATATCACAAGCAGGCAGAGAGGCAGGCAGAGAGAGAGGAGGAAGCAGGGTCTCTGCTGAGCAGAGAGTCCAATGAGGGGTTCGATCCCAGAACCCCGGGATAATGACCTGAGCCAAAGGCAGAGGCTTTAACCCACTGAGAGACCCAGGTGCCCCACAAATGGGCTTTTCTAATACAGAGAAGAAGACAGAGACCCAGAACAAAGGCAACAATGGAAGAATCAATTGAAGACAAGGAAAAAGAACAAGAAATGATCATGGCCACACAATCGAAGTGAATCATATACATGTCACATGCCCGAAGGAGGATTTAAAGCATCAGCCAGGATACTCACTCTGCATCAGAAAAGCATAGAAGGAATTAGGGCGTCTCAGGCCACCAAGATAAAGGTGATAAAAAATATTAAATTAGACTCCAGAGAACACTCTGTGTCTCCTGGAGAGGACACCGGCAACCAACCAGGTACAAACAGCCTGGAAACCATGATCAGAGACAATACCTGTTGACACAATGCTATGATTATTGTTTCCTGATGTGCATCCGTGATAGGCACTGTTCATGGAGATGCCACGTTGTGGGAAAAACAAACTTAGTGCTATGCCTCCACCAGCATAAAGACCGAGCTAGTGGCCACAGAGAGGACGGAGAGGACATTACCTGCCTAATCTGCAAACAGGAAGTCCCAACCCTGGAAAACTGTTGCGACTGCCATCCTCAGGCCACGTTGCTTACTATCAGGAGAACAGACCCTCCCGAAGGTACTAGAAGAAAGCCCTGGGCACATCTTGTCTCCTGATCACAACATTCAGCAGGCCTCATTTCTGTTGAGTGGGTTGAATGTCTCCTTTCACAGGCACACTATTGTCCACCAAGCTCACCATATTCGGTCCAGACACCAAACACTCCGAACAGCAGGCAATGAGAGCGTCTGCAGAGGACAGTCCAAGAGGAGCCTGGGCTGCCTCAACACAACCCAGAGTGCGTGCCACACACACTGGAGACTCCCTCAATGGCCAGTGCAAGGGCATTCCATGAGCTCTTTTTCTAAATAAATTACTCTCAGGGTACAAAACAGAATGCACTTTTCGAATACAAAGAAGAAGAAGGAGACCTAGAATTAAAGCAATGATGGAAGAATCAATTGATGCCGAGGCAAAAGAACAAGAAATGGTCATGGCCACATAATCGAAGTCAAACCTATACACGTCACATGCCCGATGGAGGATTTAAAGCAGCAGACAGGATACTCACTCTGCTTCAGAAAAACAGAGAAGGAATCAGGGAGTCTTGGACCACAGAAATAAAGGTGATAAAAAAAATTAAGAGGCTCTGATGAAATGATTTGTTAGCAGACTAGATGCAAAGACCAGGATGCTTCCAGAACCAGAGGATCCAATGAGTTTCCCCCATGAAAATTACTGGGAAAAAAAGAAGTGAAGGAAAAGAGAGAAGGAAAAATGATGGCACATGACAATGGACTAAGGGAAATCATTGACTGCAATGAATGTTTATGGGTGCTTATTGTCAGAGACTAGAAGAGAGAGAAAAAAGAGGGCCCAACATTTCTTTGAGAAATCAGAGCTGAAAACATCTCTCCATTGGGTGCAGAAACAGAGACCCAGATTCCAAGGCACAGAGGACTCCCAGCACCATTCACAGAAGCAGAGCAACACAAGACAGAGTGTCATTCACCCTGCAAAAGCTAGCAGTGGAGGAATTATCTTCACACAAATATGCTTGGGAGAATAGTGTTTCTAAAGCCAATTGGCTGACTTCAAGAGGACCAGCTATGAGAGCTCTAGCAGCACATTTTATAGAGCCAGACACACTAGCCCAAGCACAATCCATATTCCCTGCATATTTGAACAATGACAGAGCGGCAGACCTTGTCTAGAGCAATGAGGTGTTAAGAAGGCAAAGGTTGTGTCCCAGGGTGTCTCCATCAGTTCAGAGGCGGCCTTCAGCTCGGCTCCTTATCCCAGGCTCATTGGATCATCTCTCACCTCAGGTTCCCTGCTCAGAGGCAAGTCTGCTTCTCTCTCTCCATCTCCCTCCCTGATTATGATCTCTGTCAGTCTCTGTCAAATTCATGCATTCACATTGTTGAAAAACAACAACAACAACAACAACAACAACAACAACAACAACAACAACAGGAAAGAGTTGATAAGGATTGACTGGGGCCAGATGATGGTTTATTGAATTTCGACCTATGTCCCTATGGAATGCAGCCATGTCCAGAGCACCTCTCATAATCCTAAAATGCCAGACCTTGGCTCTGAGCTCCCTTGTTTGTTTTCCTCTTCTTGTCCTTGTGCATCTCCCCACCTACATGGAGCATCCACTGTCTGTTCTGCTGCAAAGGTCTGTTGTTCTCCCATTTTTCCTCCTAATCTGGATCCATTAGAACATGCCATTTTACACAACAGGCACTGTTTGAAACCTTTGGGGAATGGACATGGTAGGGTTAAGGCAGGCTTCTGCTGCAATATTTCCATTCAGTACCACTGAGGGAAGCTGCACCAACCTGCGGGAATGCTCAGGGATCTTAGGCCGTTGAATCCTCTTTAATGTGTCCTTTTGCAGATATGCGTTGTCTTCCTGAAAACTGGCATGAAAGCCTTTTGATGGCTTCAGTTGAGTAATGGTTCTCTTCAATCATTCTTTGTGCTTGTGCCTGTGGGATCCAAACTGATGAGTCCATCCTGGGCCTAAGGTTCTAGGGTGTAAGGTCTGCCTTTCGTGCTTGGTAAGCTTGGAAGATGGGGAGGCCTTTTGGGCATGGTTTCTGGAGATGCTAGAGATGAAGCTAGCACTCGTGTCCTCAATGTGAAGCCGCACTTTTTTGGATCATGATTCACTTTCAAACGCATTGGTTACTTACGATACATCCCTTTTGACCACGTTTCCTCCAATGAATGTCCCATTTATTTATTTTATTTATTTACTTTTTATTTGACAGAGAGAGAGAGAGAGAGAAGCAGGCTCGCTGCTGAGCAGAGAGCCCGATGCGGGACTTGATCCCAGGACCCTGAGATCATGACCTGAGCCGAAGGCAGCGGCTTAACCCACTGAGCCACCCAGGCGCCCTGAATGTCCCATTTAATCCTCTTTTAGAAACACAGACTCTCACTAAACTGCCTTGGAACAAACAGCAAATTTTGTGTGCCCATTTAGAATCTCATTGTCTGTGCCTTTTTTTCTTGCTTTTTCACATGTTTCTTTACTTCCATGAGTGAGTGAAATCATATGTTAATTGTCTTTCTGTGACTGACAGATATGATGCAGCCCAATGCTCTCATTGCATTAAAGACCGAGCTAGTGGCCACAGAGAGGACGGAGAGGACATTACCTGCCTAACCTGCAAACAGGAAGTCCCAACTCTGGAAAACTGTTGCGACTGCCATCCTCAGGTCACGTTGCTTACTATCAGGAGAACAGACCCTCCCGAAGATACTAGAAGAAAGTCCTGGGCACATCGTGTCTCCTGACCATAATATTCAGCAGGCCTTATTTCTGTTGAGTGGGTTGAATGTCTCCTTTCACAGGTACACCATCGTCTGTGGTGCTTTTGGATGACACGGAGATGTTAGAAGTGTCTGGAGCTCCAGGCTTGTCTTCAGTCATATGCACATGTGGAAGATGACCACATCACCGTAAACATGGAGTAAATGGACCTGAAGCCTAGAAATCACACTACACAGCGAAAGAGATTAAGTCGAGGAGACCATGGGATAATTGTTTCAATATGGCTTAGAGGAGAAGCAGATGGTTCGTGCTTCAGTGGGAGGGAACCAAGGCCAAAGACAAAGGCACAGGAGAGAGGAGCACACTGAGAATCCACAAGTTGAATTTTGACCCATAGTTGTGGCAGAGAAATGGAGAGGGTCCTAATTGCACGAGTTCTTGCAACCAAAGGGTCTTGAGGCCCGGGTATCTCAGAACAGCAGGCTTGGCAGACATAGACACGAAAGAACACTGTGTTTCTCCTGGGGAGGACACCAGCAACCAACCAGGTGCAGACAGCCTGGAAACCTTGATCAGAGACAATAACTGTTGACGGAGTGGTATGATTATTGTTTCTTGCTGGGCATCCATGATAGGCACTGTTCATGGAGATGCCTTGATGGGGGCCAATGAAACTTGGGGCTCTCCCACAGTCAGCATAAAGACTGAGCTAGTGGCCACCAGAGAATGCTGATGACATTAGCTGCGTAACCTGCAAACACGAAGTCTCAAACCTGGAACACTGTTGAGACTGCCTTCCCCAGGCCATGTTGCTTAGTCCCAAAGAACAGACCATCCTGCAGGCGAATAGAAGAAAGCTCTGCCCACATCCTATCTCCTGACCACAGCATTCAGCTGGCCTTAGTAAGGTTGAGTGGGATGAAAGTCTATTTTTACAGGCACACCAGAGCCCACCAATCTAAAACTCACCGTATTCGGTCCAGACACCCAACACTCCGAATGGCTGTCAAAGAGAGCCTCTTCAGGGGACTGGCCCAGAGGAGAGTGGACAGCCACAACACAACCCCAGAAGGCATGCCACACACACCCGAAATCCCCTCAAGTTCCTGCCCTTGTTCACTCCATGAGCTCCTCTTCCCAAAGAAATTACCCTCAGGGTGGAAAATAGAATGCTCTTCTAGAATACAGAGAAGAAGACAGAAACCTAGAACAATTTAATGATGGAAGAATCAATTGATGCCAAAGAACAAGAACAAGATATATCATGGCCACACAATCAAAGTAAAACCTAAACATGTCACATGCCTAATGGTAGATTTAAGGCAGGAACCATAATACTCACTCTGCATCAGAAAAACTTAGAAGGCATCAGGAAGTCTTGGACCACAAAGAAAAACTAATAAAAAAATAAAATAAAGAGACCGTGATGAAAAATTTTAGTAGCAGATTGGATGCCAAGTCCAGGAAGCTGGCAGGACCAGAGGATCCAATGAGTTATCCAAAAGACAAGTACTGGGGAAAAAGGAAGAAAAGCAAAGGAGAGAAGGAAGAATGAGGAACATGACAATGGGCTTAGGGAAATCCTTAAGTGAAATGATGTAATGGATGCTTATTTTAGGAGAACTAGAAGAGAGAGAAAAAGGAGGGCACAAGATTTCTTTGAGAAATCAGAGCTGAAACCATCCCTCCTCTGAGGGTAGAAACAGAGATCCAGATTCTGAGGCACAGAGGACTCCCAGCACCATCAACAGAAGCAGTGCAACACAACATATAGTGTCATTCACCCTGCAAAGCTAGCAATGGAGGAATTCTCTTCACCCAAATATGCTTGGGAGAAGAGTATTTCTATATCCAAGTCCCTGACTTCAAGGCGACCAGCTATGTAAGATTGAGAAGCACGTTGTATAGACAAGCCACACCAGCCCAAGTCAAAATCCATATAGCCTGCCTGTCTGAAAAAAGACTGAGCAGGTGTTCTTGTCTAGAACAACGAGGTGTTAAGAAGACAAAGATTGTGTCCTGGGGTGTCTCCATCATTTCAGAGGCGGACGTCAGCTCAGCTCCTGATCCCAGTCTTATTGGATCCTCTCCCAACTCAGTTTCCCTGCTCAGCGGCAAGTCTGCTTCTCCCTCTCCAGCTACCTCACTGATGATGATCTCTCTGTCTCTCTCTGTCAAATGCATGCATGCACATCATTGAAAAACAACAACAACAACAAACAGTTACTAAGGATTGACCGGGGCCAGTGTATGGTTTATTGAATTTGGACCTATGTCTCTATAGAATGCACCCAGGTCCAGAGCACTTCCCACCATTCTAAAAATCCAGACCCTGGCTCTGAGCTCCCTTGTTTTTTATCCACTTCTTCGTCGTCCTGACTCTACCCACCAGCATGGAGCATCTTCTGTCTGTCCCAGTGCAATGGCCCCTTGTTCTCCCATTGTTCCTCCACACCGGGCTCCATTAGAACATAATCATCTTTCACAGTAGGCATTATTTGTTTATCCCATGAAGAACTTTTGAAAATGGAAATAGGAGGGTTAAGTCAGGCTTGTGCTGCAACATCTCCATTCAGTTCCACAGAGGGAAGCTGCACCACCCTTTGGGAATGCTCAGGGATATTAGGCTGTTGAATCCTCTTCAATGCGTCCTTTTGTAGATACACGTTGTCTTCCTGTAACTAGCACGAAAGCCTTTCTGATGGCATCACTTGTGCAATGGGTCTCTTCTTACAAGCTCTGTGCTTGCTCCTGTGGGCTCCAAACCCATGTGTCCTTCCTGTGCCTGAGGTTCTAGGGTATAGGATCGGTCTTTGGTGATTTGTCAGCTTTGAAGATGGGGAGGCCATTATGGATATTTTCTGAAAATGCTAGAGGAACTCATGTCCTCACTGTTGAAGACTCCAGACAGTCCTCAAGCATCAAAGAGCACTCCTCTTTCTCCAGGACAGGAAAAGCTTGCTGTGGCATGGGGATCTCAAATCCGAATGGGAGCCAGCTGCATGGCCCATGAGACCACGCCCACCCAGGAGGGCTGTCCTGGGCACAAACAGGCGTTGTGACCCTCAAGGTGTGCCCGCTTTCCAACCAGCCCCCTCACTAGCTGGACCAGGAGCCCACATATAGGGCCTGCCATACCCCTATGCCCAAATCCTCACCCTTGGTCGGTTTTCCAGGTGCCGGAACCCAGAAGTCGACTCCGAATCTCTGCTATGGCGGGACCCCTGAGACGAAAAACAGCACTCTTGCATTTCCCCGAAAGACACCAAAACCTTGGGAGCTGTGCAGAATCCTCACAGAGGCAAAATATTCTATGGCTCCATGAGGCTACCGCTACATTCCGTGGCCAACTGAGACACACAACCCAGACAGAAAACACTGTGCTCCTGCCTCCCCATCCAACTCATTTCTGATCCCGGGCACTGTCCCAATGGTCTGCAGATCGGGCCTGCCATCATCTCGCCCAGAACCCTATCCCGAGTTTGTGTTTGCAGACTTTTGTCCCCAAAGTCCTGGCCAAAAGGCCCTCCAGGATGGGGCCTCTGGAGTCCGAGCGCTGGACTCTGCCTGCCCACCCGAAGGAAGCTCTGACTGTCACATTTGCACAAACCCACAAGTTTGGGAGACACCTGCAATGCCCCTGAACCAACCCCTAATTCGTTGACCGCCTTGGAAAAAGGCGCTTCCGACAAATGCCAGACACCTACCTCCAGGGAGACACCCAGGTCAATGGCCCTGAGTCAGAAGTGGAAACTGACTGACCCCTAGGACTACAAAGGAAACTTAGCTGAGCTTTGCAGGCATCTGCATCCAGTGTCAAACTCTGCAATACATGCATATGGTCCAACACTTGATCCCTGAGCCAAAAAGCAGAACACCTCCTGACCCAAGAAGGCAACCTCACTCTTGGGAGCTGCGTCCAACCCTCAGGGGAGGAAAATCCTGCTAGGTGCCTGTGACCCCACCACAATCTAAGGTCTCCCTGGACACAAGTCAGCATTGTGACCAATCAGTATGAGGCTCCCTGTCACCTCAGCCCCCTGGGAACTTTGCCCCAGAGCCACCAGATCATAATGGCCTTGTTCCTGGGTGGGTAGTGTAAACGGAGCTCCTCTTCTCAGGCATCCATGCGGTGACATCTGCTACAACATCATTCCATTTAGGGTCACTGGTGCCATCAAAATGGACGCCACCTTTCACGCAGAGGGAAATCTTGCTCTTCGGAGCTGCTCACAAGCCCCAGCCTGGAAAGATCTCCATGGCCTCCTGAGGCCACCCCTCCACTCATTGGCCATCATGGACACAACTCTAGTGTGAGCCCCATTCTGACACGTGCCCTGAATCTGGTGCTGGAGAACGCAATTCAGATGCTGCACATTGTAAATGCCATGTGCTCAGCACTGAAAGGAACCAGCACTGGTGCGTTCAGAATTTTGTCCTCACCATCCTGACCCGCCAGCCCTTCAGATTGTTCATTTGGGAGCCACAACACAGTCTTCTGCCGGCCCTTCAGAAAGAGGAAGTTCCCTAGGGGCCTGCCCAGAATCCCCACGTGAGGATCAAGCTGCATGGACCTCTACAGCATACCAATATCCTAGTCTTCCCTGTGCACTAATGCTCTGTCTGACAGCCTGAGCCCCGACCACCCATCAGCCCTCCAGGTAGCGCTCCACATATTCTGCGGGTGGGACCTGCCATAGCCAGAGACTGTCATCCTACCCAACCTGGGTACTCAGGCGTCAGTGCCCAGACCAGAGCTCAAATCGGGCCTATGAGGGAACCTCAAGCATAAAAGAGCACTCCTCCTTCCCCACAAGACTAAAACCTTGCTGTGGGGTTGGGAGCCAGCTGCATGTCCCATGAGACCACGCCCACCCAGTAGGGCTACCCTGGCCATAAACAGGTATTGTGACCCTCAGCCTGAGTCCTTTTACAGGATATCTGCACCCGGTGGTCAGACCTCCCAGAGATCTCATGATACCCAAGAGGCCTCCCTGTTGATTGAGATCTCTAGACGTTGTAGTGGAAATATGAACACCTGGTGAGTCATTGTCACCTTCTCCATGGCCCGAATTTATAGTCTTTGGGAGCGGGAGTCTTTTGGGAGTCTTTGGGAGCGAATTTATAGTCTTTGGGAGCAGCGGGACTCTCACCACCAGCCCTCTGCACTCCTGAGACGGGCAAGGATCCACAATTCCATCTTACCTACTAAAGGTCAAGAAATGGTCAGTACTACAACCAAGCCTCAGGCCAGGAACTCCACACTCCGCACATGTGTATGGTCCTCTGACCCATTCAGGACCCTTGTGACCAGGACAAGGGCCACCCGAGGAAAGTTCCCAGTGAACACCAGCAACCATGCCAAAGACATGCCTGTAGTATTCAACAGCGAGGAACGAGTTCCTCTAGCATCTCCAGTAACCATACCAAGAAGGCCTCCCCATCTTCCAAGCTGACCAAGCACCAAAGGCAGACCCCACACCCTAGAACCTTAGGCCCAGGAGGGACTCATCGGTATGGAGCCAACAGGAGCAAGCACGGAGCCTGGTGGAGCAGGCCCATTGCCCATGTGAAGCGATTGGAAAGGATTCCATGCCAGTTTCAGGAAGACAACATGAATTTACAAAAGGATGCCTTGAAGAGGATTCAACGGCCTAAGATCCCTGAGCATTCCCTCAGGGTGTTGCAGCTTCCTTCTGTGGAACTAAATGGAGATGTTGCAGCACAAGGATGCCTTAAACCTCCCATTTTCATTCCACAATGGTTTTCATGGGATAAACACACTGCATGTTGCGGATGATGGGCATGTTCTAAAGGAGCCAGGTGAGGAGGAACAATGGGAGAACAAGGGGCCATAGCAGCGGGACAGAGAGCAGATGCTCCATGCTGGTGGGGAGATGCAAGACGACGAAGAAGAAGAGAACAAACAAGGGGGCTCAGAGTCAAGGTCTGGCATTTTAAGATGGCGGGATGTGCTCTGGACCTGGCTGTGTTCCATAGGGGCAAAGGTCCAAATTAAATAAAACATCCTCTGGCCCCAGTCAGTCCTTATCTACTGTTTCTTGTTGTTGCTGTTGTTGTTTTTCAATGATGTGATTGCATGTATGGGAGAGAGATAGACAGCGAGAACACAATCAGTGAGGGAGCTGTGGAGGGAGAAGACTTGCATCTGTTGGGAAACTGAGGTCGGAGCCATTCCAATGAGCCTGGGATAAGGAGCAGAGCTGAAGGCCGCTTCTGAACTGATGGAGCCACCCCTGGACACAATCTTTGTCTGCTTAACACCTCATTGTACTAGACAAGAACTCCTGCTCTGTCATTCTTTAGAAATTCAGGGGGTAAGGTTTTGGCATGGGCTGGTGTGGCTTTCTGTATACACGTGCTGATAGAGCTGGCATAGCTGGTCACCTCGAAGTAACGCACTTGGCTTTAGAAACACTCTTCTCTCAAGCATATTTGGGTGAAGAGAATTCCTCCATTGCTAGCTTTGGAAGGGTGAATGACACTGTGTATTGTGTTGCTCTGATTCTGTGGATGGTGCTGGGAGTCCTCTGTGCATCGGAATCTGGATCTCTGTTTCTGCCCCCAGATGAGGGATGTTTGCGGTTCTGATTTCTCAAAGAAATGTTGGGCCCACTATTTTCTCTCTCTTCTCGGTCTCCTACAATAAGCACCCATAGACATTCATTGCAGTCAGAGATTTCCCTAAGTCCATTGTCATGTTCCATCCTTCTTCCTCCTCTCCATTGCTTTGCTTCTTTTTTTCCCAATACTTGTATTCCAGGTACTTCATTGGATCCTCTGGTTCTGCAAACTTCCTGAACTTTGCATCCAGCCTGCTAAGAAATCTTTTCAGAAGGGCCTCTTCATTTTATTTAATTTTTTTAATCACCTTTATCTCTGCGATCTGAGACTCCCTGATTCCTTTAAGTTTTTCTGATCCAGAGTGAATATCCTGGCTGCTGCTTAAATCCTCCACCGGCATGTGACATGTACAGGTTTCACTTCGATTTCTTGGCCATGACCAGTTCCTGTTCTTTTGCCGCAGCATCAACTGATTCTTCCATCATTGCCTTAGTTCAGGTCTCTGTATTCTTCTCTGTATTCGAAAAGCACCTTCGGTTTTCTACCCTGAGAGGAATTTCTTTAGGATGATGGTGTCAGGGAGTGCCACTGGCTGACCCTTGATGGAGTCTCCGGTATATGTGGAATGTCCACTGGGTTGGGTTGTGGCTGTCTACTCTCTTTTGGACCAGTCCTCTGCAAAGGCACTCATTGCCTGCCGTTCAGCGGGTTTGGTGTCTGGACCGCATATGGTGAGGTTTAGCTTGGTCAGCTCTGATGTGCCTGTGAACGGAGACTTTCAACCCACTCAGCCTTTAAGGCCTGCTGAATGCTGTGGTCAAGAGAGATGATGTGGGCAAGGCTTTCTTCTAGTCCCCAATGGAGGGTCTGTTCTCCTGGCACTAAGCAACGTGGCCTGAAGAAGCTAGTCCCAGCAGGTGTGAGTATCCTGGCTGCTGCTTAAATCCTCCACCTGGCATGTGACATATACATGTTTCACTTCAGTTTCTTGGCCATGACCAGTTCCTGTTCTTTTGCTTGTGGGGTTACAATGCTGGCTTGTGTCCAGGGAGACCTTAGAATTTGGCAGGGGCTCAGGCGCCATGCAGGATTCTCTGCCCCTGATTGTTTGCCACAGCACCAAAGAGCCAGGTTGCTTTCTGGGGACAGGAGGTTTTCTGTTTTGTGGCTAAGCGATCAAGTGTTGGACCATATGTAGGTATTCCAGAATTTGCCTCTGGAGTCAGATGCCTGCAAGGCTAAGCTAGGGTTCCATTGAGGTCCTAGGGGTATGTCAGGTTCCACCATCTGACTCAAGTCCATGGACCTGGGTGTCTGCCAGGAGGTAGGTTTCCGGCTTGTGTCTGAATACTCCTTTTTTTCCAAGGCGGCCAACAAATTTGGGGTGGGTTTAGGGTCATTGTATGTGTCTCCAAATCTGGAGGGTTTGTGCAAATTTGACGGGCAGAGTTTCCTTCGGTTGGCATTCAGAGTCCTGCGCTATGCCTCCAGAGGCCCCATCCGGGAGGGCCTGTCAGCCAGGGCATCGTGGACAAAAGTCTGCAAACACAAACTTGGGATAGCGTTTTGGGCGAGGAGATGGCAGGCCCAAACTAGGGACAATGAGGGCAGTGTCGTGGGATCTGAAATGAGGGCAATGCGGAGGCAGGAATGCAGGCTTTTTGTCTGGGTTGTGTGTCTCAGTTGGCCACGGAATGAAACAGTAGCCTCATGGGGCCATGGGAGATTCTGCCTCTGTGAGGGTTCTGCCCGGCTCCCAAGGGTTTGGTGTCTTTCGGGGGGAAAGGAAGAGTTCTATTTTCCATCTCATGGGTACCACCATAGAAGAGATTCCAGAGTCGGGTTCCGGGTGCCTGTGCCTCAAGAGCCTGACCAAGGGTGAGGATTTGGGCCTAGGGGCATGTCAGAACAGATATTCGGGCTCCTGGTCCAGCTAGCGAGGGTGCCGTTTTGAAAGCAGACTCAGGCTGATGGTCACAATGTCTGTTTGTGCCCAGGGCAGCCCTCTGGGTTGGCATAGTGTCATGGGCCATGTAGCTGGCTCCCACTCTGAGGGTTAGAGCCCCATCCCCACAGCAAGCTTTACTGTCGTGGAGAAGAAGGACTGCTCTTTGATGCTTGAGGTTCCCCCATAGGCTGGGATTTGAGCTATGGTCTGGGCACAGACGCCTGAATAACCAGGATGGGTAGAGATGACAGTCTCTGACCTTGGCATGTCCCACTTACAGGATATGTTGCCCGATACCTGGGGGGCTGATGGGAAGTCAGGGCTCAGGCTTTGTCAGACAGAACATTATTGCACAGGGCGGCCAAAGACATTGGGGTGCCGTCGAGGTTCTTGCAGGTTGATCCTCACGTGGGGATTCTGGGCAGACCACTAAGGCCCCCCCTTTTTTTTTCTGGAGGGCCGGCAGCAGATGGCGTTGTGGTTCCAGAATGAATAATCTGGAGGGCTGGCGGGCCAAGAGGGTGAGGACGGAATTCTGAATGCACAAGTGCCTGTTCAGTTCAGTTCTGAGCACATGGCATTAAAAATGTATAACGTCTGACTAGAGATCTCCAGCACCTGAATCAGGGCACGTGTCAGATGATCTCTCACACTGGAGTTTCTGTCGATGGTGGCCGAGGAAGGGAGGGTTGCCCACATGTGGCCATGTAGGTCTTCGCAGGCTGGGGCTTGTGAGCTGTTCCGAACAGCAAGCTTTCCTTCTGCGGGACAGGGGGAATCCATATTGGTGGCAACAGGGCCCCCTGCATGTAAAGATGTCATAGCAGAAGTCACCACATAGATTCCTGGAATGCCCAGCTCCGCTTAGCCTTCCAACCCAGAAACAAGACCATTTCGAGGTGGTGGAAGTGCGGCAAAGTGCCCAGGGAGCTGTGGTGAATGGGAGCCTCATTCTGATGGGTCACAATGCTGGCTGGTGTCCAGGGAGACCTTAGAATGTGGCGGGGGCTCAAGTGCCATGCAGGATTCTCCTCCCCTGAGGGTTGGTAGCAGCGCCCAAGAGCCAGGTAGCCTTCTGGGGACAGAAGGTGTTCTGTTTTGTGCTCAGGGATCAAGTTTTGTACCATATGTAGGTAATCCATAAACTTACTCTGGAACAGATGCCTGCAAATCTCAGCTAGGGTTCCGTTGAGGTACTAGGGGCTTGTCAGATTCCATCTTCTGACTCAGGGCCATTGATCTGTGTGTCTGCCTGGAGGTAGGTGTCTGGCATGTGTCAAACTGCGGTCTATGTCCAGAGCGGCCATAGAAATTAGGTGGGCTCATTGCTTGGGATCTGAAATTAGGGTGACGGGGAGCGGGAGTGCAGGGTTTTCATCTTGGTTTTGTGTCTCCGTTTGCATGGCATGATGGGTGGCCTCATTGGTGCATGGGATACTCTGCCTCAGTGGGGATTTTGCATGGCTCCCAAGGTTTTGGTGTCTTTCTGGATGAAGGGAAGAGAGCTGTTTTCCTTCTCAGGGGTCCCACCATAGCATGGATTCCAGAGTAGGGTTCTGGGTATAGGTGCCTGGAGACCCCGACCAAGGGTGACGATTTGAGCCTAGAGACATGGCAGAACCGATGCGGGCTCCTGGTCCAGCTCCTGAGGGGCCTTCAGTGAAAGGCAGCTCAGACTTATGGTCACAATGCCTGGTTTTTGCCCACGGTGGACTTCCTGGGTGGCTGTGGTCTCAAGGGCCATGCAGCTGGCTGCCACTCGTAGGGTTTGACCCCCATCTCCACAGCAAATATTTCTGGCCATGGGAAAGGAGGAGTGCTCTTTTGTGCTTGAGGTTCCCCAATAGGCCGCAATTTGAGCTATGTTCGGGGAACAGATACCTGAACACCCAGACTGGGTAAAAATAACAGCCTGGGGCCAAGCCCGGTCCCACCTGCAGGTGGTGGCGCCCGCTACCTGGGGGGCTGACATCAGGTCGGGGCTCAGGCTGTGTCACACAGAGCATTAGTGCACAGTGTGTCCTGGATATTGTGGTTCCGACTAGGGTTGTGCTGTTGATCCTCACATGGGGATTCTTGGCAGCTCATGGGGCCCTCCTTCTTTCTGGAGGGCAGGAAAAAGGCTGTGTTGTGGCTCCAGAATTCCCAATCTGGTGGGCTTTTGGGCCAGATGGGTGAGGATGAAAGTCTGAAAGCAGAAGCGCCAGTTCATTTCAGTTCCGAGCACATGGCAGTTCCAATGTACAGCGTGTGGCTCGAGATCTCCAGCACCTGAGTTAGGGCGAGTGTCAGATTGTCGCTCACTCTGGAGTTTGTGGCCATGATGGCAGATGAATGGAGGGGTGGCCTCATGAAGCCATGGAAATTTTCCCAGGCTGGGTCTTTTGAACTGCTCCTAACAGCAAGCTTTCCTTCTGTGGGACAGGGGGAGTCTGTTTTAATGGCTCCAGAGTCCCCCATATGGAAAGACATGGTAGCAGAGCTCACCCCATAGATGTATGGAAAGCCCAGCTCAGCTTATCCTTTCAGCCCAGGAACAAGGCAGTTTCGATCTGCTGGCTCTGGCGCAAGTGCCCAGTGGGCTGAGCTAACAGGGCCTCATTCTGATGGGACATAATGATGGCTTGTGTCCAGGGAGACCTTAGAATGTGGTGAGGGCTCAGACGCCTTGCAGGATTCACCTCCTGTGAGGGTGGGACACAGCTCCCAGGAGCCAGGTGGCCTTCTGGGGACAGGAGATGTTCTGTTCTGTGGCTCAGGGACCAAGCGTTGGCCCATATGTAAGTCAGAACCTGCCTCTGGGGACAGATACCTACAAATCTCAGTTAGGGTTCCATTGAGGTCATAGTGGCATGTCAGTTTAAATCTTCTGACTCAGGGCCATTGTGCTGGGTGTCTGCCTGGAGGTAGGTGTCTGGCATGTGTTAGACTGTGCATTTCTGTCCAGAGCGGCCAACGAAATTGGGTGGGATCAGGGGCCTTGCAGGTGTCTCCCAATCTGGAGGGTTTCTCCAATATGACGGGCAGAATTTCCTTCGGGAGGGCCTTTAGAGTCCTGTGTCGTGGTTCCCGAGACCCTATCGGAGGCCTGTTACAGATGACTCCCCATCGTGCAGGGCCTGTTGGCCAGGGCTTTGGGGACAAAAGTCTGCAAACACAAATGGGGGTTAGTGTGAGGGCAAGGTGATGGCAGGCCCGATCTGCAAACCATAAGGGCAGTGCCTCAGGATTGGAAATTAGGGCGATGGGAAGGTGAGAGAGCAGGCTTTTCTGTCTGGGTTGTGTGTCTGGGTTTGGCACGGAATGGAGGGTTGGCCTCATGAGTCTATGGGAGGTTCTTCCTCTGTGCAGATTTTGCATGTCTCCCAAGGTTTTGGAGTCTTTCTGGATGAAAGGAAGAGTTTTGTTTTCCATCTCAGGGGTCCCGCCATAGCAGGGATTCCAGAGTGGGCTTCTGGTCTGGGTGCCTGAAGAACCCAGTGGAGCATGAGGATTTGGGCCTAGGGGCATGGAGGCCTGATATGTGGGCACGTGGTCTAGCTAGCGAGGGGGCTAGTTTGAAAGCAGGCCCAGGCTGAGAGTCACAATGCCTGTTTGTAGCCAGGGCAGCCCTCCTGTGTGGACGTGGTCTCATGGGCCATGCAGCTGGCTCCCACTCTGAGTATTAAACCCCCATCCCCACAGCAAGCTTTTCCAGCCATGGGGAAGGAGCAGTGCTCTTTTGAGCTTGAGGTTCCCCCATAGGTCAGGATTTGCGTTATCTTCTGGGTCCAGATGCCTGAATACACAGGTTGGGTAGAGATGACTGCCTAGGGCCATAGCCTGCCCCACTTGCAGGAGATGGTGCCCGCTACCTGGGGGGATGACTGGGGTCTGGGCTCAGGCTCTGTCAAACAGTGCATTAGTGCACAGTGTGGCCTGGATATTGGGGTTCCTTCTAGGGCCGTGCGGGTTGATACTCACCTGGGGATTCTGGGCAGACCCATAGGACCCTTCATCTTTCCGGAGGTCAGTCAGAAGACTGTGTTTTGTGGCTTCAGAATTCCCAATCTGGAGGGCTAGTGGGCAAGACAGGTGAGGACGTAAGTCTGAATGCACAAGCGCCTGTTCAGTTCATAACCGAGCACATGGCAGTTACAATGTGCAGAATCTGATTGGAGTTCCTCAGCACCTGAGTCAGGGAGAGTGTCGGATGTTCACTCACGCTGGAGTTTTGTCCATGATGCTCAATGATTGGAGACCATGAGACCATGGAGTTTTTCCCAGGCTGGGGCTTGTGAGCTGCTCCGAACAGCAAAATTTCCTTCTGCAGAACATGGGGAGTTCATATTGATGGCGCCATGGTCCCACATATGGAAAGACATGGTAGCAGAGTTCACTGCATAGATGTCTGGAAAGCCCAGCTCAGCTTATACTTTCAGTCCGGGAACAGGCAGTTTTGATCTGGTGGCCCTGGGGCAAGTGCCCAGGGTTCTTAGATCACAGGGAGCCTCGTGCTGATTGGTCACCATGCTGGCTTGTGTCCAGGGATACCTTAGAATGTGGTGGGGGCTCAGGTGCCATGCAGGATTCAACTACCATGAGGACTGGACGCAGCTCCCAAGAGCCAGGTTGCCTTCTGGGGACAGGAGGTGTTCTGTTTTATGGTGGACCAAGAATTGGACCATATGAGGTATTCCAGAACCTGCCTCTGGTGACAGATGGCTGCAAACCTTAGCTAGGGTTCCATTGAGGTCCTAGGGGCATCTCAGTTTCTATCTTCTGATTCAGGGCCATTGATCTGGGTGTCTGCCTGGAGGTAGGTGTCTGCATGTATCAGACTGTGTATTTCTGCCTAGAGCGGCCATCAAAATTGGGTGGGCTCGGGGGCTTTGCAGGTGTCTCCCAATCTGGAGGGTTTGTGCAACTGTGACGGGCAGAGTTTCCTATGGGAGGGCAGGTAGAGTCCTGTGCAGAGGCTCCAGACACCCCATCCTGGAGGGCCTGTCGGCCAGGGATTGGGGGACAAAAGTCTGCAAACACAAACTCAGGTTAGAGTGAGGGGAGAGGTGATGGCTGGCCTGATCTGCAGATCTTGAGGGCAGTGACTTGGGATCTGAAATTAGGGCATCGGGTAGTCGGGTCCGCAGGCTGTTCTGTCTGGGTTGTATGTCTCGACTGGCCACGGAGGAGTGATGGCCTCATGGGGCCATGAGAGATTCTGCCTCTGTGAGGATTCTGCCTAGCTCCCAAGCGGTTGGTGTCTTTCATGGGGAAGGGAAGAATGCAGGTTTCTGTCTCAGGAGTCCCGCCATAGCAGGGATTCCAGAGTCAGCTTCTAGATCCGGGCGCCTGGAGAACCCAACCGAGGGTGAGGATTTGGGCCTAGCGACATCTCACGTCTGATATGCGGGCTTCTGGTCCAGCTAGCGAGGTGGCTGGTTTGAAAGCAAGCTCAGGCTGAGAGTCAAAATGCCTGTTTTTGGCCAGGGCTGCCCTCCTGTGTGGGTGTGGTCTCATGGGCCATGCAGCTGGCTCCCACTCTGAGTGTTAAGCCCCCATCCCCACAGCAAGGTTTTCCCATTGTGGGGAAAGAGGAGTGCTCTTTATTGCTTGAGGTTCCCCCATAGGTCGGGATTTGAGCTCTGGTCTGGGCACAGACGACTGACAACACAGGTTGGGTAGAGATGACAGTCCCTGGCCATGGCAGATCTCCCCTGCAGGATATAGGGCCTGCAACCTGGGCGGCTGATGGGAGGTTGGGGTTCAGGCTGTGACAGACAGAGCACTAGTGCGCAGGGCGGCTGAGGATATTGGGGTTCCTTCGAGGTCCGTGCAGGTTGATCCTCACTTGGGGATTCTGAGCCGACCCCTAGGGAACTTCTTCTTTCTGGAGGGCAGGCAGAAGACTGTGTTGGATCTCCCGAATGAAAAATCTGGAGGGCTGGAGGGCCACGAATTGAGGACGGAATTCTGCACGCAAAAGCTCCAGTTCCGTTCCGTGCCGAGCACCTTGCATTTGCAATGTGCAAAGTCTGACTCGATATCTTTTGTACCTGTGTTAGGGCACGTGCCAGATGGTTGCCAACCCTGGAGTTTGTGTGTATGATGGCCGACGAGTGGAGGGGTGGCCTCATGAGGCCATGGAGGTCTTCCCAGGCTGGAGCTTTTGTTCTGCTCCGAACAGCAACCTTTCCTTCTGCGGGACAGGGGGAGTCCGTTTTGATGGCAGCTGGGTACCCCATTGGGAAAGATGTCGTAGCAGAAGTCCCTGCATGGATGCCTGGAAAGCTCAGCTTCGCTTACCCTTCCAGACCAGGAACAAGGCCGTTTGGATCTGGTGGCTCTGGGGCAAAGTGCTCAGGGGGCTGAGGTGACAGGGAGCCTCATTCTGATGGGTCACACGGCTTGCTTGTGTCCATGGAGACCTTAGAATATGGCGGGAGCTTAGGCGCCATACATGATTCTCCTCCCCTGAAGGTTGGATGCAATTCCCAAGAGCCAGGATGCCTTCTGGGGACAGGAGGTGTTTTGTGTTGTGGCTCAGGGGTCAAGTGTTGGACCATATGTAGGTATTCCAGAGTTTTCCTCTGGAGGCAGATGCCTGCAAACCTAGCTAGGGTTCCATTGAGGTCCTAGGGGTAAGTCAGATTGCATCTTTTGACTCAGGGACATTGACCTGGGTGCCTGCCTGGAGGTAGGTGTCTGGCATATATCCTAATGCACCTTTTTTCAAAGGCATCCAACGAAATTGTGGTGGGCTTAGGAGAATTGCAAGTGACTCCCCATCTGGACGGCGTTTCCAAATGTGATGGGCAGAGTTTCCATCAGGTGGGCATTCAGAGTCCTGCGCTGTGCCTCCAGATGCCCCATCCTGGAGGGCCTGTCTGCCATGGCTTCGGGAAAAAAAGTCCTCAAACACAAACTTGTGATAGGGTTTTGGGCGAGGTGATGGCAGGCCCAATCTAGGGACCGTGACGGCAGTGCTGCCGGATCTGAAATGAGGGCGACATGGAGGCAGGAGTGCAGGCTTTTCTGTCTGGGTTGTTGTCTTGGTTGGCCTCAAATTGTAGCAGTAGCCTCATGGGGCCATGGGAGATTTTCTTTCTGTGAAGATTCTGCCTGGCTCCCAAGGGTTTGGCGTCTTTTGGGGGGAAGGGAAGAGTGCTGTTTTCTGTCTCAGTGGTCCAGTCATAGCAGTTATTCAGAGTCAGCTTCTGGGTTCGGGCTCATGGAGAACTCGACCGAGGGTGAGGATTTGGGCCTAGGGGCATGTTAGGCCCTATATGTGGGCTCCTGGTTCAGCTAGCAAGGGGGCTGGTTTGAAAGTGGGTCACAACCTCAGTGTGACTGAGGGTCACAATGCCTGTTTGGGTCCAGGTCACCCCTCCTGGGTGGGCGTGGTCTCATGGGTCATGCTGCTGGCTCCCACTCTGATGGTTTGACCCCCATCCCCACAGCAAGCTATTCCCTTCGTGGCAAGGGAGGAGTGCTCTTTTATGCTTGAGGTTCCCCCATAATTGGGGATTTGAGCTATGGTCTGGGTGGGTAGAAATGACAGTCTCTGACCTTGGCACATCCCACTGGAAGGTAATGGGGCCTGTTACATGGGGGGCTGATGGGAGGTCAAGACTCAGGCTGTGTCAGACAGAGCATTACTGCACAGAGCGGCCACAGATATTGGGATGTCGTCAAGGTTCCTTCAGGTTGATCCTCACGTGAGGATTCTGGGCAGACACCTTGGGCCCTACTTCTTTCTGGAGGGCAGGCAGAAGACTGTGTTGTTGCTCCCGAATGAACAATCTGGAGGACTGGTGGGCCAGGTGGGTGAGGACGGAATTCTGAACACAGAAGCGCTGGTTCAGTTCAGTGCTGAGCACATGGCATTTCCTATGTGCAGCTTCTGAGTCCAGATATCCAGCACCTGAGTGAGGGCACGTGTCTGATAGTCACTCACGCTGGAGTTTGTGTCCATCTATACGGACAGCAGGTACACGTTTGCTACTCTCCATATACATGGGGCTCTTTATAAAGAAGGGGGCCATTTAACAGCAGAAGGAAAAGGAATTAAAAACAGAGAAGAAATATTGGCTCTCCTCCAGGCTATCTATGACCCAAAAGAGGTGGCCATTATGCATTGCCCGGGACACCAAAAGGGGAGTGATCTGATCTCAAAAGGAAACCAATTAGCTGATCAAGCTGCAAAGAAATCAGCTTGAGAAACAGTACAAGAACTAGTTACACTCCTGGCTCCAGCCATACCAGAAACACCGAAGTTTTCAGAAGATGATTTAAGTATTTACAGAAATGGGTTAAATTGGTCTATGAAGGGGACTGGGCTAAGACTGAAGCGGGATAAATAATTCTTCCCCGAAGACTAGGCAAAAGTTCGTAGACCAGATACATCAGGGTACTCACTTGGGGACACGCAAACTCAAGGAGCTTATAGGCAAGCAGTTCCAGGTTTCTAAATTAGGGCATATGGTTCAGGATGTAGTTGAAAGATATGCTCAATGCCAGGCAGTTAATGTGGGAAGAACGAAAATGGGAAGAGGGAAAAGAGAAAGAGTTTAGGAACCAAGAATTTACTGGGAAATAGATTTTACAGAAATGAAACCTGGAAAATATGGGCACAAGTACATGTTAGTTTTTGTAGATACTTTTTCAGGCTGGGTACAGGCTTCTCCCGCCAAACATGAGACGGCAGGAGTGGTAGCCAAAAAGCTACTAGAAGAAATAATTCCTAGGTTTATGCTGCCTCACGCAATCAGGTCAGAAAATGACCCTGCATTTGTGAGTTTAGTCTCACAGGAATTGGCCAAGGCCATGGGCACTAATTGGAAACTACATTGTGCCTACCTGCCCCAGAGTTCTGGGCAAGTAGAGAGAATGAACCGGACTCTTGAAGAGACCTTGAGAAAACTAATTCTGGAGACTGGTGGTGGATGGGTGGATCTCCTTCCTTTTGCTCTCTTCAGGGCATGATGTACACCCTATTTAAGCAAGGTGACCCCATTTGCAATAATGTTTGGGAGACACCCCCACCCCCCATCCTCGACTACAAGAGGTTGACCTAGCAGAAATGACTGATAAATCTGTACTCCATTCACTGCAGGCATTACAGTCTGTCAAATAAAAGCCCACTCAGGGATCTGGACTTCCCACACTGGGACGGAGACGGAGGTGGTACTACATACTTAACAACCTGGGGACTTGGTTTGGATATGTCGCTATCAAGTAGGAAACTTGGAGCCTCGCTGGAAGGACCATTTACTGTTATCTTGAAAACCCCCATGGCAATAAAATTGGAAGGAATTAGAGCCTGGATTCATGCAGGTCATGTCAAACGAGCCGAGGACAAGGACTCCCCCAGAGATGGAAGGTGCAGTTGACAGACCCCGCTGACCATGGACTAAAGCTAAGACTAAAAGAACTGTGAGTTTATTGTTGCTCCTATTGTTACCTGTTTATGTAAAGTATAGGTAGGAAATTAGATGAACGAAATTATGAAAAATGGAAAATGTTATACAGAGTGGTAAATGGCTAACTCATCAGCCGACTGTGCATGAGTGTCATTTGTACAAAAGAAAACTAGAAGGATAAAAATGTTAGACTTACATGCTCAGTATAACCCCTTACAACAGGAGAACATAGAACTGGCTGAAAAGTCAAGGATTTGCCTAATCTCCAAAGAAAAGGGGGGAACGTAAGGTCCTGGTTGGCCATAGGGAGTCATTTTGTGTTTATGTAGTGAACTTAGATTGACCCCAACCCTCCCAGAGGAACTTACTTGCAAAGGCGAGATACAAGGGCGGGTCAGGCCAGGTGAAGACATCCAATCAGTGGGGAGCACATATATCTACTAGGGCAAATTGAAATTCAATTGGCCACCTCTGTGTTACCTAGCAGTTGTGTGTGTGTGTGTGTGTGTGTGTGTGTGTGTGTGTGTGTGTGTGTGGCAGACCTAGCATGCCTGTGCAGTTTTCTCTGTGTATTGTAATCCCATTAGCCACCTGTGTGTGGACCAGGCTCAACCACCTCTCTAAAAGCTGGTCTGTGAGGCTGCAGAAGGTAGCAGGAGGAGTCAGAGTAGCTGGTAGGGGAGTCATTGGGAGCAGACTTGTCGCCCCGAGCAGTAGCACCAGCAGCAGCAACAGCAGCGACAGTGCCACCGCAATTGGCCTCACTGCCCCGAGCAGCAGCAGTAGCATCATCAGCGGCAGCGCCACCATGACTGACCTCATGCCTCGGGCAGTAGCACCAGCAGCGGACTCGCCGCCCTGAGCAGGAGCATCAGCAGCAGCAACAGCAGCGGCGCCATCGCAAGCAGCCTCGCCGCATCAGGCAGTGCCACCACCGGGCGAAGCCTCTCAGGAGCCGACAGTGCAGCCTCATCAGGAGCAGCATTGCTGGGAGCCTCATTGGCTGTGGCCTCATCTGGGGAGCGGCTTCACCGGGAACGGCCTGTGGTACAGTGAGGGTGGGGCAGGGAGCCTCCAGGAGGGACCCCATTGTCTGGGAGGCGGTGGACCCCAGCATGGCTCAGGAACCTACTGGTCAGTTTCATTTCTAATGCATAAGGTTCAGGCACCTACCGGTCATTTTTTTTCTCATGGGTGGGGCTCGGGCACCTACTGGTCAGTTTGGTTTCTAATGCAGGGGCTCGGGCACCTACCGGTCACTTTGGTTTCTAATGCATGGGGCTCAGGCACCTACTCATCACTTTGGTTTCTGATGCATGGTGCGAAATAAAGCTTTGCTTGATTTTCGATTTGTGTCAGTCTCGTTCCTTTGATTACGGACCCTAACGATGGCATTTCCAATGTGCATCATCTGAATCGAGATCTCCAGCCCCTGAGTCAGGGCAAATGTCAGATGGTCATTCATGTTGGTTTTGTGTCCATGATGGCCGACGAATAGAGGGGTGGTCTCATGAGGCCATGGAGGTCATCTCAGGCTGGGGCTTGTGAGCTCTCCGAACAGCAAGCTTTCCTTCTGCAGGACAGGGGGGTCCTTTTTGATGGCACCAGCATACCCCGTATGGAAAGACATCATAGCAGAAGTCACCGCATGGATGCCTGGAAAGCCCAGCTCCTCTTACACTTCCAGCCCAGTAACAAGGCAGTTTTGATCTGTTGGCTGTGGGGCAAAGTGACCAGGGAGCTGAGGTCACTGGGAGTCTCCTGCTGATGGGTCACGATGCTGACTTGAGCCCAGGGAGACTTTAGGATGTGACGTGGGTTCAGGCGCCATGCAGGATTCTCCTCCCCTGAGGGTTAGACGCAGCACCCAAGAGTCAGGTTGCCTTCTGGGGACAGGAGATGTGCTGTTTTTGCATAAGGGACCTAGCGTTGGAACATAGGTAAGTACTCTGAATATTCCTCTGGGGACAGATGCCTGCAAACCTAAGCTAGGATTCCATTGAGATCCTAAGGGCATGTCAGTTTCCTTTTCTGACTTAGGGCCATTGACCTGGGTGTCTTCCTGGAATTAGGTGTCTGGCATGTGTCAGAATGTGCATTTCTGACTAGAGTGGCCAACGAAATTGGGTAGGCTTAGGGTCCTTGAAGGTCTCTCCCAATCTGGAGGGTTTGTGCAACTGTGATGAGCAGAATATCCTTTGGAAGGGCAGGAGAGTCCTGAACTGTGGCTCAAGAGACCCCATCCAGGAGGGCCTGTGGGCCAGGGTTTTGGGGACAAAATTCTGCAAACACAAACTCGGTTTAGGATGAGGGGTGAGGTGATGGTAGGCCCGATCTGCAGACCGTGACAGTAGTGCCTCGAGATCTGAATATATTTCAATGGTGAGGTGAGAGCTCATGCTCTTCTGTCTGGGTTGTGTGTCTTGGTTGGCCAAGGAATGGAGTGATGGCCTCATGGTCCATGGGAGATTCTGACTCTGTGGGGATTTTGCATGGCTCCCAAGGTTTTGGTGTGTATCTGGATGAAGGGAAGAGAGCTGTTATCCGTCTCAGGGGTCCCGCCATAGCAGGGATTCCAGATTTGGCTTCTGTGTCCGGGTGCCAGGAGAACCCGACTGAGGGTGAGGATTTGGGCCTAGAGGCATGCCAGGCCCGAAATGCGGGCTCCTGGTCCAGCTAGTGAGGGGGCTTGTTTGAAAGCATGCTCAGGCTGATGGTTACAATGCCTGTTTTTGCCCAGGGCAGACCTCCTTGGTGGGCGTGTTCTCATGGGCCATGCAGCTGGCTCCCACTCTGAGGGTGTGACCCCATCTCCTCAGCAAGCTTTTCCAGCCATGGAGAAGGAGCAGTCCTCCTTTGTGCTTGAGGTTCCCCCATTGGCCGGGATTTGCGATATGGTCTACATACAAATGCCTGAACTCCCAGGTTTGATAGACATGACAGCCTAGGGCCATGGCCGGTCCCATGTGCAGGAGATGGTCCCCGCAACCTTAGGGGCTGACTGGAGGTCGGGGCTCAGGCTGTGTCACACAGAGCATTAGTGTACAGTCAGCCTGGATATTGGGGTTCCATCTAGGGCCGTGCAGGTTGATCCTCACATGGCGATTCTGGGCAGACCCATAGGACCCTTCTTCTTTTTAGAGGGTAGGCAGAAGGCTGTGTTGTGGCTCTAGAATTCCCAATCTGGACTGCTTGTTGGCCAGGAGGGTGAGGACGGAAGTCTGCACGCAGAAGCGCCATTTCTGTTCAGTGCCAAGCACATGGTAGTTCCAATGTCCATCGTCTGACACTAGATCTCCAGCACCTGATTCAGGGCAAGTATCGGATGGTCACTCACGCTGGAGTTTGTGTGCATGATGCTAGATGAATGGAAGGGTGGCCTCATGAGGCCATGGTAGTTTTCCCAGGCTGGGCCTTGTGAGATGCTCTGAACAGCAAGCTTTTCTTCTGCGGGACAGAGGGAGTCTGTGTTGATGGCTCCATGGTCCCCCAAATGGAAAGACATGGTAGTAGAGCTGACCACATAGATGTTTGGAAAGCCCAGCTCAGCTTATCCTCTCAGGTCAGGGACAAGGCAGTTTCCATCTGATGGCTCTTAGGCAAGTGCCCAAGGGGCTGAGTTGACGGGGAGCCTCATGCTGATGGGTCAGCATGCTGGCTTGTGTCCAGGGAGACCTTAGAATGTGGCAAGAGCTCAGGCGCCATGCAGGATTCCCCTCCCCTGAGGGTTGGATGCAGCTCCCAAGATCCAGGTTGCCTTCTGGGGACAGGAGGTGTTCTGTTTTTTGGATCAGGGACCTGGCATTGGAACATATGTAGGTAACTAACGTAGGAGCCTGCTTAGCCAGAGGAACTTACTTGTAAACCCCGGATATTGGGGCGGGACTGGCCAGATTGCCTTATCCAATCAGTGAGGTGTGCATATAGTAAATGTGGTGACTTGCAATCTCTTTGGCCACCTGTGTGTGGGCCAGGTTCAACCACCTCTGTAAAGGTTAGTCTGTATGGCTGGCGGGGGTGGGAGATAAGTAGGAGTTGTTAGAATAGCCGTTAGAGAATAGGAGGAGTTAGAATAGCCATTAGAGAATTAGGAGGAGTTAGAATAGCTTTTAGAGAAGTAGAAGGAGTTAGAATAGCTTTTAGAGTAGTAGAAGGAGATAGAGTAGCCGTTAGAGTAGCCATTGGGAGCTGTTAGTGTAGTCGTAGGAATGATAGCGTCGGGGTGGTCGGACACGTCGGAGCTTCAGGATCAGCGGGAGCATTGGGAGCGGCATTGCTGGGAGCAGCACCGCCAGGAGCGGCCTTGCCTCCCGGAGCAGCAGAGCTGCCCGCGACCTGCCTCTTGCAAACTGCCTTGCTTCCCAGAGCTGTGGCCTCTCCAGAGCGGCGTCATTCTGGGGAGCGGCATCGTTGGCGTGCGGCCTCGTCGGAGAGCGGCCTGGTCCAGGTCGGTCTCTTCATCATTGGTTGCGGCCTTCGTCCAGCATGTGGCCTCGTCCAGAGCGGCCTCGTCTGGGGAGCGGCCATTTCGGAGAGGCGTCATTGGGAGTAGAGTCTGTGTCATCAGGGTTGTCATCCTCGTCATCCTTACCTCTTTGTCATCAGGAGTGGCGAACTCATCATCGTTGCCTCTATGTAAGAAATGGCCCCCACTGGTCAGTTTCATTTTCGATGCTTGGTGTGAAATAAAGCTTTGCTTGATTTTCACTTTGTGTCAGTCTGGTTCCTTTGATCACAGACCCTAACACTGGGGCTCCCCCCAGGATCAAACAATGAGAACCAAGCCACCATCAGAATTTATGGGAAAAGCCTCCAGAGGTTTTGGGATCTTGTTCATCTGTCTGGCTGGAGCTCCAGGGTATGACCCACCAGGGAGAAGCTGGACGTAGCCATGCTCCCTAGTGCTGGAGTAGATGCGGGGATGGCCCATTCCTCTGTTGGTAGATCGACATGGGTTTCAAGTACCCCTTGGCGGTTGGGGATTTCAAGTCCCCTTAGATAGACAGTGGGATCGAGTCCCCCTAGACGGTCACCTGGGGATTCGAGTCCACCTTGGCGGTCACCAGGGGGTTTGATCCCCTAGGAAGTCAGGAGGTTTGTGTCCCCCTAAGCAATCTTCGGGGGTTAACATCCCCTGAGGTGGTCATCAGGGGTTCAAATCCCCCTAGGTGGTCAGGGGTTTGAGTCCCCCTAGAAATTCCCCACCAGTGGCAGGACCGCTGAGCCTGCAGTTGTCTTTGTCTTGTCTTTTTGTTGTCAGCTGTGTTGTTTGTTGTGTTTGGGTGAATGGGACAGGCAGAGAGTAAGGGAACTCTCATCTCTCCGTTCCTCATAATAGATGTGGGGCTTCGTCCTCACTCATTTCATGGGTTAAGGGCTATAACTGGAGCCGACTGGGGTTATTCTTTCTTGGAGAGAGACTTTAAGGAATATTCCCAAGCAGCTTCCAAAACTCCCTTTGTTTGGGGGAATTCCTTGCCTTCTCTGGCCGATCGTGGACTGCCTAGCCCCTCCCCTTGCTGATAAGGGTCATAATATGATTTTTAACCATATCTATTCTGAGTTTTTTGTCATTTGTAATTGATTTAATTCTCTTGTAAGATGAAGTCCACCTTAAAGGAAATTCAAATATGAGACTTTCAGATCAAATACAGTTCTTTGATATGTTGAAATCCTGGAACTGAATTTCCAGAAGTAAAAGTTTCACTCGCACTAAACCAGAATTAATATGGTGACTCAAGGTAAGAATGAGTCTCCAGGAGCTTTCCTAGAAAGGTTCATTGAAGCCTAAAAATGTATAGCCCGATCGACCCTGAGGCACCTGACAATCAGGGGGCAGTGAATCTTGCTTTTGCCAGTCAGTCAGCCCTGGATATAAGGACGAAACTTCAGGAAATTGAAGGATGTCAAGGGAAGAATCTGATTGAGTTATTGAGAATAGCAGAAAAAGTGTTTAAGAACAGGGATGCACAGGAGGATGAAAAACAGACAAATATCTGGTTAAGGTTTTGGCGTTACATGAGATAGGGGATAGTAAATGGAAGGAAAAGTGTAAGCACAGAGAAGGCAGGTGGGGAGACTTAGATTCAGATCAGTGTGCTTATTATAAGGATAAGGAACACTGGGCCAGGGAGTGCTCCAAAAGGAAGACGGCAATGCTGGCCACCAGAGTAAAAATTGAAGTTGAGAGGAAATTAATTTATTTATTTGGTGGACATGAGAGCCCAATTTTCATCATTACTTAAACCTATGGGAAAACTATCTGGAGAGGAAGTTTGGGCACAAGGAGCAAATGGCACAGAGAGACATAAATGGACAACAGAAAAGACTTTACGTTTGCCCTCAGGAGTAGTGAAACATCGATTTTTGGTTCTCCCTAATGCCCCATATAAATTGATGGGAAGAGATCTCCTCCACAAGTTACAAGCTGGCATTCAGTTCTCGGAAGTAGACATGACTGTAACCTTGAGACAACTCACAGTGTACAGTAGTATACTACTGCTTATGGCAGCAGTAGATGAATATCTCTTTTATGAGCCAGTTTCAAAACCAGAGGAGACAAAGGCGGAGCCTTCACAAATCCTACAGGTCGAGATTCCCGAGGTCTGGGCAGAAGGGAAACACCCTGGCTTGCTCAGAGGACAAACTGCAGTGGTGGTACAATTAAAGGCGACGGCTAAGGCTCTTCACATTTGGTAGCACCCCCTTCCCCGGGAAGCAAAGGAAGGGATCAGAAAGCACATTAAATACCTCTGAGGTGATGCGATCCTAGTTCCGTGCAAATCTCCATGGAACACACCTTTGCTGCCCATGAAAAAGGCCAAGACTGGGGAGTACTGACACATTCAGGACTTGTGGAAAGTTAATAAATGGGTTGAAGATATCCACCTGTCTGTGCCTAACCCCTATACACTACACTCCCTCCTGTGACCCAAAAGAACTGTGTATACCATCTCAGATTTTTAGGATGCATTTTTCTGCATATCTTTAGCATGGGAATCTCAAACACTTTTTGCTTTTGAGTGGTCCAACCCTCAGTCAGGATTCCATACTTTTTGACGGGGCCCTACACGAGGATTTGCGTGAGTACAGAACCTCCAACCAAGTAGTCACTCTGCTACAGTGTGTTGATGAGTTGCTAGTATCTGCTGAGGATGATGAGTCATGTTTGAGGGGGATAAGAGCTCTCTTACAGACTCTGCAAGAAAAAGGGTATTGGGTGTCAGCAAAGAAAGCACAGCGCTGTCAGAGCCATGCCACATATCTAAGCTTTGATCTCCACAAGGAAGTGCGTTCACTGAGTCCAGGAAACAGGTGATCACCTGATACCCCCACCCAACCACTTCCTGACAAGTCAGGGAGTTTCTTGGACGGTGGGCTTCTCTGTGCTGTGGATACAGCAGTTTGCGGAGATTGCCCAACCTCCCTTTGAAATGGCAAAAGGGGGGCGCTCACTATGATAGAGTGGACAGCTGAGGCAGAAGGAGCATTTCGGGAATTACAAACAGCTGTACTGAGTGCATTGGCCATCCCAGATGTTACCAAGCCCTTTCAATTGAATGTGAATGAAAATGCAGGCATGGCCAAAGGAGTTTTGACTCAGAATCTGGGGCCTTGGCAAAGGCCAGTAGCCTATCTTAGCAAGAAACTAGATCCAGTAGTGGCTGGGTTCCCCTCTTGCCTCTGCATAATTGCTGCCACGGCCCTCTTGGTCAAGGATGCAAGTAAATTGAATTTGGGTCAAAATCTCATCTTGACCACTACCCACGCTATTGAGGGCCTTCTCCAGACTAGACCAGACCGATGGATGACAAATACCTGAGTGACGGAGTATCAGGCCCTCCTCCTCAATGTACCAAGAGTGACCTTACGACCCCTGGAAGTACTAAATCCAGCCATGCTGCTGCCAGAGGAGCTGGCTGACCATCCACACAACTGCGGTGATGTCCTAACCCAAGTTGCAGGAATAATATCGGATCTCAGAGACATTCCCCTCCTGAGATGCCGAGATGACTCTGTTCACAGATGGGAATAGCTACGTGGTCAATGGAAAGAGGTATGCGGGGGTTGCGGTGGTTTATCCTGAGCAGAAACTCTTTACAACAGCCCTGCCACATGGAACTTTGGCACAAAAGTGGAACTGATTGCACTCACTCAGGCACTGCAGATGGCCAAATGTAAAACTGCCAACATCTATAGGGGCAGCTGGTATGTCTTTGTTACTTTCCATATACATGGGGCTATTTATAAAGAAGGGGGTCTATTAACAGCAGAAGGAAAAGGAATTAAAAACAGAGGAGAAATATTGGCTCTCCTCCAGGCTATTTGTGACCCAAAAGTTGTGGCCGTTATGCATTGTCCAGGACAAGAAAAGGGGACTGATCTGATTTCAAAAGGAAAGCAATTAGCAAATCAAGCCTGAAAGCAAGCAGCCCTAGAAACAGTACAAGAAATAGTTACACTCCCGACTCCAGGCCTACCAGAAAAACTGAATTATTCAGAAGAAATTTAAAGTATTTACAGAAATAGGTTAAATTGGACTATGAAGGGGACGGGCTAAGACTAAAGCAGGAAAAATAATTCTTCCTCGAAGACTAGGCAAAAAGTTAGTAGACCAGATACATCAGGGTACTCATTTGGGGACATGCAAACTCAAGGAGCTTAAGTAGCAGAAGTCACTGCATGGATGCCTGGAAAGCCCAGCTCCTCTTAGCCTTCCAGCCCAGGAAGAAGGCCATTTTGATCTGATGTCTCTGGAGCTAAGTGCCCAGGGGACTGAGGTGACAGGGAGCCTCATTCTGATGGGTCACAATGATGGCTGGTGTCCAGGGAGACCTTAGAATGTGGCAGGGGCTCAGGCGCCATGCAGGATACTCTTCCTCTGAGTAGAGGATGCCCTGTCTCAGATCCTTCCATTCCAAAGCCTCCACTGCACCCTCATTCAGCTTGAAGCGTTTACAGAAGGCAGACCTCTGTCCCTGTTCCATAGAAATGGAATGAAGGATTGACCATGGGAAATTACAACAGGGGAAAACATGCATGTCTGACTCCCTGTTGTTTCTATTCCCTTTTAGCCTACAGGGGAAAAGCGTCTGTTGAGCCCGGCACATAGGCATGTTACAGCTAAGATGTACAGAAACTTCTTTACCATATACCTACCTCCCCCTGAGGAAATAAAAGAATAGCCACAGCATAACTTGTCAGGGGTGGCGGGAGGGATGGATTGAAACCTTGCCTCATAAGGTAAATGGGCTGATGCTAGCTGAAAGCTCAAAGCCTGTTTTTTCAGAAAATTGGTTCCCCCTACTGAGCTACCATCTCGTTTCACGCCTTGCTACCAAATACCAGGCATCTCTGCAGAAGCCTGGACAGAAGGTCGACTGATGGGGCTGCAGCCTATCAACAAGCACGGCCCTGATACTCCTTACCTGAAAGAAGGAGCCTGAGACCCCATTCCGTTTAGACCAGCTATCACAACATGCCCACAGCCCCTTCTCCTTCTCCTAAGGTAACCTCCTGACATAAGGGACTCAATTTTCCTCCTTCTCAGGTCAAGTCTCCACCCCAAAGTAAGCATGGGGATAGATGGTACATAGGATGTTTCCCCACTGTGAAGGCTCCATATTTCCCCAATGGATGGTGAATAATCATTAATGTCACTGCCCTTTTTCTTTTGAAGTTTGATTGTTATTTAGTAAGTTAGTTATTTCAGAGAGAGAGAGAGAGAGAGAGCACGCGAGCGAGCGCACACGCATGAACACACGAGTAGGGGGAGGGACAGAGGGAGAGGGAGAAGACTCCCCACTGAGCAGGGAGCCCCAGAGGGGCAGGGCTCAGTCTCAGTACCCTGAGATCATGACCTGAGCTGAAGGCAGACGCTTAATAGACTGCGGCGCCCCTCCATTCTTTTTTTTGGGGGGGGGGAGAGAAAAACATTCCATACGTTTATGTTTTAAAAACTTCCATTCATTCATTCATTTTCCATTATCTGTGGACCCAATGCAGGGATTGAACTCATGATCCTGACTGAGATCAACAATCATGTTCTCTTCTGACTGAGCCAGCCAGGTGCTCTCTCCAGTGCATATTTTTAAACAACCAGGGATCAAGGCTCAGAGTGACCATTTGCCCAATGAGACCCACACTCACCCCTCTGTGCAGAGGTGCTATCTGTGGAGCTAGTTTATGGTTCCCCATCTTCCTTTCTTCTTTTAGTGGACAGAAAGTGGCATGTGAAACAGTCAGTGGCTACGTGGAAATGAGACAGAGGGTTTCCCTTGGGAAACAGGTGGGAGAGGAAAGACTGGTCGATGGATAATCAATCAACTGTTCATGTCGCTTTAGAGGAGTGGGCTTGCTTGGCCCTGTAACTTGGTGGATGAGTGAGAACTGTCCCCTGTCAGGCCGCTCTTAGCTCTTATCCCTTATCACTCCATGCCTGTGTTTGCCTTCTGACCCCTAAGACACCACCGTCATCAGTCCATGCCTGTGTTTGGCCTCTCCATCCTAAGACACCACCATCATGTGTTTCCTGTCCCTCTCCGGATGACCCAGCCACACCATGCCACACCCTCCTACCTGCACCCCCCACCCTTGGAAGGCTTTCAGGTCAGACGTCATCCTCCACATCCATGATTCCCAAAGGGTTTACCGGCATTTCCTGGGTTAGGAAAAGGAAGGGACTCTTTTTGCCCCAGATGAGGTCAGCTCTTGAGACAAGCTCTGTTTCCTTCTTTCCCCCTTGCCTCCTCCCTCCAGAAGTTTGTGAGCCACAGCCTAAGGGTTGGGGGATTTGAAGAATGCCATTCAATGGAGAGAAGCCCAGGCTCTGACTTTATCAGAAAGCTTTCTGCATTTGAATGAAACGATTTGATTGAATGAGGCCCATTAGAATGGGTCACCCTGAACCTCCCTTCAGCAGTCCTCCCATCCCCCACCCCCCCAACCGCTGCCGTCTTCAGGTCGAATTGGGAGCAGTAGGCTGGGGGTGGGGATGGCGGGGATGGGGGGTGGCCAGGGTGTTGGTGGTGCTGTTCATCCTAAGTAGTGAACTAGGCCCCAGGTCCCTAGGAAAAAAGTCACGGTCGAGTACAGATGAGTTGGTCTCTCAGGCAAAGTGGTCCAACTGTTGGCAAGAGTTCCGTGGATGAGGGGATTTTTTCTGGGATCATGATCACATATATGTCCCTGGCTGAGAAGAGGGCAGGGGGAGCCCTGGTAGGGGGCAGCGGACCCAGACTGGAGCTCTGGACTATAGCTACTGCCTGCCCCTGGGTTGGGTGTGGGGGTTGGGGGGGGTGGGTGCGGGGGGCTGAGGGTGGTGGGGTCCGCTCACGCTGACTCCTGCAGCTCAATTCATTCTGGGAACCTTCTATTTTTTTTTTCTGCAGAGGTGCCAGGTGCTGCGGCTGCCAAAGCTCAACTCTTCTCTTTGCCTAGTTCTTAAAAGGCCCAATTCTCCTGACTTCTCCGTAAAGGGACCGAGCCACACCCCTCCATCCTGCCAGACACCTGGTGCCAATACTTCCACTCGAAGAGGGCTTTCACCTCTTTCCAAAAGTAAACAAACTACACCCACCCACACCCATTACCTTGTCACCAATATGTAAAACCAACCCACAGAAATCCAGCTAG
The DNA here is from genome assembly GCF_922984935.1 of Meles meles. Taxonomy (NCBI): domain Eukaryota; kingdom Metazoa; phylum Chordata; class Mammalia; order Carnivora; family Mustelidae; genus Meles; species Meles meles. The sequence goes on from NC_060081.1 coordinate 1,089,478, forward strand.
TCTTCTTCAGCACAATGTGCTTTAGAGAGTCACTCTCTTCAACACACCTTAGGCTCAAGGACATGCTGCTGTCTCCCTTTCTCTGGCCCAATTCAATCCAGGGATGAACCTAGTACTGTATCACAGTGCTCCTGGGAGCCGAGCCAGGGACAGCAGACAACACTCACTGGATGATAGCACCCTACCTTTGGAATGACGTCCATACCTAAGCATGGTCTCTGGAAATCTTTGACATTTGCGTGCCTCTGCGGAGATCATTGCTTGGGAAAATCCAGCATCTAGAGCCAATCTTGTCTATGTTCCTCTGACAGTTACTTGCCCTTACTGTTCACCTGATATTTTGCCTGATTGTTTATGGAGAGATTATATCCCTTCTGGCAAGAGCTGAATGTGAATCCTCTGCTCACCCCACAGTGGAGAAGAATATGCACAGGCCCGCACCCATCTTCTCCTTCTCCACCATGTTGATGAAAAATGTGGGCCACCCTCCCTCCCTTCGTCCTGTCAAAAACCAATCCTGAGATAAGGTTTAGATGTTAAGGAAACCAGAATACTGTTTTGAACTATAGACACTTCTGAAACGTACCTGCAGCAGCAGCAAACACGCAACACCCCCCAACTGCAGGTGCAAGGAGGGAGAGATAACTCTCCCCCCTTTCTCCCCTGAAGCATCCTCTGCCCATTCCCCTGGGAGATGTCTCCCCTATCACATAAGGGGGAGTGAGTGACATCCTTTTTCTTTCTTCTTCTTTTTTTTTTTTTTTTGAGTGAGAGAGAGAGAGAGGGAGAGAGAGAGAAGAGACGGGACACACACACACACATACACACGCATGTATATATGTATATGTGTATATATGCACATATATGTATATGTGTACACACACGCATGCACACACATATATTCTGGGCATGCAAAGCAGGGGGAGGGGCAGGCAGAGGGAGAGGGAGAAGCAGGCTCCCCGCTGAGCAAGGAGCCTGATGTTGTACTCAATCCCAGGAACGTGGGATCAGGACCTGAGCCAAAGGCAGCCGCTTATCCTTAAGGGACTAAGCCACCCAGATACCCTGTGAGGGGCATTCTTATCTTCAAGGACAGGAAGTTGAGAATGAACATGAGAATTCTGGACAAACTGATCTTGTTTCTTTCTTTCTTTCTTTCTTTCTTTCTTTCTTTCTTTCTTTCAAATCCATGTGTTCTTGTAGCCTCCCCATACAGTGTAGTTACTATTCCACAATCGCCTCTTCTTGTTCAACCCAATATACCAGCAACTAAGATTTGCTCCTTCTCAGCGTCTGGCTTTCCTCGGGAGGGCTTTTTCATGGGACACTTTTAGGAAACAAATTTGTAGGCTCCTTTTCCTGTTACTCTGTCTCATGTCAATGTCATCCTTAGGGTCTGCCACCAACCCTGAGGTCTTCCTTTCCAGCATCTTTGAATTCTCCCTCCTTCATGACCTCATTCCTTCTGTGCACAGCCCTCTGCCCTGCTCCCATGTGCCCCCCCGCCAAAGGCCAGAAATATGGGTGATGGCCTCTCCAAGCTAAACATATTCTTACTGTACGACACAGCAATCCTGCTCCTTGGTATGTATCGATGACCCAAACGAGTTGAAGACAGATGTCTGCACAGAAACCGACACGCAGACGTTCACGGCCCCTTCACTAGTAATGGCTTGAACGTGGAGGCAATCAAGAAGTCCCTCAGGAGGAGAATGGATACAGAGACTGGGGTGCATCCAGGCCATGAAAGAAATGGCTCTCGGTGCTTTGGAAAGAGATGAGCGAGCTATGGGGAGCTATGGGGAGCCAGGTAGGGAAACTTCTGCATGTCTTGCTGACTGAGAGAAGCCAGTCAGAAGAGGTGAACCCGCCTCACGGTTCCAACTCCATGTAACATGCTGAAGGAGTCCAAACTATGGAGAGGGTCACGAGATCAGTAGGCTGGAGAGCCGAGTATGAACTGTAGCATACAGCATCATGGATGGACAGGTGTGTGCAGAGGGCTTCTCCCCCTCTTTGACCAGGTTTTGCTTCAAAGGAGTGCAGCCCAAATTATAACCAAAGGAGGCAGGATGCTTCCCGAAAAATCTCAAGGAAAAGTACTACAAGCAACAGGAATAGCTATTGGTCAGGCTCTGGAGGAAAGGGTGGAGAGATTCAGCCAGTTGACCTGAAAGTTGGCCGTAACTGTCTTCTCCCACAATATGGAGGCATCAGAGTAGTTCTAGATGACATGGAGTATTTTCTTACTTAGAGACGGTGACATTCTGAGAAAATATAGACTGAAAAAAAAATCATGATTGAAATGGCATCCCATGAAAATACTCAGTCCACTGAAGTGGTGAAATCTTGCCCCCTGTGAATAATTTCCATGTCTGTCTTTCATAATAAATGAATGATATTCAAACTAATGATAAGGAAGGTAAGAAGGAAGGCTGGCAGGCAAGCAGGTAGGCAGGCAGGCAGGCAAAAGGGACAACAAAGATCCATTGGCTGCCAGGGATTTTGGTGGGGGTGGAGGGTGTGTGTGTGTGGGTGGGTGGGGGGAGGGCGTGGGTGGGTGGGTAGGGTGACTAGGCAGAGCACAGAGGATTTTTAAGGCAGTGGAACTATTCAGAGAGCTACTGTGGTGGTAAGATACCTTTGTCGAAACCCACAGAAGGAAGGGTGCCTGGGTGGCTCAGTGAGTCAAGTCTCTGCCTTAGGCTCTGGTCATGACCTCCGGGTCCTGGGATCGAGCCCCGAATCGGGCTCTCTGCTTGGCGGGGAGCCTGCTTTCCCCTTTCTCTCTGCCTACTTATGATCTGTCTGTCTGTCTGTCTGTCTCTCTCTCTCTCTCTCTCTGTCAAATAAATAAATAAAATCGTTATAAAAAGGAAAACAAAACCCCAGAGAATGGACAACATTGGGCTCTGAGTGGGTGATGATGATGCCTCAGTGTGGATTCATCCATTGTAAGCGATACACCAGCTTTGCCATGGATGGTCAGATGGTCGATAGGCTTGTGGGGGCGTGGGAAGCTCTCAGGGAGCAGGCCTGTGCCTCTGAGTGTTGGGGGCGGGGCAGGGGCCAGTGAGCAGTGAGCGATGGCAGAGCAGGTGTCCTGTGGGTACTGCCCATATTCTCCAGTGAATTTGGCTGTGAACCCAAAACCATTCAAAATAAGTAAATAAGTAAGTAAGTAAATAAATAAATACAAAGGCCCATGAAACGTGTTTGTGTGCGTGCACACACACACACACACACACACACACACACACGAAGGAACAAACCCAAAAACAGACAGACAGGCAGACCAGATGTGGAGCTGCTGGGGAAATGGCCAAGCAAGAATTGCAGAGATGTGTTTGGTGCAAAAAGGTGCTTTTCTTACAGCACGGGGACAGGACCTGTGGGCAGAAAGAGGTGTGCTGGGATAGTGAGGGGTAACTGGTGATACGGTTTCCAGTTAGGGGGGGTTAGGGATGAGGTCAGTCTCCAAGGAATGTGTGTATGCTGCGAGCAAGGTCTCCGAGACCTTACGGGGCTACCCACTGTCAAGGTGAGGTGAGTCCCTCTTGTTTTAGCAATGCATTAGTCATGGGACCCTTTCGATGTGTGTCTGTGGACCCCGTGTTGGAAGAGGGATGTTAGCATATCATGTGCATGTGTGGCTATCGGAGTGAAGGACACTGACTAGAGCGATCCTCACGGGTAAAACATGGAACAAAATCCTTGAGGGAGTTGTAGGGGTGTTACACCTTCTATGTGTGTCGGGGATTCATCAGTGGGTTACAAGTGGTCAGGGGACCTCGCTGTCGCCTCATTTCTCTTGCCTTGGCTCTCTTCATCTGGTCCGAGTGACATTCCAGGTGGACAATCTCACTGCTGGGGTGTTGGTGGGGGTGGTGGTGGTGGTGGTGGTGGTGGTGGTGGTGGTGTTTGGTCGTGGTGGTGAACACACATTCTCCTCTACCTGCTTAGGATCTGTGGCTGGGCCTAGGATGGCGACCGACAGAAGAGCTTCCCTGAAGAAGGGCATCCAACCGTGGGTAGGTGTTTGCCTGCATAGGGCCGCCTTCCCAAGGACCTAAAGATGGAGACTCGAGGGGTGCCTGGGTGGCTCGGTAGGTTTGGCCTCCGCCTTCCACTCAGGTCATGATCTCCGGGTCCTGGGATTGAGCCATGCACCGGGCTCTCTTCTCGACGGGGAGCTTGCTTCCCGCCCCCCCCCCAATCTGCCTACTTGTGATCTCTGTCTCTCCAATAAGTAAATAAGATAAAATCTTAAAAAAAAAAAGAAAAGAAAAATGAAAGACAAGACAAGACAGGGACTTGATCCACTCGTGAAGAACGGATAAGACAAAGGGGTTTGGGCAAGGGGCAGGCAGGCCGTGGCAAAGACAGCCCCGGGAAGACGGGGGTGGGGGTAGGGGTGGGGGGCTGGTTGAAGAAGTTTCATCGACATGGACGGTTCAGACCCTAATTCTCCAGCTCCCCTCTCCTGTCTCTGGTGATGGAGGATGGCTTTCTGCTTCCGGGTTCCAAGGAAGGTACCTGTCACATGGGAGTTGGCTCTCTTGGTCTCAGGAAGACCAGAAAGGTCGGCATATTCTTCTGGTAGCTGCTGTGTCTACAAAGAGTGGAATTTGAGATAACCGACGTGCCACAGTGGGCACCTTTTCAGCGTGACAGGTTCTGGTTTCCTTCATGGCAATCTGGGTAAGTGGCTCATGGGTCCTTGTTCTTCGGGAATCCCTCTCCCCATCCCTGGTCCCACCATCGCTGGCTCCTTTCTTTCTGGCCATTCCAGAGGCTCCTCCACAGCGACAGGGTGCCTGGGCATAGGCTCCTGGGCCTGGGTGTTAAAAAGAAAATTGGAAGGTTCCCTGCCATTCGACCCTGGGCCCTGCAGAGTTTGTCCTTGCTATGGTTCTTCTGTCTTTTTAATAGCCTCTGGGATGATCAGGGATGACTACCTGCCTCTCAACCCCAGACTTCATGTCCCTTTGGAATTAGACATAAAACGGCCTCGCTGGTTTTCTGAGTCGGTGGCCTTGTCATAGACAGGACCTGCTCAAAGGGACCTGACCTTGAAAATCTTGGATTTCTTCCTTGCCTTTGGCCGTGTGGCAGACTTCCCATCTGAATGGATTGTACCCCATTCTCCTAGTGACCCTGATCCGACCTCTGGGAGCGTTTCCTCAATTTGTTTCTCTCTGAGCAACACCCTCCACCACCAACACCCCCCACCTCCCTCTCCTGGCTGATCCCCCAGGCCTCTGTGTGTCCTTTGCCCTTGGGTCCCCTTCAGAGGGTGTTTCCAAGAGCCTAGGGTTTTAATTTTGGTGACTTCCAACCCCTCCGTTTCTTTTTTAGGGATCGCGCCTCAGGTGTCCAGTCTTATACCCTCTTTGCCTGGCCCTAGATCCCCAGCTTTCCCCCTAGAATCACCCCCAACACACACACACACACACACACACACACACACACACACACACACACACACACGTGTGTTCCAGTGTTTTGCTTCCCATGGAAGTGTGAGATCCCTTTGGAGTTCACATTTGTAGGAGGAGTGAGGTCCGCCTGTTTATGGAAGCTTTCCTCTTCCTCTTTCTTTCTTTCTTTCTATCTTTCTTTCTTTTTTTCCCTCCTTAAAAAAGAATGTTGGTGGTCCTGGTGGTAGGGAGGGAGGGAGGGAGGGAGGATGAAGGAGAGAAGGAGCGAAGGATCGAAAAGGAGAGTCAGAGAGAGGGAGGTGAGAAACAGAGTCTCTGCTGAGTAGGGAGCCCCAATGGATGGATGTGGGGCTCGATCCCAGGACCCAGAGATCATGACCTGAGCTAAAGGCAGAGACGTTTCACCAACCGAGCCACTTTGGCGCCCCAGTTTTCCTGTTTCTTTGTCTGCCTGCTTGCCTGCATGTTGCATGTTGGGTCTGTGGATGTCTGATGACTGACTGTCTTCTGATTTTGTGGGGAGGTGGGCCATGTTTCCTCCTTTGAATGGCCTTTGCACATCAGCGGAACTTTGGTTGGGCTGGGCATATCTGTTTCGGTATCTGCTCCGTTCCATCGATTCATCGACCAACCGACTGTGTCTCTCTGTCTGCCAATATCACAGGGTCTCCATGGCCTCCACAAAGAAAGCATTCGAGCAGGGGCGACTTTATTTCCGATTTTTGTTTTGTTTTCCTTTGTTGTGTTTGACATTGCCATAGAAATTCAAATTTCTTTTGCGTGTCAGCTCTGTACACCCACCCAGTGGCCCTGGAACTAAGGACCCCCACAGATCAAGAGTTGCCTTCCTCGGGGGTCCTCCGGACGGAGCCAGCTAGGTGTCCTGAAAGATGTGTACTTGAAACACAGGTGTGAAGTCTGCGCCCATGAACTTTGCACTGGGAAACCTTATTTGGATCGTCGCACTCTTGGGGAAATACTGATGAAAGAACGTCGTGTAGCCAACGATGGAGGAAATGACTTGGGAGGAAAACCTTCTTTTCCAGTTTCTGCTGTTTGGTCAATTCTCTCGACTCAATAGGTGCCCAGCCTTCAGAGTCACATTATTTGCTTGATTTCTCTCTTTTTTTTTCCCTTTTTATTAATTTTTTCAGTGTAACAGTATTCATTCTTTTTGCACAACTTGATTTCTCTCTTGTCTGAGTTTTCCTCATGTACTTTTATACTGAGTGCTCTGGATGGATGGTTGACAGAGAACAGTTTACATCCTGGGGTGTGTGTGTGTGTGTGTGTGTGTGTGTGTGAGAGAGAGAGAGAGAGAGAGGGAGAGAGAGAAAGAGAGGGAGAGAGAGGTGTGGGGGCGGTCACAGCGGGGTTGAGATGGGTAGGGATTGTTGCAAAGTGGGATCAGGGATTCATGGAGGTGAGAAGGCAGCAAAGAGAAAGGCTTGGAAAGGAACCCATGAAAAAGCCCATGTTCAAATGGTGAAGTTTCATGGGAGAAGAGTTACCTCTAATCAAAGGCATTCTTGCTGGACAGTAGCTTCTGCCCTCTCAGCTGGGGGATAGGAGGGCCAAGGTTTTGAAAGGTTCATCCTGGGCTTTTGTAAATCACAAAAGCGCCAGAGCACCTAGACAGGATGCTGCTGCTCTGTTGCCCTCTAGTGTCCTCTCCCCCTGCCACCACTGTTTCTGTTTTCCTCTGACACCACTTCCTGCCCAGGGGTGTTTATCTTGGATAGATAATGCTGCTCCCTGTGTGTGTGTGTGTGTGTGTGTGTGTGTCTTTAAGGTTTTATATTTTTAAGTTATCTCTCCACCCATCCATCCAGCGTGGTGCTGGAACTCAGGATCCCCCGCAGATCAAGAGTCGCAGTCGTGTGGTCATCAGAGGGAGCCAGTCAGGTTCCCTGAGATACGTGTACTTGAAAATCCAGCAAACAAACAAAAGAACCAACGAATAAAGTTTTTTTTTTTCCTTTACAGGACAGGGGAAGTTCTACGCCTTGTTTTTCTTCCCCCGCTTCACAAATCATGGAATAGTTAATTCACCATCAATAATTACCATCTATATTTACCTCTTCTCAAGCACCGCCCCTTCCCCCATAACTCAAATCCCGGCTTATGGGGGAACCTCAAGCATAAAGAGAACTCCTCCTTCCCCATGACGGGAAAAGCTTGCTGTTGGGATGGGGGTTTAACCCTCAGAGTGGGAGCCAGCAGCATGGCCCATGAGACCACGCCGACCAAGTAGGGCTGCCCTGGCTACAAACAGGCATTGTGACCCGCAGCCTGAGCCCTTGTTCAAACCAGACCCCTCGCTAGCTGGACCAGGAGCCCGCATATCGGGCCTGACATGCCCTTCGGCCAAAATCCTCACCCTCAGTCAGGTTCTCCATGGGCCCGGACCAAGAAGCTGACTCTGGCATCCCTGCTATGGCGGAACCCGTGAGATGGAAAACCGCACTCTTCCCTTCCCTCTGAAAGTCACCACACCTTTGGAAGCTGGGCAGAATCCACAAAGAGGCAAATCTCCCATGGCCCCTGAGGCTACCGCTACATTCCCTGGCCAAACGAGACACACAACCCAGACAGAAAAGCCTGCACTCCTGCCTCCCCGTCGCCCTCATTTCAGATCCTGTGGCACTGCTCTCACGGTCTGCAGATCCGGCCTGCCATCACCTCGCCCCTAACCCTATCCCGAGTTTGTGTTTGCAGACTTTTGTCCCCAAAGCCCTGGCCGACAGGCACCAGGATGGGCCCTCTGGAGCCACAGTGCCAGACTCTGCCTGCCCACCCGAAGGAAACTCTACCCATCACAGTTGCACAAACCCTCCAGATTGGGAGACACCTGCAAGGCCCCTGAGCCCACCCCAAATTCGTTGGCCTTGGAAAAAATGTGCATTCGGACACATGCTAGATGCCTACCTCCAGGCAGACACCCAGGTCAAGAGTCAGAAGATGGAACATGACATACCCCTAGGACCTCAATGGAACCCTCCTTAGGTTTGTAGGCATCTGCCTCCAGAGTCAATCTCTGGAATACCTTCATATGGTCACGCACATGATCCCTTAGCCATAAAAGAGAACACCACCTGTCCCCAGAAGGCAACCTGGTGGGAGGAGTCAAGATGGCGGAGAAGTAGCAGCCTGAGACTACATCAGGTAGCAGGAGATCAGCTCGATAGCTTATCTAAACATTGCAAACACCTACAAATCCAACGGGAGAGCGAAGAGAAGAAGAACAGCAACTCTAGAAACAGAAAATCAACCACTTTCTGAAAGGTGGGACTGGCGGAGAAGTGAATCTAAAACGACAGGAAGATAGACCACGGGGGGAGGGGCCGGCTCCCGGCAAGCGGCGGAGGAATGAAGCACAAAATCAGGACTTTTAAAAGTCTGTTCCACTGAGGGACATTGCTCCAGAGGCTAAACCAGGGTGAAGCCCACGCAGGGTCAGCGTGGCCCCAGGTCCCACAGGGTCACAGAAGGATCGGAGGTGTCAGAGAGTCGGAGAGATCACAGGTATTAGAACGGAGAAGCCGGCTTCAGAGACAGAGCCGAGGACTGAAATCTCAGCTCGGGGTTACCTTGAAATGGTCGCGGGCTGGGTGAGCTCGGAGCGTGGCTAGAGGCTGGGGATACGGGAGTGATTGGGTGCTGTCCTCTGGGGGTGCACTGAGGAGTGCAGCCCCAGGCTCTCGGCTCCTCTGGGCCGGAGACTAGGAGGCTGCCATTTTCATTCCCATCCTCCGGAACTCTACGTAAAGCATTCAGGGAACAGAAGCTCCCAAAAGCGAACCCGAGCCGATTACTTAGTCCGGCCGCCGGTAAGGGCGGTGCAATCCCGCCTCGGGCAAAGACACTTGAGAGTCACTACAACAGGCCCCTCCCCCAGAAGATCAACAAAATATCCAGCCAGGACGAAGTTCATCTATCAAGGAAAGTAGGTTCATTTCCTAAGATAGCTGCGCAATTCCAGAGGAGGAGAAAGCAAAGCACGGAACTCATGGCTTTCTCCCCATAATTCCTTAGTCTTGCGGCTACTTCAATTTTTTTTTTCTCTTTTTTCAATTTTTTTTCTTTTTTTTTCTTCTTCTGCTAAATTTTTTAAAACTTTTACCCTTTTCTTTTTTAACGTTTTTTGACTAGTTTATCTAAATATATATATTTTTTCTTTCTTTTTTATATTTTTTCTTTATTTGTTTTATTTTTTAAATTTTTTTATTTTTTTTTTTCAGAACCTGTTTTTATCCCCTTTCTCTCCCCCACAATTAGGGGTCTCTTCTGACTTGGTTACAGCACATTTTTCTGGGGTCTTTGCCACCCTTTTAGTAGTTTATTTGCTCCTTCATATCCTCTTATCTGGACAAAATGACAAGGCGGAAAAAATCACCACAAACAAAAGAACAAGAGACAATACCGAAGGCTAGGGACCTAATCAACACAGACATTGGTAATATGTCAGATCAAGAGTTCAGAATGACGATTCTGAACATTCTAGCCGGGCTCGACAAAGGCATGGAAGATATTAGAGAAACCATCTCTGGAGATATTAAAGCCCTTTCTGGAGAAATTAAAGAACTAAAATCTAACCAAGTTGAAATCAAAAAAGCTATTAATGAGGTGCAATCAAAAATGGAGTCTCTCACTCCTAGGATAAATGAGGCAGAAGAAAGAATTAGTGATATAGAAGACCAAATGACAGAGAATAAAGAAGCCGAACAAAAGAGGGACAAACAGCTACTGGACCATGAGGGGAGAATTCGAGAGATAAGTGACACCATAAGACGAAACAACATTAGAATAATTGGGATTCCAGAAGAAGAAGAAAGAGAGAGGGGAGCAGAAGGTCTATTGGAGAGAATCATTGGAGAGAATTTCCCTAATATGGCAAAGGGAACAAGCATCAAAATCCAGGAGATGCAGAGAACCCCCCTCAAAGTCAACAAGAATAGGTCCACACCCCGTCACCTAATAGTAAAATTGACAAGTCTTAGTGACAAAGAGAAAATCCTGAAAGCAGCCCGAGAAAAGAAGTCTGTAACATACAATGGTAAAAATCGTAGATTGGCAGCAGACTTATCCACAGAGACCTGGCAGGCCAGGAAGAGCTGGCATGATATATTCAGAGCACTCAACGAGAAAAACATGCAGCCAAGAATACTCTATCCAGCTAGGCTATCATTGAAAATAGAAGGAGAGATCAAAAGCTTCCAGGACAAACAAAAACTGAAAGAATTTGCAAACACCAAACCAGCTCTCCAGAAAATATTGAAAGGGGTCCTCTAAGCAAAGAGAGAGCCTAAAAGTAGTAGATCAGAAAGGTACAGAGACAATATACAGTAACAGTCACCTTACAGGCTAATAATGGCACTAAATTCATATCTCTCAATAGTTACCCTGAATGTTAATGGGCTAAATGCTCCAATCAAAAGACACAGGGTATCAGAATGGATAAAAAAACAAAACCCGTCAGTATGTTGCCTGCAAGAAACCCATTTTAGACGCGAAGACAGCTCCAGATTTAAAGTGAGGGGGTGGAAAACAATTTACCATGCTAATGGGCATCAGAAGAAAGCTGGGGTGGCAATCCTTCTATCAGATCAATTAGATTTTAAGCCAAAGACTATAATAAGAGATGAGGAAGGACACTATATCCTACTCAAAGGGTCTGTCCAACAAGAAGATCTAACAATTTTAAATATCTATGCCCCTAACGTGGGAGCAGCCAACTATATCAACCAATTAATAACAAAATCAAAGAAACACATCAATAATAATACAATAATAGTAGGGGACATAAACACTCCCCTCACTGAAATGGACAGATCATCCAAGCAAAAGATCAACAAGGAAATAAAGGCCTTAAATGACACACTGGACCAGATGGACATCACAGATATATTCAGAACATTTCATCCCAAAGCAACAGAATACACATTCTTCTCTAGTGCACATGGAACCTTCTCCAGAATAGATCACATCCTGGGTCACAAATCAGGTCTCAACTGGTATCAAAAGATTAGGATCATTCCCTGCATATTTTCAGACCACAATGCTCTGAAGCTAGAACTCAATCACAAGAGGAAAGCTGGAAAGAACCCAAATACATGGAGACTAAACAGCATCCTTCTAAAGAATGAATGGGTCAACCAGGAAATTAAAGAAGAATTGAAAAAATTCATGGAAACAAAAGATATGAAAACACAACAGTTCAAAATCTGTGGGACACAGCAAAGGCAGTCCTGAGAGGAAAATATATAGCGGTACAAGCCTTTCTCAAGAAACAAGAAAGGTCTCAAGTACACAACCTAACCCTACACGTAAAGGAGCTGGAGAAAGAACAAGAAAGAAACCCTAAACCCAGCAGGAGAAGAGAAATCATAAAGATCAGAGCAGAAATCAATGAAATAGAAACCAAAAAAACAATAGAAAAAATCAATGAAACTAGGAGCTGGTTCTTTGAAAGAATCAATAAGATTGATAAACCCCTGGCCAGACTCATCAAAAAGAAAAGAGAAAGGACCCAAATCAATAAAATCATGAATGAAAGAGGAGAGATCACAACTAACACCAAAGAAATACAGACAATTAGAAGAACATACTATGAGCAACTCTACGCCAACAAATTGGACAATCTGGAAGAAATGGATGCATTCCTAGAGACATATAAACTACCACAACTGAACCAGGAAGAAATAGAAAACCTGAACAGGCCCATAACCAGTAAGGAGATTGAAACAGTCATCAAAAATCTCCAAACAAACAAAAGCCCAGGGCCAGACGGCTTCCCAGGGGAATTCTACCAAACTTTAAAGAAGAACTAATTCCTATTCTCCTGAATCTGTTCCAAAAAATAGAAACGGAAGGAAAACTTCCAAACTCATTTTATGAGGCCAGCATCACCTTGATCCCCAAACCAGACAAGGATCCCACCAAAAAAGAGAACTACAGACCAATATCCTTGATGAACACAGACGCAAAAATTCTCGCCAAAATACTAACCAATAGGATTCAACAGTACATTAAAAGGATTATTCACCACGATCAAGTAGGATTTATTCCAGGGCTGCAGGGTTGGTTCAACATCCGCAAATCAATCAATGTGATAGAACACATTAATAAAAGAAAGAACAAAAACCATATGATACTCTCAATAGATGCTGAAAAAGCATTTGACAAAGTACAGCATCCCTTCCTGATCAAAACTCTTCAAAGTGTGGGGATAGAGGGCACATACCTCAATATTCTCAAAGCCATCTATGAAAAACCCACCGCAAATATCATTCTCAATGGAGAAAAACTGAAAGCTTTTCCATTAAGGTCAGGAACACGGCAGGGATGTCCATTATCACCACTGCTATTCAACATAGTACTAGAAGTCCTAGCCTCAGCAATCAGACAACAAAAAGAAATTCAAGGCATCCAAATTGGTAAAGAAGAAGTCAAACTATCACTCTTCGCAGATGATATGATACTATATGGAAAACCCAAAGACTCCACTCCAAAACTGCTAGAACTTGTCCAGGAATTCAGTAAAGTGTCAGGATATAAAATCAATGCACAGAAATCAGTTGCATTTCTGTACACCAACAACAAGACTGAAGAAAGAGAAATTAAGGTGTCAATCCCATTTACAATTGTACCCAAAACTATAAGATACCTAGGAATAATCCTAACCAAAGAGGCTAAGATTCTATACCCAAAAATTATAAAGTACTCATGAAAGAAATTGAGGAAGACACAAAGAAATGGAAAAATGTTCCATGATCCTGGATTGGAAGAATAAATATTGTGAAAATGTACATGCTACCTAAAGCAATCTACACATTTAATGCAATCCCTATCAAAATACCGTCCATTTTTTTCAAAGACATGGAACAAATAATCGTCAAATTTATGTGGAAGTAGAACGGACCTCGAATAGCCAAAGGAATATTGAAAAAGAAAGGCAAAGTTGGTGGCATTACAATTCCGGACTTCAAGCTCTATTACAAAGCTGTCATCATCAAGACAGCATGGTACTGGCACAAAAACAGACACATAGATCAGTGGAACAGAATAGAGAGCCCAGAAATCGACCCTCAACTCTATGGTCAACTAATCTTCGACAAAGCAGGAAAGAATGTCCAATGGAAAAAAGACAGCCTCTTCAATAAATGGTGCTGGGAAAAGTGGACAGCCACATGCAGAAAAATGAAATTGGACCACTTCCTTACACCACACACGAAAATAGACTCCAAATGGATGAAGGACCTCAATGTGAGAAAGGAATCCATCAAAATCCTTGAGGAGAATGCAGGCAGGAACCTCTTCGACCTCAGCCGCAACAACATCTTTCTACGAACAACGGCAAAGGCAAGGGAAGAAAGGGCAAAAATGAACTATTGGGATTTCATCAAGATCAAAAGCTTTTGCACAGCAAAGGAAACAGTTCACAAAACCAAAAGACAACTGACAGAATGGGAGAAGATATTTGCAAACGACATATCAGATAAAGGGCTAGTATCCAAACTCTATAAGGAACTTAGCAAACTCAACACCCAAAGAACAAACAATCCAATCAAGAAATGAGCAGAGGACATGAACAGACATTTCTGCAAAGAAGACATCCAGATGGCCAACAGACACATGAAAAAGTGCTCCACGTCACTCGGCATCAGGGAAATACAAATCAAAACCACAATGAGATATCACCTCACACCAGTCAGAATGGCTAAAATTAACAAGTCAGGAAATGACAGATGCTGGCGAGGATGTGGAGAAAGGGGAACCCTCCTCCACTGTTGTTGGGAATGCAAGCTGGTGCAACCACTCTGGAAAACAGCATGGAGGTTCCTCAAAATGTTGAAAATAGAACTACCCTATGACCCAGCAATTGCACTACTGGGTATTTACCCTAAAGATACAGACGTAGTGATCGGAAGGGGCACGTGTACCCGAATGTTTATAGCAGCAAAGTCTACAATAGCCAAACTATGGAAAGAACCTAGATGTCCATCAACAGATGAATGGATAAAGAAGAGGTGGTATATATACACAATGGAATACTATGCAGCCATCAAAAGAAATGAAATCTTGCCATTTGCGACGACGTGGATGGAACTAGAGCGTATCATGCTTAGTGAAATAAGTCAATCAGAGAAAGACAACTATCATATGATCTCCCTGATATGAGGCCATGGAGAAGCAACATGGGGGGGTAGGGGGATAGGAGAAGAATAAATGAAACAAGATGGGATTGGGAGGGAGACAAACCATAAATGACTCTTAATCTCACAAAACAAACTGGGGGTACTGGGGGAGCTGGGATTGGGAGAGGGGGAGGGGGTTATGGACATTGGGGAGGGTATGTGCTATCGTGAGTGCTGTGAAGTGTGTAAACCTGGCGATTCACAGACCTGTACCCCTGGGGATAAGAGTACATTATATGTTTATTAAAAAAAAATTGGAAGGGGAGGCGAACCATAAGAGACTATGAACTCTGGAAAACAACCTGAAGATTTTGAAGGGTCAGGGGTGGGAGGTTGGGGGAAAAGGTGGTGGGTAATGGGGAGGGCACGTTTTGCATGGAGCACTGGGTGTTGTGCAAAAACAATGAATACTGTTACGCTGAAAAAATAAATATAATGGGAAAAAAATAAAGAAGGCAACCTGGCTCTTGGGAGCTTCGTCCAACCCTCAGGGGAGGAGAATCCTGCATGGTGCCTGAGTCCCCACCACATTATAAGGTCTCCTTCGACACAAGCCAACATTGTGAGCCATTAGTGTGAGGCTCCCTGTCACCTCAGCCCCCTGGGCACTTTACCTGGAGAACCCACTGAGGGTGAGGATTTGGGCCTAGGGGCATGTCAGACCCGATATGTGGGCTCCTGGTCCAGCTAGCAAAGGGGATGGTTTGAAAGCATGCTCAGGTTGAGGTTCACAATGCCTGTTTGTGGCCAGGGTGGCCCTCCCGGTTGGGCGTGGTCTCATGGACCATGCACCTGGCTGCCATTCTGAGGGTTAGACCCCCATCCCCAAAGCAAGCTTTCTCCGTCATGGGGAAGGAGGAGTGCTCTTTGTAGGGGCGGGCCAGGCAAGCTAGGTGGAGATGTCCAATCAGTGGGGCGTTCATATATTTACTGAGGTGAATTGCAATCCCATTGGCCACCTGTGTGTGGGCCGGGCTCAAGTACCTCTATAAAGGCTGGTCTGTGAGGCTGCAAGGTGGGGGGTAGCAGGAGGAGTTAGAGTAGCCATTAGGGGAGCCATTGGGAGCCGTTAGGCTAGTGGTAGGAGTGGTAGTGTTGGGGTTATGGAGAGTGACAGCACCCTTTTCGTCATCAGGAGCATCGGGAGCGGCATTGCTGGGAGCATCGCCGCCATGAGCAGTGGCGCTGCCGTGAGCGTCCTCGCTCCCCGAGCAGCAGCGCTGTCACTAGATGGTCAGGGAGCGGCCTCGTCAGGAGCAGCCTCATCGCCAGTGGTCTCATCACCAGTGGCCTCGTCCGGGGAGCAGCCTCATCTGCAGCGACCTCACCACCCAAGCAGCAGCACTGTCACTAGATGGTCGGGGAGCGGCCTCGTCAGGAGCGGCCTGTAGTAGAGTGGGGGTGAGGCAGGGAACCTCCAGGAGGGACCCCAGGGCAAGGAGGCAGTGGCCCCCAGCAAGGCTCGGGCACCTACCGGTCTGTTTGGTTTCTGATGCATGGTGGGAATCAAAGCTTTGCTTTGTGTCAGTCTCGTTCCTTTGATCATGGACCCTAACACCAAGGGTTTGATTTCTTTCGGGGTGAAGGGAAGAGTGCTGTTTTCCATCTCAGGGGTCCCACCATAGCAAGGATTCCACAGTCGGTTTCTTGGTTCGGGAGACAGGAGAAACCGAGCGAGGGTGAGGATGCTTGTTTGAAAGTGCGCTCAGGCTCAGGGTCACAATGCCTGTTTGTGGCCAGGGTGGCCCTCCTGGGTAGGCATGGTCTCATGGGCCATGCAGCTGGCGCCCACTCTGAGGGTTTGACCCCCATCCCCACAGCAACCTTTTTCTGCCATGAGGAAGGAGGAGTGCTCTTTTGTGCATGAGGTTTCCCCATAATCTGTGATTTGAGCTAAGGTCTGGGCACAGAAGCCTGAATACCCAGGGTGGGTAGAGATGAAAGCCTTGGGCCATGGCCAGTACCACCTGGAGGTTATGAGTCCTGTTAACTTGGAGGGTGACAGGAGGTCGGGGATCAGGCTGTGTCAGACAGAGCATTAGTGCACAGGGCAGCCTAGGATATTGGCATGCCAATATCCAAGGGCAGTGTAGGTTGATCCTCAAGTGGATATTCTGGGCAGTCCCAGAGGGCCCTTCTTCTTCCTGGAGGGCAGGCAGAAGAGCGCATTGTGACTGCAGAATTCCCAGTCTGGAGGGCTTGCAGGCCAGGAGGGTGAGGACAGAAGTCTTAACGCACAAGCGCCAGTTCAGTTCAGTGCCAAGCGCATGGCAGTTCCAATGAGCAGCGTCTGACTTGAGCGAGATCTCCAGCACCTGAGTCAGGTCGAGTGTCAAATGGTCACTCACGCTAGCGTTTGTGTCCATGATGGCCAATGAATTGAGGGAGTTTTCATGAGGCTATGGAAGATATCTCAGGCTGGGGCTTGTGAGCTGCTCCGAACCACAAGCTTTCCTTCTGCGGGACAGGGGGAGTCTGTTTTGATGGCCCCAGGGACCCCCATATGGAAAGACTTGGTAGCAGAGCTCTCCACATGCATGCCTGGAAAGCCCAGCTCAGCTTATACTTGCAGCCCAGGTACAAGGCAGTTTCGATCTGGTGGCTCTGGGCTGAAGTGCCCAGTGGGCTGAGTTGAAAGGGAGCCTCATGCTGGCTTGTGTCCAGGGAGACCTTGGGTCACCATGCTGGCTTGTGTCCAGGGAGACCTTAGAATGTGGCGGGGGCTCAGGCACCATTCAGGATTCCCTTCCCCTGAGGGGTGGACGCAGCTCCCAGGAGCCAGATTTCCTCCTGGGTCAGGAGGTGTTCTGTTTTGTGGCTCAGGGTCCAAGTGTTGGAACATATGTAGGTATTCCAGAACTTGACTCTGGGGACAGATTCCTGAAAAACCTAAGCTAGGGTTCTGTTGAGGTCCTAGGGGCATGTCAGGTTCCATCTTCTGACTCAGGAACACTGACCTGGGTGTCTTCCTGGAGGTAGGTGTCTGTCATGTGTCAGACTGCGCATTTTTGCCCAGAGGGGCCAACAAAATTGGGGTGGGCTCAGGGCTTTGCATGTGTCTCCCAATCTGGAGGGTATGTGCAAATGTCATGGGCAGAGTTTCCTTCAGGAGGGCAGGCAGAGTCCTGCGCTGTGGGTCCAGAGGCCCTATCCTGGAAGGCCTGTCGGCCAGGGCTTTGTGGACAAAAGTCTGCCAACGCAAACTTGGGATAGGGTTAGGGGAGAGGCTATGGCAGGCTGGATCTGCAGACCATGAGGGCAGTGTTTCGGGTTCTGAAATGAGGGCGATGGGGAGGCAGGAGCGCAGGCTTTTCTGTCTGGGTTGTGTGTCTCACTTGGCCACGGAATGTAGGGGTGGCCTCATGGGTCCATGGGAGATTCTGCCACTGTAGGGATTCTCCCTGGCTCCCAAGGGTGTGGTGTCTTTCAGAGAGAATGGAAGAATCCTGTTTTCTGTTGGGTTGTTGGGCTCCGGGAGTGCAGGAGGAACGGTAGACATGACCCCCAGTTCCTGCTATCTCCCAGCCTCCTCCCCTCCTTTCCTTAATCATTGACTCTCCTACCAAAAAGATGTATGCCCTGGTCATGTCTTTGTAGGTTACCTGATACCTATGCAGGAGACAGATAAAAGACCCCAGCCAACTCCCTCCCATTGTGACTTCCCCCACTCTACTTTCTAGAGTCCTATAACCTCCCGGATTGTGCCCACCTCCTCCTGGGTGTTACTTTCCTGGCTCCCCTTCTCCTGAGCCCTGAAACTTCTCCAGATCGTGCCTTTAATAAATCTTGCCTTGCACCCACTTCGCCTGGTGTTGTTGTTGTTGTTGTTGTTTTTTACCTCGCCTATAAAACCTTACATTTGGTGCCAAAACCCAGGAGGAGATTGAGCCCCACCCTTCTGGGGAGGCTCTCTCCTCTCCCTAGCTGGACCTGGACCTGCCTTTCCGAATGCCACTTCTGAAGCCATGGTGAGGTTCCCCCGATTCCGCGCCCCCTCCAGAAAGCCCTGCCCTAATTGCGGCTATGTCAGGGCGGACCCAGCCTGTCATCAGGTGACCTCCATAACTCCGAGAGGCTGGGAGACTTCTTAACCTCTATGGCCGTGGACACAGTTTTTCTGCAACCCAGTGGTGGATGAGGGGACGCCTTCCTCTAGCCCTCAGGTTGCCCAGCAACGAATCGTGGGGACCTCCCAATCAAAATTCGACCCTAAAACATCCCGGAGATGTTTTAGGCTTGTTGACCAATGTTTAAACCCTGGAACTGGACCAGGACCTGCAAAAATGACGTTACTGTACTGTTGCTTGGCCACAATACCAATTAGACAATCAGTCCCAATGGCTCCGGAGGGCACGTATAATTATCAGATTTTCATGGACCTAAATAACCTCAGCAGACACCAAGGAAGATGGGCCAAGGTCCCTTATGTTCAGGATTTCTGAACCAGTGCACTCATCTACCCTTCCCTTTCCCCACTCCTATCAGAACTCCTGACAAAGTTATTGGCAATAAATGCGAAACTTCAATCAATGTTTACTGAAGGTCACATAAGCTCATGTTATTTGTTAAAATCTGTTAGCAAAGAAATGACTAAACTGATGGTTAATTGTCTGTCTCAAAGTTTGAATGGGTAATTGCTGAGATAGCTTTCAAAGTCTTTGGTAACCTGAAAGTTTAAAGTTTTGATTGGATGACAAATGGAATTAAATTTGTTGGACATTTAGGTCTTTTCCAAAGAGGATAAAATGCCAAGTCATTGATTACTGAACATAGGTTTGTGATTTTGGTTTCTTACAGCAAAGAAAATAAGAATATTTAAATCTGTAAGTAAGCACGGTTTGTGCTTAACTGATTCATAAATTGGCATCTAAAGAATTCTGTTATAACCGTTCACAATTGATTAATAACTGACTACAGATTAATAACTAAAGGTGTTTCTAAGAGTACAAAATTCTGCTAACTGTAAGACTGATGGAAATAAAGGAATCAACTCTGTATGTAGGAAAGTAGAAGATATGTAAGAAAGATTTAAGGAATAGGAGTACATTTTGTTGAAAGTAAAAGAAGGTAATTTTGTCCTAAATGAGATGGTTGTTTGGGACAAAACCTGAATGCAAAGGAAAGTTGTAGAAGGTTTGTGAAGTGAAATCACTCAGGAACCCAATGAAAACCCGGCCATGTTTCTTTTTTTTAATATTTTATTTATTTTTATATGTAGGCAGAGAGGCAGGCAGAGAGAGAGAGAGAGAGAGGAGAAAGAAGGCTCCATGCTGAGCAGAGAGCCCAATACGGGACTCGATCCCAGGACCCTGAGATCATGACCTAAGCCAAAGGCAGAGGCTTTAACCCACTGAGCCACCCAGGTGCCTGCTGGCCATGTTTCTTAATCTACTTACTGAGGCGCTGACTCAATATACTCGCTTAGACCCGGCCTCTCCAGCAGGGGCGACTGTTTTAACTACCCATTTTATTTCTCAGTCAGCCGCCAACATTCGGAAAAAAAGAAAGCGGAGGAGGGCCCTCAAACTCCCATTTCTGATTTGGTGAAAATGGCATTTAAAGTCTTTAACTCCCGAGAGGAGGCAGCAGAACTGAAGCGCCAAGCCAGACTCCAACAGAAAGTCCAAATGCAGACCCAAGCCCTGGTAGCAGCCCTGAGGCCGGCAGGTTCTGGGGGTGAAAAAAAGGGAGCACCTAACCGAATCCTTCCGGGGGCCTGTTTCAAGTGCAGAGCTGAGGGACACTGGGCCCGTCAATGCCCCAATCCAAAAGCGCCTACTAGGCCATGCCCTCAATGCCGCGTGATGGGCCACTGGAAATCGGACTGCCCCAGCCTCAGGCGATTCCCAGCACCTCCACGTGGGGGAAACCCTGAGACGGTAAGTCCTGCCTTCCAACTTCTCAGATTGGAGGATGACTGACGCAGCCCAGACTCGGACACCCCTCTCACCCATGCCAAGCCCAGGGTCACGCTCCAGGTAGCGGGTAAGTCCATTTCCTTTCTGTTGGACGTGGGGGCTTCCTATTCTGTCCTGCCTTCCTACTCGGGTCCTACTCGTCCCTCCCCAGTTGCAGTTATGGGAATTGATGGTACTTCCTCCACTCCAAAGGCCACCCCACCCCTTACATGTAGCCTGGATGGGTTCCCCTTCTCAAACTCCTTCCTCATTATCCCTTCCTGCCCTGTTCCCCTACTAGGCAGGGACATCCTCCACAAACTAGAGGCCACCATTTGTCTCTCTCCCTCTCCCTCAACTTCTGCTCACCTTGTCTTTCCTCTACTCCCCTCTGACTTGTCCTCTATCCTGGACTGTCTCCCCTCCGTAGACCCGCATGTATGGGACATTTCCAGACCTGTAGTAGCGACCCACCGGCTAGGTCTTAAGCCCATCAGCGACCTCCTCCTGCAGCAGGGTCTCTTTATCCCCATTAACTCTCCAAGCAACTAGATGTCACTGCCCAGGGATGGCAGCCCTGCCTCAGGGCCCTAGCGGCAGCCACTTCTCTGACAAAGGAGGCCTCAAACTTACCTTAGGGCAGCCATCACGGTCTTCTCCCTCCATCGACTGATGGACTTAGGCCACGAATCCTTGGCACAACTCACTCCTTCCCGTCTCCAACTCTACACCTGCTGTTCATAGAAAACCCCCAGGGCACACACTCTGTCTCCCCTCGCCTAAATCCCGCCACTCTCTTGCCAACACCTTTGTCTACCCCTACTCCATCCCATTCCTGCTCTCAACTCCTGGAAGAACTCTCTCCCTCCTATCCAGGACTTTTGTACTGGCCGCTGCCTGACCCCGATCACACTCTGTTCGTGGATGGGAGCTCCCTCATAGCGCCAGGTGGATGGCGACACGTGGCCTATGCAGTGGTCTCCCTGGACTCTGTCATAGAAGCGGCCATCCTTCCTATTGGGACTACTTCTCAAAAGGCAGAACTCGTGGCTCTCACCAGGGTCCTTCACTTATCTGAGGGCCCACGGCTCACTATTTATACTGACCCCAAATATGTTTTCCTTATTACCCACACTTACTCTGTCCTCTGGCGAGAAATGGGGTTTCTCCAGACCAGAGGAACCCCCATAGTCAATGAATATCTTATTGCCAAACTCTTCGAGGCTCTCATTTACCCTACTGAAGTGGCTATTGTTCACTGCCATGGCCATCAGGCCTCTAAGGACCCCATCTCTTTGGGGAACAACAGGCCGACTTTATTGCCCAGCAGACGGCCTTAAACTCCTCTCCAGTGCCTCTCCTGTTTCTCAACACTCCCCACAGTCCCTCATACACTGATGAGACTCAGGCTCTCAAAACATTAGGTGGCAGGTTGGGTGACATGGGATGGTATTTTGTCTATGACAAAATTTCCCTCCCAAACAGCCTAACCCACACCCTCATTACTGACACCACCAGTCTCTCCACACCGGTCCAAAGGCCCTGTACTAATTTCTCCAACCTCTCTTTCACCAAGCCCTCCTCCAAAAGACCATTAAGGAGGTACACCAGGCCTACAGAACTTGTTCTCTGGTCAACGCCCAGGGCGGCCTCCACAGACCGGGACCCACCCACCAGCTCCATGGGCATCAGCCTGGCGAGGACTGGCAACTTGACTTCACTCACATGCCTCAATACAAAACCTTCAGATACCTACTAACTCTTGTAGTCACCTTCACAGGCTGGATCGAAACATTCCCCACTGCTAGGAAAACAGCAGTGGTCGCTGTGATTCTCACTGAGCACATAATCCCGAGATTTGGACTCCCTCAAACCCTATGATCGGACAACAGACCGGCCTTCATCTCCAACATCACACAACAAATCTCCGAGAGCCTCAACATCACCTGGAGACTCCATATCCCCCATCACCCGCAATCCTCTGGTAAGGTCGAGATGGCCAATGGCCTCCTCAAGGAACAACTCACCAAATGCACTCTTGAAACCCACCTCTATTGGCCAACCCTTCTCCCACCAGCACTCACCCACCTTAGGGCCTCCCCTCGTGCCCGTCAGGACTCAGCACCTTTGAGCTCCTGTACGGCAGGCCCTTCCTATTCAATCACAACCTGCCTGCCTTTCCTACACTCCTCCTATCTTATCTGCCCTATGTGACCCTCTTAGGAGCCCTCCTAAGGGCTCATGCAGATTCCCTAAATCCTAGGGACCAAGTTCTCCTACAAGAATGTCACCCAAAATCCTTACAGCCCAGGTGGACCAGCTCCCATACTGTTATTCCACAACTCCCAAAGCGGCAAAACTCCTAGGACACCACCCATGGGTACACATCTCCAATCTAAAACCAGCCCCACCACAGGATGGCTGGACTTCCCAAACCCTGGGGCCCACGTGGTTGTGGATTTCCCGCACCACTTCTCCTCACTCTCCTCCTTCTACCCCCCCGCCCAGAGCTGCCCCTCTGGTGACCCTGGGTTCAGGTGGCACTTCTTCCTAGTGGAAACTTGGACCCATGGGGACACCACATGGTCTACTCAGCTGGTCACCACAGATTGCCAGCCCTAGTGGAAATGGCCGTCTTCTCAAATCCCCTCCCGTGACAGAAAAGGGCTGTGTTTCTTCCCCTGATTATTGGGGTCTATTTGTTGTCTTCCCTAGTGGTCACCGGGCTGGGCACCAGGGCCCTAGCTCACTCCATAGACACTATCCGAGATTTATCCGAAGAGCTCTGGACAGCCATGGAGGCCTCAGCTGAGTCCTTGGCATCCCTACAATGACAGGTTACCTCAGTGGCCCAGGTAGCCCTACAGAACTGACGAGCCCTGGACCTGCTCACTGCAGACAAGGGAAGAACCTGTTTATTCCTCAATGAAGAATGCTGCTATTATATCGATGTATCTGGTAGAGTCAAAACGAATATCGGCGCCCTGGCAAAAATCTGTGACTCATTGGTGACCTGCATTGCCCTGGAATAAACCCCTCTCAATGGTGGCTCTCCCCCTTAATGACCTGGCTCCTTCCAATCCTAAGTCCCCTTATTCTCCTCTGCCTATTAGCACTAATTGCTCCCTGTATTCTTGGCTTCATTCAGGATCGCATCCAGGAGGTTTCCAGGGTTGCTGTCAACCAACTCCTCCTGCATCCCTATAGCCGCCTACCCACATCTGAAGGACCCTATAAGGACGGCCCTTCGCCAGCAGGAAGTAGCCAGACCTGAGTCGCCACCTCTATTACACCAAAAACATTGGAATGATGGGTCAGCAGGCTCCAGGAGTGCAATAGAAACAATAGAAAAGACCCCCAGGTCCTGCCTTCTCCCAGCTTCCTCCCCCCCCTTCCTTAACCCTTGAATCTCCTGCGAAAAGGATGTATGCCCAGGTCACATCTCCGTAAGTAACCTGATACCTATGCAGGAAATAGATAAAAGACCCCCGCCAACTCCTTCCCTGTGCAACTTCCCCCACACTGCTTTCCAGAGTCACAAAACCTCCAAACCTCCTCCGAGGGTGCCCACCTCCACCTGGGCGCAACTTTACTGGCTCCCCTTCTCCTGAGCTCTGAAACTTCACTGGAGAGTGCCTTTAATAAATCTTGCCTTGTGCCCATTTCGCCTGGTGTCATTGTTTATCTCGCCTATAAAACCTTACATTTTCCACCTCACGGGTCCCGCCATAGCAGGGAATCTGGAGTCGGCTTCTGGATCAGGGTGCCTGGAGAACCAGACTGACGGTGAGGATTTGGGCCTAGGGGCATGTCAGGCCTGATATGTGGGCTCCTAGTCCAGCTAGCGAGGGGGCTTTTTAAAAGAGGGTTCAAGCTGAGGGTCACACTGTTTCTTTGTGACCAGGCAGCCCTACTGGGTAGGCGTGGTCTCATGAGCCATGCAGCTGGCGCCCACTCTGAGGGTGTGACCCCCATCCCCACAGCAACCTTTTCCTGCCATGGGGAAGAAGGAGTGCTCTTTTGTGCTTGAGGTTCCCCCATAGACCAGGATTTGAGCTAAGGTCTGAGCACAGATACCTGAATACCCAGGTTGGGTAGAGATGACAGACTCGGGCCATGGCCAGTCCCACCTGCAGGTTAAGGGGCCTTTCACCTCAGTGGATGACGGGAGGTCGCAATTCAGGCTGTGTCAGAAAGAGCATTGGTGCACAGGGCGACCTAGGATATTGGGGTGCTGTGAAGTGTCGTGCAGGTTGTTCCTCAAGTGGGGACTCTGGGCAGACCCCTAGGGCCCTTCTTCTTTTGGAGGCCCTTCTTCTTTTGTGTTGTGGCTCCAGAATTACCAATCTGGAGGGCTTGCAGGCCAGGAGGGTGGGGACGGAAGACTGAAAGCACAAGCGCCAGTTCAGCTCACTGCCAAGCGCATGGCAGTTCCAATGTGCAGCGTCTGACTCCAGATCTCCAGCACCTAAGTCAGGGCGAGGGTCAGATGGTCGCTCACTCTGGGGTTTGTGTCTATGATGGCCAAAGAATGGAGGGGTGGCCTCATGAAGCCATGGAAGTTATCCCAGGCTGGGGCTCGTGAGCTGCTCCGAACCACAAGCTTTCCTTCTGAGGGACAGGGGGAGTCTGTTTTGATGGCCCCAGGGACCCCCATATGGAAAGACTTGGTAGCAGAGCTCTCCACATGCATGCCTGGAAAGCTCAGCTCAGCTTATACTTGCAGCCCAGGTACAAGGCAGTTTCGATCTGGTGGCTCTGGGCTGAAGTGCCCAGGGGGCTGAGTTGAAAGGGAGCCTCATGCTGATGGGTCACCATGCTGGCTTGTGTCCAGGGAGACCTTAGAATGTGGCAGAGACTCAGGCACCATGCAGGATTCTCCTCCCCTAAGGGTTGGACTCAGCTCCCAATAGCCAGGTTGCCTTCTGGGGACAGGAAGTGTGCTGATTTGTGGCTTAATAACCAAGTGTTGGACCATATGTAGGTATTCCAAAACTTGCCTCTGGGGACAGATGCCTGCTAACCTAAGCTAGGGTTCCGTTGAGGTCCTAGGGGCACGTCAGGTTCCATCTTCTGACTCAGGGCTGTTAACCTGGGTGTCTGCCTGGAGGTAGGTGTCTGGCATGTGTCAGACAGCGAATTTTTGTGCAGAGTGGCCAATGAAATTCGAGTGGGCTCAGGGGCCTTGCAGGTGTCTCCCAATCTGGAGTGTTTGTGCAACTGTGACGGGCAGAATTTCCTTTGGGAGGGCAGGCAGAGTCCTGCCCTGTGGGTCCACAGGCCCCATCCTGGAGGGCCTGTCGGCCAGGAATTTGGGGACAAAATTCTGCAAACACAAACTCAGGATAGGGTTAGGGGAGAGGCTATGGCAGGCCCGATCTGCAGCCCATGAGGGCAGTGCCTCGGGATGTGAAATGAGGGCCATGGGGAGGCGGGAGCACAGGCTTTTCTGACTGTGTTGTGTGTCTCAGTTGACCGCGGTATGTAGCGGTATCCTCATGAGGCCATGAGAGATCCTGCCTCTGTGAGGATTATCCCTGGCTCCCAAGGGTGTGGTGTCTTTCAGAGGGAAGGGAAGAGTGCTGTTTTCCGTCTCAGGGTTCCCGCCAAAGCAGGGATTCCAGAGTCGGTGTCTGGGTCCGGGCTCCTGGAGAACCCGACCAAGCATGAGGATTTCGGCCTGGGAGGATGGCAGGCCCGGTATGTGGGGTCCTGGTCCAGGTAGCGAGTGGGCTGGTTTGAAAGCGGGCTCAGGCTGAGGGTCACAATGCCTTTTCGTGTTAATGCCTAGGGTCAGACCTGCAGATGTGCGGCACCCGAAGCGAGTTGGCTGGACCTTTTCCAGCCAATTCTCATGAACATTCTGTCCAAACAGGGATCAATTTGGGTAGAATTCTCGTGAGAATTGGTCAGTGTTGGGCAGCCTTGGGGCCCACCCTGTTCCCCGTGGCCGAGGGCCCTTTCTCGCTCAGGGCAGGTCGTGGACCCCCGGAAAACATGCCGAGATGACACGTCTGAGCTGGGTTCCCCTGCGCCGGGCAGCTATTGTGAAGCAGAGTTGATGGCCATGGCAGGTCCCACCTGCAGGATATGGGGCCCACTACCGGGGGGGTGATGGGAGGTCAGGGCTCAGGCTGTGTCAGACAGAGCATTAGTGCCCAGGGAGGCCTAAGATATTGGGGTGCCATTGAGGCCCGTGCAGGTTGGTCCACCTGGGGGTTGTGGCACGGCATCTGCCTCTGACGTTTTGGGATCCTGGGGCACCCAGATTCCACCCAGATTGGGCTGGCGTCATGGGGATTTGAATGTATCTCTCGCTCGATGGCTGGGACGCAGCTCCAATCAGCACCGTTTGCGCTGGGATGGTCATGGGACTCGTGGCAGAGGACTCAGGGTTCCTCAGGTGGAGGCCCTGAAAAATAGGACCCTGGAGACGGAAGGCTCAGCAAGAAGGCGAGGGTCCATGCCTGGGTTTTGGGGCAGGCCCAACCCCACCGGACAGCGCCAGGGAGGGGAGCACCAGAAGCTGAGGAAGAGGAGGCATCGGCCTCACCTGTGCCTGAGTAACGGAGGTCTTTCTGATGGTGTTGGGACGCGACCACTCAGGATTCCGGGCCAGGCCCAGGGGGCGGACACGCAGATGTGTGGCGTCTGAATCGAAGTGGCCAGGCCTTTTCTGGTCAAGTCTCACGAGCATTCTGCCGAAATCGAGATCAATTTGGGCAGAACGCTCATGAGAACTGACCGGCGTTGGCAGCCCTGGGGACCGCCCTGTTCCCCATGGTTGAGGGCCCTTTCTCATTCGGGGAAGGTCGCAGCCCCCCAGAAAATGCGCGGAGACGACGTGGCCGAGCAGTGTACCACGTTGCAGGGGAGCTTTCCTGAAGCAGAGTTGATTGAGGGGTTGTGGCTGGGGGTATGCCTCTGATGTTTCGGGCGTCTGGGGTACCCAGGGATGGGGATGGCCTCTGTGGGAGAACAAATGTATCTCTCGCTCGAAGGCTGGGATGCAGCTCTGAGAGGCATCTTTTGCTCAGGGATGTTCAGGGGACTCGTGGCGTGGACTCAGGTTTCCCCAGGTGGAGGCCCTGGCGGACAGGATCCTGGAAACGGAAGGGTGAGTAAGCAGGTGAGGGTCTGTGCCCGGGTTTCAGGGCAGGCCTGGCCCCATGTGCCAGTGCCAGGGAGGGGACCCCTGGAGGCTGAAGAGCAGGTGGCTTTGACCTCACCTGCGCCTGACTCATGGATATCGTTCTGGCCATGTTGGGACTCGAATAATCGGGATCCCAGGTGAAGCCCAGGGGCGACCTGCAGACGTGCGGTGCCTGAAGCTATTTGGCTGGGAGATTTCCGGCCAATTCTCAGGAGAGTTCTGCCCAAATCGGAATCAGTATTGGCAGAATGCTCGTGAGATTTGGCCGGAGTTGGGCATCCCTGACAACTGCCCTGTTCCCCGGGACCGAGGGCCCTTTCTCAATGGGGCAGTCTGGGCCCCCCTGTAAAATGCACCAAGATGACACGGCCCAGCTGGGGATTGTGATGAAGGGCAGCTTCCCCAAAGCAGAGTTGATTGAGGGTTTGTGGCCTGGTGTCCGCCTCCGACTTTATGGGTACAGGGGCACCAAGGGATGGGGCTGGCTTCTGTGGGGGAACAAATGTATCTCTTGCTCGAAAGCTGGGACGCAGCTCCAAAAGGCACTGTTGGCACTGGCATGGATGGGGGACTCCTGGCACAGGACTTAGGGTTCCCCATGTGGAGGCCCCGAAACAGGACCCTGGATAGGGAAGGCTAAGCCAGCAGGGGAGGCTCTGTGCCCGGGTTTCAGGGAAGGTCTGATCCCACCGGCCAGCGCCAGGGAGTGTATCCCCAGAGGCTGAGGAGCAGGAGGCATCAGCTTCCCCTGTGCTTGCATCACAGAGGTCTTTATGGAAGTGTTGAGATGCGACCACTCGGGATCCAAGGCCAGGCCCAGTGGGCAGACCTGCAGACGTGCGGTCCCGGAAGCGAGTTGGCTGAGCATTTTCTGGCCTATTCTCATGAGCGTTCTGCCCAAATTGGGATCGATTTGGGCGGAACCATCATTAGAATTGGCCGTCGTTGGACAGCCCTTTGGACGGCCCTGTTCCCCGTCGCCGAGGGCCCTTTATCGCTCGGGGCAGCTCGCGGAACCCCGCAAAATGTGCCAAGATGATGCGGCTCAGCCGGGGGACCCGGCGCAGGGAAGCCTTCCCAAAGCAGATTTCATTGAGGGGTTGTGGCTGGGCTTCTGCCTCTGACGTTTCGGGCGGCTGGGGCACCCAGGGATGGGGCTGGCCTCTGTGGGGGAACAAATTTAATTCTAGCTCGAAGGCCAGGACGCAGCCCTGAAAGGCACCTTTTGAGCCGGGAATATCAGGGGACTCATGGGGAGGGATTCAGGCTTCCCAAAGGTGGAGACCCCGATTGACAGGATGCTGGAAATGGAAGGCTGAGCAAGCAGGTGAGGGTCCATGCCTGGGTTATGGGTCAGACCCGACCCCATTTGAAAGCGCCAGGGAGAGGACCCCCAGAGGCAGAGGAGCACGAGGCATTGGCCTCGCCTGTGATTGACTCACGGAGGTCTTTCTAGCAGTGTTGGGACGTGACCACTTGGGATCCCGGGCCAGGCCCAGGAAGCAGACCTGCAGACGTGCTGAACCTGAAGCAAGTTGGCTGGGCATTTTCCGGCCAATTCTCATGACCGTTCTGCCCAAATAGAGATTGATTTGGGCAGAAAGCTCGTGAGAATTGGCCAACGTTCTGTAGCCCTGGTGACCGCCCTGTTCCCCATTGTTGAGTGCCCTGTCTTACTCGGGGCAGGTCGCTGACCCCTGGAACACCCGCTGAGACAACCCTTCCCAGCTGGGTTCATTGGCGCAGGGCAGCTTCCCTAAAGCAGAGTTGATTGAGGGGTTGTTGTCGGGCGTCAGCCTGCGACGTTTCATGTGGCTGGGGCACCCAGGAGGGTTGGCCTCTGTGGGGGAACGAATGTATCTCTCGCTCGAAGCCTGTGACGCAGCTCTGAATGGCACTGTTTGTGCCGGGATGATCGGGGGACTCGTGGTGTGGGACTCAGTGTTCCCCAGGTGGAGGCCCCGAAAAACAGGACCCTGGAAACAGAAGGCTGATCAAGCAGGCAAGGGTCCGTGCACAGGTTTTGGGACAGGCCTGGCCACATCTGCCAACGCCAGGGAGGTGAGCCCTGTAGGCTGAGGATCAGAAGGCTTCCGCCTCACCTGTGCCTGACTCACGGAGGTCTTTCAGGTGGTGTTGGGACGCGACCACTCCAGATCCCGGACCAGGGCCGGGGCAGACATTCAGATGTGGGGCGCCTGATGCTAGTTAGCCGGGTGTTATCCGGCCAATTCTCATGAGGGTTCTGCCAAAATCGGGATCGATTTGGGCAGAAGGCTTGTGAGAATTGGTGGCGTTGGGCTTCCCTGGGGACCACCGCGTTCCCGTTGCCAAGGGCAATTTCTAGCTCGGGGCAGGTCGTGGCCCCCTGGAAAATGCACCGAGACGACGCGGCCAAGCCGGGTTCCCTGGCGCTGCACAGCTATTCTGAAGTAGAATTGATTGAGGGGTTGTGGACGGGCATCCGCCTCTGGGCTGGGGTCTCTGGGGGTTTGAATATATCTCTCGCTCGAAGGCTGGGATGCAGCTCCCAAAGGCACCTTTTGTGCTGCTATGGTAGGTGGAGTTTTGGTGTGGGACTCAGTGTTCCCCAGGTGGAGGTCCCGAAAAACAGGACCCTGGAGATGGAAGGCTGAGCAAGCAGGCGAGGGTCCGTGCCTGGGTTCCAGACAGGCTCGGCCCCATATGCCAGTGCCAGGGAGGGGACCCCCAGAGGCTGAGGAGCAGGTGGCTTCCGCCTTGCCTGCACCTGCCTCACGGATGTCGTTCTGGCAGTGTTGGGACGCAACCACTCAGGATCCTGGGCCAGGCCCAGGGATTGGACCTGCAGAATGTGGCGCCTGAAATGCATTGGCCAGGCATTTTCCGTCCAATTTTCATGAGCGTTCTGCCCAAATCGGGATCGATTTGGGCGGAATGCTCGTGAGAATTGGCTATCATTGGGAAGCCCTGGCGACCACCCAGTTCCCCTTGGCTGAGGGCCCTTTATCGCTTGGGGCAGTTCGCAGAACCTGGAAAATGCACTGAGATGATGCGGCCGAGCAGTGTACCACAATGCAGGGGAGCTTTCCTGAAGCAGAGTTGATTGAGGGGTTGTGGCCGGGGGTGTATGCCTCTGACGCTTTGGGCGTCTGGGGTACCCAGGGATGGGGATGGCCTCTGTGGGCGAACGAATGTATCTCTCGATCAAAGGCTGGGATGCAGCTCCGAAAGGCACCTTTTGCTCAGGGATGTTCAGGGGACTTATGGTGCGAACTCAGGGTTCCCCAGGTGGAGGCCCCGAGGGACAGGACCCTGGAAACGGAAGGGTGAGCAAGCAGACCAGGGTCCATGTCCGGGATTTGGGGAAGGCCCGGCCCCACAGGTCAGCGCCAATGAGTGTACCCCCAGTGGCTGAGGAGCAGGAGGCTTCCGCTTCTCCTGTGCCTGCATCACAGAGGTCTTTTTGGCGGTGTTGAGATGTGACTTCTCGGGATCCCGGGCCAGGCCTAGGGGCTGGACCTGCAGACATGCGGCGCTCGAAGCGAGTTGGCTGGGCATTTTCCGGCCAATTCTGCCAAGTGTTCTGCCCAAATTGGGATCAATTTTAGAAGAACTTTCGTGAGAATTGGCAGGCGTTGGGTATCCCTGATGACCGCCCTGTTCCCTGTGGTGGAGGACCCTTTCTCAATGGGGCAGCTCGCAGCCCCTGGAAAATGTGCCAGGACGAAGTGGCCCAGCTGGGAACCGTGAAGAAGGGCAGCTTGCCTGAAGAACAGTTGATTGAAGGTTTGTGGCCGGGCGTCCACCTCTGACTTTTCGGGCAAAGGGGCACCCAGGTATGGGGCTGGCCTCTGTGGGGGAACAAATGTATCTCTTGCTCAAAGGCTGGGACGCAGCTCCAAAAGGCACTGTTTGTGCTAGGATGGTTGGGGGACTCAAGGTTCCCCATGTGGAGGCTCCGAAATACAGGAGCCTGGATAGGGAAGGCTAAGCCAGCAGGGGAGGCTCTGTGCCCGGGTTTCGGGGAAGGCCTGGTCCCACTGGCCAGCGCCAGGGAGAGTACCCCCAGAGGCTGAGGAGGAGGATGCATCGGCTTCCCCTGGGCCAGCATCACAGATGTCTTTCTGGCGGAGTTGATTTGTGATCACTCGTGATCCTGGGCCAGGCCCAGGGGCGGACCTGCAGATGTGTGGCGCCCAAAGAGAGTTGGCAGGGCGGTTTCCGGCCTTTCTCCCGCGCGTTCCGCACAAATCGGGATCGATTTGGGCAGAATGCTCATGGGAATTGGCCATCGTTGGGCAGCCCTGGGGACGGCCCTGTTCCCCGTGGCCGATGGCCCTTTGTCACTCAGGGTAGGTCCCGGAACCCCGGAAATTCCGCCAAGATGTCGTGGCTCACCCTGGGGCTCCGGCGCAGGGAAGCTTTCCCGAACAGAGTTGATTGAGGGGTTGATGCTGGGCATCCGCCTCCGATGTTTCGGGAGGCTGGGCCACCCAGGGATGGGGCTGGCCTCTGTGGGGGAACAAATGTATCTCTCGCTCGAAGCCTGGGACGCAGCTCCGAATGGCACCGTTTGCACTGGAATGGTCGGGTGACTCGTGGTGCGGGACTAAGTGTTCCCCAGGTGGAGTTACGGAGGGACAGGACCCTGGAAACGGAACGCTGAGCAAGAAGGTGAGTGTCCGTGCCTGGGTTTTGGGGCAGGCCCAGCACCATTTGTCAGCGCCAGGGAGGTGACTCCCTGATGCTGACGAGCAGGAGGCTTTGGCCTCACCTGCTCCTGACTCACGGAGGTCCTTCTCGCGGTGCTGGGACTCGACACCTTGGGATCCCGGGCCAGGCCCAGGGGATAGACCTGCAGACCTGTGGGGCCCAAAGCGAGTTCACTGGGCATTTTCCGGTCATTTCTCACGAGCATTCTACTCAAATCGGGATTGATTTGGGCAGAACGCTCGTGAGTATTGGCCGGCATTGGGCAGCCCTGGGGACCGCCCTGTTCCCCGTTGCCGAGGGCAATTTCTCGCTCGGAGCAGGTTGCGGCCCCCCGGCGTGGCCGAGCTGGGTTCCCCGGTGCAGGGCAGCTTTCCTGAAGCAGAATTGATTGAGGGGTTTTGGCCAGGCGTCTGCCTCTGACGTTTCTGGAGGCTGCGGCACCCAGGGATTGGGCTGGCCTCTGTGGATGAAAAAATGTATCTCTCACTCGAAGGCTGGGACGAAGCTCCTAAAGGTACCCTTTGAGCCGGGATGGTTGGGGGACTCATGACTCGGGACTCAGTGTTCCCCAGGTGCATGCTCCGTGGGGCAGGACCCTGGAAACGGAAGACTGAGCAAGATTGGGAGGGTCTGTGCCCAGGTTTCAGGGCAGGCCTGTCCCCATGTGCCAGCTCCAGGGAGGGGATCCCCAGAGGATGAGGAGCAGGAGACTTCGGCCTCACCTGCACCTGACTCATGGATGTCGTTCTGGCGCTGTTGGGACGCGACCACTCGGGATCCCAGGCCAGACCCGGGGCGGACCTGTAGACTGGCGCCTGTAGCCAGTTGGCTGGGCGTTTTTTCCGGCCAATTCTCTCTAGAGTTCTACCCAATTCGGCATTGATTTGGGCAGAATGCTCGTGAGCATTGGCCAGCATTGGGCAGCCCAGGGGACCGCCCTGTTCCTCGTGGCTGAGGGCCCTTTGTTGCTTGCGGCATGTCATGGTCCCCCCAAAAAATGCGCATAGATGACGTGGCCCAGCCGGGGGCCCCGCCACAGTGCAGCTTTCCCGAAGCAGAGTTGATTGAGGGGTTGTTTTTGGGCATCCGTCTCCGACGTTTCGGGCTGCTGGGGCACCCAGGAATGGGGCTGGCCTCTATGGGGGGATGAATGTATCTCTCATAGTATGGTTGGATGCAGCTGCGAAAGGCACCGTTTGCTCTGTGATGGTCGGGGGACTCGTGGAGTGGGACTCAGTGTTCCCCAGGTGGAGGCCCAGAGAAACAGGACCCTGGAAACGGAAGTCTGAGCAAGCAGGCGAGGGTCCGTGCCCGGGTTTCGGGGCAGGACCGGCCCCATCTACCCGCACCAGGGAGGGGACCCTCAGAGGTTGAGGAGCAGGAGGCATCAGCCTCGCCTGCACCTGACTCACGGAGGTCTTTCTGGCGGGGTTGGGACGTGACCACTCGGATCCTGGGCCAAGCCCAGGGGGCGGACCTGCAGACTTTCAGCACCCGAAGCGAGTTGGCCCTTCATTTACCGTCCAATTCTCATGAGCGTTCTGCCCA
Source organism: Meles meles (assembly GCF_922984935.1). NCBI lineage: Eukaryota > Metazoa > Chordata > Mammalia > Carnivora > Mustelidae > Meles > Meles meles. The sequence goes on from NC_060081.1 coordinate 1,123,409, forward strand.
AATTGGGATTGATTTGGGCAGAATGCTTGTGAGAATTGGCTGGCATTGTGCAGCCCTGGGGACTGCCCTGTTCCCCGTGGCCATGGGCCCTTTCTTGCTCAAGGCAGGTCCTAGGCCCCTGGAAAATGCATTGAGATGACACGGCCCAGCCAGGGGCCCTGGTGCTGGGCAGCTTTCCTGAAGCAGAGTTGATTGAAGGGTTGTGGTCGGGCATTCACCTCCGACGTTTCAGACAGCTGGGGCACCCAGGGATGAGGCTGGCTTCTGTGGGGGATCGAATGTATCTCACTCGAAGGCTGGGACGCAGCTCCAAAAGGCACCATTAGTGCCAGGATTGTCAGTGGACTGATGGCGTGGGACTCAGTGTACCCAGGTGGAGGCCCTGAGGGACAGGATCCTGGAAACGGAATGCTGAGCAAGCAGGCAAGGGTCCGTGCCCGGGTTTTGGGGCCGGACCAGTCCCATCTGCCAGTGACAGGGAGTGGACCCCTGGAGGATGAGGAGCAGGAGGCTGAGGAGAAGGAGGCTTCGACCTCGCCTGCTCCTTACTCAAGGTGGTCTCTCTGGTGGTGTTGGGACACGACAACTCGGGATCCAGGGCCAGGCCCAGGGTCGGACCTGCAGCTGTGTGCAACCTAAGCAAGTTGGCCAGGCGTTTTCTGACCAATTCTCACGTGCGTTCTGCCCAAATCGGGATCGATTTGTGCAGAATCCCAAATCCTCAGGGATTTGGAATCCTCAGGGATCCTCTCCAGAGGATGGGACCTGATGTGGGTTTGTGTGCATGGAGACCTTGGAATGTGACTGGCTCAGGGGTCCTATAGGAATCTCTTACCCAGAGTGTTTGACACAGTTCCAAAGAGCAAGCTTCTCCTGTGGAGACGAGAGGATCCTGTCTGGTTGAGTCTTCTGTCTCCGGGGACATCGGTCTGGGTGTCTGAGTGGAGATATTTGCTCAGCTTATGTCAGAACACCCGTTTGTACAGGGCTGCCTACACAATTGGGATGGCCTCCATAGCCTTGGAATTCATTGTGGTCAATGGAATGGGCAGAGTTTCCTTGGACAGGGCAGGCACAGTCCTGCAGTGTGGCCCCAGGGGCCCCAGCCTGGAGGGTGTGTGGCCAGGCTGTGGGGACAGAAGTCTGAAAACACAAACTCGGCTTAGGTTTGGGACTGAGGGTATGGCGGACTCGATCTACAGACCATGAGGGGAGCTCCTCAGAATAGGAAAGAAGGGCAATTGGGAGGCGGTTGCTCAGGTTTTTGTCTCTGGAGTTTGTGTCAAGTATGGCTGTGGAAAGGAGGAGTGGCTTCATGGGCCATGGACGGATCCCCCTCTCCGGGGATTTGGCCCAGCTCCCAAGATTTTGGTGTCATTTTGTGGGAAGGGATGAGTCCTGTTTTCTGCCTCAGGCGTCCCTCCAAAAGAGGGATTCCAGAGAAGAGCCATGGGTACAGGGAACTGGATAACCCGAACTCTGGTTAGGATTGGGGGCCTAGGGGCATGGCAAGCCCCATATGTGGGCTGTTGCTCCAGCCACTGAGAGAACTTACTTGAACACGGAGCTCACGCTGAGGGTCGAATGTGTGTTTGTGCCCAAGGGGACCCTCAAGCATGGGTATCATCTCATGGGCCCTGCAGGTTACTCCTACTCTGAAGGTTTGAGTCCATGCCAATAGCAAGGTTTCTTGCCATGGGGAAAGAGGAGTTTTTATTTGTGCATAAGCCCCCCCCCCCCCGTGCATGGATTGGAGATAAGGTCTAGGTTCAGATGCCTGTAAAGCCAGGTTGGGAAGAGTTGATGGCCTAGGACCATGGAAGTTCCAATGTGCTGAGTGTGTGGCCAGCTGTCTGGGTGTCTGTCGGGAGTTCTGGGCTCAGGCTGTGTCAGACAGAGCATTAGTGCCCAGAGCAGCCTATGAAATTGGGGTGTGCTCAAGGGCTGTTCAGGTTGATCCTCATTTGGGGTTTCTGGGCAGCCCCATAGGGCAATGTTTTTCTTCTGGTGGGCAGGCAGAATGCTGTGTTGTGACTCCGGAGTTCCCAAATTGGAGGGCTTGTGGACCAGGAGTATGAGGACGGTGTTAGGGTCCGTGATCAAAGGAATGAGACTGACACAAAACGAAAATTAAGCAAAGTTTTATTTCATGCCATGCATCAGAAACCAAACTGCATCAGAAACCAAACTGCATCAGAAACCAAACTGACTGGTAGGTGCCCAAGTCTTGCTGGGGACCACCGCCTCCCAGTCGCTGGGGTCCCCCCTGGAGGCTCCCTGCCTCACCCTCACTGTACCACAGACCCACTCCCGGCGTGGCTGCACCATTGGCTCCTGAGAGGCTGCTCCTGATGGCGGCACTACCCGAGGCAGCGTGGCTGCTTGTGGCGGCCCTGCTGCTGTTGCTGCTGCTGATACTCTGGCTCAGGGTGGTGTCGCTCGCGGCATCGCGGCTGCTGTGGCGCCGCTGCCGCTGCTGCTCTGGGCAGTGCACGGGGCGATGCCACTGGAGTTGGCGCCGCTGCCGCAGCTGCTCTGGGCGGTGTGGTGCACGGGGCAATGCCTCTCACTGTGGTGCCACTGCCGCTGCTGCTCGCGGTGGTGCACAGGGCGGCGCCGCTCGTGTTACAGCTCAAGGTGGCGCCGCTGCCGCTGCTCCTCTGGGCGATGCAGGAGGCGGTGCCGCTAGCTGTGGCGCCACTCTCGCTGCTGTTCTGGGCGGTGCACGGGTGATGCCGCTCGCTGTGGCGCCGCTGCTGCTGCTGCTCGCGCTGGTGCACGGCGCGGTGCCGCTCGTGTTACAGCTCAAGGCAGCGCTGCTGCCGCTGCTGCTCTGGTGCCTGAGGCGGTGCCGCTCGCTGTGGCGCCGCTGCCGCTGCTGCTCTGGGTGGTGCACGGGCGATGCCGCTCGCTGTGGCGCCGCTGCCGCTGCTGCTCGCGCTGGTGCATGGGGCGGTGCCGATCGTTGTGGCACCGCTGCCGCTGCTGCTCTCGGTGGTGCTGCTCGCGGTGGTGCAGGGCTCTTGCTAAAAAAAAAAAAAAAAAAACAAACTCCTCCCTCCAGCCTCACAGACCATCTTTTATAGTGGTGGCTGAGCCCCGCCCACACACAGGTGGCCAATCGGATTTCAACCTACCACAGTTAATATATGCACACCCCTCTGACTGAATACGGCTATCTGGCCTGGTCTGCCTCTATATCCGGGGTTTTTAAGTAACTTCTTTTGCTAACCAGGCCCTTACAGATGGAAGTCTGAAAACACAAACTAGGGTTCAGTTTGGGGCCAAGGACAAGGGAGGCTACTCTGGAGAGGCTGAATCAAGATCTCCTGCATCTTAAATTGGGGCAAGTATTAGATGTTGGCTCACACTGGAGTTTGTGTCCAGGATGGCCCCTGAATGAAATGGGGCCTTATGAAGATATGGTGGTTTTCCCACACTGTTGGTTGTGAGCTGCTCCAAACCGCAAGGTTTCCATTTGCGGGACAGTTGAGTCCAGTTGGATGGCTCCAGGACACCCCATACGGAAAGTCTTGAGAGCAGGATTCTAAGGATGAATGCTTGGACACCCCACCTCGCATTCCCATTGGCTCCTAGAGTCAAGGCAGGTTCAATCTGCTGGCTCTGGGGCGAGCTACCCAGCCTTCTCATATGAAATGGACTCCTGAGGATGGGTCATAATGTGGGTTTGTGTCCATGGAGACCTTGGAATGTGGTGGGTGCTCAGGGTCCCTGCAGTATTCTCCTACCTGGAGGGTTTGACACAGCTCCAAAGAGCAAGCTTTCCATGTGGAGACGAGAGGTGTTCTGTTTGGTGCCTCAGGAAACCCCCATATGCTGCTATTCGAAACCAGGCTTCTGAGGAGAGATGCCTGGAAACAAAAGCTAAGGTTCAGATTATTCCCTAGGGGCCTGTCTGGTTCAATTTTCTGTCTCTGGGAACATCGCTCTGCGTGTCTGAGTTGGGGTAGTTGCTCTGCTTGTGTCAGAATGCCCCTGTTTATCCAGGGTGGCCTGCACGATTGTGATGGCTTAGGGGTTCTTGTTGATTTCTCCTAATCTGTAGGGCTGTGGCCAATGGAATGGGCAGACTTTCCTTGGAGAGGGTAGGCACAGTATTGCACAGTGGCTCCAGAGACCCTAGCCTGGAGGGTGTGTGGGCCAGGGCTGTGGAGACAGAAGTCTGAGAACACAAACTCGCCCTAGATTTATGGCCAAGGGTATGGCAGGCCTGATGTACAGACAGTGAGGGGAGCTCCTCAGGATAGGTAATAAGGGCGAGTGTGAGATGGTAGCTCAGGCTTTTGTCTCTGGATTTTGTGCCAAAGATGGACATGGAATGGAGGGGTGGCCTTATGGGCCATGGATGAGTCTCCCTCTCTGGGGATTATTCTCGGCTCCCAAGAATTTGGGGTCATTCTGTGGGAAGGGAAGAATCCTATTTTCTTTCTCAAGGGTCCCTCCAAAACAGGGATTCCAGAGCAGAACCCTGGGTATAGGTGACTGGAGAACCCGTGTTTTGGTTAGGATTGCGGCTAGGGGAATAGCACTCCTGATATGCAGTTCTTGGTCCAGCCAAGGAGAGGCTTTATTTGAAAATGGGGCTCACATTGAGTTTCCCAATGTGTGTTTGTGCTCAAGTCGCTCCTCAAGCATATGCGTGGCCTCATGGGCCATGCAGGATTATCCTACACTGAGCGTTTGATCTTGATACCCATCAGCATCCCAACAGCCAGGTTTCTTGCCATGGGGAAGGAGGAGTTCTGAGTTGTGCATCAGGTTCTCCCAGGTGCAGGGATCTGAGATAAGGTCTAGGGACAGATGTCTGAAAACCCAGGTTGGGAAAAGATGACAGCCTAAGGCCAAGGTGGGTCCAATCTGCTGGATATGCAGCCAGCTGTCTGTGTGTCTGAGGGGTGGTCTGTGCTCAAGCTGTGACAAACAGAGCATTAGTGTACAGGGAAGCCTATGAAATTCTCATGGGGTCGAGTTCCTTACAGGTTCATCTTCATTTGGGATTTCTCAGCGGACCCATAGGGCACTTTTTTTCTTCTGGTCCAGAGGCAGAGTGCTGCATTGTTTCTCCAAAATTCCCAGTCTGGTAGGCCTGTGTTCCAGGATTCGGGTGTCTGAAGTCTGACCCAAGCTAGGTTTATGGTTAGGTCTAATGCGTGATCACCGATTTGCAGATGCTGAGGCAAGGTCCCGGACTTGAAGTTAGGTCAACTGTTATGGATTCACTCAGACTACCATTTGGGTCTACTAGGGCCTTCCTATGTGTGCTTGGCCTTCTTGGGCCATGGAGTTTTCACTTGCTCTGGGGATTTAGCGAAGCTCCAAATAATTTGTTTTCATTTGGAGGGGATTTGGAGTCCTGTATAGGCTCTGTATATAGTCTCCGTATGGATGGATTCGACAGCAGTTCCCTGGGTCTGTATACCTGAAACTCAACCTCAGGTTTGCAGTAGGGCCTGGGTGCATGAAAAGTCTGAATTATTCACACTGGTGCCAGCTACTAGGTGGCTGACTGGAGGTCAGCGCTCTGGATGAGGGTAGAATGTGTATTATTGTCCAAGGCAGGCTGTTGTCAATGGGATAGCTTTGGGGATTCGGGCAGCTCTCTCATAGTATTAGTATGGGGGTCGCGTGCTTCTCAATAAGGCACATTTTCCTTCTGGAAGGCAGGCACAGTCCCGTGGTCTTGCTCATCTTTCCCTATCTGGAGGGATTGTGGAGCAGGACTTTGAGGATGGAAGTCTGAGAACCCAAGCTAGGCATAGGGTTAGGGCCTAGGGCATGTCAGGCCCAATCTATAGATGGTGAGGCAAGTTCCATGGGATCTGAGGTGAAGGCAAGTGTCAGGATGTCGCACAGGATCAGTTTGTGTCCATGAGTCCCACCGAACTCATAAGTGGCCTCATGGTGGCATGGAGTTTCTTCCCACTCTGGGGATTTCACAGTTCCAAATAGCTTGGTTTAATCCTGGCTGTTGGTGGTGTCTTGTTTTATGGCTCAGGGTTCCCCCATATTGAGGGATTCGAGAGCTGCCATCCAGGTATTGATACCTGAAAACCCAACTGAGGGTTATGATTAGATCCTAGTGGCACTACAGGACTTGTACTCTGGCTCTGGGCTGTGGTACCCTTGGGGCTATGTTCAAAATGGGGCTCAGGATAAGGGTCACAATGGGTGATTGTGTCAATGATGGCATGTAAAACTGGACGTGTCCTCAGAGGCAAAACACATTTCTTCCATCTGAGGATTTTGCATAGCTCCGAAAGGCAATGTTTCCCTCTGGGGGTCAGGAGATTTCTTTTATGGATCAGGAGCCCCCATGTAGAGGGATTCCAGAGAAGGGCTCTGTGTATGGATGCCTGAGAACCCAAACTAGAGTTAGGATTTCAGCCTAGGGGCATGGAAGTTTAGGGTTAGGGTTAGGGTTAGGATTATCCTCTGGGTCGAGCTGCCTCAATGGCTGATCGGTGGTCGGGACTCAGGTTGTGCCCTCCTGTGCATTAGGATCCAGGGTGGTATTCAAACGAGTGGTGGTATTGGGGCCCTGCATGTTTGTCTAATCTAGGGGTTTTATGCAGCTCCATAGGGCACAGTTTCGATCTGGAGTGCAGGGATCATCCAGTGGTTTGGCTCTTGAGTCCCCAATCTGGAGGACTTATGTTCCAGGAATCTGGGGACCGATATTTGAAAACCCAATCTAGGTTTACATGTATGGTCTAGGCTATGGATCTCTGATCTGCAGAGGCTGAGGGAATGTCACCGGATTCTGAATTGAAGGAGAGTGTCGGGCATTCGCTCACACTAGAATTGGTGTCCTAGGGCCACTGAAGTTGTGGGTGTCCTGCTGGGGCATGGAGGTTTCTCCCGCTTGGGGGGCTTTGCACAGTTCTAATACTATGGTTTCAATCTGGAGGACAGAAGGAGTCCTGTTGTATGGCTCTAGTGTCCTCCAAATGAAGGTATTCCAGACCAGCACTCTGGTTATGGATTCCTGAAAACTGAACCTAGGGTTTGACTTAGGCATGGGGCATGGGAAGTCCGATCTGCTGACTCTGGCTCCAGCTAATTGGGTGGCTGACTGGAGGTCGGTGCTCAGCTGAGGGACAGAATGTGTATTAGTGTGGAGGGTCAGCTTCTAACTGTGGGTGGCTTAGGGGTATCGTGCAACTTTCTCCTAATATGGGGTTTGCATGCAGGTCCATAGGGCATGTTTTCCATCTGGAGGGCCGACACAGTCTTGTAGTGTGTTTCCAGGGTTCCCTAGCTGGACGGATTGTAGACCACGACTGTGAGGATGAAAGTCTGAAAAGACAATCTAGGAGTATGGTAAGGGCCTAGGGCATGATAGAATAAATCTGCAGTCACTGAGGCAATATCCCCAGGTTAAGGCAAGTGTGAAGAGGTTGCTCAGGTTGGAGTTTGTGTCCATGAGATCCGTCGAATCTGGGAGTGGCATTATGGGGGCATGGAGATTTCTCCCGCTCTGTGAAATTTACATAGTTAAAAAATAGTTTGTTCTATTCTGGGGAATAGGTACTGTCCTGATTTTTGGCTCAGGGGTGCCCCATATGGGGGGATTCGAGAGTAGGGCTCCAGGTATGGATGCCTGAAAACCCAAACTAGGTTTAGGATTAGGTCCTAGTGGCATCATAGGCCTTAGGTTCTGGCTCTGGGCCGAGCTTTTCATGGGGTTGTGTTGAAAATGGGGCTCAGGTTAGGGGTCACAATGGGTGTTTGTGTCCCGGGAGGCCAGCATTAATGGGTGTGTCCTCAAGGGCATTTCAGATTTCGCCCAACTCTGGGGGATATACATGTCTCCAGAAAGCTTCTGGGGGACAAGAGGACTTCTGTTTTGTGACTCAGGGGTCCCTCATGTGGAGGGATTTGAGAGAAGGGGACTGGAGATCAATATCTGAAAACCCAACCTATTGTTATGATTCCTACCTAGGGGAATGGCCACTCTGACGTGCTGACTCTGGCGCCAGCTATGTGGGGGGCTGACTGGAGGTCGGGGCTCAGGTGAGGGACAGAATGTTTTAGTGTCCAGGGCCAGCTTCCGTAAATGAGGGTGGCTTTGTGGGTTCATGCAGCTTTCTCTGAATCAGTGGGTTGCACGCAGCTCCATAGGGCACATTTTCCTTCTGGAGGGCAGGAAGAGTACTGTGCTCGTTCTCAGGTATACCCTATCTGGAGGGTTCATAGACCAGGACTCTCTAGATGGAGGCCTGAGAACCAAGCTAGGTTAGGGCATTAGGCATCGAAGGCCCAACATATGTATGCTGAGGCAAATTCCAGGGAATCTGAAGTTAAGACAAGGATCAGGATGTCGCTCAGTCTGGAGTTTGTGTAGATGAGATGTGCCAAATATAGGTTTAGCTTCATGGTGGCAAGGAGATTTGTCCCGATGAGGGGATTTTGTGCACATCCAACTAGCTTGGTCTATTCTGGGGTTAGGTCCTGTGTTGTTTTAGAAATCTGGATTCCCCTATATGGAGGGATTTGAGAGCAGGGTTCCAGGTATCAATGCCTGAAAACCCAGCCTAGGTTTTGCATTTGATCCTAGTGGCATGGCAGGACTTAGATCCTGGATCTGGCGCAGCTATCCATGTGGGTTTGTTGAAAATGCAGCTCAGGCTAAGGGTCACAATGGGTGTTTGTGTCCAGGATGGCCTGCAAAAGTGGGCGTGGCCTCAGGGGGCAACACAGGTTTCTGCCATCTATGAGTTTTTTACATAGCTCCAAAAACCAAGGTTTCCTTCCAGGGGGCTGGAGGAATTCTGTTTTGTGTCTGTGGTGTCCCCCATGTGGAGAGATTCGAGAGAAGGTCTCTGGGTATGGAAGCCTGCTAACCCAACCTAGGTTTAGCATAAGGGCTTAGGGGCATTGCAGGTTCGATCTCCTGACTCTGAGGCCAAATGTCTCATTTGGTGGCTGCTTGGAGGTACGTGACTCAGGTGTGCATTAGTATCCAGGTAGGCATACACACGTGGTTGGCATCGTGAGCCCTGGTGCTGTGTTTTTTAATGAAGCAGCGTTCCCACATATGGAGATATTCGAGAGCAGGCTCTATGTATGTAGGCTCTATGTATGCCTGTAAAACCCCATCTCGCCTTACCATTGCAGCCTAGGAACATGGCCGTTTTGATCTTTTGGATCTGGGGCCAACTATCCAGGGGGTTGATTTGGATTGGTGTCTCATGTTGATCGGTCACAATGCGGGTTTGAGTCCTGAGAGATCGTGAAATGTGGGGGTGGCCCATCCTCCTACCCTGAGGGTTTGACACAGCTCCAAATAGCAACATTTCCTTCTGGGGACAGGATGTGATGTGTTCTGTGGCTCAGAGATCCCCCAAACATTGGTATTCAAGACCAAGCCTCTGGGTCCTGATGCCTGGCAACCCAAGCTATGGTGAAGAGTAGAGCCTAGGGTCATTTCAGGTTCAATCATCTCTCTCTCTGGGGTTATCTACCTGAATGTCTGATATGAGGTAGTTGCTCAGGGTGTGTCAGACTGTGAATTGTTGGTCGTCCTATCAATTTGGGGTGGCTCAGGGGCTTGCAGTTTTCTCTTATTCTTGAGGTTTCTGGAAGCTCTAAAGGGTCGAGCTTCCATCTGGAGGGCAGGCATAGTCCTGTGGTGAGGGTATGGAATCCCCATGCTAGAGGATGTCTGGGGCAGAACTCTGGGAACAGAATTCTGAAATCACCAACTAGGGTTAGGATTAAGGCCGAGGGTATGGAAGGCCCAATCTGAAGACCTTAGGGAAGATCCTTGGATCTGAAAATAGGGCGAGTGTGAGGTGAGACTCAGCCTTTTGCCTCTGGTTTTTGTCTCTTGGATGTATGCAGAATGTAGGGGTGGCCTCATGGAGCCATTGAAGATTCTCCTCCTTTGGGGGGTTTGCACAGCTCCAAATAGCATGGTGTCATTGTGGGGGAAAGTAGGAATCCTGTTTTCTGATTCAGAGGTCCCCATAAGGAGGGCTTCAAAAGCAGGGCTCTGGGTATTAAGGACTGGAAACCCAGACTTGGGTTAGGATTTTGGCTGAGGAACACCACAGGTCTCAGATGCTCCCGCCAGACACCCAGGTAAATGCAGCCAGAGAGAGGAGACTGAAGTTGACATACCTCTAGGATCTAATCTGAAACCTAGCTTGGGTTTTTAAGCATCATTCCCCAGAGGCCTGATTTCCAATACTAGCATATGGTGCATCCCTGAGGCACACAACAGAACACACACTGTCCTCAGAAGGGAACATTGCTATTTGTACCTATGTAAAACCTTCAGGGGAGTAGAATCCTGCATGGCCTCTGAGCCATCACCACATTCCAAGGTCTCCCTGGACACAAACTGGCATTGTGATGCATCAGCATGAGACTCCATTTCAACACATTCCCTTGGGTAGATTGCCCCAGAACCTGTAGATCGAACCTGCCTTGATCCTAGAGGCCAAAGGGATCAGGAGGCAGGGTTTCCAAGCATCCATACATAGATCCCTCCTCTTGAATCTTCCCATATGGGGGAGCTATGAACCATTGAACAAGCCTAGCCCTGTCCCAAAGATGGAAACATTGCTGTTTCAAGCAGCTCACAACATCCAGAGTCGGAAAACCTCCATGATCTCATGAGGCCCCACCTCCTTTAGGCGGCCATCATGGACACAAAGTCCAGCCTGAGTGAATGTCTGACACTTGCCCTTACTTCAGGTGCTGGAGATCTCGATTCAGCTTCTGCAGATTGGGCTTCTCTTTCCCTAGGCCCTAAACCTAACCAGAGCTTGTGTTTTCACACTTCCATCCTTACACTCCTGGCCTGCAAGCCCTCCAGACTGGGAATTCTGGAGCCACAATGCAGCACTCTGCCTGCCCACCAGAAGGATAAAGTGCCCTATGTGGTTGCCTAAAAGCCCCAAATGAGGATAAACTTCACGGCCCTTCACAGCACCCCAATTTCATAGACCATCCTGTGCACTAATGCTGTGTGACACAGCCTGAGCCTAGACGTTCTGTCGGCCACCCAGGGAGCTAGTCGCATATCCAGCCATAGCTCTGGGCCTGCATATCTACCCCACCTTGGTTTTCTGGCATGTGTCCCCAGACCTTATCTCAAATTCCTGCATATGTGGGAACCCAATGCACAAAACAGAACACTTCCTTCTGCATGGCAGGAAACCTTTTTGTTTGGAAGGGTGTCAAAATCTTAGAGCTGGAGAAACCTGCAGGGCCACCCTGGGAACAAACACGCATTTTGACCCTCAGCCTTAGCCTTTTTCAAATAAGGCCCCTTGGTAGCTGGACCAGGAGCATGCATATCAGGCTTGCCATGCCCCTAGCACAAATCCTAACCCAGAGCTCTGCTCTGGATTTCCTGTTTTGGGGGGACCCTTGAGACAGAAAACTTGACTCTTCCCTTCCCTCAGTATCACACCAAACTATTGGGACCTGGGCAAAATCCCCACAGAGGGAGAATCTTCCATGGCCCCATGAGGCTCCCATACATTCTGCGGCCAACTTAAACTCACAATCCATAGACAAAAGATTGAGCTACCACCTCACAGTCACCCTAATTTCAGATCCCGAGGAAACCCTCTCGGGGTCTGCAGATCAGGCATGCCAAACCCTCGGCCCTACGTTTAACCTAAGTTTGCGTTTTCAGATTTCTGTCCCCAGAGCCCTGTCCCGCACACCCTCCAGGCTCCAGCCTCCAGAGCCACACCACAAGACTGTGCCTGCCTTCCCAATGGAAACTGTGCCCTTTAAAGTTGCCAAACACTCCAGATAAGGAGAAACCTGCAAGGCCCCCAAGGCCATCCCAATTAAATAGGCCACCCTGGACAAAAATGCGTAGTCTGACACACCCTGAGCAATGACCTCCAGTCAGACACCCAGGTAGATGGCCCCAGAGACGATTGAACCTGACATGCCCCTATGCCATAATCTGAACCCTAGATGAGGTTTACAGGCATCTGTCCCCAGACCTTATATCAAATCCCTTCATATGGGGGAACCTGATGCACAAAAAAGAACTCCTCCATCCCTTTGGCTGGAAACCTTACTGTTGGGATGGGTGTCAAACCTTCCAAATTGGTGAAACCTACAGGGTCCATGAGGTCACACACACAATTGAGGGCCACCTTGGGCACAAACATGCATTGTGACCCTCAGCCTGAGCCCCATTTTCAAATAAGGCCTCTTGGTTCCTGGACCAAGAGCCCGTGAATTGGGCTTGCCATGCCCATAAGCCCAAATATGAACCCAAAGAAGGGTTTTCCAAACACCTGTTCACAGAGACATGATCTGGAATCCCTCTTTTTGGGGGACCCCTGCGAGGGAAGCAGGACTCCTCCCTTCCTCCACAATGACACCAAACTATTGGGAGCCATGAAAAATCCCCAGAGAGGGAGAACCTTCCATGCCCAATGAGTCCACCCTTACATTCCATGGCCATCCTAGACACAAAACCCAGAGGCAAAAGCCTGAGCTACTGCCTCCCAATCGCCCTAATATCAGATCCCAAGGAGCTCCCTCAGGGTCGGCAGATCAGGAATGCCATACCCACAGGCCTAACCCTAACCCATTTTATCTTTTCAGACTTCTGTCCCCAGAGCCCTGACCCACACACCCTCAAGACTGGAGCATCTTGAGCCACACTATAGGACTATGCCTGCACTCCCTAAGGAAACTGTGCCCTTTAAAGTTGCCAAAACTCTCCAGATTAGGAGCAACCTGCAAGGCCCCCAAACCACCCAGTTTTGTAGGCCACCCTAGATAAAAATAAGCAGTCTGACTGCATGGATCTGTGATGGATCTACAGTCAGACACCCAGGTAGATGGCCCCAGAAACAGAAGATTGAACTTGACATGTCCCTAGGCCCTAATCTGAACACCAGCTGTGGTTTTCGGGCATCTGTCCCCAGAGCCCTTGTCTCGAATACCAACATATGGGGGGTTCCTGAGGCCCAAAACAGAAAACTTTCTGTTGCAGAAGGAAACCTTGCTATTTGGAGCTGTGTCTAAGCCTCAAGGCAATAGAATCCTTCATGGCCCCGAGCAGCCACAACATTCCAAGGTCTCCCTGGACACAAAGCCAGATTGTGACCCATCAGTGTGAGACTCCATTTCCATTCAGCCCCTTGTGTCACTTGCACCAGAGCCAGCAGATCGAAACTCTCATGAGACAAAGCCATGTCTCATGTCTCAATGGTAACCCTAGGTGGAGTTCCCAGGCAGCCATACATAGAGCCCTGACACTGAATATTCTATACTGGGGACCTATGAGCCATCAAGCAGATGCCTCTTGTCCTGCAGAAGGAACCATGATGTTTGGAGCTGTGCACAATCCCCAGATGGGAAAACCTCCATGGCATCATGACACCACATTGCATTAGTCGGCCATAAAGGACACACACTTTAACCTGAGCGAACGTCTGACCCTTGCCCTTACTTAAGATGATGGGATTCTTACCTCAGCCTCTGCATTTTGGGCCTGCCATGCCCTAGGCCCTAAAAATTATACAAGCTTTTGTTTTCAGATTTCTGTCCTCACACTAACTACAAAAATAATACGTAAAATGAATACATTGTATGTCATCATTATTCCTACATGGAATCTAACCATGACTGGTAACACACAAAAAAATCAGTGTATTTCAACTATAAGAACACTAATGACCAACATTCGTAAGACCCACCCACTAACTAAAATTATCAACAATTCATTTATCGACCTACTGCAAACATCAAACATCTCAGCATGATGAAATTTTGGCTCCTGTCTCGGAATTTGCCTAATCCTTCAAATCCTTACAGTTTTATTCTTAGCTATACACTACCCATCAGACACAACCACAGCCTTCTCATCAAATACACACATCTGTTGAGATACCAATTACAGCTGAATCATCCGATATATACATGCCAACGGAGCCTCCATATTCTTCATCAGCCTATTCCCACATGCAGGATGAGGCCTATACTATGGATATTTTATACTCCCTGAAACATGAAACATTGGCATTATCCTACTATTGGCAGTTATAGCAACAGCATTCATATGTGATGTTTTACCATGAGGACAAATGTCCTTTTGAGGCACAACCATAATTACCAACTTATTATTAACCATCCCATACATTGGAACCAATTTCGTAGAGTGAATCTGAGGAGGTTTTTCAGTAGACAAAGCCACCTTAACATTCTTTGCCTTCCACTTTATCCTACCATTCATCTCAGCACTAGCAGCAATTCATCTACTATTTCTTCATGAAACAGGATACAACAGTCCTTCCAGAATCCCATCTCATTCGGACAAAATTCCATTCCATCCGTACTGCACAATTAAAGACATCCTAGGTGCCCTATTCCTAATCCTAGTACTCGTAATACAAGTACTATTCTCACCCGACCTAGTAGGGGACCCTGACAACTACATCCCTGCCAACCCACTTAACATACCACCCCATATCAAACCCGAGTGATATTTCTTATTTGCATAAACAATCCTATGATCCATTCCTAATAAACTAGGAGGAGTACTAGCCCTAGTCTTCTCCATTCTAGTCCTAGCCATTATTCCAGTATTACATACTTCAAAACAATGAGTTATGATATTCTGCCCACTAAGCCAGTGCCTATTTTGATTATTAGTAGCTAATCTCCTTACCTTAACATGAATTGGTGCTCAACCAGTAGAACACCCCTTCATCTCCATTGGTAAGTAAGCCTCGATCCTTTACTTCACAATCCTCCTAATTCTAACAATGATCAGCATTATCAAGAAGAACTTATTAAAATGAAGAGTCTTTGTAGTATATAATTACTTTCTTCTTGTAAACCAAAAATTGAGAACTCCATCTCCCTAAGACTCAAGAAAGAAGTAATAGCCCCACCATCAGCACCCAAAGCTGACATTCTAACTAAACTATTCCCTGATTTCTCATTATTTCAATTCATATATTTAAAAAAATCTACTGTGCTTCCCCAATATGTATTTTTGGTGCATTAATGGTTTATCCCATGCATATAAGCATGTACATGCTATGATTGATTTTACATATGTGCACCTCACCTAGACCACGAGCTTGATCACCAGGCGTTGAGAAACCATCAATCCTTGCGTGATGTGTACCTGTTCCTGCTCCAGGCCCATCGAATGTGGGGGTTTCTACAATGAAACTATACTGGCATCTGGTCCTTACTTCAGGGCCATGATAGTCCTCAATCCAATCCTACTAACCCTTCAAATGGGACATCTCAATGGACTAATGACTAATAAGCCCATGATCACACAAAACTGTGGTGTCATGCAACTCAGCTATGGCTGTAAAGGCCTCATCACATTCAAATAACTTGTAGCTGGGCGTAATCGTCATCATTTATCTGCATCGCACAACCATAAGTTGCCATTCGGTCAAAGGTTACAGGACATACGCACGTATACACGTACACACATACACACGTACACACGTACGTGTATTCAACAGATAGAAACTAGCTAAATCAAACTCCCTTTCCCCCATAACTTCAAATGTATACAAACACTTAAAATTGTCCTGCAAAATCCCCAAAACAGAACTAAGCACATGCAACATATATAAGAAGCCACTTATACTGATACTCCATACATTAATCTCTATCACTAATTTACCCAGAATACTCTATTCAAGAAAGCTATCTATAGATGTAATACCCCACATCTAATACCCCTATGAACTTACATTTAATACTAATAAATAAATTACTGTGCCTAAACACCTTAACATTAAATAATCTAATCCTACACTTGTTAATGTAGCTTATTAAATAAAGCAAGGCACTAAAACTGCCTAGAAGAGTCATAAGACTCCATAAACATAAAGGTTTGGTCCTAGCCTTCCTATTGATTATTAACAGAATTACACATGCAAGTCTCCACATCCCAGTGAAAATGCCCTCTAAATCCCTAAACTGATTAAAAGGAGCGGGTATTGGGGCGCCTGGGTGGCTTAGTGGGTTAAAGCCTCTGCCTTTGGCTCAGGTCATGATCCCAGGGTCCTGGGATTGAGCCCCACATCAGGCTCTCTGCTCTGTGGGGAGCCTGCTTCCTCCTCTCTCTCTGCCTGCCTCTCTGTCTAGTTGTGATTTCTCTCTGTCAAATAAATAAAATATTTTTAGAAGGAGCGGGTATCAACAACATTAAATAAGTAGCTCATAACACCTTGCTCAAACACACCCCCACGGGATACAGCAGTGACAGAAATTTAGCCATGAACGAATCTTTGACTAAGTCATGTTAACATTAAGAGTTGGTAAATTTCGTGCCAGCCCCCGTGGTCACATTAACCCAAATTAATAGACCCACAGCATAAAACATGTTAAGTACTACATCACACTAAAGTTAAAATTTAACCAAGCCGTAAAAAGCTACTGTTAACATAAAATATACCACAAAAGTGACTTTACTGTTTCTGACCACACGATAGCTGAGACCCAAACTGGGATTAGATACCCCACTATGCTCAGCCCTAAACATAAATAATTTGTACAATAAAATTTTCTGCCAGTGAACTACTAGCAACAGCTTAAAACTCAAAGGACATGGAGGTGTTTTACATCCCTCTAGAGGAGCCTGCTCTATAATTGATAAACCCCGATAAGCCTCACCACTTCTAGTTAAGTCAATCTATATACCAACATCTTCAGCAAACCCTCAAAAGGAAGAAAAGTAAGCATAATAATTATACATTTAAAAGTTAGGTCAAGGTGTAAACCATGAAGTGGGAAGAAATGGGCTACATTTTCTAATCAAGAATATGCTCACGATAGTTTTTATGAAAACTAAAAACTAAAGGTGGATTTAGTAGTAAATTAAGAGTATAAAGCTTAATTGAAGAGGGCCATGAAGCATGCACACACTGCCCATCATGCTCCTCAAGCAGTACACACAAACACTACATAATAGAGACTAAACCAACTCAAGAGGAGATAAGTCATAACAAGGTAAGCATATTGGAAAGTGAGCTTGGATAAATCAAAGTGTAGCTTAATTAAAGCATCTGGCTTATACCCGGAAGATTTCATACACCAATGACCACATTGAACCAAAACTAGCCCAACCAACCACTAACTCAACTACTACAATAAGCCTCTAAGCAAAACATTCAATTACATCATTATAGTATAGGAGATAGAAATTTTACTTGGAGCTATTGAGAAAGTACCATAAGGGAATGATGAAAGAAAGTTTAAAGTAATAAACAGCAAAGATCACCCCTTATACATTTTGCATAATGAGCTATCTAGAATAATTTAGCAAAGAGATATTAAGCTAACTCCCCCCAAACCAGATGAGCTACCTATGAACAAACCACAGGAATAAACTCACCTATGTTGCAAAATAGTAAGAAGATTTATAGGTAGAGGTGAAAAGCCCAACAATCCTGGTGATAGCTGGTTGCCCAGAATAGAATCTCTGTTCAACTTTAAATTTACCCAACAAATCCCAAAATTATAATGTAAATTTAAAATATAATCTAAAAGGGTACAGCTTTTTAGAATAAGGATACAACTTTACTTAGAGAGTAAAGTTAAATAAAACCATTAGGCCTAAGAGCAGCCACCAATTAAGAAAGCTTTCAAGGCCAACAACCCAACCCTCTTAATTCCAAAAATCTTAAACCAACTCCTAACGTACTACTGGGCTAATCTGTTTAATAATAGAAGCAATAATGCTAGTATAAGTAACAAGAAACATTTCTTCTTGAATAAGCTTATAACAGTAAATGAATATCCACTGATAGTTAACAACATGATAAAAATAAACTACTAATAAAACACTTATCAAATCAATTGTTAGGTATGCAACAAGGAAAAATTAAAAGAAGTAAAAGGAACTCGTCAAACACAAACCCTGCCTGTTTACCAAAAACATCACCTCCAGCATGCCCAGTATTGGAGGCACTGCTTGCCCAGTGACACTAGTTAAACAGCCACGGTATCCTGACCATGGAAAGGTAGCATAATTATTTGTTCTCTAAATAAGGACTTGTATTAATGGCCACACGAGGGTTTAACTGTCTCTTACTTCCAAACAGTGAAATTGACCTTCCCATGAAGAGGCGGGAATAAACTAATAAGATGAGAAGACCCTATGGAGCTTCAATTAACTAGTCCATAATAAGTCTATTTAATCACCAATTAGGCATAACACAATCTTATTAATGGATTAACAATTTAGGTTGGTGTGAGCTCAGAGAATAAAATAACCTCCGACTGATACAAATATAGAGGAACCAGTCGAAATATAGTATCATTTATTGATGCAAGAAATTTGATCAATGGAACAAGTTACCCTAGGGATAACAGCACAATCCTATTTGAGAGTCCATATCAACAACAGGGTTTATGACCTCGATGTTGGATCAGGATATCCCAATGGTGCAGCAGCTATTAAAGGTTTGTTTGTCCAACAATTAAAGTCCTACATGATCTGAGTTCCGACCAGAGAAATCCAGGTCGTTTTCTATCTATTACAACAACTTCTCCCAGTATGAAAGGACCAGAGAAGTAAGGCCTATTCTATCGGAATGCCTTAGGACTAATAGAGGATATAATCTTAATCTTAATAGTCCACCTTCATTTCACAGCCCTATAGATAGGGCTTTAAGGGTGGCAGAGCCCAGTAAATGCATAAAACTTAAACTTTTATCCTCAGAGGTCAAATCTTCTTCCTAACATTATGTTTATAATTAATATCATTTCACTAATTGTGACTATCTTACCTGCTGTAGCCTTTCTAACATTAGTGGAATGAAAAATCCCAAGGCATATACAACTCCGTAAAGGCCCAAACATCGTAGGTCCCTATGGCCTCTTGCAACCAATTGCAGATGCCATAAAACTATTCACTAAAGAACCTTTACCACCCCTAACATCATCTATCACTGTATTTGTAATAGCCCCATTTCTAGCCCTAACACTAGCCCTAGACATATGAATCCCATTACCAAAACCTTACCCTCTCATCAATATAAACCTAGGAATCCTATCCATACTAGCAATACCAAGCCTAGCTATTTACTCTATTTTATGGTCCGGATGAGCCTCAAACTCAAAATATGCCCTAATTGGGGCCCTTTGAGCTGTAGCCCAAACAATTTCCTATGAAGTCACACTATCCATTATCCTCCTATCAGTATTATTAATAAATGGCTCTTTTACCCTATCCACACTTATTACTACACAAGAACACCTATGACAAATTCTCCCTGCATGATCCCTAGCTATAATATGATTTATCTCAACCCTAGCAGAAACCAGCCTTGCCCCATTTGACTTAACAGAAGGAGAATCAGAATTAGTCTCCAGATTCAACATCAAATAGGCAGTCGGATCATTCACCCTATTTTTCCTAGCTGAATATGCCAACATTATTATAATGAATATCCTTACAACTATCGTGTTTTGGTACATTCCACACCCCATACTTACCGGAACTATGCTCCATCAATTTTACCATAAAAACACTTCTACTAACTACTTCCTTCCTATGAATTCGAGCATCCTATTCATGATTCCATTATGACCAACTCATACATTTATTATGAAAAAACTTTCTCCCCCTGACACTAGCCCTATGCATATGACATGTAGCCTTACCCATTATAACAGTAACTATTCCTCCCCAAACATAAGAAATATGTCTGACAAAAGAGTTACTTTGATTATAGAGGTTCGAGCCCTCTTATTTCTAGAATTACAGGAATTGAACCTAATCTTAAGAACTCAAAAATCTTCGTGCTACCCAACTCACATCAAATTCTACAGTAAGGTCAGCTAAATAAGCTATCAGGCCCATACCCCGAAAATGTTGGTTTATCCCCTTCCCATACTAATTAAACCCCCCATACTTACTATCATTATATCAACTGTCATTTCAGGAAACATTATAGTACTAATAAGCTCTCACTGACTGACAATCTGAATTGGATTCAAAATAAATATACTAGCTATTATCCCCATTTTAATAAAAAAATCAATCCATGAGCCATAGAAGCATCAACAAAATATTTTCTTACCCAAGCCTCTGCATCTATACTCTTAATATTAGGAATTATTATTAACCTACTATTGACAGGGCAATGAACAATACTAAATACCCCTAACCCAATTGCATCAAACATAACAGTAGCTCTGGCAATAAAATTAGGACTATCACCCTTCCACTTCTGAGTACTTGAAGTAACCCAAGGAATCCCACTATCATCAGGAATAATTCTACTAACCTGACAAAAAATCGTCCCCTTATCCATTCTATACCAAATCTCTCCATCTATAAATCCAAACTTATTAGTAGCCATAGCTATTATATCCATTCTAGCAGGAGGCTGAGGAGGCCTTAACCAAACACAACTACGAAAAATCCTAACATACTCATCAATCGCCCACATAGGATGAATGATTGCAGTAACAACATATAACCCTACCCTAATAATATTAAACCTCATAATCTACATTACAATAACACTTAGAACATTCATACTATTCACACTCAGTTCATCTACAACCACACTATCACTATCTCATATATGAAACAAACTCCCACTAATTACCTCACTAATCCTAAGAATCATACTATCACTAGGAGTCCTACCTCCCCTCTCAGGATTCATCCCTAAATGAATAATCATCTACAAACTCACAAAAAATAATATAATTCTTATATCAACATTTATAGCAATTGCGGCACTACTAAACCTACACTTTTATATGCGGTTAACACACGTAACAGCACTAACTACATTCCCCTCAATAAGCACCATAAAAAGAAAATGACAATTCGAAAACACACAAAAAAATCCGTAATTCTTTTATCTCCACTAATTGTAACTTCGACCATATTACTTCCATTAACCCCAATAATACTAACACTGTCCTAGCAGTTTAGGTTAAAAACACCAAGGGCCTTCAAAGGCCTAAGTAAGTGCTGTTCACTTCACTCTTGAATCTCACCTTAAGGACTGCAAGAGAATATCTCACATCTACTGAATGCAAATCACTTTAACTAAGCTAAGCCCTTTCGAGACTGATGGGCTATCATCCCACGAAACTTTAGTTAGCAGCTAAATACCCTAATCAACTGGCTTCAATCTACTTCTCCTGCTGTGAAGGAAAAAAAAAAAGGTGCGAGAAGCACTGGCAGGGTTGAAGCTGCTGCTTTGAATTTGCAATTCAACATAATATTTCACCACAGAACTTGGCATAAAGAGGACTCAAACCCCCATTCTTCAATTTACAGTCTAATGCCTTTATCGGCCATTTACCTATGTTCATAAAGCTATGATCATTTTCCACAAATCGTAAAGACCCTTTACCTTTTATTTGGTGCATGAGCCAGAATGGTAGGCACTGCTCTTAGCCTATTAATCCGTACTGAATTAGGCCAACCAAGTGCTCTACTAGGAGATGACCAAATATACTAAGTATTTTTAACTGTCCAAGCATTTGTAATAATTTTCTTTATAGTAATGCCAATTATGATTGGAGGATTCAGAAACTGATTAGTACCCTTAATAACTGGCACACCTGACATAGCATTTCCACGAATAAATAATATAAGATTTTGACTTCTTCCCCTCTCCTTTCTTCTCCTTCCAGCTTCTTCCATGGTAGAAGCAGGTGCAGGAATAGGATGAACTGTGTACCCTCCTCTAGCAGGAAACTTAGCAAATGCAGGAGCATCCCTAGACGTCATAGTCTTCTCCCTACACCTGGCAGGTGTCTCATCCATCCTAGGAACCATTAACTTTATTACTTTCATAATCAACATACATCCCTCTGCAATATCACAATATCAAACTCCTCTATTCGTATGATCTGTCCTGATCACAGCTGTACTTCTACTCTTATCATTAACAATTCTAGCAGCCGGTATTACCATAGTACTCACAGACAGAAATCTAAATACTACCTTCTTTGACCCAGCTGGAGGTCAAAGAGGATATTATCTATCAACACCTATTCTGATTTTTTGGACATCCCAAAGTATATATTCTAATTCTACCAGCATTTGAAATTATCTCACATGTTATAACCTATTACTCAAGGAAAAAAAAAAAAGAACCATTCGGCTACATAGGAATAGCCTGAGCAATGATATCTATCAGTTACTTAGGATTTATTGTATAAGCCCATCACATGTTTATTGTAGGAATGGACGTCGGCACACGAGCATACTTCACCTCAGCTACTATAATCATTGCAATTCCAGTGGGAGTAAAAGTATTTAGCTGACTGGCCACTCTACACACGGGGAATATTTAATGATCGCCAGCTATATTATGAGCACTAGGGTTTATTTTTCTCTTCACAGTGGGCAGATTAACAGGTATTGTATTATCGAACTCATCATTAGATGTTGTTCTTCATGACACATATTACATGGTAGCACACTTCCATTATGTCCTTTCAATGGTGGCAGTGTTTGCAATCATAGGTGGGTTTGTCCATTGATTCCCACTGTTCATAGGTTACACACTAAATGCTTTTTGAACAAAAATTCACTTTACAATTATATTTGTAGAAGTAAATATAACATTTTTCTCAACATTTCCTAGGCCTTTCAGGAATAACTCGATGATACTCCGATTATCCAGATGCTTATACAACATGAAACATGGTGTCTTCCATGGGTTCATTTATCTCATTAATGGAGTATTATTAATAATCTTCATAATCTGAGAAGCCTTCGCATCCAAACAAGAGGTGATAATAGGAGAACTTACTTCAACAAACATTGAATGATTACATGGATGCCCTCTTCCATATCACACATTCGAAGAGCCTACCTAAGTATTACCAAAATAAGAAAGGAAGGAATAGAACCCCCTAGAATTGGTCTCAAGCCAATATCCTAACCACTATGTCTTCCTCGATAAAGAGATACTAGTAAAAATTACATGACTTTGTCAAAGTCAAATTATAGGTGGCCAGAACATGTGCCCGCATATCGGGCTTGCACTTCTCCTAGACCCAAATCCTAACCCAAGGTGGAGATTTCCAGGCGTCCATACCCAGAGCCCTGTTTTGGAATCCCTCTTCTTAGGGGACCACTGAGACAGAAAAAAAGGAGACTAACATTCCCCAGAATGACACCAAAGTATTGGGAGCTGGGAGGTGTCTAGCTCCAGAGCCAGGAGATCCAAGCTGTATTGTTCCTAGGCACCACTGGAAATTCGAGGTGGGGTTTCCAGGCATCCAAAAATAGAGTCCTGCTCTCTTTCCATATGGGGACACTTGAGCCATCAAACAGGACTCCATCTGCCCCCAGGAGGAAACCTTGCTGTTTGAGAGCAACAACCCCCAAATTGGGAAAACCTCCATGGCCTCATGAGGCCACTGTTCCATTCAGCAGCCATCATGGACACAAACTCCAGCCTGAGCAAACATCCGGCTCTAGCCCTTACTTCAGGTGCTGGAGATCATGCCTCACCCTCTGCAGATTGGGGCTGCTGAGCCATCTACACTAAAAGTAACCCTAGCTTGTGTTTTCAGACTTTGGTCCTCACACTCCTGGCCCACAAGCCCTCCAGACTGGGAATTCTGGAGCCACAATGCAGCACTCTGCTTGCCCACCAGAAGGAAAAATTGCCCTATGGGTTTCCACAAAAAGCCCAAATGATGATAGGCCACCCTGTGCACTAGTGTTCTGTCTGCCATAGCCTGAGTAATGACCTCCTCTCAGCCACCCAGGTAGCTGGCCGCCTATCCACCAGATCGGACCTGCCATGCTCCTAGGCCTTTGTGACCCTAGGCCCAACTCCTAACCCAATTTTGGGTTTCCAGACACCCATACACAGAGCCCAGCTCTCGAACCCCTCCTTATGGGGACCGCTGAAACAGATATCAGGATTCCTTCTTTCCCCCACAATGACTCCATGCAATTTGGAGTTGTGTAAAACCCCAAAAGAGGGAGGATCTTCCATGGCCTTATGAAGCCACCCCTATATTCCGTGGCCATCCTATACACCAAAACCAGAGGCAAAAGCCTGAGCTTCCGCTTCACACTCGCCCTAATGTAACATCCCTAGGAGCTCGCCGCAGGGTCAGCAGATCGGACATACCTCTGGCACTAATCCTAACCTCAGCTGGTGCTTTCATACTTCTGTCCCAGACTCCTGCCCCATAAAGCCTCCAGGCTGGGTTTGCCATAGCCACACCACAGAACTGGGCCTGGACTCCAGAGGGAAGCTGGGTCCTATAGAGCTTCAAGAAACCTCAAGTTTAAGAGAAAGGCCACCCCAATTTTGTTGGATGCTCTGGACAAAAATGCGCAGTATGACACACCCTGAGCAATAACCACCTGCCAGACACCCATGCAGATGGACCCAGAGACAGAACATTGAAGCTGATATGCACTTAAGCTCTAATCTGAACCCTTGCTTAGGTTTTCAGACATCTTTCCCCAGAGGCCGGGTCCCGAATACCAACATTTGGAGAGTCCCTGAACCACAGAACACAACACCTCCAATTCCTAGAAGGAAACATTGCTATTTGGAGCATTATCAAAACCTCAGGGTAGTAGAATCCTGCATGGGCCCTGAGACCACAACCACATTTGAAGGTTGCACTGGACACAAACCTGCATTGTGACCCTCAGCACCAGATGCCTTTTAAACTCAGTCCCCTTGGTAGCTCACCCCAGAGAAAGCAGAACGAACCTGCCCTGTTCCTCGCCTGCAATAGCAATGCGAGGTGGGTTTTCTAGGCATCCATGCTGAGAGCTCTGCTATCCAATCTTTTAATATGGGGGACCCTGAAGCTCTCTACTCGGACTCCCCCTATCCCCCAGAAGGACACCTTGCTGTTTGGAGCAGTTCACAAGTCCCAGCGTGGGAAAATGTCCATGGCCTATTGAGGCCACCCCTCCATTTATCGGCATCATCGACAAAAACTCCAGGGTGAGCGGACATGTGACATTCCCCCTTAATTCAGGTGCTGGAAATCTCGAATCAGCCCCTGAACATGGGAACTGCCATGCACTGGGCACTGAACTGAACCGTCACTTGTGTTTTCCGATTCCCGTCCTCACACTCTTGGTCCCTCCAGACTGGGAATTCTGGAGCCACAATGCAGTCTTCTGTCTTCCTACCAGAAAGAAGAAGTGTCCTATGTGTCTTCCCAGAAACCCCACAGGAGGATGCACCTGAACGGCCCTTGATGGCATCCCAATATCACAGGCTACCCGGTGCACTACTGCTCTGTATGAAACAGCCTGAGTCCTGACCTCCTGTTCGTCACAAAGATAGCGGCCCCATATGCTGAAGGTGGGAGTAACCGAGGCCCGAGGCTGTCATCTCAAAGAAACCTGGGTATTCAGGCATCTGTCGCTAGACCATAGCTCAAATCCCTGCCTATGGGGTAACCTGAAGCACAAAAGAGTACTTCTCCTTTGCCAGGGCAGAAAACCTGGCTGGTGGGATGGTTGTCCATCCCTCAGCGTCAGAGCCAGCTGCATGGCCCATGAGACCACACCCACACAGGAGGACCGCATTGGGCATAAACAGGCATTGTGACCCTCACAAGACCCCTCAGGAGCTGGACCAGGATCCCACAGAGCGGGACTGCCATGCCCCTAGGGCCAAATCCTGAACTTGGGTGAGGTTCCCCAGGGACTCGGACCCAGAACCCGTCTCTGGAATCCCTGTTTGGGCGGTGTTAGGGTCTGTGATCAAAGAAAAGAGACTGAAACAAAGTGAAAATCAAGCAAAGCTTTATTTCACACCAAGCATCAGAAACCAAAACGACCGATTGGGGCCATCTCTTACATAGAGGCGACGACGACGAGGACGCTGCTCCCAATGACAAAGAGGTGAGGATGTGGAGGACGACGAGGATGACAACCTTGATGACACAGACTCTGCTCCCCATGAGGCCACTCCAACAAGGCCACTCCCCAGAGGAGGCCACTTCCGATGATGAAGAGGCCGCTCTGGACAAGACCACTTGACGATGAGGCCCATGCCAATGAGGCCGCTCCCTGGAATGACGCTCCTCCAGCAAGGCCGCCCTAGTGAGGCCACTCCAGCGAGGCTGAGGATTGAGGCGGTGAGGCCGCTTGCAGCAATGCTGCTCCCGATGATCCTGAAGCTCCAACACTCCCGATGACCCCTACGCTACCATGCCTATGACTACCCGAATGGCTCCCAAAGGCTACCCTAACGGCTACTCTAACGGCTCCTAAAGGCTTCTTTAACAGCTACTCTAATGGCTCCCAAAGGCTACTTTAACAGCTACTCTAATGGCTATTCTAACTGGTATTCTAACTGCCATTCTAACTCCTCCTACATCTCCAAAGGCTATTCTAACTCCTCCTACTTCAACAATGGCTATTCTAACTCCTCCTACTTCTCCCCAGACTAACCTTTATAGAGGTGGTTGAGCCCGGCCCACATACAGGTGGCCAATGAGATTTCAACTCACCACAGTTAATATATACACACCCCACTGATTGGATGCGGCTATCTGGCCTGGCCCGCCCCTATATCTGGGTTTACAGTTCCTCTGGCTAACCAGGCCCCTACATTCCCCATTTTTCTTTGGAAAACAGTCAAATCCTTGACTTTTCAGCCAGTTCTATGTGCTCCTGTTGTAAGGGGGTTATAGTGAGCATGTAAGACTAAAATTTTTTTAATTAATTAATTTATTTTTTCAGATTAACAGTATTCATTGTATTTGCACAACACCCAGTGCTCATGCAACACGTGCCCTCCCTATTACCCACAACCGGGTTCCCACAACCTCCCACCCCACCCCTTCAAAACCCCCAGGTTGTTTCTCAGAGTCCAAAGTCTCTCATGGTTCGCCTCCCCTTCCAATTTCCCCCAACTTCCTTCTCCTCTCCATCACCCAATATCCTCCATGTCATTTGTTATGCTCCACAAATAAGTGAAACCATATGATACTTGACTCTCACTTCTTGACTTATTTCATTCAGCACAATCACCTCCAGTCCCGTCCATGTTGCTACAAAAGTTGGGTATTCATCTTTTTTTTTTTTAAATAAACATATAATGTATTTTTATCCCCAGGGGTACAGGTCTGTGAATCACCAGGTTTACACACTTCACAGAACTCATGATAGCACACAACATCCCCAATGTCCATAACTCCCTCCCCCTCTCCCAACCCCACCTCCAACCAGCAACTCCAGTTTGTTTTGTGAGATTGAGAGTCATTTATGGTTTGTCTCCCTCCCAATCCCATATTGTTTCATTTATTCTTCTCCTATCCCCCTAACCCCCCATGTTGCATCTCCACATCCTCATGTCAGGGAGATCATATGATAGTTGTCTATCTCCGACTGACTTATTTCACTAAGCATGATACCCTCTAGTTCCATCCACGTCATCGCAAATGACAAGATATCATCTCTTTAGGAGAATGGATGAGAAGATGGCGGAGAAGTAGCAGCCTGAGACTACATCAGGTAGCAGGAGATCAGCTCGATAGCTTATCTAAACATTGCAAACACCTACAAATCCAATGGGAGAGCGAAGAGAAGAAGAACAGCAACTCTAGAAACAGAAAATCAACCACTTTCTGAAAGGTAGGACTGGCGGAGAAGTGAATCTAAAACGACGGGAAGATAGACCGCGGGGGGATGGGCCGGCTCCCGGCAAGCGGCGGAGGAACGGAGCACAAAATCAGGACTTTTAAAAGTCTGTTCCACTGAGGGACATTGCTCCAGAGGCTAAACCAGTGTGAAGCCCACGCGGGGTCAGCGTGGCCCCAGGCCCCGCAGGGTCACAGAAGGATCGGGGGTGTCAGAGTGTCGGAGAGCTCGCAGGTATTAGAACGGAGAAGCTGGCTGCAGAGACAGAGCCGAGGACTGAACTCTCAGCTCGGGGTTACCTTGAACTGGTCGCGGGCTGGGTGAGCTCGGAGCGCGGCTAGAGGCTGGAGATACGGGAGTGATTGGGTGTTGTCCTCTGGGGGCGCACTGAGGAGTGGGGCCCCAGGCTCTCGGCTCCTCCGGGCCGGAGACTGGGAGGCCGCCATTTTCATTCCCATCCTCCAGAACTCTACGGAAAGCGTTCAGGGAACAGAAGCTCCCAAAAGCGAACCCGAGCCGATTACTTAGTCCGGCCGCCGGTAAGGGCGGTGCAATCCCGCCTCGGGCAAAGACGCTTGAGAGTCACTACAACAGGCCCCTCCCCCAGAAGATCAACAAAATATCCAGCCAGGACGAAGTTCATCTATCAAGGAGAAAGCAGGTTCAATTCCTAAGACAGCAGAGCAATTCGAGAGGAGAAGAAAGCAAAGCACGGAACTCATGGCTTTCTCCCCATGATTCTTTAGTCTTGCGGCTACTTCAATTTTTTTTTCTTTTTTCAATTTTTTTTCTCTTTTCTTTTTTCTTCTTCTGCTAAATTTTTTAAAACTTTTACCCTTTTCTTTTTTTTCCCTTTTTATTTATTTTTTTTTCAGCGTAACAGTATTCATTCTTTTTGCACAACACCCAGTGCTCCATGCAAAACGTGCCCTCCCCATCACCCACCACCTGTTCCCCCAACCTCCCACCCCTGACCCTTCAAAACCCTCAGGTTGTTTTTCAGAGTCCATAGTCTCTTATGGTTCGCCTCCCGTCCCCAATGTCCATAGCCTGCTCCCCCTCTCCCAATCCCACCTCCCCCCAGCAACCCCCAGTTTGTTTTGTGAGATTAAGAGTCATTTATGGTTTGTCTCCCTCCCAATCCCATCTTGTTTCATTTATTCTTCTCCTATCCCCCTACCCCCCCATGTTGCTTCTCCATGTCCTCATATCAGGGAGATCATATGATAGTTGTCTTTCTCCGATTGACTTATTTCACTAAGCATGATACGCTCTAGTTCCATCCACGTCGTCGCAAATGGCAAGATTTCATTTCTTTTGATGGCTGCATAGTATTCCATTGTGTATATATACCACTTCTTCTTTATCCATTCATCTGTTGATGGACATCTAGGTTCTTTCCATAGTCTGGCTATTGTAGACATTGCTGCTATAAACATTCGGGTACACGTGCCCCTTCGGATCACTATGTTTGTATCTTTAGGGTAAATACCCAGTAGTGCAATTGCTGGGTCATAGGGTAGTTCTATTTTCAACATTTTGAGGAACCTCCATGCTGTTTTCCAGAGTGGTTGCACCAGCTTGCATTCCCACCAACAGTGGAGGAGGGTTCCCCTTTCTCCACATCCTCTCCAGCATCTGTCATTTCCTGACTTGTTAATTTTAGCCATTCTGACTGGTGTGAGGTGATATCTCATTGTGGTTTTGATTTGTATTTCCCTGATGCCGAGTGACGTGGAGCACTTTTTCATGTGTCTGTTGGCCATCTGGATGTCTTCTTTGCAGAAATGTCTGTTCATGTCCTCTGCCCATTTCTTGATTGGATTGTTTGTTCTTTGGGTGTTGAGTTTGCTAAGTTCCTTATAGATTTTGGATACTAGCCCTTTATCTGATACATCGTTTGCAAATATCTTCTCCCATTCTGTCAGCTGTCTTTTGGTTTTGTTAACTGTTTCCTTTGCTGTGCAAAAGCTTTTGATCTTGATGAAATCCCAATAGTTCATTTTCGCCCTTGCTTCCCTTGCCTTTGCCGTTGTTCCTAGGAAGATGTTGCTGCGGCTGAGGTCGAAGAGGTTGCTGCCTGCGTTCTCCTCAAGGATTTTGATGGATTCCTTTCTCACATTGAGGTCCTTCATCCATTTGGAGTCTATTTTCGTGTGTGGTGTAAGGAAGTGGTCCAATTTCATTTTTCTGCATGTGGCTGTCCAATTTTCCCAGCACCATTTATTGAAGAGGCTGTCTTTTTTCCATTGGACATTCTCTCCTGCTTTGTCGAAGATTAGTTGACCATAGAGTTGAGGGTCGATTTCTGGGCTCTCTATTCGTTCCACTGGTCTATGTGTCTGTTTTTGTGCCAGTACCATGCTGTCTTGATGATGACAGCTTTGTAATAGAGCTTGAAGTCCGGAATTGTGATGCCACCAACTTTGACTTTGTTCTTCAATATTCCTTTGGCTATTCGAGGTCTTTTCTGGTTCCATATAAATTTTAGGATTATTTGTTCCATTTCTTTGAAAAAAATGGATGGTATTTTGATAGGGATTGCATTAAATGTGTAGATTGCTTTAGGTAGCATAGACATTTTCACAATATTTATTCTTCCAATCCAGGAGCATGGAACATTTTTCCATTTTTTTGTGTCTTCCTCAATTTCTTTCATGAGTACTTTATAATTTTCTGTGTATAGATTCTTAGTCTCTTTGGTTAGGTTTATTCCTAGGTATCTTATAGTTTTGGGTACAATTGTGAATGGGATTGACTCCTTAATTTCTCTTTCTTCAGTCTTGTTGTTGGTGTACAGAAATGCAACTGATTTCTGTGCATTGATTTTATATCCTGACACTTTACTGAATTCCTGTACAAGTTCTAGCAGTTTTGGAGTGGAGTCTTTTGGGTTTTCCACATATAGTATCATATCATCTGCGAAGAGTGATAGTTTGACTCCTTCTTTACCAATTTGGATGCCTTTAATTTCTTTTTGTTGTCTGATTGCTGAGGCTAGGACTTCTAATACTATGTGGAATAGCAGTGGTGATAATGGACATCCCTGCCGTGTTCCTGACCTTAATGGAAAAGCTTTCAGTTTTTCTCCATTGAGAATGATATTTGCGGTGGGTTTTTCATAGATGGCTTTGAGAATATTGAGGTATGTGCCCTCTATCCCTACACTTTGAAGAGTTTTGATCAGGAAGGGATGCTGTACTTTGTCAAATGCTTTTTCAGCATCTATTGAGAGTATCATATGGTTCTTGTTCTTTCTTTTATTAATGTGTTCTATCACATTGATTGATTTGCGGATGTTGAACCAACCCTGCAGCCCTGGAATAAATCCCACTTGATCGTGGTGAATAATCCTTTTAATGCACTGTTGAATCCTATTGGCTAGTATTTTGGCGAGAATTTTTGCGTCTGTGTTCATCAAGAATATTGGTCTGTAGTTCTCTTTTTTGGTGGGATCCTTGTCTGGTTTTAGGATCAAGGTGATGCTGGCCTCATAGAATGAGTTTGGAAGTTTTCCTTCCATTACTATTTTTTGGAACAGTTTCAGGAGAATAGGAGTTAGTTCTTCTTTAAATGTTTGGTAAAATTCCCCTGGGAAGCCGTCTGGCCCTGGGCTTTTGTTTGTTTGGAGATTTTTGATGACTGTTTCAATCTCCTTACTGGTTATGGGCCTGTTCAGGTTTTCTATTTCTTCCTGGTTCAGTTGTGGCAGTTTATATGTCTCTAGGAATGCATCCATTTCTTCCAGATTGTCCAATTTGTTGGCGTAGAGTTGCTCATAGTATGTTCTTATAATTGTCTGTATTTCTTTGGTGTTAGTTGTGATCTCTCCTCTTTCATTCATGATTTTATTGATTTGGGTCCTTTCTGTTTTCTTTTTGATGAGTCTGGCCAGGGGTTTATCAATCCTATTGATTCTTTCAAAGAACCAGCTCCTAGTTTCATTGATTTTTTCTATTGTTTTTTTGGTTTCTATTTCATTGATTTCTGCTCTGATCTTTATGATTTCTCTTCTCCTGCTGGGTTTAGGGTTTCTTTCTTGTTCTTTCTCCAGCTCCTTTACGTGTAGGGTTAGGTTATGCACTTGAGACCTTTCTTGTTTCTTGAGAAAGGCTTGTACCGCTATATATTTTCCTCTCAGGACTGCCTTTGCTGTATCCCACAGATTTTGAACTGTTGTGTTTTCATTATCATTTGTTTCCATGAATTTTTTCAATTCTTCTTTAATTTCCTGGTTGACCCATTCATTCTTTAGAAGGATGCTGTTTAGTCTCCATGTATTTGGGTTCTTTCCAGCTTTCGTCTTGTGATTGAGTTCTAGCTTCAGAGCATTGTGGTCTGAAAATATGCAGGGAATAATCCTAATCTTTTGATACCGGTTGAGACCTGATTTGTGACCCAGGATGTGATCTATTCTGGAGAAGGTTCCATGTGCACTAGAGAAGAATGTGTATTCTGTTGCTTTGGGATGAAATGTTCTGAATATATCTGTGATGTCCATCTGGTCCAGTATGTCATTTAAGGCCTTTATTTCCTTGTTCATCTTTTGCTTGGATGATCTGTCCATTTCAGTGAGGGGAGTGTTAAAGTCCCCTACTATTATTGTATTATTATTGATGTGTTTCTTTGATTTTGTTATTAATTGGTTGATATAGTTGGCTGCTCCCACGTTAGGGGCATAGATATTTAAAATTGTTAGATCTTCTTGTTGGACAGACCGTTTGAGTAGGATATAGTGTCCTTCCTCATCTCTTATTCTAGTCTTTGGCTTGAAATCTAATTGATCTGATATAAGGATTGCCACCCCAGCTTTCTTCTGATGCCCATTAGCATGGTAAATTGTTTTCCACCCCCTCACTTTAAATCTGGAGGTGTCTTCGCGTCTAAAATGAGTTTCTTGTAGGCAACATACTGATGGGTTTTGTTTTTTTATCCATTCTGATACCCTGTGTCTTTTGATTGGGGCATTTAGCCCATTAACATTCAGGGTAACTATTGAGAGATATGAATTTAGTGCCATTATTAGCCTGTAAGGTGACTGTTACTGTATATTGTCTCTGTACCTTTCTGATCTACTACTTTTAGGCTCTCTCTTTGCTTAGAGGACCCCTTTCAATATTTCCTGGAGAGCTGGTTTGGTGTTTGCAAATTCTTTCAGTTTTTGTTTGTCCTGGAAGCTTTTGATCTCTCCTTCTATTTTCAATGATAGCCTAGCTGGATAGAGTATTCTTGGCTGCATGTTTTTCTCGTTGAGTGCTCTGAATATATCATGCCAGCTCTTCCTGGCCTGCCAGGTCTCTGTGGATAAGTCTGCTGCCAATCTACGATTTTTACCATTGTATGTTACAGACTTCTTTTCTCGGGCTGCTTTCAGGATTTTCTCTTTGTCACTAAGACTTGTCAATTTTACTATTAGGTGACGGGGTGTGGACCTATTCTTGTTGACTTTGAGGGGGGTTCTCTGCATCTCCTGGATTTTAATGCTTGTTCCCTTTGCCATATTAGGGAAATTCTCTCCAATGATTCTCTCCAATAGACCCTCTGCTCCCCTCTCTGTTTCTTCTTCTTCTGGAATCCCAATTATTCTAATGTTGTTTCGTCTTATGGTGTCACTTATCTCTCGAATTCTCCCCTCATGGTCCAGTAGCTGTTTGTCCCTCTTTTGCTCAGCTTCCTTATTCTCTGTCATTTGGTCTTCGATATCACTAATTCTTTCTTCTGCCTCATTGATCCTAGCAGTGAGAGCCTCCATTTTTGATTGCACCTCATTAATAGCTTTTTTGATTTCAACTTGGTTAGACTTTAGTTCTTTAATTTCTCCAGAAAGGGCTTTAATATCTCCAGAGAGGGTTTCTCTAATATCTTCCATGCCTTTTTCGAGCCCGGCTAGAATGTTCAGAATCGTCATTCTGAACTCTTGATCTGACATAGTACCAATGTCTGTGTTGATTAGGTCCCTAGCCTTCGGTATTGTCTCTTGTTCTTTTGTTTGTGGTGATTTTTTCCGCCTTGTCATTTTGTCCAGATAAGAGGATATGAAGGAGCAAATAAACTACTAATAGGGTGGCAAAGACCCCGGAAAAATGCGCTGTAACCAAATCAGAAGAGACCCCAAATTGTGGGGGGGGGGAAGGGGATAAAAAACAGGTTCTTTCAGAAAGTGGTTGATTTTCTGTTTCTAGAGTTGCTGTTCTTCTTCTCTTCGCTCTCCCGTTGGATTTGTAGGTGTTTGCTATGTTTAGATAAGCTATCGAGCTGATCTCCTGTTACCTGATGTAGTCTCAGGCTGCTACTTCTCCGCCATCTTGACTCCTCCTCCTACCCTTTTCTTTTTTTAACGTTTTTTGACTAATTCATCTAAATATATATATTTTTTCTTTCTTTTTTATATTTTTTTTTATTTTTTAACTTTTTTTTCTTTTTTATTCGTTTTTTTTTTCCAGAACCTGTTTTTATCCCCTTTCTACCCCCACAATTAGGGGTCTCTTCTGATTTGTTTACAGCGCATTTTTCTGGGGTCTTTGCCACCCTTTTAGTAGTTTAATTGCTCCTTCATATCCTCTTATCTGGACAAAATGACAAGGCGTAAAAAATCACCACAAACAAAAGAACAAGAGGCAGTACCGAAGGCTAGGGACCTAATCAACACAGACATTGGTAATATGTCAGATCAAGAGTTCAGAATGACGATTCTGAACATTCTAGCCGGGCTCGAAAAAGGCATGGAAGATATTAGAGAAACCCTCTCTGGAGACATTAAAGCCCTTTCTGGAGAAATTAAAGAACTAAAATCTAACCAAGTTGAATTCAAAAAAGCTATTAATGAGGTGCAATCGAAAACGGAGGCTCTCACTGCTAGGATAAATGAGGCACAAGAAAGAATTAGTGATATAGAAGACCAAATGACAGAGAATAAGGAAGCCGAGCAAAAGAGGGACAAACAGCTACTGGACCATGAGGGGAGAATTAGAGAGATAAGTGAAACCATAAGACGAAACAACATTAGAATAATTGGGATTCCAGGAGAAGAAGAAACAGAGAGGGGAGCAGAAGGTCTATTGGAGAGAATCATTGGAGAGAATTTCCCTAATATGGCAAAGGGAACAAGCATCAAAATCCAGGAGATGCAGAGAACCCCCCTCAAAGTCAACAAGAATAGGTCCACACCCCGTCACCTAATAGTAAAATTGACAAGTCTTAGTGACAAAGAGAAAATCCTGAAAACAGCCCGAGAAAAGGAGTCTGTAACATACAATGGTAAAAATCTTAGATTGGCAGCAGACTTATCCACAGAGACCTGGCAGGCCAGGAAGAGCTGGCATGATATATTCAGAGCACTCAACGAGAAAAACATGCAGCCAAGAATACTCTATCCAGCTAGGCTATCATTGAAAATAGAAAGAGAGATAAAAAGCTTCCAGGACAAACAAAAACAGAAAGAACACCAAAACGCAAAAACTTTGCGAACACCAAACCAGCTCTCCAGGAAATATTGAAAGGGGTCCTCTAAGCAAAGAGAGAGCCTAAAAGTAGTAGATCAGAAAGGTACAGAGACAATATACAGTAACAGTCACCTTACAGGCTAATAATGGCACTAAATTCATATCTCTCAATAGTTACCCTGAATGTTAATGGGCTAAATGTCCCAATCAAAAGACACAGGGTATCAGAATGGATAAAAAAACAAAACCCATCAGTATGTTGCCTACAAGAAACTTATTTTAGACGCGAAGACACCTCCAGATTTAAAGTGAGGGGGTGGAAAACAATTTACCATGCTAATGGGCATCAGAAGAAAGCTGGGGTGGCAATCCTTATATCAGATCAATTAGATTTTAAGCTAAAGACTATAATAAGAGATGAGGAAGGACACTATATCCTACTCAAAGGGTCTGTCCATCAAGAAGAACTAACAATTTTAAATATCTATGCCCCTAATGTGGGAGCAGCCAACTATATCAACCAATTAATAACAAAATCAAAGAAACACATCAATAATAATACAATAATAGTAGGGGACTTGAACACTACCCTCACTGAAATGGACAGATCATCCAAGCAAAAGATGAACAAGGAAATAAAGGCCTTAAAGGACACACTGGACCAGATGGACATCACAGATCTATTCAGAACATTTCATCCCAAAGCAACAGAATACACATTCTTCTCTAGTGCACATGGAACCTTCTCCAGAATAGATCACATCCTGGGTCACAAATCAGGTCTCAACCGGTATCAAAAGATTGGGATCATTCCCTGCATATTTTCAGACCACAATGCTCTGAAGCTAGAACTCAATCACAAGACGAAAGCTGGAAAGAACCCAAATACATGGAGACTAAACAGCATCCTTCTAAAGAATGAATGGGTCAACCAGGAAATTAAAGAAGAATTGAAAAAATTCATGGAAACAAATGATAATGAAAACACAACAGTTCAAAATCTGTGGGATACAGCAAAGGCAGTCCTGAGAGGAAAATATATAGCAGTACGAGACTTTCTCAAGAAACAAGAAAGGTCTCAAGTGCATAACCTAACCCTACACGTAAAGGAGCTGGAGAAAGAACAAGAAAGAAACCCTAAACCCAGCAGGAGAAGAGAAATCATAAAGATCAGAGCAGAAATCAATGAAATAGAAACCAAAAAAACAATAGAAAAAATCAATGAAACTAGGAGCTGGTTCTTTGAAAGAATCAATAGGATTGATAAACCCCTGGCCAGACTCATCAAAAAGAAAACAGAAAGGACCCAAATCAATAAAATCATGAATGAAAGAGGAGAGATCACAACTAACACCAAAGAAATACAGACAATTATAAGAACATACTATGAGCAACTCTACGCCAACAAATTGGACAATCTGGAAGAAATGGATGCATTCCTAGAGACATATAAACTGCCACAACTGAACCAGGAAGAAATAGAAAACCTGAACAGGCCCATAACCAGTAAGGAGATTGAAACAGTCATCAAAAATCTCCAAACAAACAAAAGCCCAGGGCCAGACGGCTTCCCAGGGGAATTCTACCAAACATTTAAAGAAGAACTAACTCCTATTCTCCTGAAACTGTTCCAAAAAATAGAAATGGAAGGAAAACGTCCAAACTCATTTTATGAGGCCAGCATCACCTTGATCCCAAAACCAGACAAGGATCCCACCAAAAAAGAGAACTACAGACCAATATCCTTGATGAACACAGACGCAAAAATTCTCGCCAAAATACTAGCCAATAGGATTCAACAGTACATTAAAAGGATTATTCACCACGATCAAGTGGGATTTATTCCAGCGCTCCAGGGTTGGTTCAACATCCGCAAATCAATCAATGAGATAGAACACATTAATAAAAGAAAGAACAAGAACCATATGATACTCTCAATAGATGCTGAAAAAGCATTTGACAAAGTATAGCATCCCTTCCTGATCAAAACTCTTCAAAGTGTAGGGATAGAGGGCACATACCTCAATATTCTCAAAGCCATCTATGAAAAACCCACCGCAAATATCATTCTCAATGGAGAAAAACTGAAAGCTTTTCCGTTAAGGTCAGGAACACGGCAGGGATGTCCATTATCACCACTGCTATTCAACATAGTACTAGAAGTCCTAGCCTCAGCAATCAGACAACAAAAAGAAATTCAAGGCATCCAAATTGGTAAAGAAGAAGTCAAACTATCACTCTTCACAGATGATATGATACTATATGTGGAAAACCCAAAAGACTCCACTCCAAAACGGCTAGAACTTGTACAGGAATTCAGTAAAGTGTCAGGATATAAAATCAATGCACAGAAATCAGCTGCATTTCTGTACACCAACAACAAGACAGAAGAAAGAGAAATTAAGGAGTCAGTCCCATTTACAATTGTACCCAAAACTATAAGATACCTAGGAATAAACCTAACCAAAGAGACTAAGAATCTATACACAGAAAATTATAAAGTACTCATGAAAGAAATTGAGGAAGACACAAAAAAATGGAAAAATGTTCCATGCTCCTGGATTGTAAGAATAAATATTGTGAAAATGTCTATGCTACCTAAAGCAATCTACACATTTAATGCAATCCCTATCAAAATACCATCCATTTTTTTTTCAAAGAAATGGAACAAATAATCCTAAAATTTATATGGAACCAGAAAAGATTTTTGATGACTGTTTCAATCTCCTTACTGCTTATGGGCCTGATCAGGTTTTCTCTTTATTCCTGGTTCAGTTGTGGTAGTTTATATGTCTCTAGGAATGCATCCATTTCTTCCTAATTGTCAAATTTGTTAGCGTAGAGTTGTTCATAGTATGTTCTTATAATTGTCTGTGTTTCTTTGGTGTTATTTGTAATCTCCCCTCTTTCATTCATGATTTTATATTTGGGTCCTTTCTCTTTTCTTTTTGATGAGTCTGGCCAGGGGCTTATCAATCTTATTGATTCTTTCAAAGAACCAGCTCCTAGTTTCATTGATTTTTTCTATTGTTTTTTTGGTTTCTATTTCATTGATTTCTGCTCTGATCTTTATGATTTCTCTTCTCCTGCTGGGTTTAGGGTTTCTTTCTTGTTCTTTCTCCAGCTCCTTTACGTGTAGGGTTAGGTTGTGTACTTGAGACCTTTCTTGTTTCTTGAGAAAGGCTCCTACCACTATATATTTTCCTCTCAGGACTGCCTTTGCTGTGTCCCACAGATTTTGAACCGTTGTGTTTTCATTATCATATGTTTCCATGAATTTTTTCAATTCTTCTTTAATTTCCTGGTTGGCCCATTCATTCTTTAGAAGGATGCTGTTTAGTCTCCATGTATTTGGGTTCTTTCCCGCTTTCCTCTTGTGATTGAGTTCTAGCTTCAGAGCATTGTGGTCTGAAAATATGCAGGGAATGATCCCAATCTTTTGATACCGGTTGAGACCTGATTTGTGACCCAGGATGTGATCTATTCTGGAGAAGGTTCCATGTGCACTAGAGAAGAATGTGTATTCTGTTGCTTTGGGATGAAATGTTCTGAATAGATCTGTGATGTCCATCTGGTCCAGTGTGTCCTTTAAGGCCTTTATTTCCTCGTTCATCTTTTGCTTGGAAGATCTGTCCATTTCAGTGAGGGAGTGTTAAAGTCCCCTACTATTATTGTATTATTATTGATGTGCTTCTTTGATTTTGTTATTAATAGGTTGATATAGTTGGCTGCTCCCACGTTAGGGGCATAGATATTTAATATTGTTAGATCTTCTTGATGGACAGACCCTTTGAGTAGGATATAGTGTCCTTCCTCATCTCTTATTATAGTCTTTGGCTTAAAATCTAATTGATCTGAAAAAAGGATTGCCTCCCCAGCTTTCTTCTGATGCCCATTAGCATGGTAAATTGTTTTCCAACCCCTCACTTTAAATCTGGAGGTATATTCACATCTAAAATGAGTTTCTTGTGGGCAACATATTGATGGGTTTTGTTTATTATCCATTCTGATATCCTGTGTCTTTTGATTGGGGCATTTAGCCCATTAACATTCAGGGTAACTATTGAGAGATATGAATTTAGTGCCATTATTAGCCTGTAAGCTGACTTTTTCTGTATATTGTCTCTGTTCCTTTCTGATCTAGTACTTTTAGGCTCTCTCTTTGCTTAGAGGACCACTTTCAATATTTCCTGTAGAGCTGGGTTGGTGTTTGCAAACTCATTCAGTTTCTGTTTGTCCTGGAAGCTTTTTATCTCTCCTTCTATTTTGAGTGATAGCCTAGCTGGATAGAGTATTCTTGGCTGCATGTTTTTCTCATTTAGTGCTCTAAATATATCATGCCAGCTCTTCCTGGCCTGCCAGGTCTCTGTGGATAAGTCTGCCGCCAATCTAATATTTTTACCATTGTATGTTACAGACTTCTTTTCTCGGGCTGCTTTCAGGATTTTCTCTTTGTCACTAAGACTTGTCAATTTTACTATTAGGTGACGGGGTGTGGACCTATTCTTGTTGACTTTGAGGGGGGTTCTCTGCATCTCCTGGATTTTGATGCTTGTTCCCTTTGCCATATTAGGAAAGTTCTCTCCAATAATTCTCTCCAATAGACCTTCTGCTCTCCTCTCTCTTTCTTCTTCTTCTGGAATCCCAATTATTCTAATGTTGTTTTGTCTCATGGTTTCACTTATCTCTCGAATTCTCCCCTCGTGTTCCAGTAGCTTTTTGTCCCTCTTTTGCTCGGCTTCTTTTGTCATTTGGTCTTCTATATCACTAATTCTTTCTTCTGCCTCATTTATCCTAGCAGTGAGAGCCTCCATTTTTGATTGTACCTCATTAATAGCTTTTTTGATTTCAACTTGGTTAGATTTTAGTTCTTTGATTTCTCCAGAAAGGGCTTTTATATCTCCAGAGAGGGTTTCTCTAATATCTTCCATGCCTTTTTCGAGCCTGGCTAGAAAGTTCAGAATCATCATTCTGAGCTCTTGATCTGACACATTACCACTGCCTGTGTTGATTAGGTCCCTAGCCTTCAGTACCGCCTCTTGTTCTTTTGTTTGTGGTGATTTTTTCCGCCTTGTCATTTTGTCCAGATAAGAGGATATGAAGGATCAAATAAAATACTAAAAGGGTGACAAAGACCCCAGAAAAATGCGCTGTAACCAAATCAGAAGAGGCCCCAAATTGTGGGGGAGTAGAAGGGGGACAAAATGAGGTTCAGAAAAAGAAGAAAGTTTAAAAAATAAAACAAATAAAGACAAAATATAAAAAAGAAGAAAAAATATATATTTAGATGAACTAGTCAAAAAATGTTAAAAAAGAAAAGGGTAAAATTTTTAAAAAATTTAGCAGAAGAAGAAAAAAGAAAGAAAAAAAATTAAAAAAGTTGAATTAACCACAAGACTAAAGAATCATGGGCAGAAATCCATGAGTTCCATGCATTGCTTTCTCCTCCTCTGGAATTCCATTGCTGTCTAGGTATTGAACCTGTTTTCCTTGATAGATGAACTTCCTCCTGGCTGGATATTTATTGATCTTCTGGGGGAGGGGCCTCTTGTAGTGACTCTCAGGTGTCTTTGCCCAAGGCGGAATTGATCCGCCCTTACGGGGGGCTGGACTAAGTAATCTGCTTGGGTTTGATTTTGGGAGATTCTGTTCCCTAAACGCTTTCCGTAGAGTTCCAGAGGACGGAAATGAAAATCACGGCCTCTTAATATCCTGCCCGTAGGTGCCGAGAGCCCGGGTCCCACTCCTCAGTGCGCCCCCAGAGGACAACGCCCAATCACTCCCATATGCCCAGACTCCAGCCGCGCTCTGAGCTCACCCAGCCCGCGACCAATTCAAGGTAACCCCGAGCTGAGAGTTCAGTCCTCGGCTCTGTCTCTGTAGCCAGCTTCTCTGTTCTAACACCTGCGAGCTTTGCGACACTCCGACACTCCCGATCGTTCTGTGACCCTGTGGGACCTGGGGCCACGCTGACCCCACGTGAGCTTCACCCCAGTTTAGCCTCTGGAGCAAAGTCCCTCAGTGGAACAGACTTTTAAAAGTCCTGATTCTGTGCTCCGTTGCTTCACCGCTTGCTGTGAGCCGGCCCCTCCCCCGTGGTCTATCTTCCCATAGCTTTAGATTCACTTCTCCGCCAGTCCTACCTTTCAGAAAGTGGTTGATTTTCTGTTTCTAGAATTGCTGTTCTTCTTCTCTTTGATCTCCCGTTGGATTTGTAGGTGTTTGCAATGTTTAGATAAGCTATCAAGCTTATCTCCTGCTACCTGATGTAGTCTCAGCCTGCTACTTCTCCACCATCTTGACTCCTCCTCGAAAACTAACATTTTTATCGCTCCAATTTTCTTTGGTACAAATGACATTAGGGCGTTTATAATACAGGGTTCAAAAAGTAATATTAGTACACAGTCGGCTGATGAGTTAGCCATTCAATGCTTTGTATAACCTTTTCCATTTTTTCCTAATTCCGTTCATCTAATTTCCCACCTATGCTTTACATAAACAGGTAACAATAGGAGCAAAAATAAACTCACAGTTATTTTAGTCTTAGCTTTAGTCCATGGTTAGAGGGGTCTGTCGAATGCTGCTTCAATCTCTGGGGGGTGTCCTCATCCTTGGCTCATTTGACGTGACCTGTGTGAATCCAGGCCCTGATGCCTTCTACTTTTACTGCCATGGGGGTGGTCAGGATAACATTAAATGGTCCCGTCCAGTGAGGCTCCAAGTTTCCCCCTTGATAGCAACATATCTAAACCAAGTCCCCAGGTTGGTAAGAAAGTGGTCCCACCTCCGTCTCCATCCCAGTGTGGGCAGTCAGGATCCCTGTGTGGGGTTTTTTAAAGACAGAATGAAATGCCTGCAGTGACTGGAGTACAGACTGATCAGTCATTTCTGCTAGGGCAACCTCTAGTAGTAGAGTACTAGTAGGGCAACCTCTAGTAGTAGTAGAGTAGTAGAGAGGGGATCTCACAAACATCATTTCAAATGGGATCACCTTGTTTAAATAGGGTGTACATCATTCCCTGAGGAGGGCAAAAGAAAGGAGATCCACCCATCCACTGCCAGTCTCCATAATTAGTTTTGTCAAGGTCTCTTTAAGAGTCCGGTTCATTCTCTCTACTTGCCCAGAACTCTGAGGCCGGTAGGCACAATGTAATTTCCAATTGTGCCCTGGAATTGGCCAATGCCTGTGAGACTGAACTCACAAATGCAGGGCCATTGTCTGACACGATTGCAAGAGGCAGCCCAAGCGTAGGAATTATTTCTTCTAGTAGATTTTTGGCTGCCACTCATGCCATCTAATGTTTGGTGGGCAAAGCCTCTCCCCAGCCTGAAAAAGTATCTACAAAAACGGACATATACTTGTGCCCATATTTTCCAGGTTTCATTTTTGTAAAATCTATTTCTCATAAATTCCTGGTTCCTTACCTCTTTCCCTTTTCCCTCTTCCCATTTTCGTTCTTCCCACATTAACTGACTGGCATTGAGCCCATCTATCGACTACATCCA
The DNA here is from genome assembly GCF_922984935.1 of Meles meles. Taxonomy (NCBI): domain Eukaryota; kingdom Metazoa; phylum Chordata; class Mammalia; order Carnivora; family Mustelidae; genus Meles; species Meles meles. Next base: position 1,165,961 of record NC_060081.1, read on the forward strand.
GTACCATACGTCCTAATTTAGAAACCTGGAACTGCTTGCCTATAAGCTCCTTGAGTTTGTGTATCCCCAAATTAGTACCCTGATGTATCTGGTCTACTAACTTCTTACCTAGTCTTCGAGGAAGAATTATTTTTCCTGCTTCAGTCTTAGCCCTGTCCCCTTCATAGTCTAATTTAACCAATTTAAATACTTTAAATCTTCTTCTGAATAGTTTGGTTTTTCTGGTAGGGCTGGAGCTGGGAGTGTATCCAGTTCTTGCACTGTTTCTCTGGCTGCTTGCTTTGTGGCTTGATCTGCTAATTGGTTTCCTTTTGAAATCAGATCAGTCCCCTTTTGGTGTCCCGGGCAATGCATAACGGCCACCTCTTTTGGGTCCCAAATAGCCTGGAGGAGAGCCAATATTTCTCCTCTGTTTTTAATTCCTTTTCCTTCTGCTGTTAATAGGCCCCTTTCTTTATAAATAGCCCCATGTATATGGAGAGTAGCAAAGGCGTACCTGCTGTCCATATAGATGTTGGCAGTTTTACCTTTGGCCATCTGCAGTGCCTTAGTGAGTGCTATCAGCTCCACTTTTTGTGCCGATGTTCCACGTCGCAGGGCTGCTGTCCAGAGTCTCTGCCCAGGAGAAACTACCGCAGCACCCGCATACCTCTTTCTATTGACCATATAGCTACTCCCATCTGTGAACAGAGTCATCTCAGCATCTGGAAGGGGAATGTCTCTGAGATCCGGCCTTATTCCTGCAACTTGGGTTAGGACCTCCCCGCAGTCGTGTGGATGGTCATCCAGCTCCTCTGGCAGCTGTGTGACTGGATTTAGCACTGCCAGGTGCTACTGTCCCTCAGAACAATTTGTTGCTTAAACTATAGCCCCTGGAGGATTTTACTAGTTGCCAAGCACATTTATATATGGCCTTAAGAAAATACTGGCAACAGGTCTTTGGGGAGAAGGACGGTATACAACCGTGAAGCTGGGCAGCTGGGAATGCCCAGCTCGCTCCGGGCGGAATGCCGCCCCTACACAGAAGCTGGGAAGCCGGGGATGCCTGGCTCACTCAGGGCGGAACACTGCCCCTTCACAGAAGCCGGGCAGCCAGGAACGCCCGGCCCTCCCAGAGCGGAATGCCGCCTGCTTTAGGGAAGTCAAGCACCTGGGAACGCTGGTCAGCTCAGTGAGGATTGAAATACCGCCTGCTTCCCTTTTCCATTAATGCTCCTCTTCTTCCCAGAAGTGCCCATTGTCTTTTAGATGGGTCCTTTGAGTGTGCTTGGTTAGCTATAAACTTTATCCTCCTCCTTGCCTGTTGTCCACAAGACATGTGACTAACGTTTGACCTTCATCGATTCTTCTGTTGACTATTGTTTCAATCTAATAAAAGTGAGACTGTGGAGTTGTTCGTGGCTGCAGTCTTTTCGACTGTTGATCCCTGCTCCCAATCTCTTGAAGCTGACTTGTTTGTGCCTAATTCTCTCCTGTCATCATGGACTGGAAGCGCAGCCAGGGGCCAGAAGGCCACTCTTGGTTCGTTGAGGAGGGCCTGATACCCCTTCACTCAGGCGTTTGTCATCCATCAGTCTGGTGGTGTCCGGAGAAGGCCCTCGATAGCGTGGGTGGTGGTTATGATGAGATTTTGACCCGAAGTCAATTTACTTGCATCCTTGACCAGGAGGGCTGTGGCAGCAATTATGCAGAGGCAAGAGAGGAACTCAGCCACTACTGGATCTAGTTTCTTGCTAAGATAGGCTACTGGCCTTTGCCAAGGCCCCAGAGTCTGAATCAAAACTCCTTTGGCCACCCCTGCTTTTAAATCCACATACAAGTGGAAGGGCTTGGTAACATCTGGGATTGCCAATGGTGGGGCACTCTGTACAGCTGTTTGTAATTCCCGAAATTCTCCTTTTGCCTCAGCTGTCCACTCTATCATAGTGAGCCCCCCCTTTTGCCAGTTAGTAGGGAGGTTGGGCAATCTCCGCAAACCTCAGTATCCACAGCCTACAGTAGCCCACTGTCCAAGAAACTCCCTCACTTGTCTGGAGGTGGTGAGGTGGGGGTATCTGGTGATCACTTGTTACCTGGACTCAGACAGTGAACGCACTCCCTCATGGAGATCAAAGCTTAGTTATGTGGCATGGCTCTGACAGAGCTGTGATTTATTTGCCTACACCTGATACCCTTTTTCCTGCAGAGCCTGTGAGAGAGCTATTGTCCCCCACAAACATGACTCATAGTCTTCAGCAGCTACTTGCAAGTCATCGCCATACTGTAACAGAGTGACTCCCAGGTTGGAGGTTCTGTAGTCATGCAAATCCTCATGTAGGGCTTCTTCAAAAATGGTGGGTGAATTCTTGAATCCTTGGGGAAGTCTTGTCCAGGTGAGTTGGCCTTGAAACCATTTCTGTGTGTCGGACCACTCAAAGGCAAAAAGAGGCTGAGATTCCCTTGCTAAAGATATGCAGAAAAATGAATCCTTGAGATCTAATATGGTATACACAGTTCCTTTGGGGCCCAGGAGAGCAAGTAGGGTATAGGGGTTAGTCACCGTTGGGTGGATATCTTCAACACGTTTATTAACTTCTCACAAGTCCTGAATGGATCAATACTCCCCAGTCTCGGCCTTTTTGACGGGCAGCAAAGGTGTGTTCCATGGACATTTGCAAGGAACTAGGATATCATCTCCTCAGAGGTGGTTAATGTGTTTTCTGATCCCTTTCTTTGCTTCCCGGGGAAGGGGTTGCAGCGGAATGTGGACAGCCATAGCCGTCGCCTTTAATTGTACCACCACTGGAGGCTGTCCCCTGACCAAGCCAGGGGGCTTCTCTTCGCCCACACCTCGGGAAACTTGACGTGTAGGATTTGGATAAGGCTCCCCCCACTTTGTCTCCTCTGGTTTTGAGACTGGTTCGTAAAGGAGGTATTCATCTACTGTTGCCATAAGCACATGTACAGTAGGTTGTCTCAAGGTTACAGTCATGTCTCCTTCTGAGAACTGAATGACAGCTCATAACTTGTGGAGGAGATCTCTTCTCTTCAAGTTATATGGGGCTTTAGGGACGACCAAAAATCGATGTTTAACTACTCCTGAGGCCAAGTTTAAAGTCCTTTCTGTTGTCCATTTATGTCTCTTTGTGCCATTAGCTCTTTGTACCCAAACTTCCTCTCCAGATAGTTTTCCCATAGGTTTAAGTAATGATGAAAATTGGGCTCCTGTGTCCACCAAAAAATCAACTGATTTCCCCTCCACTTCAATTTTTACTCTGGTGGCCAGCATTGCCATCTTCCTTTTGGGGCACTCCCGGGCCCAGTGTCCTTTTTCCTTACAGGAAGCACACTGATCTGTATCTAAGTCTTCCCACCTGCCTTCTCTGTGCTTAGGCTTTTCCTTCCATTTACTATCCCCTACCTATCTCTTGTAATGCCAAAACCTTAACCAGCTTTTTGCCTGTTTTTCATCCTCCTGTACATCCCTATTGTTAACCAACTTTTCTGCTATTCCCAATAACTCAATAAGATTCTTCCCTTCAAATCCTTCAATTTCTTGAAGTTTCGTCCTTATATCCAGGGCTGACTGACTGGCAAAAGCAAGATTCACTGCCCCCTGATTTTCGGGTGCCTCAGGGTCGATCGGGCTATACATTTTTTTTCTTGCTATACATTTTATAGGCTTCAATAAGCCTTTCTAAGAAATCTCCTGGAGACTCAGTCTTACCTTGAGTCACCGTAATAATTCTGGTTTAGTCCAAGAGCAACTTTCTCTTCTGGAAATTCTGTTCCAGGATTTCAACATATCAAAGACCTGTTCTGAAAGTCTCCCATATGAATTTCCTTTAAGGCGGAATTCATCTTACAAGAGAATTAAAACAATTACAAATGACAAAAAACTCAGAATAGATATGGTTAAATATCAAATGATGACCCTTATCAAAATATTAATGCTTTAGGAAATGTATAGAACCTCTGGAGTATTTACAGCATTTACCCAAATGTAACCCAAGATTTATCATTGATTTAACAGTACTTCCTGAGTAACTTAGCATATCAGGGAAAAGCCTTATGAGTCAAAGAGATCTCATTTACAATTTTGGGTGGACAAAGAGAAAACCATTCACATTTTAGCCAATTGTGAACTGTTACAACAGAATTCAGTTAAGCACAAAACATGTTTACCAATAGATTTCAAAAGCACAAACCTAGTTCCAGGAACCAGCGCCCCAGCATTTTATCCCATTTGTCATCCAAGTAAAACTTCAAAGTTTCAGGTTACCAAAGATGCTGAAATCTACTTTAACAATTACCCATTAAAACCCTGAGACAGACAATTAGCCATCAGTTCAGTCATCTTTTTGCTAACAGATTTCATATTCCACCTGGGCCCATTCCACTTCAGACGCCATGCTTTCCCACCAGCAAGGGTGAGGGCCTAGGCAGTCCACGTTGGGCCAGAGAAGGCAAGTAATTCCCCGAAACAAAGGGAGTTTTGTCAGCTGCTTGGGAATATTCCTTTAAGTCTCTGTCCCAGTTAGACTAACCCCAGTTGGCTCTAATGATAGCCCTTAACACACGAAATGAGTGAGGGAGAAGCCCCACATGTATCATGAGGAATGGAGGGATGAAAGTCAGAGTCCCTTACTCTTTGCTTGCCCCATTCCCTCAAACATAACAAACAACACAGCAGACAACAAAAAGACATGACAAAGACAACCGAAGGCCCAGCGGTCCTTCCACCGGTGGGGATTTCCTAGGGAAACTCAAACCCCCTGACCGCCTCAGGGGACTCGAGCCCCCGATGACCACCTCGGGGGACTCGAACCCCTGATGACCACCTCGGGGGACTCGAACCCCCAATGACCTCCTAGGGGGACTCGAACGCCCTGACTGCCTAGGGGGACTCGAACCCCCTGGTGACTGCCTAGAGGGACTCAAACCCCCTGGTTACCATGTAGGGGGACTCAAACCCCCTGACCATCTGGGGGACTCGAACCCCCCAAACGCCCAGGTGGACTCGAAACCCCTGTCGATCTACCAGCAGAGGGATGGGGAGTCCCCACATCCACTCCAGCTCTGGGGAGCATCGCTGCATCCAGCTTCTCCCCGGTGGGCCATACCTTGGAGCTGCAACCAGAGAGACAGACAAGATCCCAACACTTCCGGAGGCTTTTCCCATAAATTTCGATGCTGGCTCAGTTCTTGTTGTTTGATCCCGGATGAGCCCCCAATGTTAGGGTCTGTAATCACAGGAAGAGACTGACACAAAACAAAAATCAAGCAAAGCTTTTTTCATGCCAACCATCGAAAATCAAACCGACCAATCAGGGCCATCTCTTACGTAGAGGCGATGACGACAAGGACGCTGCTCCCGATGACAAAGTGGTGAGTACGACGAGGACGACAACCCTGATGACACAGAGTCTCCTCCCTATGAGGCCACTCCGACAAGGCCACTCCCTGGAGAAGGCGCTCCCCAGACGAGGCCACATGCTGGACTAGGCTGCTCCTGACAATGAAGAGGCCGCTCCAGACAAGGCCGCTCCTGATGATGAAGAGGCTGCTCTGGACGAGGCCGCTCAACGATAAGGCCGCATGCCAACGAGGCCGCTCCCTGGAATGACACCGCTCTGGCGAGGCCGCTCCAGACCCAGCCACTCCAGCGAGGCTACAGCTCGGGGCAGCAAGGCCGCTGGTGGTGGGGCCGTGGCTGGGGGTGGCGAGGCCGCTGGCGGCGGGGCTGCGGCTTGGGGCGTTGATGCTCCACTCCCGATGATGAAGAGTCTGCTCTGGACCAGGCTGCTCACCAGAATGACGCGCTCCGGCTAGGCCACTCGGGCAAGGCCACGGCTCGGGGCGCGAGGCTGGTCGCAGCCAAGCACGGTGAGACAGGTTGCAGGTGACGAGGCGGGTCGCAGGTGGCAAGGCTGCTCACAGCAGCACTGCTGCTTGGGGTGGTGCCGCTCCCAGCCATGCTGCTCCTGATGCTCCCATTGATCCTGAAGCTCTGACGCTCCAGACGACCCTGACGCTATCACTCCTACGACTACACTAACGGCTCCCAACGGTCACTCTAACGGCTATTCTAATGGCTATTCTAACTCCTCCTACTTCTCCAATGGCTATTCTAACTCCTTCTACTTCTCGCCCCACCCAGCCTCAAAGACTAACCTTTATAGAGGTGGTTGAACCCGGCCCACACACCACAGTTAATATATGCGCAACCCCACTGATTGGATATGGCTATCTGGCATGGCCCTCCCCTATATCCAGGGTTTACAAGTAAGTTCCTCTGGCTAACCAGGCCCCCACAATGACGGCCTTGGGCCATGGCAGATCCAAACTGCAGGATATGGGGCCCGTTATCTGGGTGGCAGACAGGAGGTCGGGCCTCATGCTGTGTCAGACAGAGCATTAGTGGACAGCGTGGCCTAGGACATTGGGGTGCCGTCAAGGGCCGGAGAGGTTAAATTTCATGTAGGGTTTCTGGGCAGACCCATAGGGCACTTCTTCTTTCTGGTGGGCAGGCAGAAGGCTGTGTTATGACTCCAGAATTCCAAATCTGGAGGGCTTGTGGGCCATGAGTGTTAAGACTGAAGTCTGAAAACACAAGCTATGGTTCAGTTCAGTGCCGAGCACGTGACAGTTCCAATGTGCAGCAGCTGATTCGAGATCTTCAGCACTTGAGCAAGGGCGAGTGTCAGATGTTCACTCAAGCTTGAGTTTGTGTCCCTGATGGACAACTAATGCAAGGGTGGCCTCATGAGGCCATGGAGGTTTTCCGACACTGGGGCTTGTGAGCTGCTCCAAACAGCAAGGTGTCCTTCTGCAGGACAGGGGAAGTATGGTTATATGGCTCCAGAGTCCTCTGTATGGAAAGATTGGATAGTAGAACTCTCCGCATGGATGCCTGGAAAGACCACCTCGTGCTAGATTTGCAAGTGGAGAACATGGCAAATTCGATCTGCTGGCTCTGGGGCGAAGTGCCCAGGGGGCTGAGGTGACAGGGGATCTCATGCTGATGTGTCACAACACTGGTTTATGTCCAAGGAGACCTTAGAATGTGGTGGTGGTCAGGGGCCATGCAGGATTCTCTTACAATGTGGGTTTGACACAGCTCACAAGAGCAAATTTTCCTTCTGGGGACAGGAAGGATTCTGTTGTGTAGCTCACAGAGTACATGGTGGACCTTGTGTTGGTCTTCCGGAACAGACCTCTGTGGACACACACCTGAAAACCTAGGCTAGGGTTCTGATGAGAGCCTAGGGTCATCCCAGTTTCAATCTTCTGACGCATGACCATTGACCTGGGTGTTTGATTGGATGATGGTGCCGAGAGTGTGTCAGACTGTGCATTTTGGACCAGAGCGGCCTCCAAAATTGAGGTAGTCTCAGAGGTCTTGCAGTTGTCTCTTAATCTGGAGGGTTTGGGCAACTGTGACCGGTAGAGTGTCCTTCAGGAGATCTGGCCCAGTCATTCAGGTTGTCTCCATAGTCCCCAACCTGGAGTGCATGTGGGCCAGGGCTTTGGGGACAGAAGTTTGAAAACAAATACTCGCCTTAGGTGTGGGGAAGAGTGTATGGCAGGCCCTGTCTAGAGACCATGAAGGGAGCTCCTTGGGATATCAAATAAGGGCAAATATGTGGCGGTAGATCAGGTTTTGTCTCTGGATTTTGTGTCAAGGATTGCTGTGGAATGTAGAGGTGACGGGCAATGGATTATTCTTACCCTCTGGGTAATTTGCCAGGCTCCCAAGAGTCTGGGTTCATTCTGAGGGATGGGAGGAGTCCTTTTTTCTCTCAGGTGTCCCTCAGAAAGTGGGATTTCACAGCAGAGCACTGGGTACAGGAGACTGGAAAACCCGAACTTTGGTTAAATTTGGGGCAAAGTGGCATGGCAAGCCCCATATGCGGGCTCTTGGTCCAGCCAGTGAGAGGCCTTATTTGAAAATGGGGCTCACGCTGAGTGTCCCAATGTGTGTTTGTGCCCAAGGCGGCCCTCAATCATGGGTGTTGGCTCGGGGGAAATGCAGTGTTCTCCTACACTGAAGGTTTGACACCATCCTAAGAAAAGGTTTCCTGCTATGGGGAAGGAGGAGTTCTGAGTTGTGCATCAGGTTCCCCCACCCCACCCCGTGCAGGGATTTGAGATAAGGTCTAGGTTAAGATGCTTGAAAACCTGGTTGGGAAAGATGATGGACAAAGTCCATGACGGGTCCGAAGTGCTGGGTGTGCGGCCAGCTATCTGGGTGTCTGACAGGAGGTCTAGACTTAGGCTATTTCAGACAGAGCATTAGTGCTCAGGGCAGCCTATGAAATGGGGTGTGTTCAAGGGCCACGAAGGTGGATCCTCACTAGGGTTTCTGGGATGCCCCAGAGGGCAAAGTTTTTCTTCTTGTGGGCAGGCAAATTACTGGGTTGTGCCTCCAGATTTACCCATTTGAAGGGCATGGGGTAGGAGTGTAGAGACATATATCTGAAAACACAAGCTAGGGGTAGGTTTCTGGCCGAAAGCATGACAGGCCCACTCTGCAGAGTCTGAATCGAGATCTCCTGCATCTGAAGTAAGGGCGAGTATCAGACGTCGGCTCAGGCTTGAGTTTGTGTCCATAATGGCCCATTAATGAAGGGTCTGCTGCTCAAGACCCTGGAGGATTTCCCACTGTGGGGGTTGTGACCCACTCCAAGTGGCAAGTTGTTCCTCTGTGGGGCAGGCAAGTCCTCTTGGATGGCTCAACGATACCCCATATGGAAAGATTCGAGGGTAGTGCTGTAAGGATGGCTACCTGGAAAATGCACCTTGCATTCCCATTGGCTCCTTGGCACAAGGAAGTTTCGATAAGCTGGCTCTGGGTCGAACTACCCAGGGTGATGAGTTGAAATGGACTCTAATGATGATTGGTCATAATGTAGATTTGTGTCCTTGGAGACCTTGGAATGTGGCAGTAGCTCAGGTGTCCTGCAGGATTCTCCTACCTAGAGTTTTGGACACAGCTTCCAATAGCAAGCTTCCCATGTGGAGACGAGAGGTGTTTTGTTCTGTGCCTCACAAAACCCTCATATGCTGGTAATTGAAACCAGGCCTCTGAGGAGAGATGCCTAGAAACCAAAGCTAGGGTTCAGATTAGGGACTAGGGGCATGTCCAGTTCATATTTCTGTCTCTGGAGACTTGAGTCTGCGTTTCTGAGTAGAGGTAGTTGCTCAGGTTGTGTCAGAATGTGCCTTTTTGTCCAGGGCCTTCTACGCTATTGGGATTACCTCGGGGGTCTTGGAGGTTTCTCCTAATCTGGATGGTTGTGGCCAATGGAATGGGTACAGTTTCCTTAGAGAGGGGAGATGCAGTTCTGTGGTGTGGCACCAGAGGCCCCAGCCTAGAGGGTGTGTAGACCAGGGCTGAGAGGACAGATGTCTGAAAACACAAACTCGGCTTAGTTTTGGGTCCAAGGGTATGGCAGGCCCGATTTGAAGACCATGAGGGGATCTCCTCGGGATATGAAATAAGGGCAATTGCAAGGCAGTAGCTCAGACTTTTGTCGCTGGATTTTGTGTCAAGAAAGGCCATGGAATGTCGGGGTGGCCTCATGGGCCATGGAATTTTCTTCCACTCTGGGGATTTGGCCTGGCTCCCAAGAGTCTGGAGTCATTCTGTGGGAAGGAAGGAGTCCTGTTTCCTGTCACGGGTGTCCCAAAAAACAGGAATTCCAGAGCAGAGCCCTGGGTACAGGCTACTGGAAAACCCAAACTTTTATTAGGATATGGGCCTAGGGCCATGGCAAGCCTGATATGCGTGCTATTAGTCCAACACCTGAGAGGCCTTATTTGTTAATGGAGTTCATGCTGAGGGCCCTAATGCTTATTTGTGCCCTAGTTGGGTCTCAAGCATGGGCATGGCCTCATGAGCCAAGCAGGTTTCTCCTACTCTGAGGTTTGACACTATCCCAACAGCAGGGTTTCTTGCCATGGGGAAGAAGGAGTGCTGTGTTGTGCATAAGGTTCCCCTGGTGCAGGTATTAGAGATAAGGTCTAGGTTCAGATGCCTGGAAACCCAAGCTGGGAAGAGATGAAGGCCTAAGACCACAGGCGTCTGATGTGCAGGATATTGGGCCAGCTGTCTGAGAGTCTGTCGGGAGGTCTGGGCTCAGGCTGTGTAAGAACAGAGCATTAGTGCCCAGGGCAGATTATGAAATTGGGGTGTGGTCGAGGACCATGCAGGTTGATCCTCATTTGGGGTTTCTGGGCAGCCTCAAAGGGCACTTTTTTTCTTCTAGTGGGCAGGCAGAGTGCTGTGTTTTCACTCCAGAATTCCCAATCTGGAGGGCTTGTGGGTCAGGATTGTTAGGATGGAAGTCTGAAAACACAAGCTGGGGTTAGGTTTCAGACTGAGGGCAAGGCAGGCCCACTCTCCAGAGGCTGAATCAAGAGCTCCTAAATCTGAAGTCAGGGCGAGAATCAGATGTTGGCTCAGGCTCTAGTTTGTGTCCATGATGATTCCTTAATGGGGGCGGGGGGACTTATGGGGCCATGCAGCTTTTCCCACTGTGGGGGTTTTGAGCTGCTCCAACCTCAAGTTTTCCTCTGCGGCTCAGGCAAGTCCTGTTGGATGGCTCAAACATGCCCCATATGGAAAGATTCGAGAGCAAGGTTCTAAGGATGGATGACTGGAAACCCCACCTCCAATTCCTATTGGCCCCAAGGGACAATGTAGGTTCAATCTGCTAGCTCTGGTGCGAGTTACCCAGGGGCTGAGTTGAAATGGGCTCTTCTTAGGATGGGTCATAATGTGGGTTGGTCTCCATGGAGACCTTGGATTGTCTCGGTGCCTCAGGGTCCCTCAGGTTTCTCCTACCCGGAGGGTTTGACACATCTCACAATGGTAAGCTTCCCATGTGGAGACAAGAGGTGTTCTGTTTTGTGCCTCAGGATAGCCCCATATGCTGGTAATCAAAACCAGGTCTCTGAGGAGAGATGCCTGGAAACCAAAGCTAGGTTTCAGATTATTGCCTAGGGGATTGTCCGGTTCAATCTTCTCTCTCTGGGACATCTGTATGCATGTCTGCATGGAGGTAGTTGCTCAGCTTGTTTCAGAATGCACCTTTTTTGTCCAGGGCCGTCTATGCTATTGGGATGGCTTCAGGGTCCTTGTAGGTTTCTCCTAATCTGTAGTAGATATTTAACTAGCCTATAACCTTGGTCAGAATTGGCACCCAAAAGGAGTGGCCCACTCTCCCTGGTTGCTAGGGAGACAGTATGTGTGCTCTACTGATCGGATGTCTCCACCTGACCTGCCCTGCTCTTGTATCTGGGCTTTGCAAGGAAGCTCCTCTGGGCGGGGCCATGTCAATCTAAGTTTACTGCATAGGGTCCATCTAAGTTTCCTGCATAAACAACAAAATGGTTCCCTCTGGCCAAGTAGGCCTTACATTCCCCCTTTTCTTTGTAGATTAGTCAAATCTTTGACTTTTCAGCCTTTTCTATGTTCTCCTGTTGTAAGGGGTTATATTGAGCATGTAAAACTAACATGTTTATCACTCTAATTTTCTTTTGTAAAAACGACATTAGGATGTTTATAATGCAGGGGCTAAATGTAACGTTTGTGCCCAGTTGTCTCATGAGTAGACCATTCACCTCTTTGTATAACCTTTCCCATTTTTCCTAATTCCATCCATCTAATTTCCCACCTATACTTTGCACAAACAGGTAACAATAGGAGCAACAATAAACTCATAGTATTTTGAGTCTTACCTTTAATCCATGGTCAGTGGCATCCATCGGCTGTGGCTTCCATCTCTGGGGGGCATCCACATCCTCGGTTCTTTTGACATAGCCTGTATGAATCCAGGCCCTGATGACTTCTACTTTCATTGCCATGGGGATGGTCAGGATGACAGTAAATGGTCCCTTCCAGTGAGGCTCCATGTTTTCCACTTGGTGGCAGTGTATCCAAACCAAGTCCCTGGTTTGGTAAGGATGTGGTTCCACCTCGATCTCCGTCCCAGTGTGGGCAGTCCGGATCCCTGTGTGGCGCTTTTTTTTTTTAAATTTTATTTATTTACTTGGCAGAGAGAGAAATATCACAAGTAGGCAGAGAGATGGGGGGAAACTGGCTCTCCTCTGAGCAGAGAGCCCCACGCGGGGCTCGATCTCAGGTCCCTGAGATCATGACCTGAGCTGAAGGCAGATGCTTAGCCCACTGAGCCACCCAGGCGCCCCCTGTGTGGCTTTCTTTTTTAAGACAGACTGTAATACCTGTAGTGACTGGAGTACAGACTTATCAGTCATTTCTGCTATAGTAATCTCTTGTAGCCGAGGGCGGGGTGGGGGGTCTTCTGAACTTTATTTCAAACGGGGTCACCTTGTTTAAGTAGGGTGTACATCATGCCCTGAGGAGGGCGAAAGGAAGGAGATCGACCCATCCACCACCAGTCTCCAGAATTAGCTTTGTCAAGGTATCTTTAAGAGTCCGGTTCATTCTCTCTACCTCCCTGGAACTCTGGGGCCGGTAGGCACGATGTAGTTTCCAATTAGTACCCACAGCATTGGCCAAGGCCTATGAGACTAAACTCACAAATGCAGGACCATTGTCTGACCCAATCACAAGAGGCAGCCCAAACCTAGGAATTATTTCTTAAATTCCTGGTTCCTTACCTCTTTCTCTTTTCCCTCTTCCCATTCTAGTTCCTCCCGCATTAATTGACTGGCATTGAGCACATCCATCAACTACATCGTGAACAATACGCCATAACTTAGAAACTTGGAACTGCTTGCCAATAATCTCATTGAGATTGCATGTACCCAAATGAGTATCCTGATGTATCTGGTTTACTACCTTCTTATCTAGTCTTTGAGGAAGAATTAGCATTACTGTTTTAGTCTTAGCCCAGTCCCCTTCATAGTCCCATTTAGACCATTTTTGTAAATACTTTAATCTTCCTCTGAATAGCCCGGGTTATCTGGTAGGGCTGGAGCTTGGAGTGTAACCAGGTCTTGCACTATTTCTCGGGCTGCTTGCTTTACAGCTCGATCTGCTAATTGGTTTCCTTTTGAAATCAGATCAGTCCCCTTTTGCTGTCCTGGGAAATGCATAACAGCCACCTCTTTTGGGTCCCAAATAGCCTGGAGGAGAGCCAATATTTCTCCTCTGTTTTTAATTCCTTTCCCTTCTGCTGTTAATAGGCCCCTTTCTTTCTAAATAGACCTATGTATATGGAGAGTAGCAAAGGTGTACCTGCTGTCCATATAGATGTTGGAGGTTTTACCTTTGGCCATCTGCAGTGCCTTGGTGAGTACAATCAGCTCTACTATTTGCACCAAGGTTCAGGGCCTTGGAATGGGCTCAGGGTCGTTGTAGGTTTCTCCTCATCTGTAGGGTTGTGGCCCATGGAATGAGCACAGTTTCCTTCAAGATGGTGGGCACAGTCCTTCAGTGTGGCTCCAGAGGCCCCATCCTGGAATGTGTGTGGGCCAGGGCTGTGGGGACAGAAGTCTGAAAACACAAACTTGGTTTAGGTTTGGGGCCGAGGGTATGGCAGGCATGATCTACAGATCGTGAGGGGAGCACCTTGGTATATGAAATAAGGGTGAAAGTGAGGCGGTAGCTCAGGCTTTTGTCTCTGGATTTTGTGTCAAAGAGGGCCATGGAATGGATGGGTGGCCTCATGGGCCATGGATGGTTCTGCCTCTCCGCAGATTTTGCCCAGCTCCCAAGAGTCTGGCATCATTCTGTGGGAAGGGAGGAGTCCTGTTTTCTGTCTCAGGTGTCCCTCCAAAAGAGGAATTCCAGAGTAGAGCTGCAGGTATGGGAGACTGGATAATCCCACCTTTGGTGAGGTTTGGGGCCTAGGGGCATGGCTAGCCCGATATGCAGGCTCTTGGTCCAGCTACCGAGAGGCCTCATTTGAAAACGAAGCTCAGGCTGAGGTTCCCAATGTGTGTTTGTGCCTAAAGCGACCTTCAAGAATGGGCGTGGCCTCATGGTCCATGCAGGTTTCTCCTACTCTGAGGGTTTGACTTTGAACCCCATCCCAACAGCAAGGTTTCTTGCCATGGGGAAGGAGGAGTACTGTTTTGTGCATCAGGAAACCCCCATATGCCAGTATTCAAACAGGACTCTGGGGAGAGATGCCTGCCAACCTAACCTAGCGTTCAGATTAGGGCCTAGGGGCATGTCCGTTTCAATCTTCTGTCTCTGGGGACATTTGTCTGCATGTCTGAGTGGAGGTAGTTGCTCAGGATGTGTCAGAAATGCTTTAGTCCAGGGTGGACTATGCATTTGGGATGGCTTTGAGGACCTTGTGGGTGTCTCCTAATCCGTAGGGTTTTGGCAAATGGAATGGGCACAGATTCCTTCGAGGGAATAGACACAGTCCTGCAGTGTGGCCCCAGATGCCCCAGCCTGAAGAGTGTATGGGCCAGAGTTGTGTGGACATAATTCTGTAAACAAAAATTTGGCTTAAGTTTGGGGCCAAGGGTATGGCAAGCCCGATCTGCAGACTGTGAGGGGAGCTCCTTGGGATATGAAATAAGGGCGAGTGTGAGGCAGTATCTGAGTCTTTTTTCTCTGGATTTTGTGTCAAGGATGGCCATGGAATGTAGGGGTGGCCTAGTGGGCCATGGACGATTCTCCTTCTCTGGGGATTTGGCCCAGCTTCCAATCGTTCTGGGTCATTCTGTGGTAAGGGAGGAGTCCTGTTTTCTGTCTCAAGGGTCCCTCCAAAAGAGGGATTCCAGAGCAGAGCCCCAGGTATGGGCGACCGGAAAACCCCACCTTTGGTTAGGATTGGGGCTAAGATAGGGTTCTGTTCAGGTCCGAGGTCATGCCAGTTCCAATGTGCAGTGGATTATTCAAGATCTCAAGCACCTGAGTAATGGTGAGTGTCAGAGGTTCGCTCATGCTGGAACTCATGTTCATGACGGCCAACTAATGGAAGGGTGGCCTGATGAGGCCATGGAGGTTTTCCCCCACTGGGACTTGTGAGATGCTCCAAGCAGCAAGATTTCCTTCTGTGGGAAAGGGGGAGTCTGGTTTGATGGCTCTAGCATCTTCAATATAGAAAGTTTTTATAGCAGAGTTCTATGCAGGAATGCCTAGAAAGGCCAACTCACCTTATAATTGCAGCCTCGGAACATGACAGCTTACATCTGGTGGCTGTGGGGCGAAATGCCAAGGGGGCTGAGTTGACATGGAGTCTCATGTTGATTGGTCACAATACTGGTTTGTGTCCAGGGAGACCTTGGGAATGTGGCAATGGCTCAGGGGACATCTAGGATTCTCCTACCCTGAGGGTTTGACACAGCTCCCAAGAGCAAGGTTTCCTTCTGGGGACAGGAGATGTTCTGTTTTGTTGCTCAGGGACCACATGTTGGAACATATGTTGGTATTTAAGAACAGGCCTCTGGGTACAGATGCCTAAAAACCCAAGCTAGGGTTCCGATGAGGTCCTAGGGACATGTCTGGTTCAATCTTCTGACTCTAGGGCCATTTATCTCGGTGTCTGCCTGGAGATAGATACTCAGGGTGTGTCAGATTGCGCATTTTTGTTCAGAGCACCCTATGAAATTGGGGTGACATTTGGGGCGTTGCAGATCTTTCCTAATCTGGAAGTGTTGGGCAAAAGTAAAGGACAAAGTTTCCTTCGGCAGGCAGGCATAGTCCTGCTTTGGGGCTCTTCAGGCCTCATCCTTGAAGGTGTGTGGGCCAGGGCTCTGGAGACAGAAGTCTGAAAACACAAACTCGGGTTAGGGTTAGGGCCGAGGGTATGGCAGGCCCGAACTGCAGACCCTGATTGTTGCTCCTCAGGATATGAAATTAGGGCGAATGTGAGGTGGTAGCTCAGGCTTTTGTCTCTGGTTTTGTGTCTCAGTTGGACCCGGAATGTAAGGATGGCCTGATGGGGCCATGGAAGATTCTCCCTCTCTGGGGATTTTGCCCTGCTCCCAAAAGTTTGGTGTCATTCTGGGGAAAGGGAAGAGTCTCATTTCCTGAATCAGGAGTCCCCCCAAAAGAGGGATTTCAGAGCAGCGTTCTGGGTACGGGTGCTTAGAAAACCACACTTTGGGTAAGAATTTGGCCTAGGGGCATGGTAAGCTCAGTATGTGGGCTTTTGGCGCAACTCTTGAGGGGTTTATTTGAAAATGGGGCTCAGGCTGCAGGTCACTTGTGCCTTAGTAATCAATGCGGCCCTCAAGAACCAGCGTGGCCTCATGGGACTTGCAAGTTTCTCCTACACTGAGGGTTTGACATTCATCCCAACAGCAAGTTTTCCTCCCACAGGGAAGGAGGAGTTCTGTTTTGGGCGGCCGATTACCACATATGCACGGATTTGAGATAAGGTCTGGGCACAGATGGCTGATAATTCAGGTTGGGTAGAGATCATGGTCTAAGGCCATGGCAGGTCCGATCTAATGGATATGAGGTCAGTTCTCTGGGTGTGTGAGGGGAAGTCTGGGCTCAGGCCGTGTCAGACAGAGCAAGAGTGCATGGGGCTGTCTATGAAACTGGAGTGCCATTGAGGGTGGTGCAGTTTGATCCTCATTTGGGGTTTTTGAGCAGCCCCATGGGACACTTTTTCCTTCTGGTGGGCAGGATTAGTGCTGCATTGTGGCTCCAAAATTCCGAATCTGGAGGGTTTGTGGGCCAGGAGTGTGAGGATGGAAGTCAGAAAACACAAGCTAGGGTTAGGGTTGGGGCCTAGGGCATGGCAGGACTGGTTTGCAGAGGCTGAGGCGAGATTACAGGTATCTGAAATTACAGGCGGCTTCTCACACCTGAGTTGTGTCCATGAGGGCCGCCTGATGTAGGGTTGGCCTCATGAAGACATGGAAGTTTTCCTATCTGATAAATCATGATCCAAGAGCTCACATGAAAATAATGGATGTATAATTACAATATGAGTTCTGACTCACTGGTTCTGCGTGATCTGAAATTTTCCGATCCAGGCTGGTGCCATTAGAGAAGATAAAAATAGATTACTTCTTCTTGTCACTTCAGTTCTCTCCCTTCACGTCACTCCCATCTGTCCCTCACCTACATAACCCATTATGCACACAAGGCCCATGAGTTGGCTTGTTCTATATCCATACTATCAATCATGCTCTTTGGCCTTACAGCAATAGACTCACTCCCGACTTTGTCCTCAGGAAATAATGCAGTAAATTATTAAAAAGAGAAGGTTTATATTACTCTCATAAAGTGTAGTTAACAAGCAGGGAGGACGTTCATACAACACCCCCATAAATCAGTGCCTGTGCTGAGACATAACAGTAAATGTCAATGGTAATAATAATAATAATAATAATAATAATAATAATTGAATAAATAAAGGCTTTCAAAATGGGTACACCTCCCAGGATCTTAGAAAGAAATGCAGCATGAATTTAGGACTCAGAGAGTTTAAAGGTCAGAATAGGTCAGGAAGAGTAAAACTAATACCATTTCATAGATTTGAGCAATTACTTTAGGAAAACCATTACATAATACACCTGTTAGACGCTGAGGAAGTAGTATGGAAAGGGACTATCTTGTCTGATAAAACACTATCAAAATGTATTCTGGAAAGGGATTCAAGATGGCGGCAAAGGAAGATCCTGAACTGATCTCCCATAAACATAAAAACATCATATCTACAGCTACATATGGATCATTCCCTTGTGAAAAAGATCTGAAATCTGGATGACAATCAATGGATAAAAGAGTGTCATTGAGACAGGTAAGAGAGGCAGAGATGTGGTCTTCACAAAAAACTCAAGCCCCAGAGCCCAGCACACAATAGAGAAGGGTCTCAGCAGTCTGGCGCTTCCTCTGGAAAAGTGAGGAGTTGGTGCCTCATATCAGGCAGTCCAACCCTGGGGATCTTCACCAGAGAGATGAGTTCCCCAGAGATTTCTGGCTTAGAAAAACAAGGGATATGAGGGATCCAAAGTACTATAGGAAACTGAGGTTCTCCTTCTAAAGAGCTCATGTTTGGTCTCACTCATCCTGGGATCCTGCAGAAAAGCACCACTTTTTAAAGTGCCTAGGCTGTATGGCAAGAAAATTCATTTGTTCATCTGAGGGTATCTGCCCGAGGGGCAGGGGAGAGACAGGGGTCTCTCTGGAGACAAAGGCTCTGGCAGACACCATTTGTGTGTTCTCCACCTTCCCTGTTATCCGAGGTAGGCACACTGTGACACAGCACCATCCTGTTGCCTCACAAGAAGGGTGAGGGCTCGCAGTCGCAGCATGGTCCCACCGCCTTGCTGAGGCTAGAGAGTGGGTGGAAGCAGCAATTCTTTACTCCCACAAGGGCAGACTAGTGTGAACAGTCATGGCATTTCCCTGCCCCCAATCTCGGGCCTGGAATAGGGCACTCTTTCGCAGCACAGCTGAAAATGATGAGTGCATGCAGTCAAGATATTTTCCTGTTCTCATTCTGAAGCCAGAGGGCGTGCCTTGTCCCCTGCACATACCACCTTCCCTGTTAAAGCCAGTAGGCATGTGAAAACCACACAGGGGATGCCCCTTATTTGTATGGCTCTGGTGGCCAAGGGGGCTGGCATTCCTGAGCTCCAGGAATCTATAACAAATGTAAAGACACTTCTTGGCAGATCAGTACCCCCAGGACACTGCATAGACTGCAGGCCGAAACACAACCCCTGTCTTCCTGTGAAAAAAAGCCTTTTTATTTACCCTGGAGCGTCAACATGAGGGACAAGCTTCATGTCTCCCAGACATCTAGAGGCTACAGAGGTGCTCCCAGGGAATGTAAGCAGAGAGAAACCATTCTTGCTCACTCCCTTTGCCTCAATACAGCTCTACCAAACATCCCAGAAAGGAGCTTATACACTTATCTGGAGCCCTGATTTTTGAAACTGTCACCAGGGACACACCCAGATGTCCCAATCTGGAGTCCAACTGGGATTGCAATTGTCACCCCACAAGACTATATATATTTGCACACTTTAAAAGCTTCTGCCTGAGGGGCACCTGGGTGGCTCAGTGGGTTAAAGCCTCTGCCTTCAGCTCAGGTCGTGGTCCTTGGGTCCTGGGATCAAGCCCCACATTGGGCTCTCTGCTCGGTGGGGAGCCTGCTTCTCCCTCTCTCTCTCTGCCTGCCTATCTGCCTACTTGTGATATCTGTCTGTCAAATGAATGAATAAAATCTTAAAAAAAAAAGCTTCTGCCTCAGAGTCTGACTTCCAATCAGCCTAAAACAAAGTGTTAGATTAGATTCCTCTCCTTGGAACACTGACAGGTCTTGGGGACAGATCAGAAATAAATCAGACTGTTTAGAATATCACAAAAGCTAGGATACAACTAAGAACCAGGACAAGGGTAAGCTAGAAAGTTCATCTCCCACACATGGCAACTTTTCATCACTGGGAGAAGTAGTTGTTTTGCCCAATATATAGAAACACAGGAAGTCAAGCAAAATGAGGAAATAGAAATATGTTCCAAATAAGAGAATAAGGCAAAACTTCAGAAAAACGTTAATTATATGGAGATAAGTAATCTACATGTAATGAACTTAATTTGATAGTCATAAAGATGCCCATGGAACTTGGGGGAAGAATGGAAGAGCACAGGGAGAACTTCACCAGCAACAGGAAGTGTGTGAAAGAGCCAACCAGGAGTGACAGGGATGAAGAATACAATAATTAAACCGAAAACCACATTAAAGGTGTTCAGCATGAGACTGGATGAAACAGAAGGTAAAGTCTCTGAAGTGGAACACAAAGCTGCCCAAACAGAGCAACAAAAAGAAAAATGAGTTCAAAATGTTAAAGATAACTTAAGAAACTTAATGTGACATCAAGCAGGGTAACACTCAAATTAAAGAGGCCCTAAAGGGAGAGGAGAAACAGAAAGGTGCAGAAAATTTATTTGAAAAAATCATGGGTGAAAACTTTCGTAACCTGGGGAAGAAAACACCACACTGGGATATTCAAATCAGAAAAACAAACAAACAAATAAAAAACACCTCAAAGACCCCAACACCAAGCCACATTATAATTTGAGTGTCAAAAATTAATGATAAAAAACAGCAGCAGAACAGTCGTTTATTACGTGCAGGGAAGTGTACCCAGTAGGCTACCAGCAGATTATTCAGCACACGTTTCACAGGCCAGAAGAGAGCAGCATAACGTATTCAGAGTGCTGAGGGAGGCACGCCAGTAACACAATTGGTTAAGTGTCCAACTTTTGGTTTCTGCTCAGGTCATGATGTCAGGGTTGTAGGACTGAGCCCCATCTTGGGCTCCCTGCTCAGTCTGCTTCAGTTTATCTCTCTTTCATCCCTCTTCTAAACAAATTGTTAGGGTCTGTGATCAAAGGAATGAGACTGATGCAAAGTGAAAGTCAAGCAAAGCTTTATTTCACGCCAAGCAATGAAAACCAAACCGACCGGTAGGGGCCATCTCTTACGAAGAGGTGATGACAATGACCCCGACGAGGCTGCTCCCCAGACGAGGCCACTCTGGACGCTGCTCCAGATGATGCCACTCCCCAGACGACGACCCCATAAGACCAACGACTACCCAAACGACTACCCCAATGACTACCCCAATGACTACTATTACTCCCACATCCAGCCTAACAGACCAACTTTTATAGAGGTGCTTGAGCCTGGCCCACACACAGGTGGCCAATGAGATTGCAACACACAGGGAAAACAGCACAGTCATGCATGGTCGGCAATACGGGTGACCAATTGAATATCAATTCACCACAGTAAATATATGTGCACCCCACTGATTGGATGTCTCCATCTGGCCTGGCCTGCCCCTATATCCGGGGTTTGCAAGTAAGGTCCTCTGGCTAACCAGGCCCTCATACAGGCCCTCACATTACCCCTTTTCCTTGGAAATTAGTCAAATCCTTGACTTTTCAGCCAGTTCTGTTCTCCTGTTGTAAGGGTTTATATTGAGCATGTAAGACTAACATTTTTATCACTCTAATATTCTTTTGTACAAATGACATTAGGGCGTTTATAATGCAGGGGCCAAAAAGTAACAGTAGTGCACAGTCTGCTGATGAGTTAGCCATTCAATGCTTTGTATAACCTTTTGCATTTTTCCTAATTCCGTTCATCTAATTTCCTGCCTATACTTTACATAAACAGGTAACAATAAGAGCAACAATAAACTCACAGTTTTTATAGTCTTAGCTTTAGTCCACCATCAATGGGGTCTGTCAGCTGTGGCTTCCATCTCTGAGGGGTGTCCTCGTCCTCAGCTCATTTGACATGACCTACATGAATCCAGGTCCTAATGCCTTCTACTTTTATTGCCATGGTCGTGGTCAGGATGACAGTAAATGGTCCCTTCCAGTGAGGCTCCAAGTTTCCCACTTGATACTGATGTATCCAAACCAATTACCCAGGTTGGTAAGGATGTGGTTCCACCTCTGCCTCTGTCCCAGTGTGGGCAGTCCGGATCACTGTGTGGGATTTTTTTTTAAACATTTTATTCATTTACTTGACAGAGAGAGATCACAAGTATACAGAGAGGCAGGCAGAGAGAGAGGAAGGGAAGGAGGCTCCATGCTGAGCAGAGAGCCAGATGTGGGGTTCGATCCCAGGACCCTGAGATCATGACCTGAACTGAAGGCAGAGGCCTTAACCCAAGGAGCCACCCAGGCGCCCCACCCTGTGTGGGCTTTTTTAAAGACAGACTGTAATGCCTGCAGTGACTGGAGTACAGACTGATCAGTCATTTCTGCTAGGGCAACCTCTTGTAGCTGAGGACAGAGTGGGGGGAGGGGGGTCTCCCAAACATTATTTCAAATGAGGTCACCTTGTTTAAATAGGGTGTACATCGTGCCCTGAGGAGGGCAAAAGGAAGGAGATCCACCAATTCACTGCCAGTCTCCAGAATTAGTTTTGTCAAGGTTTCTTTAAGAGTCCAGTTCATTCTCTCTACTCGCCCAGAAGTCTGGGGCCAGTAGGCACAAGGTAGTTTCCAATTAGTGCCGATGGACTTGGCCAATGCCTGTGAGACTGAACTCACAAATGCAGGGCTATTTTCTGACCCGATTGCGAGAGGCAGCCCAAGCTTAGGAATTATTTCTTCTAGTAGCTTTTTGGCTACCACTCCTGCCATCTCATGTTTGGCGGGAAAAGCCTCTACCCAGCCTGAAAAGTTATCTACAAAAACTAACATATACTTGTGCCCATATTTTCTGGGTTTCATTTCTGTAAAATCTATTTTCCAATAAATTCCTGGTTCCTTACCTCTTTCTCTTTCCCTCTTCCCATTTCCCTTCTTCCCACATTAACTACCTGGCATTGAGCACATCTATCAACTACATCCTCAACTATACGCCTTAATTTAGAAACCTGGAACTGCTTGCTTATAAGCTCCTTGAGTTTGTGTATCCCCAAATGAGTACCATGATGTATCTGGTCTACTAACATTTTGCCTCATCTTCGAGGAAGAATTATTTTTCCTGATTCAGTCTTAGCCCAGTCCCCTTCATAGTCCCATTTAGCCCATTTTTGTAAATACTTTAAATCTTCTTCTGAAGAGTTCAGTTTTTCTGGTAGGGCTGGAGCTGGGAGTGTAACCAGCTCTTACACTGTTTCTCGGGCTGCTTGCTTTGTGGCTTTATCTGTTAATTGTTTTCCTTTTGAAATCAGATCAGTCCCCTTTTGGTGTCCCGGGCAATGCATAACGGCCACCTCGTTTGGGTCCCAAATAGCCTGGAGGAGAGCCAATATTTCTCCTCTGTTTTTAATTCCTTTTCCTTCTGCTGTTAATAGGCCCCTTTCTTTATAGCCCCATGTATATGGAGAGTAGCAAAGGCGTACCTGCTGTCCATATAGATGTTGGCGGTTTTACCTTTGGACATCTGCAGTGCCTTAGCGAGTACAATCAGCCCCGTTTTTTGTGCCGAAGTTCCATGTGGCAGGGCTGCTGTCCAGAGTTTCTGCTCAGGAGAAACTACAACAGCCCCCTCATACCTCTTTCCATTGACCATGTAGCTACTCCCATCTGTGAACAGAGTCATCTCGGCATCTGGGAGGGGAATGTCTCTGACATCTGGCCTTATCCCTGCAAATTAGGTTAGGACCTCCCCGCAGTCATGTGGGTGGTCAGCCAGCTCCTCTGGCAGCAGCATGGCTGGATTTAGCACTGCTGGGGGCCAGAAGGTCACTCTTGGTTCGTTGAGGAGGAGGGCCTGATACCCCGTCACTCGGGCGTTCGTGATCCATCGGTCTGGTGGAGTCCGGAGAAGGCCCTTAATAGCGTGTGTGGTGGTTATGATGAGATTTTGACCCAAAGTCAATTTACTTGCATCCTTGACCAGGAGGGCTGTGGCAGAAATTATGTGGAGGCAAGGGGGGACCCCAGCTGCTACTGGATCTAGTTTCTTGCTAAGATAGGCTACTGGCCTTTGCCAAAGCCCCAGATTTTGAGTCAAATCTCCTTTGGCCACCCCTGCTTTCTCATCCACATAAACGTGGAAGGGCTTGGTAATATCTGTGATGACCAATACTGGGGCACTCAGTAAGGCTGTTTGTAATTCCTGAAATTCTCCTTTAGCCTCAGCTGTCCACTCCATCATAGTGAGCCCCCCTTTTGCCAGTTGGTAGAGAGGTTGGGCAATCTCTGAAAACCGCAGTATCCACAGCCTACAGTAACCCACCATCCCAAGAAACTCCCTCACTTGTCGGGATGTGATGGGGCGGGGGTATTGGGTGATCACCTGTTTCCTGGACTCAGACAGTGAATGTACACCCTCTTGGAGATCAAAGCCTAGATAAGTGGCATGGCTCTGACAGAGCTGTGCTTTCTTTGCTGACACCCGATACCCTTTTCCCTGCAGTGTCTGTAAGAAAGCTCTCATCCCCCACAAGCATGACTCATAGTCCTCAGCGGCTACTAGCAAGTCATCAACGTACTGTAACAGAGTGACTCCTGGGTTGGAGGTTCTGTACTCAGACAAATCCTCATGTAGGGCCTCGTCAAAAATGGTGAATGAATTCTTGAATCCTTGGGGAAGTATTGTCCAGGTGAGTTGGCCTTGAAACACTTTCCTTGGGTCGGACCACTCAATAGCAAAGAGGGACTGAGATTCCTTTGCTAAAGATATGCGGAAAAATGCATCCTTGAGATCTAAGATGGTATACACAGTTCTTTTGGGACCCAGGAGGGAGAGTAGGGTATAGGGGTTAGGCACGACTGGGTGGATATCTTCAACCCATTTATTAACTTCCCACAAGTCCTGAACGTGCCGGTACTCCCCAGTCTCGGCCTTTTTGATGGGCAACAAAGGTGTGTTCCATGGAGATTTGCAAAGAACTAGGATCCCATCTCCTCGGAGGGTGTTAATGTCTTTTATGATCCCTTCTTTGCTCCCTGGGGGAAGGGGTACTGCGAAATGTGAACAGCCATAGCAATCGCCTTTAATTGCACCACTGGAGGTTGTCCCCTGGCTAAGCCAGGGGGCTTCCCTTCTGCCCAGACCTTGGGAAACTCGACCTGTAGGGTTTGGAGAAGGCTCCCCCCCTTTGTCTCCTCTGGTTTTGAGGCTGGCTCTTAAAGGAGGTATTCATATACTGCTGCCATAAGCACCTGTACAGTGGGTTGTCTCAAGGTTACAGTCATGTCTCCTTCTGAGAAGGAGATCTCTTGCATCAAGTTATATGGGGCATTAAGGAGGACCAAAAATAGATGTTTAACTACTCCTGAGGCCAAATTTAAAGTTCTTTCTGTTGTCCATTTATGTCTCTCTGTTCCATTTGCTCCGTGTACCCAGACTTCTTCTCCAGATAGTTTTCCCATAGGTTATAGTAATGATGAAAATTGGGCTCCCTTGTCCACCAAAAAATCAATTGATTTACCCTCCACTTCCATTTTTACCCGAGGTTCGGGGAGGGGCTCCGAACCATGGCCCCTTCAGTCTCTGGTGACGAGCACTGCTGTCTTCTTTTTGGGGCACTCCCTGGCCCAATGTTCTTTTTCCTTACAGTTAGTGCACTGATCTGAATCTAAGTTTTCCTGCCTGCCTTCTCTGTGCTTCAGCTTTTCATTCCATTTACTATCCCCTACTTGTCTCCTCCCTACCTCATGTAATGCCAAAACCTTAACCAATTTTTTTGTCTGTTTTTCATCCTCTTGTGCATCCCTGTTGTTAAACACCTTTTCTGCTATTCCCATTAATTCAGTCAGATTCTTCCCTTCAAATCCTTCAATTTTCTGAAGTTTCCTCCTTATATCTGGGGCTGACTGACTGGCAAATGCAAGATTCATTGCCCTCTGATTTTCGGGTGACCCAGGGTCGATTGGGCTATACATTTTATAGGCTTCAACAAGCCTTTCTAGGAAAGCTCCTGGAGACTCATTATAACCTTGAGCCAATGTACTAATTTTAGATAAATTTATGTGTCTCCTTGCAGCTGCACAGAGGCCTCCCAGTAAAGCCTGGTGGTAGAAACGTAAGCTCGCCTTGTCTTCATCAGAGTTTGGATCCCAGTTGGGGGGTTCCCTCGGGCAGTAGTCCTTCATTCGCCAGGGATTGAGGTCCCTGCCAAATCTATCGCTTATCACCTTATGAGTTTCTCGCATGATGCGATCCCTCTCTTCCGCATTAAAGAGAGCCATAAGGACCTGTTGAATATCCACCCAGGTAGGTTGGTGGGTAAGAAAAACAGCCTCTAAGAGACTAATTAAATCCTGAAGGTGGACAGAAAAGGATTTGTGTTGGACTTTCAGTTATAGATGTCAGAACAGGAGAAAGGGATATAGGTTAGGTGGGGACTCCCTCTCCCATCCGGTAGAGCAACTTCACGGAGAGGCAGCATTGGTGCAGACAGTACTAGTGAGGTAAAGGGAGGCAGAGGGGGATAGAGGAAAGGGGAAAGATCAGGGCGGTCTCTCTGCTTGGTGGTCCCGTAGGCAGACCCCGACCATGTTGAGGTGGACTGGTAAGGCCATCTTGGGACCGAGAGTCAGGTTTAGGGGACAGATAAAGGGGGGAAATTCCACATCCTCCACATCCGATGGAGGTAGGACGGTCTTCTTCTCCTGTTCCCCCTCATCTGTCTGTTCTGGTTTTGGTGCTCTGACCTGCCTTAGAGGGAGAGAGATAGTTTCATTAGCAGGGGGAAGGTGAGACTTGAGCCATGATGGTGGTTCTTCTATCAGATATTGCCAGGCCACAATGTACAGTATTTGGTCTTGATGTAGATCGAAGACCTCACTCAGGGTGGAATATATCTGAACCTAGGCAAATGTTCCTTCCGGCCGCCACCCTGTGGAAAAAGTGGGCCACTCTAATTGGGAGAGTGTTTTTATTTTCCTGGGTAAACCTTGTCACCCGACTGGGTGGCTTTACCTTGAAAATCCTTGAAATGTTCGAGAACAAGACCTAGGGGTGTCATAGGTCCCTTACTCCCCGCTTGTCCCATTTCTCCAAATACAACAAACAACACAACAGACAACAAAAAAACAAGGCAAAAACAACTGCAGGCCCAGTGATTCTTACCCAGAACCTGCTACTGGTGGGGACTTTCTTTATCTCCTGACCGCCTAGAGTAACTTGAAACCCCTGGGGACCTTCTAGGGGGACCAGAACCCCCTGATCATCCATCGGGACTTGAACCCCCTGGTAACCACCCAGAGGGACTCGAACCCCCTGACCATCCAGGGGGACGAACCCCCTGACTGCCTAGGGGGATTCGAAACCCCTGACCATGCAGAGGGACTCAAACCCCCTGGTGACCACCCAGGGGGACTCAGACCCCCTGGCCATCCAGGGATACTTGAACCCCCTGGTGAATGCCCATGAGGACTCAAACCCCCTGACCGCCCAGGGGAACTCGGACCCCCTGACCATCCAGGGGGATTCAAACTCCCTGATGACCATCCAGGAGGACTCAAACCCCATGACTGCCCAGGGGGACTCAAAACCCTCGTGACCACCCAGGGGGACACGAACCCCTTGTTGATTTACCAGC
Source organism: Meles meles (assembly GCF_922984935.1). NCBI lineage: Eukaryota > Metazoa > Chordata > Mammalia > Carnivora > Mustelidae > Meles > Meles meles. The sequence continues at coordinate 1,192,876 of NC_060081.1, forward strand.
AGAAGGATGGGGCATCCCTGCATCCACTCCAGCCCTGGGGAGCATGGCTGCATCCAGCTCCTCCCCCGGTGGACTACACTCTGGAGTTCTGCAACAAGTCAGACAGACAGGATCCCAAGATCTTACCTCCGGAGGCTTCTCCCAGAAATTCTGATGCTGGCTCAGTTCTTGTCATTTGATCCCAGACGAGCCCCCATTGTTAGGGTCCGTGATCAAAGGAATGAGACTGATGCAAGGAGAAAGTCAAGCAAAGCTTTATTTCGCACCAAGCATCGAAAACCAAACCGACTGGTAGGGGCCATCTCTTATGAAGAGGCAATGACGACGACCTTGATGAGGCTGCACCCTGGACGAGGCCGCTCCCCGGACAAGGCCACTCCCTGGATGACGTGACTCCAGACGACGCCACTCTAGACGACATCGCTTCCTGAACGATGATACCGATGAGGACGAAGACTACCCCAATGACTACCCCAATGACTACTACTACTCCCTCCACCCACAGACTAACCTTTATAGAGGTGGTTGAGCCTGTCCCACACACAGGTGGCCAATGAGATTCCAACACACAGGGAAAACATCACAGTCATGCTCAGTGGGCAATACGGGTCACCAATTGAATTTCAATTCACCATAGTAAATATATGCACGTCCCGCTGATTGGATGTCTCCATCTGGTCTGGCTCACCCCTATATCCGGGGTTTGCAAGTAAGTTCCTCTGGTTAACCAGGCCCTCATACAGGCCCTCACAAAATAAGTTTTTAAAAACAAGAAAAAAAATGCTGGCTGACTGCAACCTGCCTTTCTTTACAGGGTGCAAAGAAAAACATTCAACCAAGAATGCTCTACCCAGCAAGGTTGCCATTCGGAGTTAATAGGGAGATTAAGAATTATCTAAATAAACAACTAAAGGATTTTATTACCACTAAACTGGCCTTATAAGAGATGTTGAAGGGACTTGTTTAAACTAAAAAGTAATGACGTAATTAATAAGAAAATACATAAAAATAAAATCTTAAAGGCAAACGCAACATACAGTATATGTACAGCAGAGGTAATGGGTAAATCACTTATAAAGCTAGAATGAAGACAAAAATAGTATGTTTAACTAAAACTACAATAAGTAGTTAAAAGATTTATATTTTTAAAAGGTCGTGACATCAAAAACATTAAACATGTGGTTCCCAAAAGTGTAGAACTTCAACAGTTTACATCAAAGGAAAAGTCATCCACACAGAAAGTCAATAAGAAAACATCAATCTTAGATTTCTTGGGGGGGAGCAAGATGGCGGGGAAGTAGGAGGAGGCACCATTTCAACCTGTACCCTAAAGTGAGCTGATTACCTACCAAAGAACTCCGACCACCCATGAAATCAGCCTGAGATCAGAATTATACACGTCTGGATCTCTACTGGAGCAGAAGACGCCAGTGGCAGGTAAAGCAGACTGGGAGCATCGGACTGATATCGGAAGATAAACAAAAGGGGGAGGGAGCCACCAGAGGTGACCGATTGGAAAGTAACACCCCAACACGAGAGTGCTCTGCGTCTGGGGACCAGCATTAACTTGGAGTCTGGTTGAAAGCACTCAAAAAACAAACAGCAAAGGATCGCGGTGGCGGGGGGGTAATAGTGGGAACCTGGGCGGTTAGGGTCAGGGACCTAAGTCCCTGGACCCAGGACAGCCTCCCCTGGCACGGAGCCAGAGAGAGTGCAGCGGAGAAATCAGGACTCGGTCCCTGAGCCGCGAGTGCACCTGAACGCCAGCGCGCCTGAGAACGAGTGGGGTCTGTCTCCCGTGAGGGGCTGGGAGCCTGGCCTGACGGCAATCCTGAAACGCGCGCGTCCCACACCCTCCCTTGGGAAAGGTGCTCATAGGCGCTAGCCTGGAGCTCTGGCAGCAGGAAAAACCAGACATTCCCAGCCCGGGACAGCGGGAAAATTTCAGTGTGCAATCTCTGCTCGGAACCTCTCTGGCGGTCTGGAGCTGCCTAGACAGCCACAGCTGCCCTGGTTTTGGGCACAACGAGGAGCCCCTGCATCCCCAGGGACAGTGACCCAGAACCAACTCTGCCAGCAGCTTTTGCAAAACAGTCTGAAGCTTCTCTCTGAGAGGGAGGTTGGGGTGCTGTTTGCTCTCCTCTAAACCTCCAAAAACCATCAAAAGCTGTCAAGGTGAGAGAAAGCAGATGAAAGAACATAAAAACCCCCAGAGAACAAAAGGCTGAAAAAAAAAAAAAAAACAGTTTCCTGAAAAAAAAAGAGCTCACCCCCTTGAGGGGAGCTGGAGGACCTAACTCAGGGAACATCATTGTCTGAAAACCCACGTGGCAGGCCCCTCCCCCAGAAAACCAACCAGGAAGGAAGGAAAAAAAAAAAAAAGACTACAAGAGAACAACCACCACTACTTCATAAATACAACTTTTATTTTTAACTCTTTACCAATATTCTGGTTCTTTTTTTTTCATACATACAGATAATTTTTTAACCTATTTACCATCACACTGAGATGTCCAGTACATCAAATTCTTTAATAACCTTCTAACCTGAAATTTTTGATACATACACCCGTGTTTTTCTTTTGCTTTTCTATTTTTTTAATTTTAACTTAGTTTAGTCTAGTTTATTCTTTTTTTAATTTTTATTTTCTACTATACATATAGAGTTAAACTTCAAGGTAACCCCCTTTCCCCAATCAATGCTACCCCTATAGGCAAACCAGTTTCTAATCCCCCTGTAACTTAGGAAAGTTGAGTCCCTTAACAAAAACATCAAGATACCTTCAGGAAGAATCAAAATAACCTTCCTCACCCACACTGAGAATCTATAACCATTCTCCCAATTTTTCCTTCTGTCAGTGTTTCTGTGAATTTGTGTCTGTCCTGACAATATATAAATCTTATACTTGGGGTTCTTTCTGAGGAGGTTTTTCCCTTTTTTTTGCTTATATATACATATTTTTTTCTCTTGTCATATACTTTTATCACTCTTTGTCTGTCTGTTTTTGTTTGTATACTCCACAAATCTTACCTTGTGGCCCATTTGGGCTGAGCCTTCTCTTATATCTTCCCTTTTTTTCCTATCTCTCTCTCTCTCTTTTTTTCTTTTTCTTCCTTTTTTCTTTCCCCCTTTTTTTTCTTTCTTCTTCTCTATTTCTTTTTCTTTTCTTTTTTTTTTTTTAAATATTTTATTTATTCGACAGAGAGAGATCACGACTAGGCAGAGAGGCAGGCAGAGAGAGAGGAGGAAGCAGGCTCTCCACGGAGCGGGGAGCCCGACGTGGGGCTCGATCCCAGGACACTGGGATCGTGACCTGAGCCAAAGGCAGAGGCTTTAACCCACTGAGCCACCCAGGTGCCCCACTTTTTCTTTTCTTTTTTCTCTCATTTGGGTGGGGAATCCTGATTGCACAGAAGCGTTCCAGGGTGCACATTGACTGCACCACAATCGATAAGTCCAGCTGCATCTGTTTAGTCATCTCTTACCAAAATGACTAGGAGGAGGAATACCCAACAGAAGAAAAATACAGAGGATGGGCCTTCTGCAACAGAACTAATGGCTATCGACATAGACAATATGTCAGAAAAGGAATTCAGACTAACAATTATCCAGGCAATAGCTAGGTTGGAGAAAGCCATGGATGACCAAACAGAATTGATTAGGGCAGAACTGAAAGCCACCAGGGATGATGTTCACAATGTTAGGGCAGAACTGAAAGCCACCAGGGATGATGTTCAAAATGCTCTCAATGAGTTCCAGTCCAATCTAAATTCTCTAAAAGCTAGGGTAACTGAGACAGAAGATAGAATTAGTGATCTGGAGGACAAACAGATAGAGAGAAAGGATCAGGAGGAAGCCTGGAACAAACAGCTCAGAAGCCACGAAAACAGAATCAGGGAAATAAACGATGCCATGAAACGTTCCAACGTCAGAATTATTGGAATCCCTGAAGGGGAAGAAAAAGAAAGAAGTCTAGAAGATATAGTGGAAGAAGTTGTCTATGAAAATTTTCCCAATCTCACGAATGGAAAAAATGTTCATGTACTAGAGGCAGAAAGATCTCCTCCCAAGATTTTAGATTCTCGAAAGTCCTCACGGCACCTTATAGTTAAAATGGGGAATTATGTTTCAAGAGAGACCCTCTTAAAAGCAGCTAGGACAAAGAAGCTTCTTACATACAGAGGAAAGCCCATTAGAATAACGTCAGACCTTTCCACAGAGACCTGGAAAGCCAGGAAGGGCTGGCAAAATATATTCAGAGTACTAAATGAGAAGAACATGCAACCAAGAATACTCTATCCAGCAAGACTGACATTTAAAATGGATGGAGAGATAAAGAGTTTCCAAGACCAGCAAGGCTTAAAAGACTATGCAACCACCAAGCCGACACTGCAGGAAATATTAAGGGGGGTCCTATAAAAGAGAAAAAATCCTAAGAATATCATTGAACAGAAATATAGAAACAATCTATAGACAGAAAGACTTCAAAGGCAACACGATGTCAATAAAAACCTACCTCTCAATAATCACTCTCAATGTGAATGGCCTAAATGCGCCCATAAAACGACACAGGGTTGCAGATTGGATAAAACGACAGGACCCATCCATATGTTGTCTACAAGAGACCCATTTTGAACCTAAGGATACACCCAGACTGAAAGTGAAGGGATGGAGAAGCATCTTTCATGCCAATGGGCCTCAAAAGAAGGCCGGAGTAGCAATTCTCATATCAGATAAATTAGATTTTAAACTAAAGACTGTAGTCAGAGATACAGAAGGACACTACATAATTCTTAAAGGGACTATCCGCCAAGACGATCTAACAATTGTGAATATCTATGCCCCCAATATGGGAGCACCCAATTACGTAAGAAAACTATTAATCAAGATAAAGAGCCATATTGATATGAATACAATAATAGTAGGAGATCTTAATACGCCTCTCTCAGAAATAGACAGATCATCAAAGCAGAAAATTAATAAAGAAATAAGAGCATTGAATGAAACATTGGACCAGATGGACCTCATAGACATATACAGAACATTCCACCCTAAAACAACAGAATACTCATTCTTCTCAAGTGCACATGGAACATTCTCCAGAATAGACCACATACTGGGTCACAAAGCAGGACTCAACCGATACCAAAAGACTGACATTATTCCCTGCATATTCTCCGATCACAATGCTTTGAAACTGGAGCTCAATCACAAGGAAAAGTTCAGAAGGAACTCAAACACCTGGCAGCTAAAGACCACCTTGCTTAAGAATGCTTGGATCAACCAGGAGATCAAAGATGAACTTAAACAATTCATGGAAACCAATGAGAATGAAGACACCTCGGTCCAAAACCTATGGGATACAGCAAAGGCAGTTCTAAGGGGGAAATACATAGCCATCCAAGCCTCCCTCAAAAACATTGAAAAATCCAGAATACACCAGCTGTCTCTACACCTTAAAGAACTGGAGAATCAACAACAAATCAAACCAACTCCACATGCAAGAAGGGAAATAATCAAGATTAGAGCAGAGATCAATGAGGTAGAAACGAGAGATACAGTAGAACGTATCAATGAAACTAGAAGCTGGTTTTTTGAAAGAATTAATAAGATCGATAAACCATTGGCCACACTAATCCAGAAGAAAAGAGAGAAAGCCCAAATTAATAAAATTATGAATGAAAAGGGAGAGATCACAACTAACACCAAGGAAATAGAAACAATCATCAGAAATTATTACCAACAGTTATATGCCAATAAGCTAAGCAACCTAGATGAAATGGATGCATTCCTGGAAAGCTACAAACTCCCAAAATTGAACCAGGAAGAAATTGACAACCTGAATAGACCGATATCTAGTAATGAGATTGAAGCAGTGATCAAAAACCTCCCAAAAAACAAGAGCCCAGGACCTGACGGATTCCCTGGGGAATTCTACCAAACTTTCAAAGAAGAAATAACACCAATTCTCCTGAAGCTGTTCCAAAAAATTGAAGCAGAAGGAAAACTTCCAGACTCTTTTTATGAAGCCAGCATTACCCTGATCCCCAAACCAGGCAAAGACCCTACCAAAAAGGAGAATTTCAGACCAATATCACTGATGAATATGGATGAAAAGATTCTCAACAAGATCCTAGCAAACAGGATCCAGCAGCACATTAAAAAGATTATCCACCATGACCAGGTGGGATTCATCCCTGGCTTGCAAGGTTGGTTCAACATTCGCAAATCAATCAGTGTGATAGAACACATCAATAAGAGAAGAGAGAAGAACCACATGGTCCTCTCAATTGATGCAGAAAAAGCATTTGACAAAATCCAGCATCCGTTCCTGATGAAAACGCTTCAAAGTATAGGGATAGAGGGAACATTCCTGAACTTCATAAAATCTATCTATGAAAGACCCACAGCAAATATCATCCTCAATGGGAAAAAGCTTGCAGCCTTCCCGTTGAGATCAGGAACACGACAAGGATGCCCACTCTCACCACTCTTGTTCAACATAGTATTAGAAGTTCTAGCAACGGCAATCAGACAACAAAGAGAAATAAAAGGTATCCAAATTGGCAAGGAAGAAGTCAAACTCTCTCTCTTCGCAGATGACATGATTCTTTATATGGAAAACCCCAAAGACTCCACCCCCAAACTACTAGAACTCATACAGCAATTCAGCAACGTGGCAGGATACAAAGTCAATGTACAGAAATCAGTGGCTTTCTTATACACTAACAATGAAAATACAGAAAGGGAAATTAGAGAATCGATTCCATTTACTATAGCACCAAAAACCATAAGATACCTGGGCATAAACCTAACCAAAGAAGTAAAGGACCTGTACTCGAGGAACTACAGAACACTCATGAAAGAAATTGAAGAAGACACAAAAAGATGGAAGACTGTTCCATGCTCTTGGATTGGAAGAATAAACATTGTTAAAATGTCTATACTGCCTACAGCAATCTATACTTTTAATGCCATTCCGATCAAAATTCCACCGGTATTTTTCAAAGAGCTGGAGCAAATAATCCTAAAATTTGTATGGAGTCAGAAGAGACCCCGAATTGCTAAGGAAATGTTGGAAAACAAAAACAAAACTGGCGGCATCACGTTACCCGATTTCAAGCTTTACTACAAAGCTGTGATCACCAAGACAGCGTGGTACTGGCATAAAAACAGACACATAGACCAGTGGAACAGAGTGGAGAGCCCAGATATGGACCCTCAACTCTATGGTCAAATAATCTTCGACAAAACAGGAAAAAATATTCAATGGAAAAAAGACAGTCTCTTCAATAAATGGTGCTGGGAAAACTGGACAGCGATATGTAGAAGAATGAAACTCGACCATTCTCTTACACCGTTCACAAAGATAAACTCGAAATGGATAAAAGACCTCAACGTGAGACAGGAATCTATCAGAATCCTAGAGGAGAACATAGGCAGTAACCTCTTCGATATCAGCCACAGCAACTTCTTTCAAGATAAGTCTCCAAAGGCCAAGGAAACAAAAGCAAAAATGAACTTTTGGGACTTCATCAAGATCAAAAGCTTCTGCACAGCAAAGGAAACAGTCAACAAAACAAAGAGGCAACCCACGGAATGGGAGAAGATATTTGTAAATGACAGTACAGACAAAAGGTTGATATCCAGGATCTACAAAGAACTTCTCAAACTCAACACACACAAAACAGATAATCATATCAAAAAATGGGCAGAAGATATGAACAGACACTTCTCCAACGAAGACATACAAATGGCTATCAGACACATAAAAAAATGTTCATCATCACTAGCCATCAGGGAGATTCAAATTAAAACAACATTGAGATACCACCTAACACCAGTTAGAATGGCCAAAATTAGCAAGACAGGAAACAACGTGTGCTGGAGAGGATGTGGAGAAAGGGGAACCCTCTTACACTGTTGGTGGGAATGCAAGTTAGTGCAGCCACTTTGGAGAACAGTGTGGAGATTCCTGAAGAAATTAAAAATAGAGCTTCCCTATGACCCTGCAAATGCACTGCTGGGTATTTACCCCAAAGATACAGGAAGGGCCATTTGTACCCCAATGTTTATTGCAGCAAAGGCTACGGTCGCCAAACTGTGGAAAGGACCAAGATGCCCTTCAGCGGATGAATGGATAAGGAAGATGTGGTCCATATACACAATGGAGTATTATGCCTCCATCAGAAAGGACGAATACCGGGGGGAGGAGTCAAGATGGCGGAGAAGTAGCAGCCTGAGACTACATCAGGTAGCAGGAGATCAGCTCGATAGCTTATCTAAACATTGCAAACACCTACAAATCCAACGGGAGAGCGAAGAGAAGAAGAACAGCAACTCTAGAAACAGAAAATCAACCACTTTCTGAAAGGTAGGACTGGCGGAGAAGTGAATCTAAAACGACGGGAAGATAGACCGCGGGGGGAGGGGCCGGCTCCCGGCAAGCGGCGGAGGAACGGAGCACAAAATCAGGACTTTTAAAAGTCTGTTCCACTGAGGGACATTGCTCCAGGGGCTAAACCGGGGTGAAGCCCACGCGGGACCAGCGTGGCCCCAGGCCCCGCAGGGTCACAGAAGGATCGGGGGTGTCGGAATGTCGGAGAGCTCGCAGCTATTAGAACGGAGAAGCCGGCTGCCAAGACAGAGCCGAGGACTGAACTCTCAGCTCGGGGTTACCTTGAACTGGTCGCGGGCTGGGTGAGCTCGGAGCGCGGCTAGAGGCTGGGGATACGGGAGTGATTGGGTGCTGTCCTCTGGGGGCGCACTGAGGAGTGGGGCCCCAGGCTCTCGGCTCCTCCGGGCCGGAGACTGGGAGGCCGCCATTTTCATTCCCGTCCTCCGGAACTCTACGGAAAGCGTTCAGGGAACAGAAGCTCCCAAAAGCGAACCCGAGCCGATTACTTAGTCCGGCCGCCGGTAAGGGCGGTGCAATCCCGCCTCGGGCAAAGACACTTGAGAGTCACTACAACAGGCCCCTCCCCCAGAAGATCAACAAAATATCCAGCCAGAACGAATTTCATCTATCAAGGAGAAAGCAGATTCAATTCCTAAGACAGCAGAGCAATTCCAGAGGAGGAGAAAGCAAAGCACGGAACTCATGGCTTTCTCCCTATGATTCTTTAGTCTTGTGGCTACTTCAATTTTTTTTTTCTTTTTTCAATTTTTTTTTCTTTTTTCAATTTTTTTTTCTTTTTTCTTTTTTCTTCTTCTGCTAAATTTTTTAAAACTTTTACCCTTTTCTTTTTTAACATTTTTTGACTAGTTCATCTAAATATATATATTTTTTCTTTCTTTTTTGTATTTTTTTATTTGTTTTATTTTTTAAATTTTTTTCTTTCTTTTTTTTTTTCTTTTTTTTTCAGAAGCTGTTTTATCCCCTTTCTCCCCCCCACAATTTGGGGTCTCTTCTCATTTGGTTACAGCGCATTTTTCCGGGGTCTTTGCCACCCTTTTAGTAGTTTATTTGCTCCTTCATATCCTCTTATCTGGACAAAATGACAAGGCGGAAAAAATCACCACAAACAAAAGAACAAGAGACAGTACCGAAGGCTAGAGACCTAATCAACACAGACATGGGTAATATGTCAGATCAAGAGTTCAGAATGACGATTCTGAACATTCTAGCCGGGCTCGAAAAAGGCATGGAAGATATTAGAGAAACCCTCTCTGGAGATATTAAAGCCCTTTCTGGAGAAATTAAAGAACTAAAATCTAACCAAGTTGAAATCAAAAAAGCTATTAATGAGGTGCAATCAAAAATGGAGGCTCTCACTGCTAGGATAAATGAGGCAGAAGAAAGAATTAGTGATATAGAAGACCAAATGACAGAGAATAAGGAAGCCGAGCAAAAGAGGGACAAACAGCTACTGGACCATGAGGGGAGGATTCGAGAGATAAGTGACACCATAAGACGAAACAACATTAGAATAATTGGGATTCCAGAAGAAGAAGAAACAGAGAGGGGAGCAGAAGGTCTATTGGAGAGAATCATTGGAGAGAATTTCCCTAATATGGCAAAGGGAACAAGCATCAAAATCCAGGAGATGCAGAGAACCCCCCTCAAAGTCAACAAGAATAGGTCCACACCCCGTCACCTAATAGTAAAATTGACAAGTCTTAGTGACAAAGAGAAAATCCTGAAAGCAGCCCGAGAAAAGAAGTCTGTAACATACAATGGTAAAAATATTAGATTGGCGGCAGACTTATCCACAGAGACCTGGCAGGCCAGAAAGAGCTGGCATGATATATTCAGAGCACTCAACGAGAAAAACATGCAGCCAAGAATACTCTATCCAGCTAGGCTATCATTGAAAATAGAAGGAGAGATAAAAAGCTTCCAGGACAAACAAAAACTGAAAGAATTTGCAAACACCAAACCAGCTCTACAGGAAATATTGAAAGGGGTCCTCTAAGCAAAGAGAGAGCCTAAAAGTAGTAGATCAGAAAGGTACAGAGACAATATACAGTAACAGTCACCTTACAGGCTAATAATGGCACTAAATTCATATCTCTCAATAGTTACCCTGAATGTTAATGGGCTAAATGCCCCAATCAAAAGACACAGGGTATCAGAATGGATAAAAAAACAAAACCCATCAGTATGTTGCCTACAAGAAACTCATTTTAGACGCGAAGACACCTCCAGATTTAAAGTGAGGGGGTGGAAAACAATTTACCATGCTAATGGGCATCAGAAGAAAGCTGGAGTGGCAATCCTTATATCAGATCAATTAGATTTTAAGCCAAAGACTATAAAAAGAGATGAGGAAGGACACTATATCCTACTCAAAGGGTCTGTCCAACAAGAAGATCTAACAATTTTAAATATCTATGCCCCTAACGTGGGAGCAGCCAACTATATCAACCAATTAATAACAAAATCAAAGAAACACATCAATAATAATACAATAATAGTAGGGGACTTGAACACTCCCCTCACTGAAATGGACAGATCATCCAAGCAAAAGATCAACAAGGAAATAAAGGCCTTAAATGACACACTGGACCAGATGGACATCACAGATATATTCAGAACATTTCATCCCAAAGCAACAGAATACACATTCTTCTCTAGTGCACATGGAACCTTCTCCAGAATAGATCACATCCTGGGTCACAAATCAGGTCTCAACCGGTATCAAAAGATTAGGATCATTCCCTGCATATTTTCAGACCACAATGCTCTGAAGCTAGAACTCAATCACAAGAGGAAAGCTGGAAAGAACCCAAATACATGGAGACTAAACAGCATCCTTCTAAAGAATGAATGGGTTAACCAGGAAATTAAAGAAGAATTGAAAAAATTCATGGAAACAAATGATAATGAAAACACAACAGTTCAAAATCTGTGGGACACAGCAAAGGCAGTCCTGAGAGGAAAATATATAGCGGTACAAGCCTTTCTCAAGAAACAAGAAAGGTCTCAAGTACACAACCTAACCCTACACGTAAAGGAGCTGGAGAAAGAACAAGAAAGAAACCCTAAACCCAGCAGGAGAAGAGAAATCATAAAGATCAGAGCAGAAATCAATGAAATAGAAACCAAAAAAACAATAGAGCAAATCAATGAAACTAGGAGCTGGTTCTTTGAAAGAATCAATAAGATTGATAAAACCCTGGCCAGACTCATCAAAAACAAAAGAGAAAGGACCCAAATAAATAAAATCATGAATGAAAGAGGAGAGATCACAACTAACACCAAAGAAATACAGACAATTATAAGAACATACTATGAGCAACTCTACGCCAACAAATTGGACAATCTGGAAGAAATGGATGCTTTCCTAGAGACATATAAACTACCACAACTGAACCAGGAAGAAATAGAAAACCTGAACAGGCCCATAACCAGTAAGGAGATTGAAACAGTCATCAAAAATCTCCAAACAAACAAAAGCCCAGGGCCAGACGGCTTCCCAGGGGAATTCTACCAAACATTTAAAGAAGAACTCATTCCTATTCTCCTGAAACTGTTCCAAAAAATAGAAATGGAAAGAAAACTTCCAAACTCATTTTATGAGGCCAGCATCACCTTGATCCCAAAACCAGACAAGGATCCCACCAAAAAAGAGAACTACAGACCAATATCCTTGATGAACACAGACGCAAAAATTCTCGCCAAAATACTAGCCAATAGGATTCAACAGTACATTAAAAGGATTATTCACCACGATCAAGTGGGATTTATTCCAGCGCTCCAGGGTTGGTTCAACATCCGCAAATCAATCAATGTGATAGAACACATTAATAAAAGAAAGAACAAGAACCATATGATACTCTCAATAGATGCTGAAAAAGCATTTGACAAAGTACAGCATCCCTTCCTGATCAAAACTCTTCAAAGTGTAGGGATAGAGGGCACATACCTCAATATTATCAAAGCCATCTATGAAAAACCCACCGCAAATATCATTCTCAATGGAGAAAAACTGAAAGCTTTTCCGTTAAGGTCAGGAACACGGCAGGGATGTCCATTATCACCACTGCTATTCAACATAGTACTAGAAGTCCTAGCCTCAGCAATCAGACAACAAAAAGAAATTAAAGGCATCCAAATTGGTAAAGAAGAAGTCAAACTATCACTCTTCGCAGATGATATGATACTATATGTGGAAAACCCAAAAGACTCCACTCCAAAACTGCTAGAACTTGTTCAGGAATTCAGTAAAGTGTCAGGATATAAAATCAATGCACAGAAATCAGTTGCATTTCTGTACACCAACAACAAGACTGAAGAAAGAGAAATTAAGGAGTCAATCCCATTTACAATTGTACCCCAAACTATAAGATACCTAGGAATAAACCTAACCAAAGAGACTAAGAATCTATACACAGAAAATTATAAAGTACTCATGAAAGAAATTGAGGAAGACACAAAAAAATGGAAAAATGTTCCATGCTCCTGGATTGGAAGAATAAATATTGTGAAAATGTCTATGCTACCTAAAGCAATCTACACATTTAATGCAATCCCTATCAAAATACCATCCATTTTTTTCAAAGAAATGGAACAAATAATCCTAAAATTTATATGGAACCAGAAAAGACCTCAAATAGCCAAAGGAATATTGAAGAACAAAGCCAAAGTTGGTGGCATTACAATTCCGGACTTTAAGCTCTATTACAAAGCTGTCATCATCAAGACAGCATGGTACTGGCACAAAAACAGACACATAGATCAGTGGAACAGAATAGAGAGCCCAGAAATCGACCCTCAACTCTATGGTCAACTAATCTTCGACAAAGCAGGAAAGAATGTCCAATGGAAAAAAGACAGCCTCTTCAATAAATGGTGCTGGGAAAATTGGACAGCCACATGCAGAAAAATGAAATTGGACCACTTCCTTACACCACACACAAAAATAGACTCCAAATGGATGAAGGACCTCAATGTGAGAAAGGAATCCATCAAAATCCTTGAGGAGAATGCAGGCAGCAACCTCTTCGACCTCAGCCGTAGCAACATCTTCCTAGGAACAACAGCAAAGGCAAGGGAAGCAAGGGCAAAAATGAACTGTTGGGATTTCATCAAGATCAAAAGCTTTTGCACAGCAAAGGAAACAGTTCACAAAACCAAAAGACAACTGACAGAATGGGAGAAGATATTTGCAAACGACATATCAGATAAAGGGCTAGTATCCAAAATCTATAAGGAACTTAGCAAACTCAACACCCAAAGAACAAACAATCCAATCAAGAAATGGGCAGAGGACATGAACAGACATTTCTGCAAAGAAGACATCCAGATGGCCAACAGACACATGAAAAAGTGCTCCACGTCACTCGCCATCAGGGAAATACAAATCAAAACCACAATGAGATATCACCTCACACCAGTCAGAATGGCTAAAATGAACAAGTCAGGAAATGACAGATGCTGGAGAGGATGTGGAGAAAGGGGAACCCTCCTCCACTGTTGGTGGGAATGCAAGCTGGTGCAACCACTCTGGAAAACAGCATGGAGGTTCCTCAAAATGTTGAAAATAGAACTACCCTATGACCCAGCAATTGCACTACTGGGTATTTACCCTAAAGATACAAACATAGTGATCCGAAGGGGCACGTGTACCCGAATGTTTATAGCAGCAATGTCTACAATAGCCAGACTATGGAAAGAACCTAGATGTCCATCAACAGATGAATGGATAAAGAAGATGTGGTATATATACACAATGGAATACTATGCAGCCATCAAAAGAAATGAAATCTTGCCATTTGCGACGACGTGGATGGAACTAGAGCGTATCATGCTTAGTGAAATAAGTCAATCGGAGAAAGACAACTATCATATGATCTCCCTGATATGAAGACATGGAGAAGCAACATGGGGGGGTAGGAGATAGGAGAAGAATAAATGAAACAAGATGGGATTGGGAGGGAGACAAACCATAAATGACTCTTAATTTCACAAAACAAACTGGGGGTTGCTGCGGGGAGGTGGGATTGGGGGAGGGGGAGCGGGCTATGGACATTGGGGAGGGGAAGCGAACCATAAGAGACTATGGACTCTGAAAAACAACCTGAGGGTTTTGAAGGGTCAGGGGTGGGAGGTTGGGGCAACCTGAGGGTTTTGAAGGGTCAGGGGTGGGAGGTTGGGGGAACAGGTGGTGGGTAATGGAGAAGGCACGTTTTGCATGGAGCACTGGGTGTTGTGCAAAAAGAATGAATACTGTTACGCTGAAAAAATAAATAAAATGAGAAAAAAAAAAAAAAGAAAGGACGAATACCCAACTTTTGTAGCAACATGGACAGGACTGGAAGAAATTATGCTGAGCGAAATAAGTCAAGCAGAGAGAGTCAAGTATCATATGGTCTCACTTATTTGTGGAGCATAACAAATAACATGGAGGACATGGGGAGATGGAGAGGAGAGGGAGTTGAGGGAAACTGGAAGGGGAGATGAACCATGAGAGACTATGGACTCTGAAAAACAACCAGAGGGTTATGAAGGGGCGGTGGGAGGGTGTGGGGTGGGGTGGGAGTTTGAGGAACCAGGTGGTGGGTAATAGGGAGGGCACGTACTGCATGGAGCACTGGGTATGATGCCAAAACAATGAACACTGTTATGCTGTAAATAAGCAAATAAAAATAAATTAATTAATTAAATTAAAAAAAATAAAAATAAAAAAAATAAAAAAATAAAAAAAAGAGTCAAAAAAAAAAAAGAAAACATCAATCTTAAATGAATCATGTATACTGGGGTGAATGGATAAAGATATAACACACATCAATACTATTCATCCATAAAAAATAATGAAATGGTGATGGTCGTGGTAATATAGAGAACCTTGAGAGTACTCTGTTAAATAAAAGAAAGACAAATACCATATGGTTTCACTTGTATGTAGAATTGAAAAAAAAAAGAAACTCAGACTCATAGATACAGAGAAGAGATTGGTGTTTGCTGAGGGGAGGAACTTGGAGGCCTGGGAGGGCGGAGGGATGGAGCCGCAGGGTGGTGGGAGGGGCTGCCTCTCTCTGTCCCCTCCCCCTCCCTCAGGAGCCCTTTGTGACCAGACAATAGCTCTGTGATGTGGACGTGGGGCTTGTGTCTGCACCTCCACACCCAGGGCTCAGTTGCCTGAGGGCAGCAGTGCAATTTGACACTAATGTCTGATAAGGAAAGAGATGGATAATTATCTCTTCCCTCAGGAATTTTTTATTGATGGTTGGCTGAGCTCCAGTACCACTATCTGGGCAGTTAATGCCATCCTTGCCTTCGTGTGTGGACTGGGGCTCTTCGTCTTCTTACTTTCCTATTTCCAGCCTGATCCATCCTCACCACCAAGCAAGAAACACAGAAAGAGCAGGAAGGTAAGGAACCCTTGGCCCAGACCCAGCAGAGTGTGATTCTATCTTATTTTCTATTATTCTTTCCACTTTTCTGAGTCACTGGAGAGACTCCTGAAATGGGAAAGAATAGAACGGGTATTCTCAGGAGAGAGTAGACCACCATCCATCCAGGACAAGCCAGACTTGGCAGGGGTTAGAGGGACACGAGGATTTCTCCCTGAAGATCTCGGGCCAGAGTCCAGGTGTGGTGGAGGGGTCCAGGACGGTGTCCTGAACACAGTGACCAGTGGCCGAGGACCAGAGGCTAAAAGCTGCCTCGCTAGTGGAGGTCAGGCCCCTGAGCACCGGGTCACCAGCCACTGTCCCAGGACAGGTGTTTCAGGTGAATGTTCCCCCTTCGGGGCTGATTGAGGGAAGTACTGAGCCCAGGGGGTCAAAAGCAGCAGATAGAGTGGGGCTCTGGCCTTGGAATGTGGGGTCCTGTGTGAAAAAGTCCAGCTGCGCCACCAGGTCTGGGATTGTGTGTGTTTCTTGAGCAGAAGAACAGTGGCAAACTTCTCACATAGAATATCCTTCTGTACATTCTTCAAAGAAGGAAAATTGGAAATATTTGTATCCATTTTGAAAAGGAAATGAGTAAAACTAAAGAAAATCACAGTCCACTCCCCCTTTAGTTAAATGTAGGAAGTCACACTACACATGAGCAGTGAGCACCTGCTGCTGGGGCGAGGGTCCCAGCCTCCCTGTGTTCTCTTATCTCAGTACCAAGCGGAGCCATGGAGAAGGAGCAACAGAAGCCAGAAAAGCCAGACTCTGAAAGGTGAGCATCCTCCACACCCCTGCGGGCCCCAGTTACACTGTCCCCCCAACTCTGACAGGGCAGTCCCACTGTCTCCAGGACACCAGGGCCTGAACCCATCCCTCAGGGAACAGAGCCCTGGGTGGGGAGCTCCAGGGAGGAAGAGGGGAAACTGGAAGCTTCCCAGATTGTGCGCCAGAACAAAGCCCTGAGGGGCTGGAAACCGGTGTCGCCCAGCAGGGGCCCCAGGGCCTAGACTGGGGGCAGAACCTCCAGTTCCCACTGTGGACAAGCTGTTCAACTCCACTCAGATTCTTCTGTGAGGCCACATGGTCCTTCCTCCTCCAGCAAGGTCATGAATGAGGAAGCACTTTGGAAAAGACAAAGACATGATCCACATCATGACCCCTCTAATCACCGTGCAGGCACATGGCCTTGAACAGTGCTGTTTGGGGCTCCCGAGTCCAATCCCCCAAAGGTCTCCCCTAAAGGGACATTGTACACAGCCTCCTCTAAGACCACTGGACCCCGCCTTCCACTGTGACCTGGTCTCCTCTTTCCAGTTTTCAGAGATTGCCTACATGATCTGGAAGAGGTTCAGGACCTGTTCTCCCTTCTGCAAAGGTAAAGAATCTGCCCCCTTCTCCCCTGGGTGGGCCTCCCCAAGTCTATGGTGTGGACCCCGCACTGTGGGAAACGGCCTCTGGGGCTGTTCGGTGGGCTGGGAGGAGCTGTGGGACAGATTGTGACCAAAACCCCAGGCTGAGGGACAGCAGGAGCATTGTGACGTGGGTGTGGGGCATGGAGGGCCATGGGGTCCCCTCACAGCCTTGGGATGCTGCAGGGGCAGCTCACGCCTCCTGTCTCCCGCAGCCACCTGGCAAGGGTCTCTGACCGGGGGGCTTTCACCAGTACTTACAGCAAGCAGCCCCTGGGCAGGTGCGCCGAGGAGTGCCAGCTAGAGCCTGTCAGCCATGCAGGGAGCCTGTGGAAGACGCTGCTCCCACCGTGGCCTCATCACCTGTTCGTCCTCCGCTGACAGGGCCCCCTCAGCCTTTGGCCTCCACCCTGCCAGCAAGACCTCAAGAAGAGCAAACTAACTTAAAAAAAATCCTACCAGACACAGTGAGAAAGAACTTTCTTCCAGGTAATTCCTACTGGGCCTCTCTCCTTCCAGACATCTCAGGCCTTGGCCATGCCAGCTACACCATTTTATCCTTTTCCTGGTGGTGGTTCCTTTATCTTGCCTGGCACATTACAGCACAAGTGCCAGCAAGAACACATCTCCTGCCACCCACCAGATGCCTCGTTCTGGGGTGGCCTAACTAACAGACAGATAGAGACTCATAACCCTTCATTTGTCGATCCGGATGTCCAGAAGCTCCTTGAACTACCAATCAGCAAAAGGGTAGAACTGAAGAGTTGGAAGGAGAAAGAAAAGTTTGGGTCAGTTTTCAAACAGTGGTGCCCAGACGACCACGTGAGCTTCTGGGAGACTCTGTGGAAGCTGCTGGGTTCTGAGCAGAGCACCACCTCCCCGCCATCCTTCTGGAACATGAAAAACAAAGCAGAGCCACTGGCCCAACCTCACCCGTTCTCATCTCCCAAGGTCTTGGAAGACCACTTGCAATGGAAATGCAACCAGCTCTTCTGGGGTCTCCCTTCTCTGCAGAGTGAGTCGCTGGTGGCCACTGCCTTGTTCTCTACTCACTCTTCTCCACTACAGGCTCCCTCTGTTTTATTCAATGGGACCTCTAATTGCTTGCCAGTTCTAAACCAGGATCAAATATCTTCACAGTTTTCCCATGCCCCACCATTGCTCCACTGTGGGATCCAACCCCAACCCTCAAGGCTAAACTTGCCCCAGCCCCCGGTCCCCCTTGCACTATCTGTCCCAATAAGACCACCTTCTCTCCCATCCCAGAGGAGGAGCAGTGGAGTATCTTGTGCTGCATCCCAGAATAAGACACGATCCTTCATCCCAACTAAAATGCAATATCTGGAGTGGCCCTTGTTGCCAAAGCAACAAGGAAGGGGGAAGCTTTTACCCACTCTGGAGAAAAGATCTCCAAAATTCTTTAGCCAAGTCCCTCCCAAGCTTCTGGAGGACCACCAGGCCTCTCAGGCCCACAGATCAGGTCCCACCTTGCAAGGGGACTTTGTCATCTTTAATATCCAGAAGCCACAGCTTCAGAGGAAGCTCAGCAGGGATAAACAGCAAAGCAGCTTGCCCCACAAGGTTCAGATGTCTCTGGAACTGAGGTGGCCCCAGAATGAATCCCTGTGGGTGAGTCAGGCACAGAGAGAGCAGGGGCTCTCAAGGCCCTTTGTGTTTAAAGGCAAAAGCAGCCAAGCTACATGGAGGACCAGGTCCAGATACCACAGGAAGTATCAAGCAAGATTCCAACTAGAGAAGAACTTTGGTAAGGGTCTACGGCAGTGTCTGAAGAGGACACCAACAGGTCTTTCCAGGATCTCAGCTAGGTTCCCAGTGAAGGTTCTGGGAACCAACTCTGAGGAGTTTGGAAGGCCCTTGATAAGGGCCTTGGAGTGTGATCCAGGGAAATACTTAGCCAGGGGCCCAGATAAGAAACATCTAGAAAAAACTTTAAAGGTTAATTTGCACAGTAAATTGGGAAAGATCAGTAAAGGTCTGATCCCTGTGACTGTGCGTCGAACCTCGTTTGTGGCCAGCCATGCTTTTCCCAAGTCCCATCCCCACAAGGCTCTCAGAAATCTAGCACCCTTGGATTGGAAGCCCTGTGGAAACACCTCCCATGAGCTGTCCTTCCTTTGTCCTAACACTCAGCAGAAGCTGGAAACACACATCATAAGTTTTCAAGTGAGGCGTAAGTGGGACCTACCTCTCCAAACTGTTGAGCCCATAGATATCAAACTATGTGAAGCTCAACACTTGCCCGTTCCCCAGTCCCCCTCTCTGTGCTCAGCCACCTTTGTACCTGGGGCCCCCTCAAAAGCCAAATTTTCCAAGTTCTTGGGGAAACCACCTCAGACCCATCCAGGAGAGAAGGGTATAACTGAAAAGTCTGATACCACTTCAGGGAGCTCCCTGCCTGTTCCCTCACCCATATGCGAGCAAATCCAGCAGGCCCTGGGAGGGACTTCACCTGGTGATGGCCATCAGTCCTCGGAGACGTCTTTATTAAGACAGGAGGGAAGATCACCTTCTCAGGCCTCCATTCTCAGCCTCCGAAACAGGACTCTGTACAGCAAGACTGTTATGGGGGCCAAGAAAGACAACCTGGAACCAAGTCCAAGTTTAGCAATGGACAAGAATGAGCTAAAAGAGGGGAGAGGGGGTCAGGCCTCACCAGACATGGTAGCAACACTGAGGATGAAGCTCAGGTCCCAAACTCCAAGGTCTGAGGGGGCCATAGAGGTGATGGAGGACAAGAAGGCCCATGCTTGGAAAGTTGTCTTAAGACCCAGGCCTTAAGTTGTTGGGCTGGCCAACAAACCAGCCATTTATGTGGATCTGAGGAGATCAGGATATCCAGGTGCTAGGAAAAGCCCCTCACCATCTACAGTGTTGGTTGATCAAGATCCAGAGGAGGTAAGCCTTAAAACAAAGGTTAGTAAAGTTGAGCTCCAAGAGAAGATAGAGTCGGAGAATCAGCCTGAAGGCCATACCACTGCTGTGCTTCCTCAAGATTCTCCCAGTGATGTCCTCCTTCCAGACTTTGCCACTTGTGTGCTTGTTGAAGACAGTGGCACCAGTGTGCTCCTGCCAGACTCTCACACTAATGCTGTCCTTGCTGCAGACAGCTTGACCACTCAAGAGTCACCATCCTGTTCCCAAACTGAGTGTGCCAGTGGAGAGACACCAGCTTCCCCGGTGTCACATAACCTTAGCTCAAGTGGTCAAGCAGTAAGGGGCAGCAAGAGCCCTGTGGACCAAAGGTTGAGGAACCAAGTGACAGCTAGAGCAACAGTGAGACCACTGATGAGGGAAAGGACCAGAAGAGACCCAAACCAGAAAATAATGAAGACAGGTGTGCAGAACCTTTGGAAATCAGGACTTCCCAAGCTAGTGAGACAGGCCACCCTCCCCAGGTCCGAGGATGAGGAGAGAGCCTTGGGAGAAAATACTTCCGGCTCATGCCACCAGAAAAGTGACATGTTTTTCCGGCAAGCCACTTTAGACAAAGGATGAAAAATTTTCTGCAGTGCCTTAATCCCAATAAAAAAGGAAAGGACTGGAAGTCCCCCTTCAAAAAGGCAAGCCTGCACTGGCTCCTCCCCAGAGCTGGGTGCCAGTCAGAAGCAGATTGGTTATGGACAACAGGGCTGCCAAAACTCAGACGATCGTGACAGCTGTGGGATAAATGCTGGTGGAAAAATTGGGACTCCACCAAGGAATTTGGGCCTCAGATATATCAGCACAAGGAATTGCAGGCCCCAGTACACAGGCATTCTTGCCCCCACAGGGCTTTCGCCTCCACAAACCAGAAGACAGTGATTGGAGGGATAGCCTCCAATCAGCAAGGTACCCCCAAGGGTCATAGCTGCCCTAGCAAGAGCCAGCTGACCAGAGACAGGAATGGCGAATGGGAAAGCCTCCCCAGGAACCTTGGGCCCCCAGGCAGACACAACCAGCACCAGCTGATGGTGACAGGTGTCTCAGGTCGACTTCACCATTATCCTACATGCAGTCTTCGAAAATATGTCTCATCTTAACAGGCAGAGAACATTTCACACATCTTTCCTGGTCAGAAAGACTTCCTTCAAGAAAAAATCGAGTATATGCAAAGAAAGCCCATTTTTTCCTCACATTAGCACATCTTCTGTGTGCTAATGCCTTCCCCATGCCACAATTTTTATTGTTTCCCAAAAATATATGTTTTTTTTTTCTCATAAGTGGTGCTCTACTTTGTGTGTACCCTGCCTGGGAGGGGGTGGAGAGGATCAGGGTTTTCTCTCCCTGAGTGCCTGCTTTGGCTTCCCCAGAAGAAACAGGGCCTTGGAGGGCCAGTGACCTCAGGGTCCACCTCCACTCCCTTCCTCACACAACTTCCATTTCCACGACAAAGTGAACAAGACCCAGAATGGGACCTCACTCTGCCCATCCTCTCCTGCTTTCCCTCCACCTGAAATTTGTGTGGCTGTAGGGAGTGTCTGCTGAGGCAGAAATCCCGCTCATGCTCCAGGAAGACAGAGTCCTAGATCAGAATTGGGCCCAGAGTTGGGAGACGCAAGGCTGGCCCTGAAGGCAGAGGCGAGAAGTCCTGCCCCCACCCCTGTCTCCTGTGGGGAGAAGAGAACAGCCACCCCAGGAACCTTCTCTTCCCAGAGAATCCCATCTTAGCTCCATGCAGCCCCTCTTACACTCAGAACAGCAAGGGACAAGCTCGCTCCTGGAGCTGAAGGTGTGTGGGGTGCCACAGAGACCTCCAGGCACCAGCCTGCCCAGCCCCAGGGCACTGAAGGGGCCTGCTCACCAGCACCCCCCTTCCGCTTCTGGAGGTGGAGGCGGTGAGGCTGTAGGCAGGGAGACCCTGCGCTTAGGGTGGGTGTCCAGGAAGGAGGTCAAGTGACAGGGTAAGCCCATGCCTGGTGAGACGACTGAGGACCCTTGGTGTCCCACTGCCACCTACGGGCCCAGAGGGGAGAAGTTAGAGGCCCTGGGACTGTCCCCACAGGGTTTCCACTCCACTCCAGCTGCCAAGTCCAGGGGTGGGATGGTGGAGGGGGTGGGGTGGGGGTTGTACAGAAGCCACCTGAGCTCCCACATGGAGGGCCAGGTTCCCAGAGGCAGCAAGGCCTTCAGGCAGAGAAGTAAACTTCTGCACAATTTGATAAGCTTGTAGGACTGTGAGCCCTGGGATGGACTTGTGGTCTGTGACCTTTACGTACACGTGTGGCCCAAGGATGGCTCCCAGGGGTCTGGTGGGGACTCAGAGGCCAAGGGACTGGCCTGGCTCCTGGTCATGATTACCCCAGAGCCCAGAAGGGTAGGAGGACAGGATGGGGCTTGTCCCACCTCTGGCTGGAAGGGACGTGTCCAGAATGAGGGTGCAGTCCAGGAGGGCCTCCCCCTGAATGCCCCGCTCCCAGCCCAACATCGTCCTCCAGAGCTCCCCATACATCACTCACATGGTGGAGAGTCCCACTCCCGGAGGGATCCCCCATCCAGATGGCAGCAGACATGGTCCCACCCTCATGCTGTCAGGATACACCATGTGGGAATGTATCTGGGGTGGGGGACAAAGTGGGTGCAGTCCTGCTCTGTTGCAGCTTCTCCCTGGAGCCAGGTCCTGCCTCTAAGTACCCAGGGTGGGCCAGCAGTGACAGTGTAGTCAGGACCTGGGGGAGGTGGTACAAGGACAGAAAGCGCCCCAGACCCTTGGAAGCTCAGGAGAGTGTGGCCCAGAGCAGAGTCCTGAACCTGGCTGCTGCTAGGTCCTCCCAGTGGCATGAATTCTGGGAGTTGAGGAGTCGGATGTGCACACCACGCTCCTGCTGGTAGAAGTGCCGCAGACAGGAGGCTGGTGGAACAGCCAGAAACAGGAAAGAGCAAGTACCCTTGCCTTTCTCCTGCCAGATGGTACAAGAAGGCCAGAAAGGGAAAGCCCCATGCCAAGAGACCTTGTGCAGAGACCTCTGACAGAGACCCACACCAAGACCTCCCATAGAGACTCATACATAGACCCACACTGAGACCTCCCACAAAGACCCACACAAAGCCCACACAGATCCTACACAGAGACCTCTGACAGGGGCCAACATCAAGAGCCCTCATGAACATGAACACCATGTCCAGCGATGATCCTCAAGGCCCTCCCACACATACCTTATGCAGAAACTCTCAGTGGCCAACACCAAGAGACTTCACAGAGACCTGTGACAGAGATCCACACAGACTTCTCTCAGACACACCTCAGAAACCGATCTGAATACCCACACACAGCTCTGCAGAGCCCACACAGGGGCCTCCCAGTGCCCTGCAGACACCATCGACATACCTTGAACAGAGGCCTGACCTCCATTCTTAGGAGCCCAAGTAGCCACCTAGTGACAGGCCCCGCATGGATCTGAAGCCACTTAGCAAACTGGCAGTGCAGTTGTGCTCTACAGAGAAAAGGCTTGTGTATTTTTTATTACTTATGTAAAGACTTAGATTCCCCCATGTAAACCTGAAAAATCCTTTCCTTCACAGATTTTCATTAGCTTGAGCTCCCATGCACAGTTTAAAGAATCAGAAACTAAAAACAAACAAAACTTTGCCATTGTCTGATGAGGGAAGAACTCTTATTTGTCCAGTTTTAGCTACAGTTTAGTGAAATGGCCTCAGGGGTCACGTTCTTTATTTTGTTAAGGACAAGTACCTCCACCCAAAGTGACTTCTTCACGTTGGAAACGCTGTAGGGAGGCCTGAAGTCATTGGAATATGGGATGGAGTGAACCAGCAGAGAGGCCACTGACTCAGTTGTATAGACACCACGCTCTTTGGCCCAGAGCAGCTTGTGGTAGGTTTGCAAGGCTTGCTTTATTTTTAAATCAAAGAACTCACAGTGTCAAACACATGAAGCTATTTTAGAAATGAGACAGTTCAGCAATATTTCTGTTATTGCCTTTGTTTTGTTTATATTTACTGTTAACAACATAAAATAATTATATCTTTTTCTTTTTGTTCCTTTTAAAATATGATAGTATCCTTATATGATATCACGTATATGTCCAGAATATGAAAAAAAAATCACAGGCTAGTGCTTAGCTATGATAGCTTAAACTTCTGGAGTATTCAGAAAGTTTCATATTTTACACAATCTTAAGGCACTTTCAGTTTCTATGACTCGGGAAGTCAGGCTCTGCTTTATATTATCAGCTAAAAAAGGGCACAGTGCTTAAATAATTTTGAAATCTTAGAAAATATTCCATTTAGTTGCTGCTTGAAATATATTTTACCTTAATTAAGTTACTTGGAAATTGGCATTTTAACATCAGTTAAATTTAAAAAGTATACATTTAATCAGCATTTCATTATAATAACAAAGATCTCACCATCTACCTAGTATTTTCCAAACTGGGCAGTTAGTTGAGACTCCATATTTCTCCCTGATCTTAAGAGTCCTGCTGCCCTCACTTGATAAGCTCTAGATAACAGATCTCAAGTGTATGCCTAAATCTCTCAGGTCACCCGTTGAGGTGATGATGCCACAATCTTTTCTCTCAGAAGAGAGGAAGAGCTGGTGTCAGTTCTGTGGGTATATGTACATTTTATAATTAAGAAAAAACATAGGCAGTAAAATATTTTATGGACTCACAGTTGTTAATGTTATTAACATTTTGAAATTTGCCCCCTTGATGATACTTTCTCATGTTACTGAATCACAGGAACTATGGAAAGTGGCCCTGGATAGCCTATAATGTCCAATCAGTAGTATTTAATAACCAGGACATCTCATCATTTCCCTATAGATGCCTCCACGATATCTCACAATCATAAAAAAGATACTTTCTTTTTTAAGTTTAAGCTACTTCTAAACCATGGTTTTAGTCAGAATGAAATTAAATTCTTGTAAGAGGTATAAAATAATGTAACTTCTAACAAAATAGACGGGAATTTTTGAAGGCTACCATCCTTTGAAGGAAAACATCACTGCCTCGTCTCATCCTGATAAAAAAAAATGAGATGACACAGCTCTTTGCTCTCAGCAATTTTATGTGTGTGCGTTAGTTGGTTCTGTGTATCAGATGCATTAGTATTATTTTTTTTAAAGATTTGTGGGGCAGACTATTTTATAGAAGCAATAAATAGGACATGTGTCTTGTTAGCATCTTGGAATAAGGGCAAGCAAGGAACTGACACAAACATTTTCTGGGAAGTGATTCCATTACCTTGAACCTTTCTCAGTAGAAGAAAAGATGGGAGGTCTCAGGTAGGAGGCTGAAACCCTTTTGCCCCACAAATAAGTACACAAGTCATTGGCTATTAAAACTGGGAGGGCTACTGCAGGCTGTTGGCTGGAAGGATTTGCAGAGAGCAGATGAAGAAGGACAGGCACGTTTAAGGTCTCTTGGCCATGGCCAAGCCACCATTTACAAAATGTGCCCATAATATAAGTAGGAAACAGGACTTGACCAAAGCAGGCTGCGTGTCCTACCTTCCCTCCATTTATACAGGGAAGATACTTCCCTCCACCACCACCTCCCCCAGAACCTTTCCTCATTGTCAGACACTTAATGCAGACTTCAGATGAAGAAGTAGGTAAAGAAAGGAAGAAGAGGAGAAGAGATGGGAGACAGAGAACCATTACCAACACACACACACACACACACACACACACACACACACACACACACACAATAGTGGTGGTCTCTGCTTTATCCCAGCCACCTAGTTAACAAATGGGGACCCCATGGCACGTAGAGTCTCCCCAAGCCACATGGATACTCAGTTTCCACATCTGACTCTAATCCAATGCTTCCTCTGCTACACGACTTGAGCAGTGTGAAAGGATCCCTTTCCTAAGTCAGACAGATGATATCCCTACAGGAAATTATTTCCACCACCATCAAATAATAGTACATATCACTATTTCGGAGAGAAAAAAGGGAAGAAAAAGTCATCTTGCCATTTAGATAGTGAAAATTTCAGAGAATAGAAACCTCTCTGGATCACAGTCTGGTTTTTCATTTGTTTTTTAAATATTTTATCTGACAATGAGAGATAGTGAGAGAGAGAATGCAAGCAGGGGAGCTGGAGAGGGAGAAGCAGGCTTCCTTCCCAGCAAGGCTCCCAAAGTGGGGCTCGGTCCTGGGATTGAGCCAGAGCCAAAAGCAGACACTTAATGACTGACTCACCCAGGGGCCCCAATGACAGTCTGTGATTTTTCTTTAAAAAGAAAAGAATGAGAAATAGGAATTTAATTCTGTTAACTTTCATGAAAATCAGTACAACGGAGTGTTTCCACTTCTCCTTCTGGTAGACTCCTTTGTGAGAAGTGTACCTTTCTCCACATCTTGAATCCACCCGTCATTCCAGGTAGTCCTCACAGATTTTGAGGATTGGAGGCAAAAGTACATAAAACCCAGTTCCTGGAGATACCATTCCTGCTTTGCTCACCTGAGAGACATGGTAGTCCATTAGGAGTGAGACCCTTTGGTGTAGGGGCTCACCAGGGGACTGGACAGGACAGTACACAGGGGTGCAGAAGGAATACATTAGAACTTTAATTTGGAAACTTTTTCATCTCATTTTTTTTTATTTTTTTTCATTTTATTTATTTTTTCAGTGTAACATTATTCATTCTTTTTGCACAACACCCAGTGCTCCATGCAAAACGTGCCCTCCCCATTACCCACCACCTGTTCCCCCAACCTCCCACCCCTGACCCTTAAAAACCCTCAGGTTGCCCCAACCTCCCACCCCTGACCCTTCAAAACCCTCAGGTTGTTTTTCAGAGTCCATAGTCTCTTATGGTTCGCCTCCCCTCCCCAATGTCCATAGCCCCCTCCCCCTCTCCCAATCCCACCTCCCCCCAGCAACCCCCAGTTTGTTTTGTGAGATTAAGAGTCATTTATGGTTTGTCTCCTTCCCAATCCCATCTTGTTTCATTTATTCTTCTCCTATCGCACTAACCCCCCATGTTGCTTCTCCATGTCCTCATATCAGGGAGATCATATGATAGTTGTCTTTTTCCAATTGACTTATTTCACTAAGCATGATACGCTCTAGTTCCATCCACGTCGTCGCAAATGGCATGATTTCATTTCTTTTGATGGCTGCATAGTATTCCATTGTGTATATATACCACATCTTCTTTATCCATTCATCTGTTGATGGACATCTAGGTTCTTTCCATAGTTTGGCTATTGTAGACATTGTTGCTATAAACATTCGGGTACACGTGCCCCTTCGGATCACTATGTCTGTATCTTTAGGGTAAATACCCAGTAGTGCAATTGCTGGGTCATAGGGTAGTTCTATTTTCAACATTTTGAGGAACCTCCATGCTGTTTTCCAGAGTGGTTGCACCAGCTTGCATTCCCAACAACAGTGGAGGAGGGTTCCCCTTTCTCCGCATCCTCACCAGCATCTGTCATTTCCTGACTTGTTAATTTTAGCCATTCTGACTGGTGTGAGGTGATATCTCATTGTGGTTTTGATTTGTATTTCCCTGATGCCGAGTGACGTGGAGCACTTTTTCATGTGTCTGTTGGCCATCTGGATGTGTTCTTTGCAGAAATGTCTGTTCATGTCCTCTGCCCATTTCTTTTTTTTTTTTTTAATGTTATACCTCATTTATTGCCAGCATATTCAGTGACATTTTAAAATGTACATCTGTCAGCCAGAGATATAAATGAATGAGGTGAACCATACAATTTACCCTCAGGAAGTTCCATTAGAGCCCCCAAAGTATAATATTTATGAGGTCAGAACCAATTAATCAGATAGCTGTATTTGCTTTTCAGCTCAGCAGGCTCTCTACTCCACCAAACTGTTGCATTTGAAAATCTTTCATATTTGGCCAAAGAGTGGGTTTGTACGTGCTACATAAAAGCTATTTTGTAAATCAATTACTTTAGTAACACAGAGCGTATTCAGTAGTAATTCACCGTCTAAGTGGAGAGAATGCAAAATATGCTCTTATCAGAAATGTTTTATCTCGGCAGGAGTCCTAAATATTCTTTATGAGTTATGATGGTCTTACCGATCCCACAGTTTACGGAATCAGAGGCAATTATGCAAGAAATACAGGTTTGTGCTTACAGTGCACGGTAATTCAAACTTTGGGTGCAGTGAAATCCTAGAAGGTGGCAGAAGCAGGGCTCCTACTGCTGTCAAAAACAATCTGCTCTGCCCATTTCTTGATTGGATTGTTTGTTCTTTGGGTGTTGAGTTTGCTAAGTTCCTTATAGATTTTGGATACTAGCCCTTTATCTGATATGTCGTTTACAAATATCTTCTCCCATTCTGTCAGTTGTCTTTTGGTTTTGTTAACTGTTTCCTTTGCTGTGCAAAACCTTTTGATCTTGATGAAATCCCAATAGTTCATTTTTGCCCTTGCTTCCCTTGCCTTTGCCGTTGTTCCTAGGAAGTCATCTCATTTTTTTAATCCCTGTATTTATATAAGCTTTGCCATGGATATAAATTATAGACTTATGGTGTATGTAGTTAACTTACAAATACATAAACACACACACATAAGAGGCTGCATACTCTGAAAGATTTTTATGGGCTCAAAGAATGGTAGAAGTGTAGAGAGCACTGACATGAACAAGATTCCTGGTCTTTTCTAAGAAACTGATCCAGAATCCAAAACAACCATGGGTTCTGGACTCCATCAGGCAAATTATGTATATGGCTGTCCAGAAAGAATGAGGACTGTGGAACTCCAGAAGAGCTGTTTCTCCAAACTTGGCAACCTTGAGCCTCCCCTCATAGGCAGAGGGTGGGTGACACAGAGGTGAGAGAACGTTCTGCCCCAACTCACCTGTAAACCCAGCACAGCTGTGCACAAATAGGACCCCAAGCCTGTGGTGAGGGCTGGTTGAGGGGAAATGAAAGGGACTTGAGATTCAATTAGAGTGCAGTGAAGGAACCTCATGCCCTTCCTAGTCCATCAGACTTCCGGGAGGTGTGAGGAGAGTGCAGAAGCCATGGAGACCCCCAAGAGCATTTAGCAGAGGTCGCACATACCATAAGAATGACTTATCATTAAGAATGCAATGGTTTGGGCGCCTGGGTGGCTCAGAGTGTTAAGCCGCTGCCTTCGGCTCAGGTCATGATCTTAGGGGTGCTGGGATAGAGTCCCACATCAGGCTCTCTGCTCGGCAGGGAGCCTGCTTCCCTCTCGCTTTCTCTCTGCCTGCCTCTCTGCCTACTTGTGATCTCTCTCTCCCGCTCACTGTCAAATAAATAAATAAATAAATAAATAAATAAATAAATAAAATCTTTAAAAAAAAAGAATGCAATGGTTTGCATTTCCATTATATTTTTGTAAGTATCCTATTGTTTTCAAGGTAAAATTTTGAAAGTAGTAGTTTTATTTCCCAACGTAAAAAAAAAATGGAAATTTTTTTTCCATTTTATTTTGGAGATGTTATTTGTTTTGGATCATATGAATAGTTCTGGGGACAGAAAAGAATGGATTCCTGCCGTCAAGCATATGGACACAGTGATTGGACTAGGAAGCAAGGGGGCTAAATACATTGGACCAAATTAAACAGATTGGATATTCCTCAGGCACAAAACCACTGATGGTGCTCACAAGCTGGTGTATTAAGGCAGACCTCTAGCTAACTGGCCAAGCAGCTGCTGTGAGTGCACTTAAGCATGCACAGCCCGGGAAACACCCCAAGGTAAGGGCTGCAAGTGAGGATGCAGCGAGGTCAGCCAATGACCCAGTTCTGGTGAAGGCAGCATCTGCGCTGGTCAGCTCTCGCCATAGGGGATGATGTGAGAAGCACAAGTGGAGAAAGAGAAGTATTTCAACTTCGATGCCAGAATCAATCACCTGAATGTATCACTAGATTTAGAAAACGGACTGAACTGAGAGTCTAACTGGTTTGTCCACGATGGGCTGTCTATGTTACCTGCTTGACTTCTGCAGAAAGGACGTTATTATTTCTCAGACTCTCTGATCCCCACCATGCAGGGAGAGTCCGATATACTTGTCAAGGTGAAGCCAGACATCAGGGGACAAACTCACAGGAAGTATGAACATCATGCAACTCCCCAAGGGACAGGCACCAAATGAAACATTTCACGGCATGATGTCATAAGATGATATATGATGGATGTATCGACAAAGGAAAAGTTAAAAATACTATAAATTATAAATGTGAAAAAAAACTGACCTCTGCCATCTCAGGAGAAGTACTCTAATTTTAACTTCATTCTGCAGCTCTCAAGGGCTATTATGTCTGTGTTCTTTTTATTGGGGTGATATTTTTGCCTGTACTCAGCATATGAATTATTTATCACTGAACAAATTCTTATTAAAACCTTTTGTAGACTGTCTGACATTGTTCTGATGGGCTTTCCTCTGTAGGTAAGGAGGCTCTTTGTCCTAGCGGCTTTCAAGAGATTGTATCTACAATTATGATTTCTCAATTTTACTATCAGGTGCCTTGATTTTTTTTAGAATCTATAATCTTGGGGGGAGACAGTTCTCCCTCTAGTACATGAACGCTGGTTCCATTTGCGAGATTGGGAAAGTTTCCATGTAGAACTTGTTCCACTGTATCTTCTAGACTTCTTTCTTTCTCCTCCCCTTCAGGGATTCCAATAATTCTGACGTTGGAATGTTTCATGGCATCATTTATTTCCCTGATTCTGTTTTCATGACTTCTAAGCTGTTTGTTCCAGGTTTCCTCCTGATCTTTTCTATCTGTTTGTCCTCCAGATCACTAATTCTATCTTCTGTCTCCATTACCCTAGCTTTTAGAGAATTTAGATTCGATTGGAACTCATTGAGAGCTTTGTGAACATCATCCCTTCGGCTTTCAGTTCTGCCTTAACATTGTGAACATCATCTCTGGTGGCTTTCATTTCTGCCCTAATCAATTCCGTTTAGTCATCCATGGCTTTCTCCAACCTAGCTATTGCCTGGATAATTGTTAGCCTGAATTCCTTTTCTGACATATGTTCTATGCCGATAGCCATTAGCTCTGTTGCAGAAGGCCCATCCTCTGTATTTTTCTTCTGTTGGGCATTCCTCCTCCTAGTCATTTTGGTGAGAGATGACTGAACAGATGTAGCTGGATGTATTGACTGTGGTGCTGTCAAGGTGCACCCTAGAATGCTTCTGAGCAATCAGGATTCCCATCCAAAGGAGAGAAAAAAGAAAAGAAGAAGAAAAAAAGAGACAGGGAGAGAGACAGACAGACAGACAGACAGAAAGACAGACAGGAAATAAAAGGGAAGACAAAAGAGAAGGCTCAGCCCCAATGGACCGCAAGGTAAGATTTATGATGTACACAAACAAAAACAGACAAAAACACTGATAAAAGTATATGACAAGAGTATATATATTTGTGTGTACACACACACACACACACACACACATAAAAAAAAGAAAAATCTCTTCAAAAATAACCCCAAGTATAAGATTTATATACTATCAGGACAAACACAAATACACAGAAACACTGGTGGAAGAAAAAGTTGGGAGAGTGGTTATAAATTCTCAGTGTGGGCAAGGAAGGTTATTTTGATTTTTCCTGGATGTATCTTGATATCTTTGTTAAAGAACTCAACTTTCCTAAGATAAAGGGGGATTAAAAATTGGTTTACCTATAGGGGTAGCATTGATTGGGGAAAGGGAGTTGCCTTGAAGTTTATGAATATTAGAAAATAAAAATAAAAAAAGAATAAACTAGACTAAACTATACTAAAATGTTAAAATAATTAAAAAATAGAAAAGCAAAAGAAAAACATGGGTGTATGCATCAAAAAGTTCAGGTTAGAAGGTTATTATGGAATTTGATGTACTGGACATCTCACTGTGATGGTAAATAGGTTAAAAAATTAACAGTACATATAAAAAACATGAACCAGAATAGTGGGAACGAGTTAAAAATAAAAGCTGTATCTACGAAGTAGTGGTGGTTGTTCTCTTGTCGTCTTTTTTTTTTTTCTTTCCTGGTTGGTTTTCTGGGGGGAGGGGCCTGCCACGTGGGTTTTCAGTCAATGATGTCCCCTGAATTAATTCCTCTTGCCCCCCTCAAGGGGGTGGGCTCTGAGGAAACCGGTTTTTCAGACTTTTGTTCTCTGGAGGTTTTTATGTTTGTTTGTTCATTTTTTTTTCTCTCTCTCACCTTGACAACTTTTGATGGTTTTTGGAGGTTTAGAGGAAAGAAAACTGCACCTCGACCTCCCTCTCAGAGAGAAGCCTCAGATTGCTCCCCTGTGGGTGCTGCAGAGCTGCTGGCAGAGTAGGTTCCGAGTTGCAGTCCCTGGGGATGCAGGATATCCTCCTTGTACCCAAAACCATGGTGGTGGCGGCTGTCTGAGCAGCTCCAGACCACCAGAGAGGTTCCAAGCAGCAATTGCACACTGATATTTTCCTGCTGGCCCAGGTGCACACCTCTCCCAGGGGAGGGTGTGGGGCACACAGGTCTCAGGCTCTGATAGCACCGCGTGGTTTTAAGTGCATCAGGCTGGTGCGTACCTCTCCCAGGGAAGGGTGTGGGACTTAGGTGTCTCAGGCTCTGATAGTGCAGCCCGGCGTTCTGCCATCTGGCGAGTCTCCCAGCCCCACACAGGAACCAGACCCCATGTGTTCTTGGGCGCACTGGTGGCTCAGGGACCAAGACCTGGTTTCTCTGCTGCACTCTCTCTGGCTCAGCACCAGAGGAGGCTATCCTGGGTACGGGGACTTAAGTCCCTGTCCCTAACCGCCCCAATTCCCACAATTTTCCCCCACGATCTTTTGTTTGTTTGGAGTGCTTTCAACCAGACTCCAAGTTAATGCTGGTTCCCAGTTGCAGGGCACTCTCGTATTGGGGTATTACTTTCCAGTCTGTCACCTCTGGTGGCTCCCTCCATCTTTCGTTTATCTTCCAATACCAGTCCAACATTCCCACTCCACTTTACTTGCCCACTGGTGTCTTCTGCCCCCGCAGAGATCCAGACGTGTGTAATTCTGATCTCAGGCTGATTTCATGGGTGATCGAGGTTCTTTGGTAGGTAATCAGCTCACTTTAGGGTACAGGTTGAAACAGCGGCTCCTCCTTAGACCTGGTAAGCCAGAAAGGGCTGGCAAGATATGTTCAGGGCTAAATGAGAGGAACATGCAACCAAGAATACTTTATCCTGCAAGACTGGCATTCAAAATGGATGGAGAGATGAAGAGTTTCCAAGACTGACAAAGCTTAAAAGACTATGCAACCACCAAGCCAACACTGCAGAAAATATTAAGGGGGGTTCTATAAAAGAGAAAAAATCCGAAAAATATCATTGAACAGAAATATAGAGACAATCAACAGACAGAAAGACTTCAAAGGCAACACGATGTCAATAAAAACGTATCTATCAATAATCACAATGTGAATGGCCTAAATGCACCCATAAAATGACATAGGGTTGCAGATTGGATAAAACGACAGGACCCATCCATATGTTGTCTACAAGAGACCCATTTTGAAACTAAAGATACACCCAGACTGAAAGTGAAGGGATGGAGAAGCATCTTTCATTCTAGTGGGCCTCAAAAGAAGGCCAGGGTAGCAATTCTCATATCAGATAAATTAGATTCTAAACTAAAGAGTGTAGTCAGAGATACAGAAGGACACTACATAATTCTTTTTTTAAGTTTTTATTCATTTCTTATAGAATAAAAAAGTTGTTGAAATAGAACAAGTAAAAACAAGATCATTATGAAGTGTGTTTTGACTAACAATGACATTATAGCTTATCTTTGCATTCTGGTATACCAGCTCTCTTTTAACTTTAATCTGATTAGCAAAAGATAGCTATTCCTCAGAAACAGAATAATGGCCTGGAAGAATACCAGCCGCAAAACCTTTTAAGAATCCACAGGATGAGAGATTGGCAGCTCTGTTTTCAAACTATGTGCATTGTTGTTTGCCAGATAAGTTCATGAAATGTTTACTGCTACAGTTTTATTTTTTATTTATTTATTTTTTAAATTTTAAACTGGTAACATTTTTTCATTTCTTATTTTTTATAAACATATAATGTATTTTTATCCCCAGGGGTACAGGTCTGTGAATCGCCAGGTTTACACACTTCACAGCACTCACCATAGCACATACCCTCCCCAATGTCCATAACCCCCTCCCTGACACTACATAATTCTTTTTTTTTCCCCATTTTATTTATTTTTTCAGCGTAACAGTATTCATTCTTTTTGCACAACACCCAGTGCTCCATGCAAAACGTGCCCTCCCCATTACCCACCACCTGTTCCCCCAACCTCCCACCCTTGACCCTTCAAAACCCTCAGGTTGCCCCAACCTCCCACCCCTGACCCTTCAAAACCCTCAGGTTGTTTTTCAGAGTCCATAGTCTCTTATGGTTCGCCTCCCCTCCCCAATGTCCATAGCCCGCTCCCCCTCTCCCAATCCCACCTCCCCCCAGCAACCCCCAGTTTGTTTTGTGAGATTAAGAGTCATTTATGGTTTGTCTCCCTCCCAATCCCATCTTGTTTCATTTACTCTTCTCCTATCCCCCTACCCCCCCATGTTGCTTCTCCATGTCCTCATATCAGGGAGATCATATGATAGTTGTCTTTCTCCAATTGACTTATTTCACTAAGCATGATACGCTCTAGTTACATCCACGTCATCGCAAATGGCATGATTTCATTTCTTTTGATGGCTGCATAGTATTCCATTGTGTATATATACCACATCTTCTTGATCCATTCATCTGTTGATGGACATCTAGGTTCTTTCCATAGTCTGGCTATTGTAGACATTGCTGCTATAAACATTCGGGTACACGTGCCCCTTTGGATCACTATGTTTGTATCTTTAGGGTAAATACCCAGTAGTGCAATTGCTGGGTCATAGGGTAGTTCTATTTTCAACATTTTGAGGAACCTCCATGCTGTTTTCCAGAGTGGTTGCACCAGCTTGCATTCCCACCAACAGTGGAGGAGGGTTCCCCTTTCTGTGCATCCTCGCCAGCATCTGTCATTTCCTGACTTGTTAATTTTAGCCATTCTGACTGGTGTGAGGTGATATCTCATTGTGGTTTTGATTTGTATTTCCCTGATGCCGAGTGACGTGGAGCACTTTTTCATGTGTCTGTTGGCCATCTGGATGTCTTCTTTGCAGAAATGTCTGTTCATGTCCTCTGCCCATTTCTTGATTGGATTGTTTGTTCTTTGGGTGTTGAGTTTGCTAAGTTCCTTATAGATTTTGGATGCTAGCCCTTTATCTGATATGTCGTTTGCAAATATCTTCTCCCATTCTGTCAGCTGTCTTTTGGTTTTGTTAACTGTTTCCTTTGCTGTGCAAAAGCTTTTGATCTTGAAGAAATCCCAATAGTTCATTTTCGCCCTTGCTTCCCTTGCCTTTGCCGTTGTACCTAGGAAGATGTTGCTGCGGCTGAGGTCGAAGAGGTTGCTGCCTGCATTCTCCTCAAGGATTTGTATGGATTCCTTTCTCACATTGAGGTCCTTCATCCATTTGGAGTCTATTTTCGTGTGTGGTGTAAGGAAGTGGTCCAATTTCATTTTTCTGCATGTGGCTGTCCAATTTTCCTAGCACCATTTATTGAAGAGGCTGTCTTTTTTCCATTGGACATTCTTTCCTGCTTTGTCGAAGATGAGTTGGCCATAGAGTTGAGGGTCGATTTCTGGGCTCTCTATTCTGTTCCACTGATCTATGTGTCTGTTTTTGTGCCAGTACCATGCTGTCTTGATGATGACAGCTTTGTAATAGAGCTTGAAGTCCGGAATTGTGATGCCACCAACTTTGGCTTTGTTCTTCAATATTCCTTTGGCTATTCGAGGTCTTTTCTGGTTCCATATAAATTTTAGGATTATTTGTTCCATTTCTTTGAAAAAAATGGATGGTATTTTGATAGGGATTGCATTAAATGTGTAGATTGCTTTAGGTAGCATAGACATTTTCACAATATTTATTCTTCCAATCCAGGAGCATGGAACATTTTTCCATTTTTTTGTGTCTTCCTCAATTTCTTTCATGAGTACTTTATAATTTTCTGTGTATAGATTCTTAGTCTCTTTGGTTAGGTTTATTCCTAGGTATCTTATAGTTTTGGGTACAATTGTGAATGGGATTGACTCCTTAATTTCTCTTTCTTCAGTCTTGTTGTTGGTGTACAGAAATGCAACTGATTTCTGTGCATTGATTTTATATCCTGACACTTTACTGAATTCCTGTACAAGTTCTAGCAGTTTTGGAGTGGAGTCTTTTGGGTTTTCCACATATAGTATCATATCATCTGCGAAGAGTGATAGTTTGACTTCTTCTTTACCAATTTGGATGCCTTTAATTTCTTTGTGTTGTCTGATTGCTGAGGCTAGGACTTCTAATACTATGTTGAATAGCAGTGGTGATAATGGACATCCCTGCCGTGTTCCTGACCTTAACGGAAAAGCTTTCAGTTTTTCTCCATTGAGAATGATATTTGCGGTGTGTTTTTCATAGATGGCTTTGATAATATTGAGGTATGTGCCCTCTATCCCTACACTTTGAAGAGTTTTGATCAGGAAGGGATGCTGTACTTTGTCAAATGCTTTTTCAGCATCTATTGAGAGTATCATATAGTTCTTGTTCTTTCTTTTATTAATGTGTTCTATCACATTGATTGATTTGCGGATGTTGAACCAACCCTGCAGCCCTGGAATAAATCCCACTTGATCGTGGTGAATAATCCTTTTAATGTACTGTTGAATCCTATTGGCTAGTATTTTGGCGAGAATTTTTGCGTCTGTGTTCATCAAGGATATTGGTCTGTAGTTCTCTTTTTTGGTGGGATCCTTGTCTGGTTTTGGGATCAAGGTGATGCTGGCCTCATAGAATGAGTTTGGAAGTTTTCCTTCCATTTCTATTTTTTGGAACAGTTTCAGGAGAATAGGAATGAGTTCTTCTTGAAATGTTTGGTAGAATTCCCCTGGGAAGCCGTCTGGCCCTGGGCTTTTGTTTGTTTGGAGATTTTTGATGACTGTTTCAATCTCCTTACTGGTTATGGGCCTGTTCAGGTTTTCTATTTCTTCCTGGTTCAGTTGTGGTAGTTTATATGTCTCTAGGAATGCATCCATTTCTTCCAGATTGGCCAATTTGTTGGCGTAGAGTTGCTCATAGTATGTTCTTATAATTGTCTGTATTTCTTTGGTGTTAGTTGTGATCTCTCCTCTTTCATTCATGATTTTATTGATTTGGGTCCTTTCTCTTTTCTTTTTGATGAGTCTGGCCAGGGGTTTATCAATCCTATTGATTCTTTCAAAGAACCAGCTCCTAGTTTCATTGATTTTTTCTATTGTTTTTTTGGTTTCTATTTCATTGATTTCTGCTCTGATCTTTATGATTTCTCTTCTCCTGCTGGGTTTAGGGTTTCTTTCTTGTTCTTTCTCCAGCTCCTTTATGCGTAGGGTTAGGATGTGTACTTGAGACCTTTCTTGTTTCTTGAGAAAGGCTTGTACCGCTATATATTTTCCTCTCAGGACTGCCTTTGCTGTGTCCCACAGATTTTGAACTGTTGTGTTTTCATTATCATTTGTTTCCATGAATTTTTTCAATTCTTCTTTAATTTCCTGGTTAACCCATTCATTCTTTAGAAGGATGCTGTTTAGTCTCCATGTATTTGGGTTCTTTCCAGCTTTCCTCTTGTGATTGAGTTCTAGCTTCAGAGGATTGTGGTCTGAAAATATGCAGGGAATAATCCTAATCTTTTGATACCGGTTGAGACCTGATTTGTGACCCAGGATGTGATCTATTCTGGAGAAGGTTCCATGTGTACTAGAGAAGAATGTGTATTCTGTTGCTTTGGGATGAAATGTTCTGAATAGATCTGTGATGTCCATCTGGTCCAGTGTGTCATTTAAGGCCTTTATTTCCTTGTTGATCTTTTGCTTGGATGATCTGTCCATTTCAGTGAGGGGAGTGTTAATGTCCCCTACTATTATTGTATTATTATTGATGTGTTTCTTTGATTTTGTTATTAATTGGTTGATATAGTTGGCTGCTCCCACGTTAGGGGCATAGATATTTAAAATTGTTAGATCTTCTTGTTGCACAGACCGTTTGAGTAGGATATAGTGTCCTTCCTCATTTCTTATTCTAGTCTTTGTCTTGAAATCTAATTGATCTGATATAAGGATTGCCACCCCAGCTTTCTTCTGATGCCCATTAGCATGGTAAATTGTTTTCCACCCCCTCACTTTAAATCTGGAGGTGTCTTCGCGTCTAAAATGAGTTTCTTGTAGGCAACATACTGATGGGTTTTGTTTTTTTATCCATTCTGATACCCTGTGTCTTTTGATTGGGGCATTTAGCCCATTAACATTCAGGGTAACTATTGAGAGATATGAATTTAGTGCCATTAGTAGCCTGTAAGGTGACTGTTACTGTATATTGTCTCTGTACCTTTCTGATCTACTACTTTTAGGCTCTCTCTTTGCTTAGAGGACCCCTTTCAATATTTCCTGGAGAGCTGGTTTGGTGTTTGCAAATTCTTTCATTTTTGTTTGTCCTCAAAGCTTTTGATCTCTCCTTCTATTTTCAAAGATAACCTAGCTGGATAGAGTATTCTTGGCTGCATGTTTTTCTCGTTTAGTGCTCTGAATATATCATGCCAGCTCTTTCTGGCCTGCCAGGTCTCTGTGGATAAGTCTGCCGCCAATCTAATATTTTTACCATTGTATGTTACAGACTTCTTTTCTCGGGCTGCTTTCAGGATTTTCTCTTTGTCACTAAGACTTGTCAATTTTACTATTAGGTGACGGGGTGTGGACCTATTCTTGTTGACTTTGAGGGGGGTTCTCTGCATCTCCTGGATTTTGATGCTTGTTCCCTTTGCCATATTAGGGAAATTCTCTCCAATGATTCTCTCCAATAGACCTTCTGCTCCCCTCTCTGTTTCTTCTTCTTCTGGAATCCCAATTATTCTAATGTTGTTTCGTCTTATGGTGTCACTTATCTCTTGAATTCTCCCCTCATGGTCCAGTAGCTGTTTGTCCCTCTTTTGCTCGGCTTCTTTATTCTCTGTCATTTGGTCTTCGATATCACTAATTCTTTCTTCTGCCTCATTTATCCTAGGAGTGAGAGACTCCATTTTTGATTGCACCTCATTAATAGCTTTTTTGAATTCAACTTGGTTAGATTTTAGTTCTTTAATTTCTCCAGAAAGGGCTTTAATATCTCCAGAGAGGGTTTCTCTAATATCTTCCATGCCTTTTTCGAGCCCGGCCAGAATGTTCAGAATCGTCATTCTGACCTCTTGATCTGACATATTACCAATGTCTGTGTTGATTAGGTCCCTAGCCTTCGGTACTGCCTCTTGTTCTTTTGTTTGTGGTGATTTTTTCCGCCTTGTCATTTTGTCCAGATAAGAGGATATGAAGGAGCAAATAAAATACTAAAAGGATGGCAAAGACCCCAGAAAAGTGTGCTGTAACCAAATGAGAAGAGACCCCAAATTGTGGGGGGGAGAAAGGGGATAAAAAGAGGTTCAGGAAAAAAAAAGAAAAAAAATTAAAAAATAAAACAAATAAAGAAAAAATTATAAAAAAGAAAGAAAAATATATATATTTAGATAAACTAGTCAGAAAACGTTAAAAAAGAAAAGGGTAAAAGTTTTAAAAAATTTAGCAGAAGAAGAAAAACGAAAAAAGAAAAAAAAATTAAAAAAAGAAAAAAAAATTGAAAAAAGAAAAAAAAATTGAAGTAGCCGCAAGACTAAAGAATCATGGGGAGAAAGCCATGAGTTCCGTGCTTTGCTTTCTCCTCCTCTCGATTGCTCTGCTGTCTTAGGAATTGAATCTGCTTTCTCCTTGATAGATGAACTTCGTCCTGGCTGGATATTTTGTTGATCTTCTGGGGGAGGGGCCTGTTCTAGTGACTCTCAAGTGTCTTTGCCCGAGGCGGGATTGCACCGCCCTTACCGGCGGCCGGACTAAGT
Source organism: Meles meles (assembly GCF_922984935.1). Classification (NCBI taxonomy): domain Eukaryota; kingdom Metazoa; phylum Chordata; class Mammalia; order Carnivora; family Mustelidae; genus Meles; species Meles meles. The sequence continues at coordinate 1,233,054 of NC_060081.1, forward strand.
AATCGGCTCAGGTTCGCTTTTGGGAGCTTCTGTTCCCTGAACGCTTTCCGTAGAGTTCCGGAGGACGGGAATGAAAATGGCGGCCTCCTAGTCTCCGGCCCGGAGGAGCCGAGAGCCTGGGGCCCCACTCCTCAGTGCGCCCCCAGAGGACAGCACCCAATCACTCCCGTATCCCCAGCCTCTAGCCACGCTCCGAGCTCACCCAGCCCGCGACCAGTTCAAGGTAACCCCGAGCTGAGAGTTCAGTCCTCGGCTCTGTCTCTGAAGCCGGCTTCTCCGTTCTAATACCTGCGAGCTCTCCGACACTCCGACACCCCCGATCCTTCTGTGACCCTGCGGGGCCTGGGGCCATGCTGGCCCCGCGTGGGCTTCACCCTGGTTTAGCCTCTGGAGCAATGTCCCTCAGTGGAACAGACTTTTAAAAGTCCTGATTTTGTGCTCCGTTGCTCCGCCGCTTGCCGGGAGCCGGCCCCTCCCCCCGCGGTCTATCTTCCCGTTGTTTTAGATTCACTTCTCCGCCAGTCCTACCTTTCAGAAAGTGGTTGATTTTCTGTTTCTAGAGTTGCTGTTCTTCTTCTCTTCGCTCTCCCGTTGGATTTGTAGGTGTTTGCAATGTTTAGATAAGCTATCGAGCTGATCTCCTGTTACCTGATGTAGTCTCAGGCTGCTACTTCTCCGCCATCTTAACTCCTCCCCCCCCGTATTTTTGACACTACATAATTCTTGAAGGGAGTATCCACCAAGATGATCTAACAATTGTAAATATCTACACCCCCAATATGGGAGAAGCCAATTACATAAGAAAACTATTAAGGTAGACGTCCTTAGGCCTGGACACAAGTGCACTGTCTTATGTCATTTTTCATCAATCCACAGCACTCAGAGCAGACCCCTGAGCAGTTAAAAGACACCAGTAATCTTATTTTTCATTTGAAAATTCTAAAATTCTACCCGTGTAGCATGACTAATAAATTGGTAAAATAAACAAACATATATATTCTTTTTTTCCAAATAGTGCAATGTTCTAGAATAATTTATTATTATTATTATTATTTTATTTTTATTTTTAAAGATTTTATTTATTTATTTATTTGACAGAGAGATCACAAGTAGGCAGAGAGGTAGGTAGAGAGAGAGGAGAAAGCAGGCTCCCTGCTGAGCAGAGAGCCCGATGCAGGGCTCAGTCCCAGGACCCTGGGATCATGAACTGAGCCCAAGGCAGAGGCCTTAACCCCTGAGCCACCCAGGTGCCTCTAGAATATTTTTTTATAGATTTTATTTATTTATTTGACAAAGAGATTGAGAGGGAGCAAAAGCAGTCAGAACAATAGGCAGAGGGAGACAGAGGAGCAGGCTCCCCGCTGAGCATAGAGCATGATGTCGGGCTCCATCCAAGAACTAAAGGATCATGACCTGGGCCAAAGGCCAATGCTCAACCAGTTGAGCCACCCGGGCACCCCTAGAATAATTTTTAAATCAAAATTCCTCCTTCTTTGGAATCTTAAATAGATGGTACACTCCTGTAACCATTCTTTAACATGTAAATTGACAAGACATTGGTTATCAGCTTGAGTTGAAATAACAACCTGCTCTAAATTCAGACTTGAACACAGGTGAAAAGCTCAAATTTGGGGTCATTTCATTTTGGAGATTGAATTCAAGTAGAGCAGAAGCAGCAGACGTGTGGTGGGGGGAAAGGTAGAAGTGAGAAACAAGTCCTAGCAATGCAGAGGTGGAAGAGGTTCCCACCTGTCTTGCCCTGTTCCCTCTATCCTCCTCCAACACACCTGGACCAACTGAGTGCCACCATCCCACAACTGCCTCCTTAGTTGATGCTCAGTGCCACCATGTGTCACATATTCACCACGTCCTATTCACCCAAGTCACGGGTACCCTCTGCTTTATGTGATCTTTTCGTATTCTTAGCAATCCTACATGCAAGTCAGTTTTTTTTATTTATTTTTATTTGTTTATTTACAGCATAACAGTGTTCATTGTTTTGGCATCACACCCAGTGCTCCATGCAGTACGTGCCCTCCCTATTACCCACCAAGTCAGTTTTATTGACAATTTAGGATGAACATAGAACTTGGTGACTGCCCAACAATTTCTAGAGATGATTCATATTCTCAGTTAATTTTTTTGTGTATGTATTCTATAAACATTCTGCCTACTGGGGGGAAAAAGGCAGAAATAATCCCCAAGCCCTTTGTTGGCTATCGGTGGTCTCCACTGAGGACTTTACTTAGGGAGAGTCATCTGCTTTATGGGGATCATGGGACTTGCATTTCAATATGCCCTCATCTAGGCAGAAGCATATCTCCCCAATATCAGAGATGCTGTAACACTATTCAGAGACCTTTCCTTCTGACAGCATAAAATTGGTAGTCAGTGCTCAGATAGAAGTGTTGATGAACATGGTCTTTTTTTTAAGGATTGAATAAAATGACTTATGACAACAAGCATTTGGAACACAAAGAAAAAGCTCAGAACATTAACCATGTGAGTATTGAGAAATACGAGCATTTTCTGATCACTGCCGAATTATTCTGCTTCAGTTTCCCAGATTTTTGTTTCCTTCAGTCCTTGGCTGGACCATATGGTAATTCTATTTTTGAAGATCCGAGGAACCTCCATACTGTTTTCCAAAATGGCTTTACACTCTCACCAACAGTGCACAAGTGTTCCCTTTTCTCCCCACCCTCACTTTCTGACACTTTAACGCAATCCAAAAACATCATCCCTGCACTGTGTGTATGTAGTTAGGGTAGGGATGTTAGGAATGGAGATAGAAACTACCTCTTTCAATCAGCGTCTCCATCTGGAAGGTGTGAGGGGGAATGCACCTGCCATATTATTTTAAAGGGCAGTAAGTTGCTCATCACCCACAGATGGGATGCTTAGAGCAAACACTGTGTGCAGACTAAGAAAGAAGGAGGCGTTGCCTGGCACTTGTGTGGAATTTATCACAAACCATGTCCTATCCCTTAGGTACTTGTCTTCCTAACCTGGCAGGTCCAGAGGCAGTTCCATGAAGCAGATGAGCTATCCCATGCTTACTCCTCTGCTTAACGCTCAGCCAAAGCCTTAACGACATGGGAAAAGTCTTTAAGTAAAAGAATTTATTCTAAGATGACTGTCATCATCTTACAAATGAAATGTCAACATCTCATCAATCCATTAAATAAAATACATAGATTGGAAGTAGTTTCCATGCAGTTGTGAGAATACAGTCATTCTCTAAAATGTGAAAGAGGGAAGATGGCTTCTACTCCATCTAGAATGTGCACCACCAGCCTTCCTGGCAGCCCTTCCCAGGGATCTGTGGGCAGCTCCCCTACTGCCCCACAGCCCTAAATCCAGAGGAATCACATCTAGAGTAAGAATGAATTTTGATCAATTTTACCACTTCCACACTTCATTCAGTCATTTCTTTGTTGAACCCTTCCAAAGGCTGAGCCATATGTATGGAAGACTGTGACATTAGCACAGACAACCAAATTACCATTTATTCAAGGAGACAAAGATTTTCCTCCAATACATTAGTTTAAGCAAAAATATTTCCACAAAGAACATTCATCCACTGTTTCATTCCTTGGAAGTACTCTGTACCAGTGAAATCGCCTCTAGCTTCACTGGGATATCATTTAATTCCGGACATCATGGAGTTGTCACTCAGCACCTGGGCAAACCATGCACTGGAGAGGACAAGAGAAGAAAAGATTTGTAGGGTATGGGCAAAATGAAGCCGAGGTAGCACTATTGTCACATTAATGATCCTGCATTTTCCTAGCAAACTTTTTTTCTAATAACTTGAAACTTTTCATGAATCTTTGCTGAAGAAAGACCATTAGATACAGTTTATGAAGTGAGAAGACATCAGGATCATCCTAACCCCAAGATTCCACCTGAGCTTTGGCTCCTGGTCCCCTGACAGATAACTGTATGAGAAGGAAAGAGGTAACAGCCATGCACTGAGCACCTCAGAAGCCCACAGATTCCCCCAGGATCACCTCACTTAAACTCTCCCCTGTGAGGCAGCTTCTGGGAACATTTTATGGAGGTTCCCATGGGTCAAACAAGGCATTCTGCCTTGAGGATGTTGGAAGAGTAATGAGCTCCAAGTGAATGCCTATTTCCTTGTCCATCCATGCCCATTCCTCAAATGAAATATAAGAGGGGTGTCTGGATTTTGCAGTTGGTTGAGCGTTTGACTCTTGGTTTCATTTGGGGTCATAATCTCAGGGTCCTGGGATCAAGCCCCGCATCAAGCTCCTCACTCAGCCTGGCGTCTGCTTGAGGTTCTCACTCTCCCTCTGCCTCTGCTCCTCCTCCCACTCATGCTTGTGCTCTCTCTTTCTCTCTCAAACCAATAAATAAAATCAGGAAGGAAGGGAGGGAGGGAGGGACACTGAACTGCCATTTGGGGAAGGTGGAAGGCAGACAGGCCAAAATGACAATGCTCTTGGCATTACAGAACAGTGATTTATAAGACAAACAATATTCTGAAGTATATTCCAATTCCGGAAGAATTAGAGGGACCCGAGAGAACGCCCACACTGATCAGCCCAAGGTGATCTGGACACTTTTGTGCCATGGGTCAATGTGGAGAAATGGTATCACAATGTTCAGACATGGTATTATGATACCAAAGGCAAGGACTAGTGACTCCTCTCCACCCCTCACCAGCTCCGCATGTCCATAAGCCCCTCACACAACAGTTACACAAAGAACTTGCAAAATTTCCTCAATGAATTGAGAAATCTGGAATTGATGAGAATATTTACTGTCAAGCAGAAGTGAGATTTTATGATGGAAAATGAAATATTTTTAAAAATCACACTTTTGCCTTCTTTAGTAGATTTTTCAGATTGCCACTATGAAACTTTAACATGGCTTTAGACCTTATTTTCAAAACAGGAACATCTTTAAAGCATTGTGGAAGTAGAATTGACTTTTTCCAGCTGCTAAAGGAAAGTATATGATCTTCTCCTTATCCCTTTGTTTTTCTGTTTTCACCTTGAAAACTGGAACCCCCTCCACTTGAGGACTAAAGCATTGTACTGACCAAAGCAGAAATCATTAAAAAACAACTTATCCCTTTTAATATTATAAGCTTATGATTATTACAACCTTTTTTTTTTTGGCTTGTCAGAAAGCTTTCCTGTGCTATTCCAGGTCCTCAGATGTGGGAACAGGATATTATATCAAACAGCCTCACAAGGAGGCAGTACATTCGTTACCAAGACAGGAAAAATCTTGGCCTAATTATCAATTAATCCTTGTCCATCTCTGTTCTAGAAAAGCAGGTGGCTAGGGGCGCCTGGGTGGCTCGGTGGGTTAAAGCCTCTGCCTTCGGCTCAGGTCAGGATCCCAGGGTCCTGGAATCGAGCCCTGCATCGGGCTCTCTGCTCAGTAGGGAGTCTGCTTCCCTTCCTCTCTCTCTGCCTGCCTCTCTGCCTACTTGTGGTCTCTGTCTGTCAAATACATAAATAAAATATTTTAAAAAAAGCAAATCAGGGGGCTATGAAGGACAAGGAGCATGGGTATTCACAACATCGTGTCCCTGTTAAGCAACTAGTGACCTATGTCAACTGTTGTGTCCAAAGAAATATTTTCTGGTTTCTACCAAATGCCTGGGGTGGGGGGATAATTTTTCTCCTATTAATTTTATTTTTATGGCCCTCAGAAAATTCTATCATATTAGGCAAATATGATGGTATTTTGAATTCCTCTTCAGGGTCTTTCTATGACATCCACTTCCTGTGAGGTTTAGAATCTCATTACTGACTAGTGAGTGAAATTCTCCAAAAAATGGATGACACCCCCAGGCTGACATGAGCTTGCTTGTCCCCATCACTTCCATTATTTGGCAGATCCTCTAAAATAGGTTTCCTTATGTTTTTCCAGTATTCACACCATACTTAAAGAAAGGATAATCAGTGCCGAAGTTTTCATTTGCTTTAGTTAAGAACAAAATCAGGGCCAAATCTAACATTTGAGTAATATTTTGTTCTTCCTTTCTTTTTTAACTTATATGATATTTATACTAAACTTCTCCCATGGATGGTGATTGTTTCTGCCCATAATTTGGATCATTTACACATTTCAAACAAATAAATGGAATATTAGCTTTAAGATAAGTCTTGGGTTTAAATCCAAACACTGATGACCACCTAATGGTAGTGATATAAGCCACAGAAACTCTCTGAGTTGTGTTTATTCTTCTACACAATATTATGATACTGCCTATTATAAAGCTCTATGAGGTCAGGTAACTTGGGCCATTTTGTTCACTACTATATTCCTGGTGTCAAGAATTGTGCCTGATGTATGGTAGGCACTAAATCAATAATAGTTGAAGGCAAAAAACAAACAGCAACTATAATAATATGACCACCTTTGTATGATTTACTATACCAGGCTAGTGGATCAGCAATAGTATTTAACTCTCCATTATTCAGAAAAATATTTTACCCGGAAGAGAGTGAAGTAAATTATGCTTCTGCCACTGGGGAATTTGGAGGGAATGACTTCCAGGGTACCAAGACCCTGGGATCACATAGTCCACATGAAAATCTATCCCAAGGAACTAAGAATTGTACACATCACCTTTTCCAGTTGTCAAATAACAAAGAGCCACTCCTCAGGGAATGACCCCCAACTCCATTATAATAAAGCAGTCAGGACACAGGCCTTGAAGCAATGTCCAAATCACCCAATGTGTGGCCAGAACCATAACTGAAATGTCTTCCCAATTTGGGGGTAGAATTACTTATAAAGATGGAAAGAAGGGAGCACAGAGACATGCTCAGGAAAAACAAACAAACAAAAAGAATGAAGCTATGGGAGGGAGACAAACCATAAATGACTCTTAATCTCACAAAACAAACTGGGGGTTGCTGGGGGGAGGTGGGATTGGGAGAGGGGGAGCGGGCTATGGACATTGGGGAGGGGAGGCGAACCATAAGAGACTATGTACTCTGAAAAACAACCTGAGGGTTTTGAAGGGTCAGGGGTGGGAGGTTGGGGCAACCTGAGGGTTTTGAAGGGTCAGGGGTGGGAGGTTGGGGGAACAGGTGGTGGGTAATGGGGAGGGCACGTTTTGCATGGAGCACTGGGTGTTGTGCAAAAAGAATGAATACTGTTACACTGAAAAAATAAATAAAATGAAAAACAAGAAAAAAAATAAAAGAATGAAGCTATGAGATGGGTCTCGCTTGGTATAGGAGTTTCTAGGTAGAAACATGGTGCCCATCGAATGAGTTTGTCCAGCATCTTACTGCTTTGTGTAACTTCTGTCAGTTCTCTAGCTCATATGGAGAGTAGTGGCTCATAATGTGCAATGGGCCCAGGAATCAACAGAAACCATGGCCCCAACCCCTTACTGAAGAACAAGGCAGCAGGTACCAGCACCTTGAAAAGTCTAAAATGCCTTCCTGAAATGCAGCAGGATGACAGCTTGGAATCAGCTTCTGATAATGCATATTCTTCTTCATACCTGTTGTTCTGGGGGCATTCTATTTGTAAAACCATGGAATAAGGATCAATGAAAAGATATGATGAAAAGACCAAATCAATAGACCAAGAACCCCGGTTCTGTCACTGGCCTGAACCCCTGAACTAGGAAATTTCTAGTAGAAAGTTCTGCCTAGATATCAATGTTGCCTGTTATAATAGAAACGCATTTTCTCCTCACCCAGATGAATCAGAAAGTGCCAGAAATGACCAACAGTTCCCTCAGCCTCATTTTAATGTTAAAATCCGCTCCTGATTAGTCATCCCTGACTCTAACAAAATGAGCCTGCTTTCCCTTGTATGGGGCTTTGGAAATGATTCCAAGGATCTTCTTGTTAGTACAAATAAAGGCAACCTGGCGAGGCCTGAAGACTCTGCCTGTAGCTCACCTGAGAGCAGATTCCCCCTGACCCTTGTTCCCAGGACAAAGCCTGAGGAGCTGCACTGAGTGTTACCGGACAATGGTAGGACTCCAGGCTCCCAGGAGAAGTTCTGCCTACAGCTGCCACATTGCCAAGCACTTCTCATACTCCAAAACTTGGAACAGCTCTGGCCTGGTTGATTTTTAGGAGGTCTTTTTAACTCTATATACCTCTGAGGGACACAGACTCTATGCACAAGTGAGATAAAAGGGAAAAACAAAAACAAAAACAGGAGGCTCTGTCTCCTGAAAAACTACTATTCCTGGTGCCTGCCTTTATCCCCCAAAGATCAGAGAACCCAGTCACCAGGGGAACCTTACAAAGTAAAGTACCTTCTGGGATGCCTGGGTGGATCAGTCGGCTAAGCAGCTGCTTTTGGCTCAGGTCATGATCCCAGTGTCCTGGAATGGAGTCCCACATCGAGGATCCTTGCTCAGCGGGGAACCTGCTTCCCCCTCTCTTCTCCCCTTGCTTGTCTGACTGCTTGTGATCTCTCTCTCTCTGTCAAATAAATATTTTTTTTTAAAAAAGTAAATGTATCTAGAAATTGTCTCAGGGCAGGTAGCAAATGAAGAAACCTTGATTCAAGAAAACTTTCTAAAACTGTGTATGAATATTATGGCATTTGAACCACAAGCTATTCTTTCCCTCGTCACCAGAATTGCTAGATGGGCTTAGCAGAAGGTCTTCTGCAGATGGGCATGGCCAAGAAGATGGGGCCCTTTTTCCTCTGCTATCAATCAAGTCTTAGTGCATCCCACCAAGAGCGGTAGGCCACTTGCATATCTCATTTCCTTCAACCCCAAGTTAAAAGGGTTATATTCTTGCTAAGTGTAACTAAGAGGTCATGAGCCCCCTCCTCTGACACAACCTCTCCCCACAAAATGGAGGCTCCAGTGAAAACATGGCAGACTGAGACTCCTGGTGCCCTAGCCACCCTCACTGCAGCTCACCTGGGGACCAGCTTTCACGCTTCCGAGAGGCAAGCTGAAATGACCAGAGTCTACTGTCTCACCCGGTGAGCAGTGTGATTCAGAGAGTTTGTCCAGGATGAGCAGGACTCCATAAGAAAAGGGAGCTCCAGAAATCTCCACAAAGTGTGTGGGCAAGTACAAGTGAAAGGAGCTCAAGAAAACAATAGACTCTCTTAGTTAAGATTGACAAGCTGAGCCAATAACCAGCTCATTCACCAGAGAGACCCAGGGAAACAGGCCATTGAGAGCCCTCCAAGAGTTCAAACAGATGCTAAAGACTAGCTTAAAAATCTACCTCTGCCCAGGAGTCAAGATGGCGGGGAAATAGGAGGAGGTGCCGTTTCAACCTGTACCCTAAAGTGAGCTGATTACCTACCAAAGAACCCCAACCACCCATGAAATCAGCCTGAGATCAGAATTATATACATCTGGATTTCTACAGGAGCAGAAGATGCCACTGGCAGTCTTTTTGTTTGTGTGTTCTTGTTTGTATACTTCATAAATCTTACCTTAGGACCCATTTGGGCTGAGCCTTCTCTTTTATCTTCCCTTTTTTCCCTGTCTCTCTCTCTCTCTCTCCCTTTTTCCTTTTTTCTTTTCCTTTTTTTCCCCTTTCTTCTTCTCTATTTCTTTTTCTTTTATTTTTTCTCTCATTTGGGTGGGGAACCCTGATTGCACAGAAGCGTTCCAGGGTGCACCTTGACTGCACCACAATTGATAAATTCAGCTGTATCTGTTCAGTCATCTCTTACCAAAATAACTAGGAGGAGGAATACCCAACAGAAGAAAAATACAGAGGATGGACCTTCTGCAACAGAGCTAATAGCTATCGACATAGACAATATGTCGGAAAAGGAATTCAGACTAACAATTATCCAGGCAATAGCTAGGTTGGAGAAAGCCATGGATGACCAAATGGAATTGATACGGCAGAACTGAAAGTCACCAGGGATGATGTTCACAATGTTAGGGCAGAACTGAAAGCCACCAGGGATGATGTTCAAAATGCTCTCAATGAGTTCCAATCTAATCTAAATTCTCAAAAAGCTAAGCTAAGCTAAAGCTAAGCTAAAAGCTAAGCTAAATTCTCTAAAAAGGAAAAAGAAAGAAGTCTAGAAGATATAGTGGAAGAAGTTGTCTAGGAAAATTTTCCCAATCTCACGAATGGAAACAATGTTCATGTACTAGAGACAGAGAGATTTCCCCCCAAGATTTTAGATTCTCGAAAGTTCTCGCAACACCTTATAGTTAAAATGAGGAATTATGTTTCAAGACAAACCCTCTTAAAAGCAGCTAGGACAAAGAAGCCCTTACATACAGAGGAAAGCCCATTAGAATAACGTCAGACCTTTCCACAGAGACCTGGAAAGCCAGGAAGGGCTGGCAAAATATATTCAGAGTACTAAATGAGAAGAACATGCAGCCAAGAATACTCTATCCAGCAAGACTGACATTTAAAATGGATGGAGAGATAAAGAGTTTCCAAGACTGGCAAGGCTTAAAAGACTATGCAACCACCAAGCCGACACTGTAGGAAATATTAAGGGGGGTCCTATAAAGGAGAAAAAATCCTAAGAATATCATTGAACAGAGATATAGAAACAATCTACAGACAGAAAGACTTCAAAGGTAACACAATGTCAATAAAAACCTATCTCTCAAAAATCACTCTCAATGTGAATGGCCTAATGTGCCCATAAAATGACACAGGGTTGCAGATTGGATAAAACGACAGGACCCATCCATATGTTGTCTACAAGAGACCCATTTTGAACCTAAGAATACGCCCAGACTGAAAGTGAAGGGATGGAAAAGCATCTTTCATGCCAATGGGCCTGAAAAGAAGGCCGGGGTAGCGATTCTCATATCAGGTAAATTAGATTTTAAACTAAAGACTATAGTCAGAGATACAGAAGGACACTATGTAATTCTTAAAGGGACTATCCATCAAGATGATCTAACAATTATAAATATATATGCCCCCAATATGGGAGCACCCAATTACATAAGAAAACTATTAATCAAGATAAAGAGTCATATTGATATGAATACAATAATAGTAGGAGACCTTAATATGCCTCTCTCAGAAATAGACAGATCATCGAAGCAGAAAATTAATAATGAAATAAGAGCATTGAATGAAACATTGGACCAGATGGACCTCATAGACATATACAGAACATTCCACCCTAAAACAACAGAATACTCATTCTTCTCAAGTACACATGGAAACTTCTCCAGAATAGACCACATACTGGGTCACAAAGCAGGACTCAACCAATACCAAAAGACTGACATTATTCCCTGCATATTCTCAGATCACAGTGCTTTGAAACTGGAACTCAATCACAAGGAAAAGTTGAGAAGGAACTCAAACATTTGGAAGCTAAAGACCACCTTGCTTAAGAATGCTTGGATCAACCAGGAGATCAAAGATGAACTTAAACAAGTCATGGAAACCAATGAGAATGAAGACACTTTGGTCCAAAACCTATGGGATAGAGCAAAGGCCGTTCTAAGGGGGAAATACATAGCCATCCAAGCCTCCCTCAAAAAAACTGAAAAATCCAGAATACACCAGCTCTCTCTACACCATAAAGAACTGGGGAATCAACAATGAATCAAACCAACTTCACATGCAAGAAGGAAAATAATCAAGATTAGAGCAGAGATCAATGAGGTAGACACCAGAGATACAGTAGAATGTATCAATGAAACTAGAAGCTGGTTTTTTGAAAGAATCAATAAATCAATAAACCATTGGCCACACTAATCCAAAAGAAGAGAGAAAGCCCAAATTAATAAAATTATGAATGAAAAGGGAGAGATCACAACTAACACCAAGAAAATAGACACAATCATCAGAAATTATTACCAACAGTTATATGCCAATAAGCTAAGCAAACTAGATGAAATGGATGCATTCCTGGAAAATTACAAACTCCCAAAATTGAACTAGGAAGAAATTGACAACCTGAACAGACCTATATCTAGTAATGAGATTGAAGCAGTGAGCAAAAACCTCCCAAAAAACAAGAGCCCAGGACCTGACGGATTCCCTGGGGAATTCTACCAAACTTTCAAAGAAGAAATAACACCAATTCTCCTGAAGCTGCTCCAAAAAATTGAAGCAGAAGGAAAACTTCCAGACTCTTTTTATGAAGCCAGCATTACCCTGATCCCCAAACCAGGCAAAGACCCTACCAAAAAGGAGAATTTCAGACCAATATCACTGATGAATATGGATGCAAAGATTCTCAACAAGATCCTAGCAAACAGGATCCAGCAGCACATTAAAAAGATTATCCACCATGACCAGGTGGGATTCATCCCTGGCTTGCAAGGTTGGTTCAACATTCGCAAATCAATCAGTGTGATAGAACACATCAATAAGAGAAGAGAGAAGAACCACATGGTCCTCTCAATTGATGCAGAAAAAGCATTTGACAAAATCCAGCATCCGTTCCTGATGAAAACGCTTCAAAGTATAGGGATAGAGGGAACATTCCTGAACTTCATAAAATCTATCTATGAAAGACCCACAGCAAATATCATCCTCAATGGGAAAAAGCTTGCAGCCTTCCCGTTGAGATCAGGAACACGACAAGGATGCCCACTCTCACCACTCTTGTTCAACATAGTATTAGAAGTTCTAGCAACGGCAATCAGACAACAAAGAGAAATAAAAGGTATCCAAATTGGCAAGGAAGAAGTCAAACTCTCTCTCTTCGCAGATGACATGATTCTTTATATGGAAAACCCCAAAGACTCCACCCCCAAACTACTAGAACTCAGACAGCAATTCAGTAACGTGGCAGGATACAAAATCAATGTATAGAAATCCGTCGCTTTCTTATACACTAACAGTGAAAATACAGAAAGGGAAATTAGAGAATCGATTCCATTTACTATAGCACCAAGAACCATAAGATACCTGGGAATAAACCTAACCAAAGAGGTAAAAGACCTCTACTCAAGGAACTACAGAACACTCATGAAAGAAATAGAAGAAGACACAAAATGATGGAAGACCATTCCATGCTCTTGGATTGGAAGAATAAACATTGTTAAAATGTCTATACTGCCTAGAGTAATCTATACTTTTAATGGCATTCCAATCAAAATTCCACCGGTATTTTTCATAGAGCTGGAGCAAATAATCCTAAAATTTGTATGGAATCAGAAGAGACCCCGAATTGCTAAGGAAATGTTGAAAAACAAAACCAAAACTGGTGGCAACATGTTACCTGATTTCAAGCTTTACTACAAAGCTGTGATCACCAAACAGCATGGTGCTGGCATAAAAACAGACACATAGACCAGTGGAACAGAGTGGAGAGCCCAGATATGGACCCTTAACTCTATGGTCAAATAATCTTCGACAAAACAGGAAAAAATATACAATGGAAAAAAGACAGTCTCTTCAATAAATGGTGCTGGGAAAACTGGACAGCGATATGTAGAAGAATGAAACTCGACCATTCTCTTACACCCTACACAAAGATAAACTCAAAATAGATAAAAGACCCCAATGTGAGACAGGAATCCATCAGAATCCTAGAGGAGAACATAGGCAGTAAACTCTTCGATATTAGCCACAGCAACGTCTTTCAAGATATGCCTCCAAAGGCAAAGGAAACAAAAGCAAAAATGAACTTTTGGAACTTCAACAAGATCAAAAGCTTCTGCACAGCAAAGGAAACAGTCAACAAAACAAAAAGGCAACCCACGGAATGGGAGAAGATATTTGCAAATGACAGTACAGACAAAAGGTTGATATCCAGGATCTATAAAGAACTCCTCAAACTCAACACACACAAAAAATCATATCAAAAAATGGGCAGAAGATATGAACAGACACTTCTCTAATGAAGACATACAAATGGCTATCAGACACATGAAAAATTGTTCATCATCACCAGCCATCAGGGAGATTCAAATTAAAACCACATTGAGATAGCACCTTACACCAGTTAGAATGGCCAAAATTAGCAAGACAGGAATCAACGTGTGTTGGAGAGGATGTGGAGAAAGGGGAACCCTGTTACACTGTTTGTGGGAATGCAAGTTGGTGCAGCCACTTTGGAGAACAATGTGGAGATTCCTGAAGAAATTCAGAATAGATCTTCCCTATGACCCTGCAATTGCACTGCTAGGTATACCCCAAAGATACAGATGGAGTGAAAAGAAGGGCCATCTGTACCCCAGTGTTTATTGCAGCAATGGCCACGGTCACCAAACTGTGGAAAGAACCAAGATGCCCTTCCATGGATGAATGGATAAGGAAGATGTGGTACATATGCACAATGGAGTATTATGCCTCCATCAGAAAGGATGAATACCCAACTTTTGTAGCAACATGGAAGGGACTGGAAGAGATTATGCTGAGTGAAATCAGTCAAGCAGAGAGAGTCAATTATCATATGGTTTCACTTATTTGTGGAGCATTACAAAGAACATGGAGGACATGGGGAGATGGAGAGGAGAGGGAGTTGAGGGAAACTGGAAGGGGAGATGAACCATGAGAGACTATGGACTCTGAAAAACAACCAGAGGGTTTTGAAGGGGTGGGGGGGGTGGGAGGTTGAGGAACCAGGTGGTGGGTAATAGGGAGGGTACGTACTGCATGGAGCACTGGGTGTGGTTCAAAACAGTGAACACTGTTACGGTGAAAATAAACAAATAAAAATATCTTTATAAAAAAAAAAAACTACCTCTGCCCAAATGTAATTGGATCAGACTGTTGAAGAGGTGATGCCCATCACACTGGGGAAAACAGTAGAGAAATCACACGGTAATTAACAGGACCAAATGGGTATGAGTGGGCAGAGGAGTAATATGAAAATGCAGCAGACAGCTTAACAGAGAGATGATGGAAAGACAAAACTACACCATCCCAGGGCGACTGTCTACATGTCACAGCTGCACAGTCTGAGGATACCTGCTGCTTCACACTGTGGAAGAAAGAGACTTCCCCATAACAGCAAACCAAGTCACACAACACATAGACAACAAGCCTGGAAATAACAACAGGGAATGGAAACAGGGAGGGGAATCATTACCCACAGTTTCTACAATATATTATCCAAAATGTCCAGTTTTCAACAGTAACAACAAAATATAAGAAGTGCAAAGAAATAAGGATAGGAACACACTATTTGGGCAAAAAAACAGGCAACAGAAATTGCCTTTGAGTAGGATCAAATGCCAGATTTAGTACACAAAATTTTCAAAATAGCCATGAAAAAATACATTCAAAAATGGATGTAAATCATACTTAAAGAAGGAAATCACAGTATGAAGACCACATCTCACCAATAGAGAATGCTAATCCAGAGGCAAAATTATTTATTAAAAAAAGAAAATTCTGGTGTTGAAAATTATAATAAATAAAATTATAAATTCATTGGTTGGGCTCAACAGTAGATATAAACTGGTAGAAGAAATAATCAGAAATCTTGAAGATAGATAGATAGATAGATAGATAGATAGATAGATAGATATTCTATAATCTGAGAAATAGAGCAGAAATTGAATGCAGAAAAATGAACAGCACCTCAGAGAAACTTGGGACACCATTAAATACACCAACATGACCTGATCTGAAACCAGAGTCAGCCTCTCAACTGAGGGTGTCACCCGGGCAGCCCAGCCATCTGTGATTTCTGTCCACAGTCCCCCTTGGGCTTATCCCACAACTGCTGCTTCAGTGCTGCAGTTGCACTCCGTTTCTCCATGGAAGCTATTGGTTTGAGGTTCCCCGATTGACACCTCCACAAGTCTTTGCATTTAGGCTCTGTGAGTCTCACAGGGTGTTGTTGTTATTGCCTTTATTACACAGATAGTTGCCTCATGAAATAGTTTCAGATATTATTCTCACAAGCTCTTCTAAGTGTTGACATAAATCCTCTCAAGTATTGTTGCATATGTTCCAATGTTTCCATTGGAAACAGAGAGTATAATCTCAAGAGCATAAGAAGAAAATCAGGCAGAGGCACACACATCAGTAATTCTTTCTGCTCTGAGTTCTGCCTCGCAAGACGTGTGTTCCTTTTTAGGGATTCCAACACAAGCTTGTGGATCAGATTCAAGAGGTTGGAAAACCTGGTGAATTTTGTGTGCAATTGTAGGTGAGTGTGTGCGGAGAAGTGAAGTTCATATTATGTCATACATCTGTGACTTTCATCTGATTCTCAAAAAGATTCATCACCTGGAAAGGCCGAGAATTACAGCTCGAAAATGACCCCCAACTCTTCGTTATTTCTTTTCTTAGGCTCAAATTGCTTTAATAATTCCCGAAGATACACAAAATGGCAGAATGCAAAGTGTTGAGAATTTCTCAGAAATTCAAGAGTAGGGGTCAATTAAATGTAAAACAATCCACTAAAATGATCCAATATACAGGCTATATTCAAATAATTAAGAATTCAAGAAATTTATTTCACCAGGATCAATTGGGAATACATAAATTAAAAAGAGGAACAAAGTTTCTTTCTAAAATCTCCTTTTATATTAGAGAAAATCTTAATTAAATGACATTGGTCAGGGCCAGTCTCTACAAAATGGGAAAGGAGGTGCCAGGTGAAACAGGGTGGTTTCAAGAAAGGCCATATGAAATAAGATCTAAAAGCCCTCTGGTGCTAAGAAGGTTCATGGTAGAGAAGGGGAGGCATTCAGCACATGGGACAAGAAAAGACTGGGAAAATGATTGCATTCTCTTAGTCCTTCTGGGCTGCTATAACAGAATGCCACAGATTGGGAGGCTTATAAACAACAGAAATTTATTTTTGTAATTCTAGAGGCCAGGAAACTTAATATCAAGATGCAGATTCTGTGTCTGGTAAGATTCTACTTTCTGGTTCGGAAGGTCATCTTGTGGTTGTCCTCCCATGGCAAAAAAGGTTCTCTCTCAGGTCTCTTATAAGGACACTAGTCCCACTCACAAGGACTCCATCCTCATGACCAAGTCATTTCTGAGAGGGCCCACCTCTAAATACCATCACATCAGGGATTAAGTTTCAACATATGAATTCTGAGGAGACACAAATTTCGGTATATCACACTCACTAAGGGGAAGAAAAGTATACCATGCAAGGAGAGAGTTAATATCCCCTATTTCCTCTGCATATCTAGGACTAATCTTGGTCTTTATGACATTGCTTTAGGTTCCTCATCTTTCTCCTCAGCTTGATCAACTTCTGTTTATAAACACGTCAAGTTATTTAGAAATAGAGAATGGTTGAATTTCTTATTTAAAAGAGTATTAGAGTGGCACCTGGGTGGATCAGTGGGTTAAGCCTCTGCATTCGGCTCAGGTCATGATCCCAGGGCCTTGGGCTTGAGCCCCGTGTCAGGCTTTCTGCTCAGTGGGGAGCCGGCTTCTCCCTCTTTCTTGCCTGCCCCTCTGCCTACTTTTGCCTACTTGTGACTTCTCTCTCTGTCAAATAAATAAATAAATAATCTTAAAAAATAAAAATAAAAAAGTAAAAGAGTCATAGAAAACAGTTTTACTATCTTTGTAGTTATATGGTAAGAATCCAATTTTCTTTGTTGGCTGTTCCAATAATAAGCATAAAGCTTTTTCCACAGACAATTTAAGGACCTGAGAGCACTCAGGTAATAAAAAATTTTCTACCTTGAGAGCAACAGAAGGCTATAGGTGTGGTCTTTGTTCTTTGGTGGTAACTAAGACCAAATCTTCAGAAGCACAACTCCATGATCTATAGCCACATGGATACTTTAATATCTTACCTAAAATAGTTCAGAACTGGTACTTTGTGGGCAGTAAATGATTGTCATTGTGTTTTATGACATTTCCTCTCTTAATTTGCTCATTATGAACTTGGTTTTATTTTTGGTCTTTGCAGATGTCTTATTTCTCTCTTTTCTCTGATCTCTTTGTCCTGAATGTAGGCCATTCTATTTTTCTCTTTGTGCATCTGCAACCTGTGATTCTTTATTTTCTCGTTTCCAAGTCTCATTTCTCTAATCAGTGTGTCTCCTGCCTTGATCATGAGATCGGTTATTCACAGGAGACTTTAGACATCTTCTCTTTTGTTCTGTCCAAAGGCTGGAAGAGGCTCTTGGTTGTTGTTTTTAGGTGTGTGTGTGTGTGTGTGTGTGTGTGTGTGTGTGTGTGTGTACTTTCCAAACTGCACAGTCATAGAATGAGAGACTAGAAAGAGGTCTGTGAAATTCTGTGCTTGTTTTCTTTTTGTAAGAATTACCTTCTCTGGTGTTTCTTTGAGGGTTCCCCCCACCCCTATTTAGAAATATCCAAAGCAGAGTCCATTCTGCTCAACATGCTTCCCAAGCCTGCAGGAGTTCAGCAAGTGCTTGTTGACTGGTTCACTGATTCTTTAAGAGCACCCTTAGTAACAGAAAATTAATCTTGACATCTAACATAGAATTGTTTCTACTTCAATTCTTTTCCCTCTAATTACTTTGAGTACTTTCCTTCTCAAAAATCTAGTACATGCAGCTCTATTGCCCATTGTCTCATTCTCCTTTATTTCGGTTCAGTTAAATATTCAAGTGCCTCATAAGTCCACCATGTGATTTATGTGCTTTGCTTTTTATTTTTTATGCTGTTCTCTGTTCTGAAGACTTATCTTTACAAACCGTAATATCTCTGGTTCCCTGAGGATCAGCTGACATACTGACATGGTATTAGGGACGGAAATCTCAAGGAAGCAGAAGAGACAGAGAAGAGAAAGCAGGGAAGGAGAGAGATCATGTAGGGAAGGGAGTACTGATCATCACACCAACCCATGGCTGATAGTGCAGCCAGTGCTCAATCATAGAGGGTCATTTCAGAGATGCCAGTCATACCACCACTTATTGGGACAGTACGGGGGTGCAGATGGGAAAAGAAGGATTTATCTCTTTCTTCTTACTCTCCCGTAGGTGTTGACTCACCCACAATTTTCCAGTTACAGCATCCAGTGCTTACAGCAGCCACAGGAGCTCAGAGCCCCCATGGCTATGGATCCAGCCCTGCTGGTACTCAGTGAAGTGATCTCTCTTGCCCAGCTGGCACCACAGAGCAGAGCCTCTCCATCTCTGCTGATTGATTATGGTGACAACATCAGAAAAGTGGACCATCACCCTGGGGACTGCAGAAGCCATGGCAAGTCAATTTCCTCAGCAAGCAGAACCAGTGCCCATTAACTGGACCCCACATAACACCCTTTATAGAGAAAAATAGCTTATTAGATCCTGGCATGCTCCTCCTATCATATTCCTATGAGGAGCCAAACACATTCTTCAGTATCAATAGTGTGTGTGTTTTTTAACCTCACCCACACACCTCTCTCCTGAGAGGACCCTCTTCCCTCTCACAGCTCTGGTTCCATCCCTACCTCGCAAAATCATCTACTTTGAAGTCCAAAGGGCTGATGTCCAGGATCTATGAAGAACTCCTCAAACTCGGGGCGCCTGGGTGGCTCAGTGGCTTAAAGCCTCTGCCTTCGGCTCAGGTCATGATCCCAGGGTCCTGGGATCGAGCCCCACATCAGGCTCTCTGCTCCACAGGGACCCTGCTTACTCCTATCTCTCTGCCTGCCTCTCTGCCTAGTTGTGATTTCTCTCTGTCAAATAAATAAAAAAAATAAAAAATAA
The DNA here is from genome assembly GCF_922984935.1 of Meles meles. NCBI lineage: Eukaryota > Metazoa > Chordata > Mammalia > Carnivora > Mustelidae > Meles > Meles meles. Next base: position 1,252,588 of record NC_060081.1, read on the forward strand.
AAGAACTCCTCAAACTCAACACACACAAAACAGATAATCATGTCAAAAAAATGGGCAGAAGACATGAACAGACACTTCTCCAATGAAAACATACAAATGGCTAACAGACACATGAAAAAAATGTTCATCATCACTGGCCATCAGGCAGATTCAAATCAAAACCACATTGAGATACCACCTTACACCAGTTAGAATGGCCAAAATTAACAAGACAGTAAACAATATGTGAGAGGATGTGGAGAAAGGGGAACCTTCTTACAGTGTTGGTGGGAATGCAACTTGGTGCATCCAGTTTGGAGAACAGTGTGGAGATTCCTTAAGAAATTAAAAATAGAGCTTCCCTACAACCCTGAAATTGCACTATTGGGTACTTACCCCAAAGATACAGACAGAGGGAAAAGAAGGGCCATCGGTACCCCAATCTTTATTGCAGTAATGGCTATGGTCACCAAACTGTGGAAAGAACCAAGATGCCCTTCAACGGATGAATGTATAAGGAAGATGTGGTCCATATACACAATGAAGTATTATGCCTCCATCAGAAAGGATGAATACCCAACTTTTGTAGCAACATGGACAGGACTGGAAGAGATTATGCTGAGTGAAATCAGTCAAGCAGAGAGAGTCAATTATCATATGGTTTCACTTATTTGTGGAGCATAAGAAATAACATGGAGGACATGGGGAGATGAGAAGGGAGTTGGGGGAAATAGGAAAGGGAGAGGAACCATGAGAGACAGTGGACTCTGAAAAACAATCTGAGGGCTTTGGAGGAGTGCAGGGGGGGGAGGTTGGGTAAGCCTAGTGGTGGGTATTATGGAGTCCACGCATAGCATGGAGCACTGGGTGTGGCACATAAACAATGAATTCTGGAACACTGAAAAGAAATAAAAAAAATAAAAATAAAAAAGAAAGAAAAGGAAAAAAGTCCGTATTTTCAAATGTAAAATTTTTAATATAAGTAATAGTAGTTTGTAAAAAATAATTCTGGAAGGGATAGAGGCTTGCTGTAAATAATAAATTTTCAGATTAATAAATAATATATCTGAATATCTTCTATATCTAAAGTAATAATATCCCACATTAAAAGCTTCCTGGGCTAAAATATATCCTGGACTTAGCTGATACACTCTTAGAGTTTTAAGAGAGAAATCATAGGTTCTTGAGCTATCAGTGGGGAAATAATGACAAAAAAAATGTTTGAATTTTCTCTTTTTCCTGAATCTTCTTTTTTATTGTTTTGTTTGTTTGTTATTTATTTTTTTTTAATTTATTTTCAGCGTAACAGTACTCATTGTTTTTGCATCACACCCAGTGCTCCATGCAGTACGTGCCCTCCCTATTACCCACCACCTGGTTCCTCAACCTCTCACCCCCGCCCCATCAAAACCCTCTGGTTGTTTTTCAGAGTCCATAGTCTCTCATGGTTCATCTCCCCTTCCAGTTTCCCTCAACTCCCTCTCTTCTCCATCTCCCCATGTCCTCCATGTTCTTTGTTATGCTCCACAAATAAGTGAGACGATATGATACTTGATTCTCTCTGCTTGACTTATTTCACTCAGCATAATCTCTTCCAGTCCCATCCATGTTGCTACAAAAGTTGGGTATTCATCCTTTCTGATGGAGGCATAATACTCCATCGTGTATATGGATCACATCTTACTTATCCATTCATCCGTTGAAGGGAATCTTGGTTCTTTCCACAATTTGGCGACCGTGGCCATTGCTGCTATAAACATTGGGGTACAGATGGCTCTTCTTTTCATTACATCCCTATCCTTGGGGTAAATACCCAGCAGTGAAATTTCAGGGTCATAGGAACGCTTTATTTTTAATTTCTTGAGGAATTTCCACACTGTTCTCCAAAGGGGCTGTACCAACTTGCATTCCCACCAACAGTGTAAGAGGGTTCCCCTTTCTCCACATCCTCTCCAACACAGGTTGTTTCCTGTCTTGCTAATGTTGACCATTCTAACTGGTGTCAGGTGGTATCTCAATGTGGTTTTGATTTGAATCTCCCTGATGGCTAGTGATGATGAACATTTTTTCATGTGTCTGATAGCCATTTGTATGTCTTCGTTGGAGAAGTGTCTGTTCATATCTTCTGCCCATTTTTTTGATATGACTATCTGTTTTGTGTGTGTTGAGTTTGAGGAGTTCTTTATAGATCCTGGATATCAACCTTTTGTCTGTACTCTCATTTGCAAATATCTTCTCTCATTGCCCTTTTCCCCAAACCAGGCAAAGACCCTACCAAAAAGGAGAATTTCAGACCAATATCACTGATGAATATAGATGCTAAGATTCTCAACAAGACCCTAGCAAACAGGATCCAGCAGCACATTAAAAAGATTATCCACCATGACCAGTTAATAGGATTCATCTCTGGGTTACAAGGTTGGTTCAACATTCGCAAATCAATCAATGTGATAGAACAAATCAATAAAAGAAGAGAGAAGAATCACGTGGTCCTCTCAATTGATGCAGAAAAAGCATTGACAAAATCCAGCATCCGTTCCTGATTAAAACGCTTCAAAGTATAGGGATAGAGGGAACATTCCTGAACTTCATAAAATCTATCCATGAAAGACCCACAGTAAATATCATCCTCAATGGGAAAAAGCTCACAGCCTTCCTGTTTAGATCAGGAACATGACAAGGATGCCCACTCTCACCACTCTTGTTCAACATAGTATTAGAAGTCCTAGCAATAGCAATCAGACAGCAAAGAGAAATAAAATGTATCCAAATTGGCAAGGAAGAAGTCAAACTCTCTCTCTTCGCAGATGACATGATTCTTTATATGGAAAACCCCAAAGACTCCACCCCCAAACTACTAAAACTCATACAGCAATTCAGTAATGTGGCAGGATACAAAGTCAATGTACAGAAATCAGTGGCTTTCTTATATACTAACAATGAAAATACAGAAAGGGAAATTAGAGAATCTATTCCATTTACTATAACACCAAGAGCCATAAGATACCTGGGAATAAACCTAAACAAAGAGATAAAGGACCTCTACTCGAGGAACTACAGAACACTCATGAAAGAAATTGAAGAAGACACAAAATGATGGAAGACCATTCCAAGCTCTTGGATTGGAAGAATAAATATTGTTAAAATGTCTATACTGCCTGAGCAATCTATACTTTTAATGCCATTCTGATCAAAATTCCACCGGTATTTTTCAAAGAGCTGGAGCAAATAATCCTAAAATTTGTATGGAATCAGAAGATACCCTGAATTGCTAAGGAAATGTTGAAAAACAAAAACAAAACTGGTGGCATCATGTTACCAAATTTCAAGCTTTACTACAAAGCTTTGATCACCAAGACAGCGTGGTACTGGCATAAAAACAGACACATAGACCAGTGGAACAGAGTGGAGAGCCCAGATATGGACCCTCAACTCTATGGTCAAATAATCTTCGATAAAACAGGAAAAATATACAATGGAAAAAAGACAGTCTCTTCAATAAATGGTGCTGGGAAAACTGGACAGCGATATGTAGAAGAATGAAACTCGACCATTCTCTTACACTGTACAAAAGATAAACTTGTAGTGGATAAAAGACCTCAATGTGAGACGGGAATCCATCAGAATCCTAGAGGAGAACATAGGCAGCAACCTCTTCGATATCAGCCACAGCAACTTCTTTCAAGATATGTCTCCAAAGGCCCAGGAAACAAAAGCGAAAATGAACTTTTGGAACTTCATCAAGATCAAAAGCTTCTGCACAGCAAAGGAAACAGTCAACAAAACAGAAAGGCAACCCACAGAATGGGAGAAGATATTTCCTGAATCTTCTGATTACTGAATTTGCCATAAATTAGCAGCATTGTTGGGTATACATTTGTACATGATAATGTTATTGAAACAGGCTTAGTTTCAATTGTTGAAACTCTTTTTCTCTGATGAATAAAAAGGAGGAAATTCTAAATAAATAAATGCATAAAGTGATAGAGTAAGATAACTCGGCCTCTTCTCCCACAAATACATTCCATAGAAGAGAGAATAGGACATAGAAGATATTATACTAGATATTATAAGTCAGATAGAATAAAAACAAATAGCAGAAAAATAGGAAGACAAATATGAGTTCACTATATGTGGATCCAAAAACCCCAAATTAATAACAAAATAATAACAAAATTAATAATTAATAATAACAAATTAATAACAAAAACAGAATCAATCTTATAAATACAGAGAACAAACCGATGGTTGCCACAGGGAGGGGGGTAGGAGAATGAGCAAAATGGGTGAAGGTTTCCAGTTATGGAATGAATAAGTCATGAGAATGAAAGGTAAAGCATCAGTAATATAGTCCATGATACTGTAACAACATCATATGGTGACAGTTGGTACCTACACTTGCAATAAGCATAATACAGTGTAAGCATAACATAACATATAAACTTGTTGAATCTCTATGTTGCGCATTTTACACTAATGTACTGTTGTGTCTCAACTCTACTACAATTTTTAGAAAGGGAATAAGAAGCAGAAATACATATCTATCTCCAAAAAATAGAACCATCTCAACTGAAGCACAAAACATGAGGATTAGCTACCACACATGGTGAAAATCAAACAAGAGAATGAAAAGAACATTCACCTCAGAGACATAAATTTAGAAAGCTATTGTTCCATTCTTAAAGGATGAAACCTGAAAAACTCTATATCAGTGACTTTTCTTGACCACATCAGAAATGGTATTTTCACAGCAAGCAACCAACTCAAAAACTGGAAAAGACAAATGTCTGAAGGAGAAACAGGACTCACTTAGTCTTCTTGAGACATATAATGCAGAACTCCATATAATCCAGAGGAAAGGCCTCAAAATCATAAGTCTCAGACATTAGTAGGTACACACTGGAAACCAAGGAACAAAGTGGGGAAAGTAAAAGATGCTCTACCCATGTAGAAGGACGAAGAATATTTGTGAAGACTGTGACTACTGCCAAGGACAGAGGTCTAAAGCAGCAAGAGAGGCAAAAAGACCACCTCTCTAGGAAGTATAACACAGGAAGGACCAATAGTCAAGCACACAGAGAAAAACAAAGTCATTCAAGGCATTTTTCTCTGATGTGAATAAGAACAACAACCATCAACTTCAAGCTGAAATGAGAAGACACTGGATGGTAACTCAAGGCCATACAAATAAATAGCTCTGGTAATGGTAAATACGTAGGCCAATATAAAAGTTAGCAGTATTGTACTTTAGTTTACAACTTTAGTTTACAATTCCTCATTTTAATTCCTACATATTAAAAGACAAATGCATAAAAAAATGATTATAAATCTATCTAAATCTGTGTACAATGTATAAACATGTAATTTTAGACAACAACAACATAAAGGAGAAGACAGTTATACAGGATCAGAGATTTTTTTAACCTGGTGAAACTAAACTGGCATCAATTCAAATTAGATCATTTCATGTCTATAATGTTAATTGTAATTCCAGTAGTAACCACTAAAAATTATCTAAAAATATATAGACGTCGAAATGAAAAGGAAATCAATATGATACATTACAAAAAGAAAAATCAATCAAATCCCCAAAAACAGCAGTCATAGAAAATGAGGTACAGAAAAAGAAAAAGACATAGAGAAAGTAAATAACAAAATGACAGGAGTAAGTCCTTTATTAATATAAATATAAATGGATTCAATTCACTAATCAAATTTAAGGATTGGCTCAGCGTATTTTTTAATTATTAAATATACACTTCTTACCACAGATTCACTTGGTATTCAAAGATAAAAATATATTGAAAGTGAAAATATGGAAAATATACTTCATGCAAATAGTCAACCACAAGCAGGAATTAATGAAATACAGGATGGAAAACAGAAAGGATTAATGAAACCAGAACTTGATTTTTGAAAGGATCAACAAAATTGACAAACCTTTTAGCTAGACTAAGAAAAAGAGATAAAAGTCAAATAACTAAAATGAGAAATAAAAATGGGGTCATACATCTGAACTTACAAAAATAAAATATGATTATAAGAGAATACTGTGAACAACTGTGCACCAACATATTGGATGACTTAGATGAAATAGAAAAATTGCTAGAAACACACACTACCAACACTGACTCAAGAAGAAATATAAAATCAGAATAAATATGTAACAAGCAGAAATTGATCAGTAATCAAGTGCTGACACATGCTACAATGTCAATGAACCTTGAAATCAAGCTAAGTAAAAGTGTAGGGGCCTGATTAGCCAGAGGAACTGTAAACCCCGGGTATTGGGGAGGGCCAGGCCAGCCAGATGGAGACATCCAATCAGTGGGGCATGCATATATTTACTGAGGTGAGTTGCAATCTCATTGGCCACCTGTGTGTGGGCCAGGCTCAACCACCTCTAGAAAGGCTGGTCTCTGAGGCTAAGGGGGGTAGCAGGAGGAGATAGAGTAGCTGTTGGGAGCTCTTGGGAGCCTTAGGGTGTCGGGGTCATCAAGAGTGACAGCGGCCTCACAGCCCTGAGCAGTGGCGCTGTCAAGAATCTGGGGAGTGGCCTCATCTGGAGCGGCCTCATCAGGGGAGCGGCCTCGTTGGCAGTGGCCTCATCAGGAGCGGCCTCATCCTGGGGAGCACCCTGTGGTACAGTGAGGGTGAGGCAGGGAATCTCCAGGAGGGACCCCAGGGCAAGGAGGCGGTGGCCCCCAGCAAGGCTCGGGCACCTACCTGTCAGTTTGATTTCTGATGCATGGCGCGAAATAAAGCTTTGCTTGATTTTTGCTTTGTGTCAGTCTCATTCCTTTGATCATGGACCCTAACAAAAGAAATGAGTCACAAAAGTTACATATTGTGTACTTCCATTTATGTGAAATATCCAGAATAAGTAAAGACAGACACAGAAAACATAATGATGGTCTTTAGGCCCCAAGGAGCAGGGAGATGGGAGAATGCTTAATAGGTATGAGATTTCTTTTTGGGGTGATAGAAATGTTTTTGAACTAAACAGAGATATTAGTTGTACAACATTGTGAATGAACTATATTCCTCTGAATTTTTTGCTTTAAAAGCATTTTACATTGTATGAATTAATTTATTATCCATTAAAAAATACACAAGCAAAACTCATAAATCTCAAAGAAAAGGTGTAAAAACATAGTTTTAGGTAGAGATTTAAGTATTCTTCACTCAAGAACTGATAGAAAAAAAGCTAGAAAATCAAATATGATATAGGTGAACTGAAAAGCACTTAGAATCAGCTTGAACAATGGAGGCTCACAGAACATTCCCTCTAAGAATAGAACATCGGTTATCTCAAATGCACATGAATGACCATATTCTGGACTACAAATCATAACAAGTCTGAAGTAATAAAATTTAAATCATGTAAAGTACGTTCTCAGGTGAAAGTATATTTAATAATAATAGAACAGTAGCTGATATATAGGAAGAAAGTTTCTGTCAACCCTCTTAGGGTCTCCGGGTAGGTCTAAAAATTAAACTAACAAGGACAGATTAAGAGGAGAAGAGCTTGCAAATTTATTTCATTAAAAGCTTTGCATGAAAAAAAAAAAAAAAAGCTTTGCATGACACAGAAGATTTCATAAGGAAATGAAGACCCAAAGAAGAGTTAGGTCTCAGTATCTTTGCTTAGATGAGGAAGCAACCCAAGTATATCTAGATATCTAGATATATATAATCAATATTACTCAGCCATAAAGAATAATGGAAGCCTTCCATTTGCAACAACATGGATAGATCTAGAGGGTATAATGCTAAGGGAAATAAGTCAGTTAGAGAAAGACAAATACATATGATTTCATTCATGTGTGGAATTTAAGAAACAAAATAAATGAATAAAGAAAAAAATGAGACAAACAAACAAAAAGACTTAAATTCAGAAAACAAACGTGGTTGTCAGGAAGTTCATGGGGAATGAGTAATATAAAGGGAATTAAGAGCACACTTATCCTGAGGGGCACTGAGAAATGTATAGAATTATTGAATCGTATTGTACACCTGAAATGCATATAAACTATATGTTAATTATACTTCAATTTAAATAATAGACATAAAAATGAAAACATAAAAATAATAATAAAAGCAAAATTGCAAAATTCGCTTTCAGACAGAGACATCAGAGAAAAATAATTCCTGTGATTCTTTGCAACTGTTGACCAGAAATCCATGCATGTGCCACATTGGATCCCTTCTCCTGACTACTCCCCAGAAGCCCTGGCTCTGCCCTGAATCAGCCAGGATCAAGGATACAGTAGCCACAGTGAGCACCACTCAGATTCCTATCAGGCAGCACACATGCTGACACATACTCCCAAGCACAGTCAAATTCAAAACCACGCAGTGATTGAATCTGGAGTGGCAGGCAATCATCCTCTGAGATGACTTGCAAGCATCGGACAAGCAGATCAACCAGTGACGGTATGTCCGACAACAGCTGTCGTCCTGTGATTTCAGAATTACTTTTAAATAATAACATAATAAAAATAATAATTAAAAATTAAAAATTAACTCTCAGAACTATTGTCAAATGACCAATGGGATCTTCTGTGATAGGACCCAAGGTATGAGCCCGTATTGTGTTGATGATATTTCTTGTCACCACTCTCCCCATCGAAGAGCAGTTGCCATCGGCACCCAACAAATACACTCATTCTACAGCCGGAAGAAGACACATCAGACAAAAGAAAAGGCTGTCCTAAGATTGTCCCTGTCAGCCCCTAATCGGTGCATTTCCATTCTCCCCGGTGACAGGACAGATGACTTTATAGAACCAAATAACATGGGTAATGATCACTCAGTCATATTTTACCAAAACTGAGGCTATGCCTGATGCATGAAATAAACATAGACAACTACCTTTAGCACATGATGTCTCATCTGGTGACACATGGCAACTCCTGCTCATTGCTGCTGTTAGAGCATGGCTCCCATGAGTACATTGCGGATGGCTAGTCCAAACTTCAGGTCCTCTGGAATCATGCCATGTCTCCACTCCTGGTGTCTTCCAGCTCCAAGTACAAAAGAGGTCAGCTGGTCCCCCCAGGAACCAGTCCCTAAATGTCCATGGAGCTTTAGACTCCATCGGATTCCCTAATAGTGACAGGTCCAGCACCATCCTCTATCAGCCGTCCAGGTGGAAGCCGTTCTTCAGAACACAAACAAATTATGAAAAGAGAGGTCTCTGTGGAGTAGACGCCACATATCATAGAACACTTTCAACATTAGGGGCAGATATGAAAGGCTCAGGAGAAGACAGCAATTGCACTCACTGTGTTTTCACTCAGGACAAGTTAGTTGAGAGTGTGAGATAGCAACAAGGAATGAGGAAACTATATATATGTGTGTGTGTGTGTGTGTGTGTGTGTGTGTGTGTGTGTGTGTATTTTTTTTTCTTCACATAAAGAACCAGATTCCATGAGCCACCCCTTGGAAAAGAGGTTCCAGCAGGATCAGGTCACTTGGTCATCTAACTGGTTACAGTCTGACATATAGGCAGAAAACACACTTTTGTTGTGTTGAAGAGTTTACTCCAGAAATTTGGGGATGGCTTGTTCAGACAGTAGCGGTGCCCACGACCATCTGTGTGATGTTCAGAACCCAGTGCACGTGAGGGCACATGGAACAGCCTCACACCTCTACTGCTGGCCAGGCTCAGTGTCAGTTTCTCTTACTCATCTGCTATGTGCCATGGGTTGCTGTCCACTGTGAAATGGGAGCGTGCTGACATCCTACCTCTCTGTGATATCAGAACAACTGAAAAACAAATCAACAGAAGAATGTTCAAGTACAATTGTATTCTTTCCAAATACTGGAAGATATTTTAAATGATCTCTCACTGTAGCTTTCTCTAATACTTTAAACACGGACATGATGGTCACAGAGCAGGGGCTCTGGGATCAGGCAGAACTTCATGTTCAGGACGTATGTACAAACTGGATGTATGGGTCTAATGAAGTTAGTAAGCTGATGAGGTGGCCTTGGACTTTACCTAAAGATTAGAGAACACTGGTTACTGTCCAGGATAAAGCAACTCTAAGTAAATATTTGTAAGTCTTACTGTGGAGAATATTTTCTTAATTACAGTGCATTCTAGCTAGCTATCTATGGTCTGAAATGGGTGAATTAAAACAAATTTTTTAAAAAAACTTGTAAAATAAGGCAAAATCTGTAAAAATAAGGTTCTCAAGTTTGCTTTTACAAGGTAAGGAGACCCCCAAGAATTATGTCCCATTTTGCAGAATCATTGAAGCTTTCCAAAGAGGAGCTACACAGACGTAGAGAGCAGCCCAGTTTCATAGTGGCCACACCTCCCAAGTAGAATTTTCACTTTGTCGGGGGCTGAACACAACTTTGCTGGGGAGCAACATATTTTCTGTGATTTTTCAAGATCCTCCCACCTCTTTCTTCCCTTCCCACAACAGTCTCCAGGATAACCCCTGCTCGATCTCCCTAGATCTTTCCACTGCTGATTGCCTTCTTCATTCGCTGCATCCTCTCAAAACCCTGCACATACCCCAGGCAAAATTCAACCCCCAGAAAATGTAGAGAAAGCTCTGTTCATTACACACATGCCTGCTTCCCAGAGCAGCTGATTTCATGTCCATAAAGTGGGAAATGATTAAATAAATGCGATATACCCAGACCACAGAATATCTTGTAAGCCTCAGTAAAAGAGCTGAATTACATTAATTCATAAAACAGGCATGTGGGGTTAAGTACCGAAAATAGGCTGCAAGTAGTCTGATACAATGTGTAAATATGTGTTTAGAAAGCGAGGTAACTGTGACATGCAGTTCATCTCCATGGGGGTACTGAAAATGAACATGAATTTAAGGATTATGTATCCTCTATCATTTATTATTATTATTTCTTTTTTATTAATTATTTTATTAGCATATAATGCATTATTTGCTCCACAGGTACAGCTCTGCAAATCGTCAGGGTTTCACATTATTTCTGTTTGAATTTTGTACAAGTGTATTTTCTAGTCACAAATAGTAGAAAATGAACAACTTTATTTTATAAGAAAGATGATGTGCTGTACTTTGGTAATACAAAGAGGGGATATATCAAGACTAAAATATTAGAATATGAGATTATTTCCTCCAAAAATGGATTCTTCTTTTTTGGACAATTTAGTCATCAGAATTTATCTTTTAAATGGTGCTTTATGTGGCTGCCTGTTTATGTGGGCCCAGATACAAACTCCTCGCTTGGGGTCCTAGGAACAAAAATAATAACACAACAACGCAAAATCAAAATGTTAGAAGATACTCAGTCCAAACTCTAATCATAATTAAGGTAAAATTTCTCCAAAGCTATTATCTGTCAGTGAACATACCCCACCTACAAGAAAAACCCACTTAAGCATTAAGTTTTATAAAATTGCATTTGCATTGCTTTTAATGGAAGATTCACCTGCATTCCTGCTTGTTGGGAGGGCACACCTCTCTTTCCAGCACGGGCCGCTCTCTTTCCTAGGCTAGAAGGCCCTTCAGCCTCCTCCAGGCAGTGGCACTGTCTTCCAGCACTAAGTACCAGCACAGAAGCGCCGGTGGGAGGCCTTGCTCTGGGCTTCCATGCCCTTCTACATTGTCACACAGTTCAGTGATCTTTTTGCATCTTTTGAGGTTTGGGCTCCCTCTTCCGGACAACCTGTTTCATCACCAGTTTGCTTCCCTAAAACCAGAGCACATAGATGATGGAGCATTCTGGGCAAAATGAAATCGAAACATATTTTTCTGACAGTTTGGGGTAATCCTATTTCTAACACCCGAGGTAAGTTATTTGCTGAGTTCCCACAGGAGTCAGAGAAGGGTTTGTGGGCTTTAGCAACAAGAGCATCTGAAATTACAGGACCCCCCCTTCAGCCCAGACCTGACAACCATCAGCTCCAGGCTCTGTGGCTAAGCAGCCTGCTGTAAGTAACACCAAGAGAGGGCAAAGAGGTTGACAGGCAGTGTATCCAACGCAGCTGCTCCTGAGGGATGTGAGCTCTGGTGATGTAAACAGGCTGGTGAGACCCAAATTCAGAGCACTCGGGACTGTCTGCAGCCCTTACACATGTACCCCATTATTTTACAACCACACAGGGGCTTCTCAGTAAACCCAAACAAAGACAGGCATCATTTCTGAAATGCCAGGGTAATGGGCTTTGGAGAGATGTTTGGGGGTGGGGGTCACCCAGGGTATTGCCATTAGAGCTCTGGTCCCCAGGTAGGAGGGCTCGATTCCCTTTCAGACTCTGCTGCCAACAGGATGCTAGGCCCTGGTGGATCTACACTTCACGTGTAACCTAAGAGAACCGGTCAAGAGTGGTACCTTTGGCTGCCGTTGCCTCCTGCCATCCACAGGCTGCTCAGGCAGATGACTGAGATAAAACACCCTCCTCTGTCTGCAAAGCTGGACTGTACCAAACGTCTCTCCCTTTTTCACATGGATCCCAGGGACTGGGTTCATCTCTAGGAATGAGCTGAAGCAACATAGGCAAACACGGGACATCTCCTGCATAAGGAAAATGTTCACCACCAAACTCTTAGTTTGAAAGTTAGGCCTAAATATGATGTGGTAAAAGGAAGGCTTGTTAACAGTGTAAGGAGGAGGCTGATACTAAACTTTGGCTCTTCCGATTTTGGCAGATATTGCAGACATCAGAAGTCCAGTGGTGATGTGGTAATGCCAACACCACACTTCAGTCCAGACCTGAGAACCATCAGCTCCAGGCTCTGTGACTAAGCAGCCTGCTGTATTAAGGCTGTCATTAACAGCCTCATTATAAGCAGTCTCATTGTTCTTGTCAATGGATGATGGCACTCCCATTGTTGTCAATTGAATTTCATTACAGTTCTGATTTTAATTTCCCTAATAACTAGTGATACCAGCAACTTCTCTACTTTTCATGTACTTGTTGGTGATTCATTGATACTCTTTGGGAAAAATGTCTATTCAGGTCCTTCGCCATTTTTTTAGTTTGATTATTTGGTATTTTTTACTATGCATTGTATGAGTTCTTTATATATTTTGGATAATAATCCCTTATCAGATATATAATCTGCACATTTTTCCCATTCCATAGGTTGTCTTTTCATTTTGTTGTCTGTTTTGATGCCAATATCATATTCTTTTGATTGATAAAGCTTTGTAATGTAGCTTGAAATCAGAAAGTACAATGCCTCCCACTCTGTTTTTTCTCAGGATTGCTGTTTATTCAGGGTTGATTCATGGTTCCATATACATTTTAAGTTTTTTTTTTTACTTCTACTTTTACTTGGAGTCTTGATAGTGATTGTATTGAATCCATAGATGGATTTTGGTAGTATTGACGTTTTAACAGTATTAATTCTTCCAATCTATGAACACAGAATAACTTTCCCTTTATTTGTATCTTCTCTCTTTTTTTCATCAACATTTTATAGTTTGAAGAGTAGAGATATTTCACCTCCTTAACTAAACTTATTCTTGAGTATTTCATAGGTTTGGATACTATTATAAAGGAGATCTTTTTTAAAATTTTCTTTTTCAGATAATTTGTTGTTAGTGTATAAAAATGCTACTAACTTTTGTACGTTAGTTCTGTATCCTACAACTTTACTGAATTTGTTGATTAGATTTATTAATATTTTGGTAGAGTCTTCAGGATTTTCTGTACATAAAATCATGTCATCTGCAAATAGAATTTTACTCTTCCTTTCCATAATTGGCTATATTTTATTTCTTTTTCTTTTCTGATTGCTCTGGCTATGTCTTCTAGTACTATGTTTAATAGGAGTGGTGCACATGGGCACGCTTGTCTTGTTCCTTATCTTAGAGGAAAAGCCTTAAAATTTTGGTGTCAGGTGTACTCTTAACTATGGGCTTGTCAAATACAGCCTTCATTATGTCAAGGTACATGCCCTCTATACCCACATTATTGAGAGTTTTTATCATGAATGACTGTTGAATTTTGTCAAATACATTTTTTTGTGTTAGAAATATCTTGTGATTTTTTCCTTTCTTTCTATTCATGTGCTATAGAATATTGATTGATTTATCTGTGTTGAATCATCCTTGAATTCCAGGTTTAAATCCCACTTGGTCATGGTGAATGATCCCTTCACGTACTGCTGAGTTTGGTTTGCTAGTATTTCAGGCAGGGCTTTTGTATCTGTATTCATGAGGGATGTTGACCTATGGTTTGTTTTTTGGTGATATCCATTTCTGGCTTTGTTATCAAAGTAATGCTTGTCTCAGGAAATGAGTCTGAGAGTTTTCCCTACCCTTAATTTTTTTTGAGAATATGAGAAAGATTAATATTAAATCTTCTTTAAATATTTGGTAAAATTCACAAGTGAGGCCATTTGGTCCTGAGTTTTTCTTTTTGGAGAGATTATTGATTACCGATTCAATCTCCTTACTAGCAATTGTTCATTCAGATATTCTATTGCTTCCTGATTCATCTTGGTAGGTTGTATGTTTCTAATAATTTTTCTATTCCTAGATTTTCCTTTTTGTTGATGTACTGTTCTTCCTAGCAGACTTTTATAGACCCTTTGTATTTCTGTGATATCTATTGTATGTCAGTTTCTCATTTACAATTTTATTGATTTGATTCCTCTTTTTTCCCCTAGGTTATTTTAGATAAAGATTTATCAAATTTGGTAATCTTTTCAAAAAAACTAACTCTTGGTTCTCTGATTCATTGGTCATTCAGAAGACTCTTCCATTTCCATGCATTTGTGAATTTTCCAGTTTTATTTTTGTAATGGACTTCTAGTGTAATGCCACTGTGGTCACAAAGGTTCATTGCTAGATCTTAATTTTCTTGGATTTGTTAAAATTTGTTTCATGGCCTAACCTAAGATCTATCCTAGGAAATGTTTCATGCGTACTTGAGAAGAATGTGTATTCTACTATTCTCAGAGTATTTTGTACATCTGTTTGGTCCGTTTACTCTACAGTGTTGTTCCAATCTGCTGTTTCTTTATTGATTCTGTCTGGATGATGTATCCATTGTTGAGTGGGGTATTAAAGTCCCCAACTATTATTGTATTGCTGTTTATTTTTCCTTTTTAGTTCTGTTATGGTTTGCTTTATATATTTAGATGTTCCAATTTGAGGTACATAAATATTTACAATTGTCACATCTTCTTGATGTATTGATCCTTTTATCATTACATAGTAACCTTCTGTACCTCTTTATTGTTTTATTTTAAAGTCTGTTTTGTCTTACATAAGTATAGCTAGCTATACTTTCTTTTTTTTTTTTTTTGGTTGTTGCCATTTGATAGAAATACATTTTTTTCATCCCTTCACTCTCAGTCTGTGTTTTTTTTTTCCATTTTATTTATTTTTTCAGTGTAACAGTATTCATTCTTTTTGCACAACACCCAGTGCTCCATGCAAAATGTGCCCTCCCCATTACCCACCACCTGTTCCCCCAACCTCCCACCCCTGACCCTTCAAAACCCTCAGGTTGCCCCAACCTCCCACCCCTGACCCTTCAAAACCCTCAGGTTGTTTTTCAGAGTCCATAGTCTCTTATGGTTCGCCTCCCCTCCCCAATGTCCATAGCCTGTTCCCCCTCTCCCAATCCCACCTCCCCCCAGCAACCCCTAGTTTGTTTTGTGAGATTAAGAGTCATTTATGGTTTGTCTCCCTCCCAATCCCATCTTGTTTCATTTACTCTTCTCCTATCCCCCTACCCCCCCATGTTGCTTCTCCATGTCCTCATATCAGGGAGATCATATGATAGTTGTCTTTCTCCAATTGACTTATTTCACTAAGCATGATACGCTCTAGTTCCATCCACGTCGTCGCAAATGGCAAGATTTCATTTCTTTTGATGGCTGCATAGTATTCCATTGTGTATATATACCACATCTTCTTGATCCATTCATCTGTTGATGGACATCTAGGTTCTTTCCATAGTCTGGCTATTGTAGACATTGCTGCTATAAACATTCGGGTACACGTGCCCCTTCGGATCACTATGTTTGTATCTTTAGGGTAAATACCCAGTAGTGCAATTGCTGGGTCATAGGGTAGTTCGATTTTCAACATTTTGAGGAACCTCCATGCTGTTTTCCAGAGTGGTTGCACCAGCTTGCATTCCCACCAACAGTGGAGGAGGGTTCCCCTTTCTGTGCATCCTCGCCAGCATCTGTCATTTCCTGACTTGTTAATTTTAGCCATTCTGACTGGTGTGAGGTGATATCTCATTGTGGTTTTGATTTGTATTTCCCTGATGCCGAGTGACGTGGAGCACTTTTTCATGTGTCTGTTGGCCATCTGGATGTCTTCTTTGCAGAAATGTCTGTTCATGTCCTCTGCCCATTTCTTGACTGGATTGTTTGTTCTTTGGGTGTTGAGTTTGCTAAGTTCCTTATAGATTTTGGATACTAGCCCTTTATCTGATATGTCGTTTGCAAATATCTTCTCCCATTCTGTCAGTTGTCTTTTGGTTTTGTTAACTGTTTCCTTTGCTGTGCAAAAGCTTTTGATCTTGATGAAATCCCAATAGTTCATTTTTGCCCTTGCTTCCCTTGTCTTTGCCGTTGTTCCTAGGAAGATGTTGCTACGGCTGAGGTCGAAGAGGTTGCTGCCTGCATTCTCCTCAAGGATTTTGATGGATTCCTTTCTCACATTGAGGTCCTTCATCCATTTGGAGTCTATTTTCGTGTGTGGTGTAAGGAAGTGGTCCAATTTCATTTTTCTGCATGTGGCTGTCCAATTTTCCCACCACCATTTATTGAAGAGGCTGTCTTTTGTCCATTGGACATTCTTTCCTGCTTTGTCGAAGATGAGTTGACCATAGAGTTGAGGGTCGATTTCTGGGCTCTCTATTCTGTTCCACTGATCTATGTGTCTGTTTTTGTGCCAGGACCATGCTGTCTTGATGATGACAGCTTTGTAATAGAGCTTGAAGTCTGGAATTGTAATGCCACCAACTTTGGATTTCTTTTTCAATATTCCTTTGGCTATTCGAGGTCTTTTCTGGTTCCATATAAATTTTAGGATTATTTGTTCCATTTCTTTGAAAAAAATGGATGGTATTTTGATAGGGATTGCATTAAATGTGTAGATTGCTTTAGGTAGCATAGACATTTTCACAATATTTATTCTTCCAATCCAGGAGCATGGAACATTTTTCCATTTTTTTGTGTCTTCCTCAATTTCTTTCATGAGTACTTTATAATTTTCTGTGTATAGATTCTTAGTCTCTTTGGTTAGGTTTATTCCTAGGTATCTTATAGTTTTGGGTACAATTGTAAATGGGATGGACTCCTTAATTTCTCTTTCTTCAGTCTTGTTGTTGGTGTACAGAAATGCAACTGATTTCTGTGCATTGATTTTATATCCTGACACTTTACTGAATTCCTGTACAAGTTCTAGCAGTTTTGGAGTGGAGTCTTTTGGGTTTTCCACATATAGTATCATATCATCTGCGAAGAGTGATAGTTTGACTTCTTCTTTACCAATTTGGATGCCTTGAATTTCTTTTTGTTGTCTGATTGCTGAGGCTAGGACTTCTAGTACTATGTTGAATAGCAGTGGTGATAATGGACATCCCTGCCGTGTTCCTGACCTTAACGGAAAAGCTTTCAGTTTTTCTCCATTGAGAATGATATTTGCGGTGGGTTTTTCATAGATGGCTTTGAGAATATTGAGGTATGTGCCCTCTATCCCCACACTTTGAAGTGTTTTGATCAGGAAGGGATGCTGTACTTTGTCAAATGCTTTTTCAGCATCTATTGAGAGTATCATATGGTTCTTGTTCTTTCTTTTATTAATGTGTTGTATCACATTGATTGATTTGCGGATGTTGAACCAACCCTGCAGCCCTGGAATAAATCCCACTTGATCGTGGTGAATAATCCTTTTAATGTACTGTTGAATCCTATTGGCTAGTATTTTGGCGAGAATTTTTGCATCTGTGTTCATCAAGGATATTGGTCTGTAGTTCTCTTTTTTGGTGGGATCCTTGTCTGGTTTTGGGATCAAGGTGATGCTGGCCTCATAAAATGAGTTTGGAAGTTTTCCTTCCGTTTCTATTTTTTGGAACAGTTTCAAGAGAATAGGAATGAGTTCTTCTTTAAATGTTTGGTAGAATTCCCCTGGGAAGCCGTCTGGCCCTGGGCTTTTGTTTGTTTGGAGATTTTGAATTACTGTTTCAATCTCCTTACTGGTTATGGGCCTGTTCAGGTTTTCTATTTCTTCCTGGTTCAGTTGTGGTAGTTTATATGTCTCTAGGAATGCATCCATTTCTTCCAGATTGTCCAATTTGTTGGCGTAGAGTTGCTCATAGTATGTTCTTATAATTGTCTGTATTTCTTTGGTGTTAGTTGTGATCTCTCCTCTTTCATTCATGATTTTATTGATTTGGGTCCTTTCTCTTTTCTTTTTGATGAGTCTGGCCAGGGGTTTATCAATCTTATTGATTCTTTCAAAGAACCAGCTCCTAGTTTCATTGATTTTTTCTATTGATTTTTGGTTTCTATTTCATTGATTTCTGCTCTGATCTTTATGATTTCTCTTCTCCTGCTGGGTTTAGGGTTTCTTTCTTGTTCTTTCTCCAGCTCCTTTACGTGTAGGGTTAGGTTGTGTACTTGAGACCTTTCTTGTTTCTTGAGAAAGGCTTGTACTGCTATATATTTTCCTCTCAGGACTGCCTTTGCTGTGTCCCACAGATTTTGAACTGTTGTGTTTTCATTATCATTTGTTTCCATGAATTTTTTCAATTCTTCTTTAATTTCCTGGTTAACCCATTCATTCTTTAGAAGGATGCTGTTTAGTCTCCATGTATTTGGGTTCTTTCCAGCTTTCCTCTTGTGATTGAGTTCTAGCTTCAGAGCATTGTGGTCTGAAAATATGCAGGGAATAATCCTAATCTTTTGATACCAGTTGAGACCTGATTTGTGACCCAGGATGTGCTCTATTCTGGAGAAGGTTCCATGTGCACTAGAGAAGAATGTGTACTCTGTTGCTTTGGGATGAAATGTTCTGAATAGATCTGTGATGTCCATCTGGTCCAGTGTGTCATTTAAGGCCTTTATTTCCTTGTTGATCTTTGGCTTGGATGATCTGTCCATTTCAGTGAGGGGAGTGTTAATGTCCCCTACTATTATTGTATTATTATTGATGTGTTTCTTTGATTTTGTTATTAATTGGTTGATATAGTTGGCTGCTCCCACGTTAGGGGCATAGATATTTAAAATTGTTAGATCTTCTTGTTGGACAGACCCTTTGAGTAGGATATAGTGTCCTTCCTCATCTCTTATTATAGTCTTTGGCTTAAAATCTAATTGATCTGATATAAGGATTGCCACCCCAGCTTTCTTCTGATGCCCATTAGCATGGTAAATTGTTTTCCACCCCCTCACTTTAAATCTGGAGGTGTCTTCGCGTCTAAAATGAGTTTCTTGTAGGCAACATACTGATGGGTTTTGTTTTTTTATCCATTCTGATACCTTGTGTCTTTGATTGGGGCATTTAGCCCATTAACATTCAGGGTAACTATTGAGAGATATGAATTTAGTGCCATTATTAGCCTGTAAGGTGACTGTTACTGTATATTGTCTCTGTACCTTTCTGATCTACTACTTTTAGGCTCTCTCTTTGCTTAGAGGACCCCTTTCAATATTTCCTGGAGAGCTGGTTTGGTGTTTGCAAATTCTTTCAGTTTTTGTTTGTCCTGGAAGCTTTTGATCTCTCCTTCTATTTTCAGTGATAGCCTAGCTGGATAGAGTATTCTTGGCTGCATGTTTTTCTCGTTGAGTGCTCTGAATATATCATGCCAGCTCTTTCTGGCCTGCCAGGTCTCTGTGGATAAGTCTGCCGCCAATCTAATATTTTTACCATTGTATGTTACAGACTTCTTTTCTCGGGCTGCTTTCAGGATTTTCTCTTTGTCACTAAGACTTGTCAATTTTACTATTAGGTGACGGGGTGTGGACCTATTCTTGTTGACTTTGAGGGGGGTTCTCTGCATCTCCTGGATTTTAATGCTTGTTCCCTTTGCCATATTAGGGAAATTCTCTCCAATGATTCTCTCCAATAGACCTTCTGCTCCCCTCTCTGTTTCTTCTTCTTCTGGAATCCCAATTATTCTAATGTTGTTTCGTCTTATGGTGTCACTTATCTCTCGAATTCTCCCCTCATGGTCCAGTAGCTGTTTGTCCCTCTTTTGCTCGGCTTCCTTATTCTCTGTCATTTGGTCTTCTATATCACTAATTCTTTCTTCTGCCTCATTGATCCTAGCAGTGAGAGCCTCCATTTTTGATTGCACCTCATTAATAGCTTTTTTGATTTCAACTTGGTTAGATTTTAGTTCTTTAATTTCTCCAGAAAGGGCTTTAATATCTCCAGAGAGGGTTTCTCTAATATCTTCCATGCCTTTTTCGAGCCCGGCCAGAATGTTCAGAATCGTCATTCTGAACTCTTGATCTGACATATTACCCATGTCTGTGTTGATTAGGTCCCTAGCTTTCGGTACTGTCTCTTGTTCTTTTGTTTGTGGTGATTTTTTCCGCCTTGTCATTTTGTCCAGATAAGAGAATATGAAGGAGCAAATAAACTACTAAAAGGGTGGCAAAGACCGCGGAAAAATGCGCTGTAACCAAATCAGAAGAGACCCCAAATTGTGGGGGGGGAGAAAGGGGATAAAAACAGCTTCTGAAAAAAAAAAGAGAAAAAAAAAGAAAGAAAAAATTTTAAAAAATAAAACAAATAAAAAATATAAAAAAGACAGAAAATATATATATATTTAGATGAACTAGTCAAAAAATGTTAAAAAAGAAAATGGTAAAAGTTTAAAAAAAAATTTAGCAGAAGAAGAAAAAAGAAAAAAGAAAAAAAAATTGAAAAAAGAAAAAAAAAATTGAAGTAGCCGCAAGACTAAAGAATCATGGGGAGAAAGCCATGAGTTCTGTGCTTTGCTTTCTCCTCCTCTGGAATTGCTCTACTGTCTTAGGAATTGAATCTGCTTTCTCCTTGATAGATGAACTTCGTCCTGGCTGGATATTTTGTTGATCTTCTGGGGGAGGGGCCTGTTGTAGTGACTCTCAAGTGTCTTTGCCCGAGGCGGGATTGCACCGCCCTTACCGGCGGCCGGACTAAGTAATCGGCTCGGGTTCGCTTTTGGGAGCTTCTGTTCCCTGAACGCTTTCCGTAGAGTTCTGGAGGACGGGAATGAAAATGGCAGCCTCCCAGTCTCCAGCCCAGAGGAGCCGAGAGCCTGGGGCCCCACTCCTCAGTGCGCCCCCAGAGGACAGCACCCAATCACTCCCGTATCCCCAGCCTCTAGCCGCACTTCAAGCTCACCCAGCCCGCGACCAGTTCAAGGTAACCCCGAGCCGAGAGTTCAGTCCTCGGCTCTGTCTCTGAAGCCGGCTTCTCCATTCTAATACCTGTGAGCTCTGTGACACTCCGACACCCCCGATCCTTCTGTGACCCTGCGGGGCCTGGGGCCACGCTGGCCCCACGTGGGCTTCACCCCGATTTAGCCCCTGGAGCTATGTCCCTCAGTGGAACAGACTTTTAAAAGTCCTGATTTTGTGCTCCGTTCCTCCGCCGCTTGCCGGGAGCCGGCCCCTCCCCCCGCGGTCTATCTTCCCGTCGTTTTAGATTCACTTCTCCGCCAGTCCTACCTTTCAGAAAGTGGTTGATTTTCTGTTTCTAGAGTTGCTGTTCTTCTTCTCTTCGCTCTCCCGTTGGATTTGTAGGTGTTTGCAATGTTTAGATAAGCTATCGAGCTGATCTCCTGCTGCCTGATGTAGTCTCAGGCTGCTACTTCTCCGCCATCTTGACTCCCGACATCCCTGTGTGTGTTTTTAAAGCTAAAATGAATCTCTTTTAGGTGGCATGTCATTAGATCTTTTTTTTTTTAAATGTCAGCGGTTCTATGTATTTGAGTGGAGAATTATTTGTTTATATTTAAGATAATTAGTAGGTAAGGACTTATTATTGCTATTTTATTAATTTATTAATTTATTTTCTTTTTTGTAGACCCATTGTTCTTTGTTTCTTAACCTACTGTCTTTTTGTGTTTTGTTTTGATGTTTTTAGGTATCACTATACTTGACATCTTTATTATGGGTGTGTGTGTGTGTGTGTGTGTGTAATTACTACAGTTTTTTCTTTTCGTGCTTACCCTGAGTCTTACATAAAATATCCTGAAATTATGCACCCTATTTTAAACTAATAACAACTTGTCATTCTGGGATGCATTTATTTTCTTGTCCTTTGTTCTCTTCAAAATGGTGCAAGTTAAGGAGTGAATCCTAGATATATTGATTACATTAGAATACTTGTTTTTGGAGTAGGGAAGCCAGAGAAGTAGTACCCATTCAAAAACCTGTCAGTTACAACTTACTTCTCTCGAGGAGGCAAGACATTACTCTTTCACATATATTAGTTCATTAGGTCCATCCGACCAGATGATATTGCCCTCCTTTTATGAGAAGAGATATTTAAGCTGACACAGTTTGTTATTTGTTATTTGTTATTTGTGATTTCTTATTAAGGATTTATCAGACTGAAATGTCACTGGAACATGGGTTATCTACTCCTAATTCGGTGGATACAAACAGTGTCTGGAACAGTGTGTTATGACACTCTGAAAACATTTCTTAAATATATTAAAGTTAATAAAATGGAAAATTGCTGCTTAACATTAAAAACTAAATAAAATTTCAATAAAATAAAATAATAAACTAATAATTACTTAATTTTAATAGAATCCTTAAGCTTTACACTTCTACTTCTCTTTCCCCTCACATTTTAGATTATTGATGCTACAATTTATGTGTCTCTTATGTTGTATAGCTAATAACAGATTATAGTTGTTATGGCATTTTTTGCTATTTATTTTCAAAGTTTTAAACTAGAGTTATAAGTGAATTATACAACATCATTTTCATGGTGTAGATTTTAATTTTGACTACATGTTTACCATTACCAAGGAGTTCTACACTGTCTCCTGATATTTTTATGAAGTCAATTAACATCATTTTCTTCCACTCAAAGAACTCCCTTAACATTTCTTGTAAGACAGGTCTCACAGTGGTGAATTCTCTCACTTTGGTTTGTTTGAGAAAGTTTTTATCCCTTTTCATTTTTGAAGGACTGCTTCACTGAGTGTAGAGTTATTGATTGACAGGTGTTTTGTTTCCACATTTTGAATATGTCATCTCATTCCCTCCTAGTTTGAAAAGTTTCTGTTGGAAAAATTCATCTATCATTTCATGGGGATTTCCTTAAATGTAATTTCTCTCCTTTCTCCTTTTCCTTCAAAATTCTTTGTATTTGGCTTTTGAAAATCTAATTCTAATGTGTATCTGGGTAGCCATATTCAGGTTCAACCTATTTGGGCCTCATTGATTTTGATTCTATTTCTCTCCCCAGGTTTGGGAAGTTCAATTGCTTTAAATATACTTTCTATCCTGTTATCCTTCTCTTACCTTTCTTGAGTTTCCATAATGCAGATATTGTTGGGTTTTTTGGGTTTTTTTGTTTGTTTTTATTGTGTCTTATAAATCCCATAGACATTCTTCACTCTTTTTCATTCTTTTTCCCTGTCTGGATACTTTCAAATATCTTCTCTTCCAGGACATGGTTTCAATCTGCTTTTGAAGCTCTCTGTTGAATTCTTCAGCTCAGTTATTATATTTTTCAGCTCTAGAATTTCTGGGATTTTTTTAATGGTTTCTATTTCTTTGTTGAACTTTTTGTTTTGTTTATGTATTATTGCCTTCATTTCATTTAGTTGTCTCTCTGTGTTCTTGTAGTTCACTAAACTTACTCTGACCTTTTTGTCTGACAGATCATAGATCTCCATTTCTGTGGGGTCAGTTATTAGAGTTTTATTAGTTCCATTTGTAGGTGTCCTGTTTCTCTTGTGTGTGTGTGAGAGAGAGAGAGATCCTTGATTCCTTATGTTGGCATCTGGGCATTTGAGAAAGTGGCTCCTCTTCCAGAATTTACAGGTTTGATTCTGCAGAGATAGTCCTCAGTTTGGGTGTCCGGACATGTCTGTTGTTAATATTCTTGAACAGGTGGGGCCTGCTATTAAGGTCTATTTTGGGGCAAGCTCAGTTTGGGTGTGATTTTGCCATTTCCTGATAATAGCTGGATTGGACTTCTGGCTTGCTTGCCTGCCCACCTAGGACTATAGAATGGCCTCCAAAGTTGTCTGCATTTATAGATCAGGACTGGGTACTGTATTTAGCAATAGGTGGGGCTATAACTTAACTTCCTGGGTCTGGCAGGTTAGCAGGATAAAACAGGGCCTATGTGACTTTTTGTTTAGGGACCTGAATCAGGCAGGAGTTTGCCCTGAGTTCCCTGGTCAGATGAGGCCACGAGTTTTGCTCTGCCAAAAAAGAAAGCCACAGGCTGTGCTCTCTGTTAAGTGTCACTGTAAGCAGGGCTGATGGATGGGCTATACAGCTTCTCATATATACTCTCGTTAGGTTCCCTACTCAGGCAAGCTCAAGGCTTGATTCAGCAATGAGTTGGTCTACAGATTAGTTTTTCTGCGCATGTGCAGCAAGAGAAGCAACTCCAAGACTGGTAAGTTTCTTTGCTTGTGGTCTTAACTCATCTGAACTGTGCCCCACTTTCCCTGGTCAAAAGGGGTCATAGAGTTTGCTCTGAGCGCAATCAATTCTGACCATCCACCTCTTGGCTCAAGATTTGCTGAGTTACACAGCTTTCAGGTATTTCAACAGCTTTCAGCTCTCATATATACCAGGGACTGGGAGCCATGCCCCAGAGCAGGTGGCTCAATGACTCAGGTCCCCTACTTGGGCATGGGCAGACTAGTTTCCAGGCCAGAAAATTGCTCATTCAAGGACCTGAATCAGGGAGACCTGCACCCCTGGTCACACTGCACTACTGACTTGTTCTTCAGGTTAGCAAAGCCACTTATTGGAACTACTATTTAGGCTCTGCAGGCAGGAACTCAGTCTGCCAATGCCTGAATGCAAGTTGTTGGAAGCCCCTCCCCCTTCTCTGTCACAGAATCCCAGTTTTGACCTGAAGATTCCCCTGCAATTCCTGTGAGAACAGACCAGAATAGAGGCCCTCACAAAGTGCCTCCCACACTGAATGGGCTGGATTTCACCTCTGGGCTCTCTTTTCCCACTGGAGGTTTAGGCTCAGAAGAAATCCCTGTGCTTGGTGCTGTGCCACCTGGGGGAGGGGCAATAAAATCAGTATGTATCCCTTTCCCTTATCCCTCTAACAAGTCTGTCTTGTGTTCTGTGGTTCAGGGGGTGCTTCAGCCTCACTCCTGTGTTCTAGAATTCTCTCAGTGGCATCTCTTTCATGAATAGTTGTTAGTTATTCTTTTTAGAGGAAGTGAAGTCACATATTACCTATGTCACAATCCTGGTGACATCACTCTTTTGTATGAATTTTTTTTCTTTCTAATGATTTATTTATTTATCTATTTGAGACAGAGACAGAGATAGAGGGTGTGGGAGATAGCAGAGGACCAGAGGGAGAGAGAACCTTAAGCAGACTGCACTCTGAGCATGGAGCCCAACATGGGGGTCAATCTCATGATCCTCAGATTACAACCAAAGCAGAAACCAAGACTCAGATCCTTAACCAACAGAGCCACTCAGGTACCCCTGGTTATGAATTTTTAGTGGAAATTGGTTTTCTTCCTATTTAACACCAACTTGAAGATATACATGTTCCATTAAGTCTCTTTCTGTGCAGTGAATTTAATTATTGTTCACATTATTTTCCTTTTTGATATGGAGGTATCATTTTAGACTCCCCACATCTACAGTGTCCTAGATTTTATATTTTTGTATTTCCCATATCAAGGAGTCTTCAGTAACTACTGTGTTTGCATTGGTTCAACAGAGCCATTGGGAAGAAATCCATGTTTACTACTTGCATATATCTCAGAGATCTCACCTTCTCTCATCTTAGGTATCTCTCAGCACTTCCACAACCCGAGGAATATAATCTTTTAAATACCACATTTTGTATAAAGATTTATTTATTTATTTATTTTAGATATATATATATATATATAGAGAGAGAGAGAGAGAGATAGAGCATGAGCAGGGAGAAGGGCAGAGGGCAGGGGCAGAGGGAGATGGAGAGAGACTCTCCAGCATTCTCCCCACTGTGCTAGGAGCCTGACTTGGGGCTCAATCCCATGACTCTGAAATCATGACTCCAGCCAAAACCAAAAGTGACTCAACCAACTAAGCCACGTAGGCATCCCTAAATGTTAAAATTTTTTCAGTAATAGAGTTATTTTTATGTTAATAAGATTATTCAGACTGTGAGTCTGGCTTTAACATGTTTTTTGGACATATTAAAGATTTTTTTTTCTATATGATATTCCCATTATCTACAGTTTAAATAGTGTAATATCTGTTCTGATTCTGTTCTTATTTTCATCTTGTAATTTTCATCACAACGGTTTGTCTCATGATGTGTTTTGTAGAAATTGACTGTTAAAACAGATTCCTTATTATTTTATCTATGAAAATTCTTTCAGTTTTGATTTTAAATTAAATTATTGTGCAAAGGAATTTCATTCATTTTTGCCAATCTGGTGAGCAGATTTGGGGTTTGTTGTTTGGCACCATGTATGTTGTGTGAATTATACTGATATCTACATGTAATTGTAGGTTTGTGGTTTGGAATGCTGTTGAGAAAAATTAGGCTGGAATATCTATGTTTCTACCATGTAGGATAAAATAGTTTTCCATTTCTTAACTTCTCAATCTATTTTCTTTAAGAGAGGTATTGAATTTATGAAGAATCTCACATTGAATGGCTCATCATTTTGGAGAACCACCAGACTTTGTCTCTCTTCCTCAAATATCACCCCATAAACTTCAAACTCTAGTATACCAGACATGTGCAAATTCTCTAAGTGGTGAAAGTGACTTCAAAACTTATTAATATTCTTATACTCATTCTTTATTTTTATAATGTCAGAATTTCAATTCATTTACTGTTATAATTATATTTTATATTTTATATTATAATTTTATTTTTTATATTTTATATTTTATATTATAATTTATAATTATATATAATATTATATTTTATATTTTATATAATATAATTATATATAATATTATATTTTATATTTTATATAATATAATTATATATAATATTATATTTTATATTTTATATTATATTTATATTATATTTTATATATATATATAAATATATATATATATAATATATATATATAATATATAACTATAAATTATAATATAAATATATATATATAGGATACATATATATATAAATATATATATATTTATATTATAATTTATAGTTATATATAATATATAAATATTATATAATATATAAATATATAAATATATAAATATTATATAATATATAAATATATAAATATATATATTATATATAATTACTGTTATAATTATAATTACTGTTACATATTTATAGTTTACACATAAATTTAGGAGTTAATTTTATCTAAATTTTTTATTGTTCTCCATTTGGAGAATGTTTCTGAACACATAAATTCTGTCATAATGGGAATAGAATCTAAAATCATATTTTATATTTTAAAACATGTTCATCAAAAAATTTTCCGGGGGCACCTGGGTGGCTCAGTGGGTTAAGCCACTGCCTTCGGCTTGGGTCATGATCTCAGGGTCCTGGGATCGAGTCCCGCATCGGGCTCTCTGCTCAGCAGGGAGCCTGCTCTCCTCTCTCTCTCTCTCTCTGCCTGCCTCTCTGCCTACTTGTGATCTCTCTGTGTCAAATAAATAAATAAAAATCTTAAAATTTTTTTTTTCCATTTGTATGTACTTTTCAATTTCTTGGCATATAATTTTCTACATTATCTTGTTACTAGGTTTGAATCTGTAGTGGATCATAAAATTTTACCACTGTGTGTTATTAATATTGTTTGTTCTTTTTCTATTTTTCCAATCTTATAAAACACAATCTTACTCAATTTTATTGACAAATACTCTTTGATTTTTTGTTTTGTTTTATCCTCTAAAATTGTTTATTCAAATTATATCAGGGCCTTCCATTTATATACTTTGGTTAGCTCTGTTCTTTTTAATTCCTTATCTTCAAGTGCTTATCTTATTTAAGTTAACACATTTTGTTCTTAAATATAAGACCTTATGTATACATTTGACTCCTGATCTGATTTAGATGGAGATCACATGAGATTTTTTCTGAAATCTCTCAGGATTTAGACTGAGATCTCTCGAGATTTGGAATAAGTCCTCATGTTATTTGGAAGGAATTCTCATGATATTTGGGCAAAAATATCATGAGAACTGCCTGAGTTCTCATGAGATTTGGACTGAGACCTCATACATCCAATGGCGGGAACCAACACTGCCACTCCTTCCAGTGTCTGGCACTGCAGCTGTCTACTGCCTCCAGTGGCAGTAATCAACATTGCAAAGCATTCTGGCATCCCTCGCACTGCAGCTGACCACTGCGTCCAGTGTGTCATGAAAGAAAGACATAGTTTCTTCTTCCGGGAAAGAAAGACATAGTTTCTTCTTCCAGTGTCTCACTCTGCAGCTCACCACTGCTTCCACTGCTAGGTAGCTAGACTGCCACTCCTTCCAATGCCTCGAAGTTCAGCTCAGCCTTGTCTCCAGTAGCAACAAGCTGCACAGCTGTGCCGTTCATGGTCTCAGACTGCATCTCAACACTGCCTCTAGTGACTGTAAGCAGCACTGCAAAGCCTTCAGACATCCCTCACACTGCTGCTGACCACCTCCTCCTGTGGTGGGAATGAATACTGCCTCTCCTAGCGTCTTGCCCTGCAGCTCACCACTGCCACCAGTGGTTCAAACAAAACAAACAAACAAACAAACAAACAAACAAAACCCCTGTATTGCCAGGCCTTGCAGCACCTTAAACTGCAGCTCTACTGCTTCCAGTGACAGGTAACTCATTGCCACTCTTTTAGGGTCTCACACTGTAACTCAACAATGCCTCAGGGGTGACAAACTGCATGGCCATCTATCCATGGTCCCGCACTGCATCACAACATTGCCTTTAGTGGCCATAAGGAGCACTGCAAAATCTTCAGGTGTCCTTCCCACTACAGCTGACCTCGGCCTCCAGTGGCAGGAACCGACACTGCCACTTCATCCAGTGTCTTCCACTGGAGCTCACCACTGTCTCTAATTGCAGGAAACCGCACTGCTACTCCTTGCAGCATCCCACCCTGCAGCTTAACCACTGCCTCCAGCAGAGACAATGTGTACAGCAATGCCAGCCATGGACTCGCACTGCATCTCAACACTGCATCTGGTGGCCATAAGCGACACTGCAAAGCATCCTGGCATCCCTTGCAACAGGCAGCTGACCTCTGCCTCCAGGAGCAAGAATCGGCACAACCTCATCTTCCAGTGTCTCAATATGCAGCTCACCACTGCTTCCAGTGCTAGGTAACTAGATTGCCACTCCTTGCAGCATCTCGAATTGCAGTTCACTGCTGCCTCCAGTGGCAGGAACTGACATGGCAACTTCTTCAAGGAACTCACACTACAGCTCACCACTGCCTCGAGTGGTAGGAACCTGAGTGGCCAATCTTGCAGGGCCTTGCCTCCAGTAGCAATAAGCTGCACAGTCATGCTACCTATCGTCTCCCACTCTTTCTCACCACTGCCTCTAATGGCAGTAAGGAGCACTGCAAACCCTTCTGGTATGCCCCAAATGGCAGCTGACCACTGCCTCCAGTGGTGGGATACTTCACTGGCACTCCTCTTAGTGCCGTGAACTTCAGCTCAGCATTGCCTCCAGTGGAGACAAGGTGCATAGCCTTGCCATCCATGGCCTTACACTGCCACTAATGACTGTAAACAGCACTGCAGAGCCATCAGGCATCCCGCGCACTGCAACTGACCACCCCCTCCAGTGGCGAAACTGTCACTGCACTTCTACCAAGGTCTCATGCTGCACCTCCCCACTGCCTCTAGTGGCCACATTCCAAAGCCACACCATTAATTATCTCACACTGCAGATCATCACCACCTCTAATGACATTAATGAGCACTGCAAAACCTTCTGGCTTCACTGGCACTGTAGCTGACCACTGCCTCCAATGGTGGGAAATGACTTTCCCATTTCTTCCAGGGTCTCACAATGGAGCTCACCACTGCCTGCAGTGGTTGCAAGCTGACTGGCATGTCTCCCAGCTGCTCTTACAATACAGCTAAGCACTGCTTCCAGTGACAGAATTCTCTACTGCCATGCCATCAAGCAACTCTCATTATTCAGCTTTCCACCACCGGAGGCAGTGCTGAGCTCCAGTGCAAAAGATACTGAAAGACAGGGCACTTCAGCTTGCCACCACGGGAGGGAGTGATAAGTTGCAGTGGGTGAGACACTGGAAGATATGCTGCTTGAACTTCCTGAAAATGGATGCAGTGAACAGGCACAGTGCAAGGCATGGGAAGCCGAGGCAGTTTGGATTCCCTCCACTGGAGGTAGTGCTGAGTTGCTATCTGAGGGATGGTGGAAGATGTGCAGTGTGGCTTGTGACCAGTGAAGGTGTTGTGAGTTGCATTGCCAGACGCTGGAAGGCCTAGCAGTGCGAGTTCACACCACTGGAAGTAATGGTGAGCTGTGGTGCTAGAGTCACTGGAAGACATAGCAATGCCGCTTGCCACCACTGGAGGCAGTGGCAAGCTGCCATGGGAAAAATGCTGGAAGAGGAGTCAGAGAAGCCTGTCAGCACTGAGGTGCTGGGTGACAGACCCCGAAAGGGGAGGCACTGCAGCTTCTTTCTACAGGATGGAGAGGTAAGCTGTATAGTCTCTGTTTCCCCAGGCTCAAGATTGGAGGTAAAACCCCTGGAGCCGGGCCCCCACTCTGCTTTGTGCCATGTGTCCCCAGGTTTGGTGGTAATGGGCTGTCAGGATGGAGCAGGAGTTGTCTCCCAGTGGGGGGACTGGAGTCAGGGGGAGCCAAACCCCACACATGGTGTCTTTTGAAGCGAGGAGTTGAGTGTTTGTTTGGAAGAGTCTATTTGCTTCTCCAAAAAGGACAAGGGCATTGGCCGTCTTGACAAGGAAGTGAATGACCACTGAAGAAACAAGCATGTGTCTCTCCTTCTCTCAGGAATCGGAGCAGGTGTGCAGGCTTTAGATGGGATCTTAAGTTTGGAAATCAGCATCTGAGTCTGTCCCAGGACAGCTTGTCCGAGGACATCAGTGTTCAAAGAATACAGCAGGCCTATTGGGTGCAAGGTCACATCCATTCCAGGACAAGAGGTAAAACTTCTCTTTCACCCCAAATGTCCTGGGTTTTTCTCTTATTTCCAGTGGAACCACAAAGTCACCCTGAAGCAGTTGTCAGCAATGTAGAGTGGGTGCCAGAGTTCCCGAGTTTCCCTGCAGGGAGCTCATGGAAGGGGATCCCATTTTCTCTGTTCATTTCTGGCTTATGAAGGTATTTGGGACAGCTCTTTCCTAGGCAATCCTTGGATTAAAAAGGGAAGATGAGATGGACATTTAGTGTGTTTTGAACATAGAATGTGTTCCTTCATCTAATAGTGTTTATTCTGTTGGGCCTAGGCTGTGGTGGAATGGCTGGCATCTGGAGTTAGGTGGCTGTTTGTGGTCAGATAGAGACATGGATGATGGCTTCTCCTTTGTCCAAGATGATGTATCCGAATGGATTTGTCTTTTCATCCAGAGTTTCAATGAGGGCAGAGGGAAATTTCAAAATTATTCCAAGGAACCTTGGATGATTGAAAAGGGAAGCTGGACTTTCTAGTTTCACTCAGTGGACCATCTACATAGTTGGACATGCCATATTTTTTCTGCAGTTTTATGGGTGGTGAAGTCAGAATGAGAGTCTTTGGGAATTCTCCTGGATAGAGACATTCTGGTAGCTTCATGGAGCTTGACGTCAGGAACCCTGGGGTGGATTTCTGTAGCTGCTTGCCTGATCCTGGGTAAGTCATGTTATCCCACAGGTTTTCCATTTCCTCCTTAGGAAATGGCAAGCAGGAAATGCTCTGCTTAAAGTGGAACCCTCCTGTACTGTCTGGGGGCATGCAGGCTGTTGCAGCCACTCTGAAAAAGAGTATCGTGTTTCCTCCAAAAGCTAAAAACTGAAGAACCCTGGGATCCAGCCATTGCACTCCTATGTATTTCCCCAAAATGTGCAAAAATGCACATTCAATGGGGGTACAAGCACCATGATGTTTATAGAAGGATTATCAACAATATTGAAACTATAGAGGGAGTCCCAATGTCCATTCACTGATGAATGGAGAAAGAAGATGTGGGATATTTATACACACACACACACACACACACACATGTTAGGTCTGTTATTAAACAAAATGAGACTGAGACAAAATGAAAGTTATTTAAAGATTTATTTTATGATAAGTATTAGAAGTTAGACTGATCAGCCAAGGGAATGAGACTGAGACAAGGTGAAAGTTATGTAAAGTTCTATTTTATGTTAAGCATTAGAATTCAGACTGACCGGCCAGGGCCGTCTCCGAAGAGAGTGAGCACCCCCAGCTTACAGGCTCAAGAATTGACTGACTGACCAGTCAGGGTCACCTCTGAAGAGGGAGACCATTCCCCCATCTTACAGACTACCTTTTATAGAGCAAAAGTCTGGCCACACATAGGTGGCCAATGAGATTGTAGTCATGTCAGGTCACATGCAGGTAGCCAATTGAATTACAATTTACCCGATAGTAGCTGTTTGACCTAACCTATTACTCTGGTCAGAATTGGTGCTCAAGGTTGGGCCCAAACAGTGGGGTTTACATTGTTTGGTGGTTAGGGGAAAAGTATGTGTGTTTTACTCATTGGATATCTCCACCTGGCCTGACTCATCCTTATATTCTGGGCTCTGTTATCAAGAACTGGCTGCCCTGGCCTTGTATTCTGGGCTCTGTTATTAGGAACTATCCGACCATATTCTGCTGGTTTCCCAGACTTGTTTTTAAGTAAATTTCTCTGGGGGTGGGGGCGGCAGGGTCAGTTTAACTTTTACTGCACAAACAACAAAATGGCTTTTAACCAAGTTGGAGTCGCTCTGGCTAAATAGGTCCTTGCAATACATATAGATAGATAGATAGATAGATAGATAGATAGATAGATAGATATAGAGATAAAGTAAGATATAAATCTATCTATTGATCTATCCACACAATGGGATAGGACTGAGCTTCAAAATGAATGAAATCTTACCATCTTCAAGGAAAAGGATGGATCTAGAATGGATTTAGCTAAGCAAAATTGGTAAGAAAAGCCAAATACCCTTGACTTGACTCCTATCGAATTTCAGAAAGAAAACAGATGAACATAGTGAGGGGAGAAAGATAGGCAAATAAGGAAACAGACTCAACCTTAGAGCACAAACCAAGGGTTGTTGAGGGCAGGGGTGTGGATGAAAGTGTTAAATGGGTTATGGCTATTAGGGAGGACATTTGTTGTGATGAGCTCTACGTGTTCTATGCAGGTGAGGAATCATGAACTACTACGCTTGAAGCAAGGAATTAACACTGCATGGAAACAAATTGGAATTGAAGTCAATGAAGAAAAGAAGACCATGTTCTGCTTCATGAGAGTGAGGTAAAAATGGAGTGATTTTCACTGTCCTATTCTGTAGATGATTATTTTCAAACACACTTTGGTAGGATACACTAGTTTCTTGTTGCATAAGGAGTCCTCAGAAAGCTGCAATGAAAGATTCAGATCCCAGAGCATGTCCACATTCCATTGATATGTTCCTTCCAGTTTGCCCACATACAAAGGTAAGTGGAGATAAATATGGCAGAAGAGGAAAAGTGGTGTTAAGCATTCAGGAAGGAGTATTTTCCCTTTCTTATGAAAGATTCAGGCCAGTGTAATTTTGGAAGAAGGAGGGGGGATCCCATAGCTTTGTGGCAGACAGGGGAGTTCCAGGTCTGGGTAGAATTCAGGGGTCCTGGAGGAGACCGGAGTGCATTCTGCAGGAGACTGGAGTGCATTCTGCAGGAGGATGTGGCCAGTTTGGCTCCAGTGGTGGCTGTGACTCTCACATGTGACAGTTGTGACAGGTCAGGGCTGTAAGCAGATTCCTGGCTGAGGACAGGTGAGGCCCAGGTGGAGATTAGGCAGAGCGACTTCTTCTGTGCCACCAGCCTCAGCCAACACACACAATCTCCTAGTCTGTCCTTGTCATTCCAGTTCAGACTTCTCCACTTTGCCAGGCTGAGACATTGGTTTGGGGTTCGTTCTTTGAGTGTCTGTGAAGTTTCAAAAGTTCAATGGTTGGAAAGATGGGTCTTCAGAACATCTGTTCCTCTTTTATTTCTTGTTCTTCTTTCAATCACTGAAGTGAATCAGACATGTTAGTGGAAGGACAGTCTGTGTGTTTTTCTTTCCTGACTTCATTAAACAATGTGAAAACAGTCTTCTGAAATAGTCAAAGAATCCTTTGTGGGGGTTTATGTTTTTCTCTCCTGTGAATCACTTTCTGATACTAGAAATTATGTTTGAGGGGCACCTGGGTGGCTTAGTCATTCAACATCTGCCTTCACCTCAGGCCATGGTCCCATGGTCCTGGGATCAAGCTACGCATTGGGCTCCCTGCTCAGCAGGAAGCCTACTTCTCCCTCTCTCACTTCCCCTGCTTGTGTTCCCTCCCTTGATGTGTCTTTCTCTGTCAAATAAATAAATAAAATCTTAAAAAAAAGAATTGTTTTTTAAAGTAAAGCACAGCCTCATAGCTGTAATGGGGTGCAGTGCCCTTTATGAGGTGGAGAAATGGAGGAAGAGTGTAGGTTGTTCAGAGAATGGGGAGTGGCTCATTGTGCTCCCAATGGAATGAAAGCCCCTGTTAGCCTTCCCTGGCGGGGGGCGGGGAGGCAGTGTGTGTGTGTGTGTGTGTGTGTGTGTGTGTGTGTGTGTGGCTGCTTAATTGGTGGCACATCCTGGGCTCTGAAACCTGACCTGTGAGTCCCTTTTGACTTTAACTGCGGAATTTATGAAGAAAACAGAATGAATCCCAGAGGGCACCTGCATCCTTTGCACTCAGACAACACCATGGAGCAAAGGAACCCAACACCCATGAGGCATATCAGGATCCCTGAGGGTGTGGGCTTTGCTTCCTGGCAAGAGGTTGCATCTTCATCCTTATCTGAACCAGAGCCATGTTGTGTGGTTAAGGAGATCCAGACCTGTATGTGACCATGTCATTATTATTCTTGTTATTCTAAGAAAGTAATATAGGCATTGACTTCGAGATCCAAATATCAAAAAGAAAAACACAAAGTCAAATGTATATATGAGTACTGAACTTGTGGTGCCTCTCATTAGTATGGGCAATGTAGGACTGCCCATATGAGAAAGAACAAGGAATTCTATTTGTATAGACGTGTGTTGTGCACATGGAGTGCTTTATTCTATCATTTTCTTCTCTGAAGGGAAAATAGAGTGTTGATGGAGCTTGGTTTCTGATTTGAAGAAATAGAAGACAAAAGATTTGAAAGAGCAGTGTTCATGCTGACATGGTTTTCCATGCCCAGTGAGTGAGGGTTTGAAGCCTGGACTTGGAAGCATTGGTGTTCAGGGAAGATGTGGTCTGATTTTTCCGCACACAGAGTCATCTGCTGGTCTGCCTCATTGGATCAGTTCCTGCCTTTTGAAGGGCAGCTTTAAGGTGGCTTGAAACCCTAGGGGATGAGAGGAATGATCTGGAAGGGACACCTGGGTGGGCCAGTGTAGATAAACCCAGGGAATTCCAGAGCTAATGATAAACACGTTTCTGAGACTGGAGTTGACTTCTCTGTGAGTAGCATCGAGCTGGAGTGGAAAGCAGTCTCTTGGTCTTAGAAGTCACCGTGTCAGCAGATGTGAGCCTGGCAGTGGAGTCAGATCATAGCTGGGAGACTGCGAGGCTGTGGCAGTGGGCCGTCATTCTTGATGCACAAGCCAGCTTGCTCCAGGGACAGGTCTTTTCTCCCCAGCCAGCCCTCCTGCTGCAGATGTAATAGGAAACTTGTTTCCTGTTGGATTCTCAAGCCTTCGTCTCAGCAGGGGGCTTGGTGGGAAGCAGCCCACAGGCAGCATTCTGGATTCTTGTCCACTGTGCCCCTTGCTTCCTCAGATAAGGCACCACAGGTGTCCTCTGCCTGGTTGTGCATTCAGCCAGCAAAAGCACTTCTTTCAGAGCCCCTGAGAAATCCTCCACTTTACTGTGTTGTGTGGAAGAGACCAGTTTTCATTTGGAACTGAAATCTCAGCTCTGACATTAGGTTTCAAGACCACCTGACACTGGTCTCACTGAAGCTCTCATTCCACATGAGACCTCATGTGCCAGACTGAGACTGAACCAAGGAGGGCTATTGCTGCTGGTGCTGCTGCTGCTGCTGCTGCTTCATTTTCCTTCCTGAAAACTGTACATCAATGCCTGTTTTGTGATGACATCCCAGGAAATAGGGAGAGGTGCATCATTCTGCCCCAATACAGGATGCCAGATGTCAATCACAGGTGACTGGTGCAGGGAGGAGAGATGTCTGTTTCCCAGGACCTTAGTCAGAAGTAGATTTGGACCCTGGGATGCTTCTCTGCTCAGCTTTCTCAGATGAGCACATCAGGAAAGGAGAGGAAGTATGTGTGCTCACTTGGAATTGAGGAAGGTGTCTGGTTTCAGGTTTCATGTGCAAATGGATTCCTTGCCAATAGGTTCGATATTGGGAATCCAAGAAAGGAGGAACTGAGGTAACTCCCAGCTCCTGTGGGTTGTCCTGAGCGATATGAAGGAGGTTTCTCGGGGTAGGAGGTAGTCTGTGTTCCACCTGCTGAGGAAGGTGCCTTTCACAGTGGACCTGCTCATGTTTGTGTCCAGGAGAACTCTGAACATCTACCCCCTCAGCAACTTTCAAGTACAAGTCTCCCCCACTTTTCTCAAAGTTCATGGTAAGACACTTGGATTTTTGAAAAGATCTAGGTTATTACCCAGCTCCAGTAGCAGAAAGAAACCTGAAGAGAATTTCCCTCTTATGAAAAAGTCAAGAAGTGGCATTGCATTCAGCTTCTGTTTTGTGGGGAACCACTACAGAGGCAGCATGAACCCCAACCAGCTCCTTCCTGGGCATTGCTCTCTGCATCTAGCCACCATCACTTTGAATTGTGTCTGTGAGCATCTGCTGTGCTTTATCTCCATTTATTTTGGGCATCCATTAGGATGCTGTGTCCTGAGGTCTAAGAAGAGTCAAAGAGAAGGGGCTTTTGGTGTCTGGGCATACTCACTCATTTTTCTGTAGAAATGAATGGTCATTCTTTTTTTCCATTTACACCATTTCTTCTGTGAAAGGTTTCCTAGGCACACTGTACTTTCAAGTAACGGGGGAGCCTGTATCCCATCCTGCAGGGTTAGCTTTTGTCTCCATTCTGCACAGAACATTCTATGCCTTGCGGATTTTATCACCAAACATGGCACCTTTGACTACCTTCACCCATTTCCCCCCACCAATCCCGAAGCTGGCAACCACCAATCTGTTCTGATTATCTATGTTTTCAGTATATTTTTTCCATGTAGAATGTCCATGACAGGCTCTAGTGTGTGTCTTTCCATGTCTGGGTTACTTAGCCTAAGGCTCCCAAGGTCGGTGTTTCCATGTCTGGTTATTCTGAATAATCTGCTGTGAATATGGTAGCGCCCCTCTCTTTTGGAGGGAGTGTTTTTGTGTTCTCCAAAGAAATACTCAATAGAGTGGGTACTGTGTCATGCTGTAGCTGTATTATTTTTTTTTCAGAACCTCCATAGTGTTTGTCACAGTGGCTGCACCCATTTCTATTCCCACCAACAGTGCACAAGGTCCTCTTGTCTCTACACCCTTAATGCACTGGGTGTCTCTCTCTCATATGATGGCTGTTCCAACCATGTGAGGTGATAGTTGATGGCAGTTTTGAC
The DNA here is from genome assembly GCF_922984935.1 of Meles meles. Lineage (NCBI taxonomy): Eukaryota > Metazoa > Chordata > Mammalia > Carnivora > Mustelidae > Meles > Meles meles. The sequence goes on from NC_060081.1 coordinate 1,290,484, forward strand.
TTCTATTTCCCTGAAAACAGTTAGTGACGTTAAACTTTTTCTGTGTCTGTTGGCCACCTGTATACCATCTTTGGAAATATCTATTCACATATCCTCCTCAGTTTTTATTCAGTTTTTGTTTGGATTTGAAAGAGTGTTTTGTGTATTTTGAATATTAGCCTTCTCACACATAGGATGTGTACGTATCTTTTCTCATTGTGGAGGTTGCCTTTTAAGGGTTTGATGGTTTCTTTTGTCATGCAGAAATTTCAGTTTGATGTCCATCCACTTGTTTATTTTTGCTTTTGTTGTCTTTGCTTTTGGTGTCTGATGTAAACGACTCTTTACCAAACCAATATCGAGAAACTTAGTACCTGTGTTTTCTTCTTAGAAGATTATGGATTCAGTTCTTGTATTCAAGTCATTGATCCATTCATATTTTGTATGTGTGGTGTAAGAAAATGATCCAGTCACCTTTTTCTGCAATTAGTGTACAGTTCTAGTAATGTTCACTGAAGAGACAGTCCTTTCCCCACTGTATATTTTCTGCTGCTGTTTCATAGGTTAAGACCATACATGTGTGAGTTATCTTCTGAAGTTCCTCCTTTACTTTACTTTTCTTTTCTTTTCTTCCTTTCCTTCCCTTTCCTTGCTTTGTTTCCTTTCCTTCCATTTCCTTGCTTTCCTTGTTTTGCTTTCCTTCCCTACTTCCCTTCTTGACTTCTTGCCTTCTTTCTGGTCTTACAGTTAATATTTTGGGAAAATATTTTTCCTGTTAGAATATATGCAGTGTGGTCTTCATTGATGATGTCTTCATACTCTTTGTTAGGACTTTTCTCTGACATATTTGTTTTTGTAAATGAGTTCCTGGATCTTTAGCTTTCAACAGGTTGAACATTTGCGCAGAACTACTTAAGTAGTATTGTATTCTTCCATCAGACACCAGTTTGTGGCTGACTGTCTTCTTTTGTGATGTTCTCATTTGTGATGATGGATACCTCTATTTTCTTTTCTGTGGTAGGTTTATTTTTTTAAGATTTTATTTATTTATTTGACAGAGAGAGATCACAAGTAGACAGAGAGAGGCAGGCAGAGAGAGAGAGAGAGGGAAGCAGGCTCCCTGCTGAGCTGAGAGCCTGATGCAGGACTCGATCCCAGGACCCTGAGATCATGACCTGAGCCGAAGGCAGCGGCTTAACCCACTGAGCCACCCAGGCGTCCCTCTGTGGTAGGTTTATTAAAGTGAATTTAATTTTTCCTCAAAGGGTGGACTCTGAATCATATTTAATTTATAATATATATATATTTATATAAAAGAGCATGTTTAAATAAATGCATTTATTGGAAGCAACTCTTGGAATAGGACATCAATATTATTAATTCCCACTCAGAGTTAATAATTGTATAGAGCTAAGTTTAAATCAATCTTAAATATATGAATGAATAAACTTTTCAAAATGTATTATGATTATGTTTCTGAGATTTCTGTTGTGTTCTATTGACCTATTCTGTTGCGTTCTATTGTGTCTGTTTTTATGCCAGTACCATACTGTTTTGATGACATACTTTGTATGTCATGACATACAAAATGACTGTTTTGATGAACAACTTTGTAATCTAGCTTGAAATTGGAGTGTGGTGACTCTAGGTTGCTTATTTGCTTGTTTGTTGCTTGCTTGCTTTCTCATCAGTGACATTATTTTTTTAATTTATCTTTATTTAGTATAGATTTATATACTAAATATTTTTCTTTGACTTCTTTTTTATCATGATCATACAGTGTGTTATTTGTTTCAAGGTACAGGTTTGAGATCCTTATGTTTTACACAACACACAGTGCTCACCGCAGCACATACCCTCCCCAATGCCTATCACTCAGCCACCCCATTCATCCACCCCCCCCGCCCCACCTTCAAAAATCCTCAGTTTGTTTCCTGAGATTGTGTCTCTTATGCTTTGTCTCCCTCTCTGGTTTCATCTTGCTTCCTTTTTCCCTCTCTCTCCCCATGATCCTTTGTCTTATTTCTTAAATTCTGCCTATCATACATGAAATAAGTCAATGAGAGGATACTGATGACTATCCTTCTCTGACTTATTTTGCTTAGCATAATAACCTCTCGTTATATCCATGCTATTACAAATGTTAAGATTTCATTTTTTGATGCCCGTCTCATATTCAATGCATTGTCCTATCCATTCATCTGTTGATGGACATCTGGGCTCTTTGCATACTTTGGCTCTTGTGGTCATTGCTGCTATAGAAATTGAGGTGCAGGTGCCCCTTCAGATCACTACATTTGTATCTTTGGGGTAAATAACCAGTAGTGCAGTTGCAGGGTTGTAGGGTAGCTCTATTTTCAACTTCTTGAGGAACCTCCACACTGTTTTCCAGAGTGGCTTCACCAACTTGCATTCCCACCAACTGTATAAAAGTGTTCCCCTTTTTCCAGATCCTCGCCAACACCTGTTGTTTCCTGACTTGTTCATTTTAGCCATTCTGACTGGTGTAAGGTGGTATCTCATGGTTTTGATTTGTATTTTCCTAATGTCAAGGGAAGTTGAACAGTTTTTATACATCTGCTGGCCAGTTGGATGTCTTCTTTGGAGAAATGTCTGTTTATGTATTTGGAATATGTCTTGATGGGATTATTTGTTCAGCGAGTGTTGAGTTTGGTAAGTCCTTCCTAGATTTTGGATACTAGCCCTTTATCTGATATGTAATTTCCAAATAACTTCTCTCATTCTGGGTTGTTTTTTTGTTTGTTTGGTTTTTGTTTGTTTGTTTGTTTGCAGAGTGGGAGATTTGTTGACTGTTTCCTTTTCTGTGCAAAAGCTTTCTATATTGCACAGCTCCAAATTTCATGGTTTCCATTGGGGGGCAGACAGTGTTTTGGGTTGTAGCTCTGGGATTGCCAATCTGGTGGGATTCAGGGTCAGTCCTCTGGGGACGAAAGCCTGAAACCCAACATAAAGTTAGGGTCGGGGATATGGGCATTGCAGGCCCAATCTGTTTGTGTTGAGGCGAGCTCCCCAAGGGGCTGAGTAGAGGGAGGGTGTGGCCACGCATGCACCTGGCTTTTAGAGCACTTTCTTGTAGGAATCAGACCGCAACCATTTGGGATCTCAGGTCAGGCCCAGTCGGTTCTCTGGAAGGCCCGTGGAGCCAGGAAGAAGTTAACAAAGGGTATGTGGCCAATTATCACAAGCTTTCTGCCCAAATCAATATAGTTTTGGGCAGAAAGCTCACGAGAATTGGCCGGCATAGGGTAGCACTTCATACAGCACTGGCCAAAAGCACTTTCTCCCTTGTTGCATGTCACAGCCATCCAGAAAACGTGCTGGCACCATGCGGCCCACCCGGGGGCCCACTACGGAGGAGAGATTTCCCAGAGCAGAGTTGAGGGAGGAGATGTGGCAGGGCTTCAGCCTCCAACTTTTCAGCCCGCTGTGGTGCCAAAGATTGGGGATGGCTTCAGTGGTTGCACAAAGGTTCCTCTCTCTCTGAGGGTTTTCAGTGGCTCCAAAAGACACCGTCTCTCCCTGGGTGACAGGTGGAATCTAGTTGTGTGACTCAGAATTCCCAAATTGGAGGGCTCGAGGGACAGGACCCTGGAAAAGGAATACTGAAAAACCAGATAAGGGATAGGGCCCAGGTCTAGGGGCATGGCAGACCCCATCTGCCAGCGTCAGGGAGGGTACCCCTGGAAGCTGAGGAGCAGGAGGCACTGGCCTTGCATGCGCCTGACTCAAGCAGAGCTTTCTGGCAGGGTTTGAGCCGCGACCACTCGGGATCCTGGGCCAGGCCCAGGGGCGGCCCTACAGACACACAGCACCCTAAGCAAGTTCGCCAAGGGTTTTCTGGCCAGTTCCCACAAGCGTTCTGCCCAAATCGCGATCAATTTGGGCAGAACGCTCGTGAGAATTGGCCGGTGTTGGGCGGCCCTCTAGACTGCCCTGACCCCATGGCCTAGAGCACGTTCTTGCTCTGGGCATGTCGCAGCCACCTGGAAAATGCTCCAAGACAACACGGCCTACCCAGGGGCCCTTTCACAGGGGAGCTTTCCCAAAACAGAGTTGAGGGAAGGGTTGTGGCCGGAGATCAGCCTGCGACTGTTCCTCACCCACTGAGGGGTGGAAAGTTAGGGGCTGGCCTCAGTGGGGGCATGAAGGTTTCTCTCGCTCCGAGGCTTTTCCGAAGCTCTGAAAGGCACCGTTTCCACCTTGATGACAGGTGGTCTCGTGGTGCAGGACTCATGGCACGGGCTCCCCAATTGCAGGGCTCGAGGGACAGGACCCTAGAAAAGGAAGACTGAGATACAAGGCAAGGGTTAGGGCCCAATACTAGAGGCAAGGCAGGCCCCATCTTCCAGCTCAAGGTTCCCCTGGAGGGTGAGTAGCAGGAGGTGTTGCCCTTGCCTGCACCTTACTCACAGAGGGCTTTCTGTCAGGGTTCAAACCATGACAATTTGTGATCCAGGGCCAGGTCCGGGATGTGGAACTGCAGATATGCCATGCATGAAGCAAGTTTGCTGGGAGATTTCCAGACAATTTTCATGAGCTTTCTGCCCATATTAAAATGAATTTTCAAAGAAAGCTCGTTTGAATTGGCCCGTATTGAGAGGCATTTTGGGCCGCATTGTCAGCCATGTTCTAGACCCCTTTTTCACTCGATGTGTGTCGAAACCCTCTGGGAAATGGGCCGTGACCACATGGCTCCCCAGAGGGCCCCAGTACAGGGGAGGTTTCTGAGGGAAGAGTTGACGTATGGGTGGTGGCCACACATCAGCCTCCTAGTTCTAGGCCCAGTGTGTTGCTAATGGTAGGGGATAAGGTTAGGGCCTAGGGGCATGGCAGAACAAATCTGCTGGTGCTGAGGCGGGTTCCCTTATGGGCTTAGTTGAGAATGGGGATCAATCAGCAAGGTCTGGGTTTTGTTGTACTTTGGGCCATCTGCAGTGATGGTGGCATCAGGAATGCATGCGGGTCTCTCGTGGTCAGAGGGTTCTGGGCAGCTCTGAACTGTAGGGCTTCCTCCTGGATGGCAGGCGGAGTCCTTAGGTATGGCCAAGGGGTTCCCAATCTGGAGGGCTTGTTGGCCATATCTTTGGGCACAGATGCCTGAAAACACAAATTAGGGTTTGGGTTAGGGCTTAGGGGTATCCAGGTGTTGAGTTGAGAACCCTGGGGGCTGAGTCAAGCACAGAGGACAGGAAGCACGTCAGGCTGTGAGTTTGTAACTGGGTAGGCATTGAGGTTGGGGGTGTCCTCAGGGAAGCATGAGGGTTGTACCATTCCTAGGTTTCTACATAGCTTTGAATGGCACGGCTTCCTCTTGGTGGCAGGCAGACTTGTGGAGTGTGGCCTAGAGGTCCAAATCTGGAAGAACAGTGCCAGTGTGGCTTTGGACCTGTGGAGGGTTTAAGAACTGCATTAGGAGACTGTGGAAGGCTCAGCAGTGCTGATTCACACCACTGGAGGGCGTGGGAGCTGTGGAGCTAGAGAGCATTGTAGGGGTGGCAATGCTGCTTGCCACCACAGGAGGCAGTGGCGACCTGCCATGGGAAACACACCAGAAGAGGATTCTGTGCGGCCTGCTGGATCTGAGGGCAGTGCAGAGGTGCTGGGTGAGAGACCCTGAAACGTGAGGTGCTGCAGCTTGTTTTGACAGGATGGAGTGTTGAGCTGAAGACTCTGTTTCCCTAGGCTCAAGAGTGGTGGTAACAACCCATGGAGCCAGGCCCCCACTCAGGCAGTGCTGTGCCCCGTTGCCCCAGGTTGGATGGGAATGTGCTCTCAGGATGGTTCAGGAGGGTCCTCCCGGTGGGGGTCTGGAACCGGGGGAACCAAACTCGACCCATGATGCCTTTGGAACTGAGGAGTTGAGTGTCTGTTTGGAACAGTCTATTTGTTTCTCCAAAAAGGACAAGGGCATTGGCCAGCTTGAGAAGGAAGTGAATGACCAGTTAAGAAACAAGCATGTGTCTCTCCTTCTCTTAGGAATCAGAGCAGGTGTGTAGGCTTTAGGTGGGAGGCGCCTACATATCCCCACCTGACAATCCTTCTTCACTCTGGCTCCATGAGACCTGAAGTTTGGAAATCAGCATCTGAGTCAGTCATGCAGCTTGTCCCAGGACGTCAGTATTCAGAGGAAACAGCAGTCTCACTGGGCACAAGGTTACATCCATACCAGGATGAGAGGTAAAATTCCTCTTTCACCCCAAACATCCTGGATTTTCTATCATCTCCAGTGTCGCCCAAAAGTCACACACACCTGTCAGCAATGGAGAGTGGGTGCTAGGGTTCTGAGTTTCCTTGCAGGGAGCACCTGGCAGGGGATCTCATTTTCTCTGCTTATTTCTGGCTCACAGAGATATTTGGAACATCTCTCTCCTAGACAATCCCTTTGATTTGAAAGGGAAGATGAGATGGACTCAGTGTGTGTTTGGAAACTAGAATGCATTCCTTCCTTGAACAGTGATGATGCCATGGGTCCTAGGCTGTGGAGGAATGGCCAGCATCTAGAGTGAGGTGGCTGTTTTTGTTCTGATAGAAGCTTGGATGATGGCTTCTCCTTTGTCCAAAGTAACATATCCTAATGGGTTCAACTTTTTTATCCAAAGGGTTCTGATGAGGGCAGAGGGAACATTCAAAAGGATTCCAAGATCCTTGGATGATTGAAAAGGGAAGCTTGACTTTCTCTTTCACTCAATGGACCATCTAGAGTGTTGGCCATGGCATCCTTTCTCTGCAGTTTCATGGGTGGTGAAGTCAGAAGAAGAGTCTTTGGGAATTCCCCTGGATAGAGGCATTCTGATGGCTTCCCAGGGCATGGCGTCAGGAACCCTGGGGGGAACATCTGGGGCTGCTTGCCGGACGCTGTCTGAGTTATGTGATCCCCCAGGTTTTCTGTTTCCTCCTCAGGAAATTGCTGGCAGGGAATGTTCTTCTTCCATCAGAAACTTCCTGCACTGTCGGTGGGCATGCAGGTTGTTGCAGCCACTCTGGAAAAGAGCGTGGGGGTTCATCTGAAAGCTAAGAACTGAACAACCCTAGGATGCAGCAGTTGCCCTCCTAGGAATTTCCCTAAAGGGCACCAAAATGCACATTCAATGGGGTACAAACGCCGTGATATGCACAGCAGCATTATCAACCATCGTGAAATGATGGAGGAAGTCCCAGTGTTCATTTACTGATAAGCTATATATATATATATGTATATATATATATATATATATATATACATATATATATATATGAATATATATATATGAATGTAAAAATCTAATCTCCCACATATTCTCAATGGAATAGGAACCAGGTTCAGAAAGAATGAGGTCTGACCATTTGCAAGGATGTGGATGGATCTGGAGTGCATTTAGCTAAGCAAAATCAGTAAGAAATGACCAATAGCCTGTAATTTGACTTCTATGGAACTTCAGAAAGAAAACATGAACATAGTGAGGGGAGATAGATAGGTCAATGAGGAAAGAGACTCAAACTTAGAGCTCCAAATGAGGGTGGCTAGAGAGCAAGAGTGGTGGAGGGGAAGGGTTCAATGGGTTATGGCTATTAGGGAGGGCACTCATTGTGATGAGCTCTGGGTGTTCTGTGCAGGTGAGGAATCATGAAATCCTACCGCTGAAGCACAGGAATGAACACCTCATGAAAACAAATTGGAATTGAAGTCAAGGAAGGAAAGAAGAAGACCATTTTCTACTTCATGACGAGTGAGGTAAAAATGGAGTGATTTTCGCTCTCTTGATATCTTCATGATCATTTGCAAACACACCGTGGTATAATACACTAGTTTCTGTTTGCCTAAAGAGCACTAAGAAAGTGGCCAGGAAGATTCATATGTCAGAGCATGTCCATGTTCCATGGATATGTTCCTTCCAGTTTGCCCAGGTACATAGGAAAGCGGAGAGAAATAGGGCAGAAGAGGAAAGGAAATGTTAAGCATTCAGGAGGTAGCCTTCCTCCTTTGTCAAGAAAATCTTGGGCTGGTGTCAATTGAGAAGAAGGGGAGGGGATCCCAGAGCTTTGCAGCAGGTAGAGGTGTTCCAGGTCTGCCTAGAGCTGACAAGAGTTCATGAGGAGAGTTGAGTTAGGGGTGTGGCAGACCCAAATGCTGGTCTACAGAGCTGAGTTGAGGATGGTGGTCAGGCGGTGCATCAGTCTCCAGGGGCTGCAGAACATGGGGGAGTGCTCATGGGGAAAAGCATTTTTTCACTCGCTCTGAAAGCCCTGTGGAACTCCAAACAGACTGTTTACATGCTGGGTGGCAGGCGGACTACTATGGTGTGATTTCAGGGTTCCCAAGCCAGAGAGTTTGTGAGACAGGACCCTGTAGAAGGAAGCCTGAAAATGCAACTTAGGGTTAGGGTTATGAAGTTGGGGAATGGCTGCTCCGATTGGCCAGAGCCAATGCGGGCTCCCCATGGGGTTGAGTTGAGGAAATATGTCCTGCAGTGTAGAAGGATATGGGTTTCTGACCAGGGGGATCAATGATGGTGGGGGTGGTTCACAAGGGAGACCAGGTTACTTCCATTCCAAAATCGAGATCAACTTGAACTGAACGCTCGTGAGAATTGGCCAGTGTTGGGTCGCCCAGCAGAGTGGCCTGTGCCCCGTGGCCGAGGGACCTATCTCGCTCAGGGCATGTTGTGGCCACCCGGAAAATGTGCTGAGACAATGCGGCCCCCCTGGGGGTCCCGGCCCAAGGGAGCCTTCCTGGAATAGTTGAGGGAGGGCTTGTGAGCAGCCTTCTGCCTTCGACTTATCGAGATGCTGGGGTGCCCAAGGTTGGGGCTGGCCTAAGTTAGGGCACAAAGATTTCTCTCGCTATGAGGCTTTTCCACAGCCGCGATAGGCACTGTGTCCACTAGGGTGGCAGGGGGACTCAGCGCGGGACTCAGGCTTCCAAAGTTGGAGGGACCGAGGGACAGGACCCTGGAATCTGAGGGCTGAGAAAGCAGGATAGGGCTTGAGCGGAGGCCTAGTGGCAGGACCACCCCAACTGCCAGCCACAAGGAGGGCACCCCTGGCAACGGAGGAACCAGAGGTGTTGGCCTTGACTGTGCCTGACTCAAGGAGGGCTTTCTGGCAGAGATTGGGAGCAATGACTCAGGATCACAGGGCTGCCCCGGGGGAGTGACCCTGTAGACGTTGGGCACCCGAAATGCATTCACACGGCATTTTTCAGACATTTCTCATGAGTGTTCTGCCCACATCAGCATCAATGTGGGCAGAACACTCATGAGAATTTGCCGGCATTGGACAGCCCTGCGGACAACACTGACCCTGTGGCTGAGGGCTCTGTTTCTTTCGGGGCATGTCCCGGCCACCCGAAAAACCCGCTGAGATGACATGGCCAATGTGGGGGCACTCACAGGGGAGATTTCCCGGAGCAGAGTTGAGGGAGGGGTTGTGGCCAGGCGTCGTCCTCCGACTTTTCGGGCAGATGGGGTGAACAAGGATGGGGATGGCCTCAGTGGGGGCAGGAATATATCTCTCACTTAGAGGCTGGTACAATCCTTCAAAAGGCACCGTTTGTGCCAGGGTGGTAAGGGGAGTCAGGGGATGGGACTCAGGGTTCCCCAGTTGTAGGCCATGAGGTACAGGACCCTGGAAACAGAAGGATAAGAAAGCGGGCGACAGTCCGTGCCCGGGGTTTGGGACAGGCCCAGCCCCATCTGCCAGCACCAATGAGAGGAACACCCAGAGGCTGAGGAGCAGGAGACGTCGGCCTCGCCTTCACCTGACTCACAGAGGGCTTTCTGGTGGGGTTCGGACGTGACCATTCAGGATGCCGGGCCAGGTCGAGGGGCGGCCCATCAGATGTGCGGTGGCTGGAGTGAGTTCGCCGGGCGTTTTCCAACCAAATCTCACGAGCGTTCTGCCCAAATTGGGATCCATTTGGGCAGAATGCTCGTGGGAATTGGCCGGTGTTGGGCAGCACTCTGGACTGCCCTGTCCCATGGCTGAAGGCCCTTTCTTGCTCAGGGCATCTCATGGCCACCCAGAAAATGCGCCAAGATGACGCGGCCCACCCATGGGCACTGGAGCAGGGGAGCTTTCCCCGATCAGAGTTGAGGGAGGGCTTGTGGTCGGGTGTCCACCTCTGACTTGTCAGGCGGCTGGGGCCCCCAAGGATGAGGCTGACCTCAGTGGGGGCACGAAGGTTTCTCTCGCTCTGTGGATTGTCCGAAGCGTCAAAAGGCACCGTGTGAACTGGGGCGATAGGGGGAGTCATGGCGTGGGACTCAGGGATCCCCAGTTGGATGCCCTGGGGACAGGACCCTGGAAACGGAAGGCTGAGCAAGCAGACGAGGGTTCGTGCCTGGGCCTCAGGGCAGGCCTGGCCCCATCGGACTGCACCATGGAGGGGACCCCCGGAGGCTGTGGAGCAGGAGGAATTGCCTTGCATGCGCCTGACTCCTGGAGGGCTTTCAGGCAGGGTTCAGAAGCAACCACTCAGGATCCTGGGTCAGGCCCAGGGGGAAGTCTTGAATACATGCAGTGCCCAAAGCGAGTTCTCCGGGCGATTTCTGGCCAAATCTCACAAGGGTTCTGCCCCAATTGGGACCAATTTGGGAATAACGCTCGTGAGCATTGACCTGCATTGGACAGCCTTGTGGACCACCTTGTTCACGAGGGACGAAGGCCCTCTCACATTCGTGGCATGTCGTGGCCAACCAGAAAACGTGCCGAGACGACTTGGCCCACCTGGGGGCCCTAGGGCAGGGGAGCTTACCCGGAGCAGAGTTGAGGGAGGGCTTGTGGGCGGGCGTCTGCCTCCAACTATTCAGGTGGCTGTGGCGCCCAAGGATGGGGCTGACCTCAGTGGGGGCACAAAGTCTTCTATCACTCTGAGGCTTCTCTGAAGCACTGAAAGGCACCATTTGCGCTGGGGTGGTAGGGCGAGCCATGGTGCTGGACTTAGGGTTCCTCAGTTGGAGGCCCCGAGGGACAGGACCCTGGAAACGGAAGGGTGATCAAGCAGGCGAGGGTTTGTGCCCAGGCCTCGGGGCAGGCCAGGCCCCATATGAAAGCGCCAGGGAGGGGACCCCCAGTGGTTTAGGAGCAGGAGGTCCCAGCCTTCCTGGGGCCTGACTTCTGGAGGGCTTTCTTGCTCTTGCAGGGTTCGGACGCAACTACTCAGGATGCAGGCCAGGCCCATGGGGCGGCCCTGCAGATGTACTGTGCCCGAAGCGAGTTCACCAGGTATTTTCTGGCCAATTCTCATGAGCGTTCTGCCCAAATCAGGATCGATTTGGCTGAGAATTGGCTGGCTGGCGTAGGGCAGCCCTGGGACGGCCCTGTTTCCCAAGGCCCAGGGCACGTTCTAGCTCAGAGCATGTCGCGGCCACCCGGAAAATGCACCGAGAGGACGTGGCCCAGCCAGGGCCCCTGGTGCAGGGGAGATTTCCCGAAGCAGAGTTGATTGAGAGGTTATGGCCGGGCGTCCAACTCCCACAATTTGGGTGGTTGGTATGCAGCTCTGAAAGGTACCGTTTGTGCTGGGATGGTGGGGGACTTGTGGCGTGGGACTCAGCATTCCCCAGGTGGAGGACCCAAGGGACAGGGCCCTGTAAATGGAAGGCTGAGCAAGCAGGCAAGCGTCTGAGCCCAGGTTTCCAAACAGGCTTTGCCCCAACTGCCAGCATCGTGGACGAGACCCCTGGAGGCTGAGGAGCAGGAGGCTTCAGCCACACCAGTACCTGACTCATGGAGGTATTTCTGCTGGTGATTGGATGCGACACTCGGGATCCCCCAGGCCGAGGGGATGGACCTGCAGACGTGCGGAGCCCGAAGAGAGTTCGCTGAGCGTTTTCCAGCCAATTCTCACGAGCATTCTGCCAAAATCAGGATTGATTTGGGCAGAACGCTCGTGAGAATTGGCCAGTGTTGCTGCACCCTGGGGACCATTCTCTTCCCTGTGGCCTATTGCTTTTGTTGCTTGGGGCATGTCACGCCCCCCCCGAAAAACATGCCGAGACAACGTGGCCCAGCCGGGGTCCCATGCAGGAGAGCTTTCCTGAAGCAGAGTTATTGTAGTGGTTGTTGGTGGGCGTCCCCCTCCGACTTTAAAGTTGGCTGGGCCACTGAAGGATGGGGCTGGCCTCTGTAGTGGAACTAATGTATCTCTCACTCGAAGGCTGGCATGCAGCTCCAAAAGTCACCGATTTTGCTGGTATGATCGGGGGACTCATGCTCCAGGACTCAGGATCCCCATTTGGTGGCCCCGTGGAATAGGGCCCTGGAAACGGAAAGCTGTGATAGCAGGCAAGGGTTCGTGTCCTGGTTTCGGTGCAGGCCAGGCCCCACCTGCCAGTGCCAGGCAGGGGAACCCGGGAGTCTATGGGGCAGGAGGCGTTGGCCTCGCCTGCCCATGACTCAGTTCGGCTTTCTGGTGGGGTCAGACATGACCACTTGGGATCCCGTGCCATGCCCATGGGGTGGACCTGCAGACATGAGGCACCTGAAGCGATTTCGCTCTGCATTTTCCAGCCAATTCTCACGAGCCTCTTGCCCAAATCGGGATCGATTTGGGCAGAACGCTCGTGACAACTGGCCCGTGTTGTGCGGTCCTGGGGACCCTTGCTCCCTGTGGCCGAGGGCCCTTTCTTGATCGTGGCATGTTGTGGTCACCCAGAAAACTCGCCGTGATGACGCAGACCAGCCGGCGGCCCTGGTGCAGCGGAGCTTTCCTGGAGCAGCCTTGAGTGATTGATTGTGGCCAGCTGGCCATCTCCGATTTTTTGGAGGTCTGGTCGCGGATATTTGGAGCTGGCCTCTTTTGGGTCATGAAATTTACTCTGGTTATGACTCCTTTCGGCAGCTCTGAAAGGCAGCGCTTCTGCTTGGGTAGGCATGGACTCGTGGGTTGGCCTGGAAGTCCCAATCTGGAGGCACAGAGTCACTGTGTCTTTAGACCTCTGGAGGGTTTTGGGAACTGCATGAGGAGTCTGTGAAAGGCTTGGCAGTGCTGTTTCATGCCACTGGAGTGTGTGGTGAGCTGTGGTGCCCTAGAGCATGGTAGAGTGCAATGCTGCTTGCAACCACTGGGGGCAACAGCGAGTTGCTGTGGCATACACACCAGAAGAGGAACCTGTGCAGCTGGCTGGGTCTGAGAGCCAAGGAGAGGTACTGGGTGAGAGACGCAGAAACTTGAGGCACTGCACTTGTTTTTTCCAGGACAGAGTGGTGAGCTGAAGACTCTGTTTCCCCAGGCTCAACAGTGCTGGTAAGAATGGCTGGAGCCAGGCCCCCACTCAGTGAGCACTGTTCCCCATTTCCCCAGCGTGGATGGGATTGTGCTGTCCGGATGGTTCGGGGGTTGCCTCCCGGTGGGGGTCTGGAGCTGGGGGAACCAAATTCAACCCATGGTGCCTTTGGAAACGAGGAGTTCAGTATCTGTTTGGACATTGCGTCTCCAAAAAGGACAAGGGATTGGCTGGCTTGAGAAGGAAGTGAATGACCAGTTAAGAAACAAGCATGTGCCTCTCCTCCTCCCAGGAATCAGAGCAGGTTTGTAGGCTTTAGGTGGGTGGTGCCTACATCTCCTCACCTGACAACCCTTCTTCTCTCAGGCTCCACAAGACCTGAAGTTTGGAAATCAGCGTCTGAATCCGTCATGCAGCTTGACTCAGGACATCAGCTTTCAGAGAAAACAGCAGGCCCTTGGGGCACAGTGGCACATCTACGCCAACATGGGAGGTAAAACTTCTCTTTCACCCCAAACATCTTGGGTTTTCTCTCATCTCTACTGGAGCCAAAAAGTCCCACGAACGCAGCTGTCAGCCATGGAGAGTTGGTGCTAGGGTTCCTGAGTTTCCTTGCGGGTAGGACCTGGCAGGGGAATCTCATTTTCTCAGCTTCTTTCTGGCTCACAGAGATATTTGGAACATCTCTTTCCTAGGCAATCCCTTGGATTCGAAAAGGAAGGTGAGATGGACTCAGTGTGTGTTTGGGACCTAGAATGCATTCTGTCCTCGAACAGTGTTGATGCCATGGGTCCTCGGCTGTGGTGGAATGGCCGACATCTAGAGTGAGGTGACTCTTTGCGGTCAGATAGAGGCCTGGAGGATGGATTCTCCTTTGTCCAGGGGATGGATCCTCATGGATTCGCCTTTTTTATCCAAAGAGTTGCAATGAGGGCAGAGGAAACATTCAAAAGGATTCCAAAGAGCCTTGGACAATTTGAAAAGGGAAGCTTGACTTTCTAGTGTCCCTCAGTGGACTATCTAGAGATTTGGACATATCATTCGTTCTCTGTAGTTTCATGGGTGGTGAAGTCAGAAGGAGAGTCTTTGGGAATTCCCCTGGATAGAGGCATTCTGATGGCTTCCCAAGGCATGGCATCAGGAACCCTGGGGGGAACCTCTGGGGCTGCTTGCCGGACGCTGTCTGAGTCATGTGATCCCCCAGGTTTTCTGTTTCCTCCTCAGGAAATTGCTGGCAGGGAATGTTCTTTTTCAAGTGGAACCCTCCTGCACTGTCGGTGGGCGTGTGGGTTGCTGCAGCCACTCTGGAAAAGAGCATCGTGGTTCCTCTGAAAGCTAAGAACTGAACAACCCTAGGATGCGGCAGTTGCCCTACTAAGAATTTCCCTAAAGGGCACATAAAGTCACATGCAATGGGGTACAAGTACTGTGATATGGACAGCAGTGTTATCAACCAAAGCAAAACGATGGAGGGAGTCCCAATGTCCATTTGCTAATGTGCATGATATAGATATAGATATAGATATAGATATCTATATATATATATATACACACATGTATATGTGTGTATATATCTATATATCTATATATATATATTAATGTAGATATCTAATCTCCCACATATTCTCAATAGAATAGGAGCCAGGTTCAGAACGAATGAGATCTTACTATTTGAAAGGACGTGGATGGATCTAGAGTGGATTTAGCTAAGCAAAATAAGTAAGAAATGACCAAGAGCCTGTCATTTGACTTATATGGAATTTGAGAAAGAAAACATGAAAGTAGTGAGGGGAGAAAGATAGGATAAAGAGGAAAGAGACTCCGACTTAGAGCACCAACCACGGACTTAGAGAGCAGGGGTGTGCAGGGGAAGGGTTCAATGGGTGACGGCTACTAGGGAGCGCACTCGTTGTGATGAGCTCTGGGTATTCTGTGCAGGCAAGGAATCATGAAATCCTACCCCTGAAGCAAAGGCATGAACACTGCATGGAAACAAATTGGAATGGAGGTCAAGGAAGGAAAGAAGGAGACCATGTTCTACTTCACGACGAGTGAGGTAAAAATGGAGTGATTTTCACTCTCTTGTTCTCTTGATGATCATTTGCAAACACACCGTGGTATGATACACTAGTTTCGGTTTGCCTGGAAGATCCAGATGTCAGAGCATGTCAATATTCCATGGATAGGTTTCTCCAGTCTGCCCAGGTACAAAGGTAAGTGGAGAGAAATAAGGCAGAAGAGGAAAGGAGGTGTGAAGCAGTCAGGAGGTAGCCATCCCCAATTGTCAAGAAAGCCTTGGGCCGATGTCCATCGAAAAGAAGGAGAGGGGCTCCCAGAACTTTTAGGCTGGCAGGGGAGGTCCAGTTCTGCCTAGAGCTGACAGGAGTCCCTGAGGAGAGCTGAGGTACCGGTGTGGAATGCCAGAACTGCAGGTCTGGAGGTTGGTTCCCTGAAGAGCCGAGTTGATGATGTCAGTCAGGCAGCGCATCATGATCCGGGGGGCAGCAGAACATGGGGGAGTACGCATGGGGACCCGTAATTTTTCACTGGCTCTGATGAACCTGTGAAGCTCCAAAGAGACTAGTTACCTGCTAGGAAGGAGGAGTGCTCCTACAGAGTGACTTCAAGGTTCCTACGCCAGAGAGTTGGGGGGACAGGCCCATGTACAAGGAAGCATGAAAACACAAATTAGCATTAGGTTTATGGCATTGAGAAAGGCTGCTCCAATCTGCCAGCACAGAGCGGACTCCCTTAAGGGTTGTGGTGATGAAATGGGCCTCAAAATGTGGCAGAATCTAGGATTCTGGCCAGGAAGAACAATGATGGTGGGAGAGGTTTAAAAATGAGACTAGGATATGCTGAGACGATGTGGACCAGCCGGGGGCCCCAGGGCAGGGGAGTTTTCACGAAGAAGAGTTGATGGAAGGGTTGTGGCCAGGTTTCCGCCTCCGCCTTTGGGGGCGCCCGGGGCACCACGGGATGGGACTGTCCTCTGTGGGGGATCAAAGGGATCTCTCACTCAATGGCTGGGTAGCAGCCGTGAAAGGCACCGTTGGCGCTGGGACAGTCGGAGGAGTCGTGGCGCAGGACTCAGGGTTCCCCGGGGCAAGGCCCCCAGGCACAGTGCCCTGGCAACCGAAGGCTGAGCAAGCAGGCCTGGGCCCGGACCCGGCTTTCGGGGAAGGCCTGGACCCAGCTGGCAGGGCCAGGGAGGGGACCCCCGAGGCTGAAGAGCAGGAGGCATTGGCCTTGCCGGCGACTGCCTCACGGAGCTCCTCCTGGCGGTGCCGGAACGCGACCCCTCGCAATCCCCAGCCAGGCCAAGGGAGGAGGACCTGTGGACGTGCGGCGCCCAAAGCGGGTTCCCCGGGCCTTTTCCAGCCAATTCTCACAAGCGTTCGGCTGAAATCAGGATTGATTTGGCCAGAACGCTTGTGAGAATTGGCTGGCGTTGGGCAGCCCTGGGGACAGCCCTGTTCCCCGTGGCCCAGGGCCCTTTCTTGCTCGGGGCATGTTGCAGCCACCCAGAAAAAGCGCCGAGACTACGTGCCCAGGCCGGGGGCCCCGGTGTAGGCAAGCTTTCCCAAAGCAGAGTTGATGGAGGGGCTGTGTCTGGGAGTCCTCCGCCACCATTGTGGGTGGCATGTGTGCCCATGATTGGGGCTGGCCTCTCTGGGGGAACGAATGGATCTCTCACTCCACGGCTGGGACACAGCCGCGAAAGGCATCATTGGCGCTCAGATGGTCGGTTGACCTGACTCAGGGTTCCCCGTGGGGTGGCCCCAGGCACAGGCCCCTGGCAAAGGTAGGCTGAGCAAGCAGGCCTGGCCCGGGCCAGGCATTCGGGGCAGGCCCAGCCCCAGGTGTCGGCGCCAGGGAGGGGAAGCCCAGAAGCTGAGGAGCAGAAGGCGTCGGCCTCGCCAGCACCTGCCTCACAGAGCTCCTCCTGGCTGTGCAGGGAAGTGACCCTTCGTGATCCCAGGCCCGGCCTAGGGTGGTGTCCCTTCGGTCCTGCGGCATGTGAAGGAGGTTTGCCGGGCATTTTCTGGCCAATTCTCAGGAGCGTTCTGTCCAAATCGGGATGGATTTGGGAAGAACGCTCTTGAGACTAGGCTTGCGTTGGGCAACCATGGGGACCACCCTGTTCCCCGTGGCGCAGGGCACTTTCTCGCTTGAGTCATGTCACGGCCACCTGGAAAATGTGCCGTGACGACGGGGCTCGCCTAGGGGCCCCGGCGCCAGGGAGCTTCCCGCAAGCAGAGTTGATGGAGGGACTGTGGCCGGGCGTCCGCCTCTGCCTTGTTGGGCGGCTGTGTCACCCGGGGATGGGGCTGGCCTCTGTTTGAAACGAATGGATCTCTCGCTCCATGGTTGGGACGCAGCCTCGAAAGGCACCGTTGGCGCCGGGACAGTCGGTGGACTTGTCGTGCGGGACTCAGGGTTCTCCTGGGGAGGCCCCAGGCACAGGCCCCTGGTAACAAAAGGCTGAGCAAGCAGGCCTGGGACCGGGCCCAGCTTTCAGGGCAGGCCCGGCCCCAGCTGCCGAAACCAGGGAGGGGACCCCCAAGGCTGAAGAGCGGGAGGCATTGGCCTCACCGGATCCTGCCTCACGGAGCTCCTCCTGGCGGTGCCGGGACGCGACCATTCGCGATCCCGGGATTTGCCCAGGGAGGCGGCCCTGCGGCCCTGCGCTGCCTGAAGGGGGTTCACCGGGCGTTTTCCGGCCAATTCTCACGAGCGTTCTGCCCAAATCGGCATCGATTTGCGAAGAACGCTCTTGAGAATTGGCCGGCGTTGGGCAGCCCTGGGGACTTCCCTCTTCCCCTGGCTCAGGGCCCTTTCTTGCTTGGGGAATGTCGCAGCCACCGGGAAAATGCTCCGTGACGACGGGGCCTGGCATGGGGCCTGGGTACCGGGGAGCTTTCCCCAAGCAGAGTTGATGGAGGGACTGTGGCAGGGCGTCCACCTCCGCCTTGTTGGGCGGCTGGGTCGCCCAGGGATGGGGCTGGCCTCTGTTTGGGAATGAATGGATCTCTCGCTCCACGGTTGGGATGCAGCCTCAAAAGGCATCGTTGGCACCGGGACGGTCGGGGGACTCGTGGCGCAAGACTCAGGGTTCCCTGGGGGGAGGTCCCCAGGCACAGGCACCTGGCCACAGAAGGCTGAGCAAGCAGGCCTGGCTAGCACCCGGCTTCCGGCACAGGCTCAGCCCCAGCTGCCGGGGCCAAGGAGGGGACCCCCGGAGGTTGAGGGATGGGAGGCGTCGGCCTTGCCGGCACCTGCCTCACGGAGCTCCTCCTGGCGCTGCCTGGACGCGATGCCTCGCGTTCCTGGGCCAGGCCCAGGGGGGCGGCCCTGTGGCCCTGTGGCACCCACAGGGGGTTCACCTGGCGTTTTCCAGCCAATTCTCACGAGCGTTCTGCCCAAATCAGGATCGATTTGGTCAGAACACTCATGAGAATTGGCTGGCATTGGGCAGCCCTGGGGACCGCCCTGTTCCCCGTGGCCCAGGGCCCTTTCTCGCTTGGGGCATGTCGCGGCCACCCAGAAAACGCGCCATGACGAAGGGGCCCCGCCGGGGGCCAGGGCGCCAGGGAGCTTTCCCCAAGTAGAGTTGATGGAGGGGCTATGGCCGGGCGTCCGCCTCCGCCTTGGCGGGCGGCCGGGTCGCCAGAGGATGGGGCTGGCCTCTGCGGGGGAACGAATGGATCGCTCGCTCCACGGCTGGGACACAGCCGCGATAGGCACCTTTGGTGCCGGGATGGTCGGGGCACTCGTGGCACGGGACACAGAGCTCCCGGGACCGGGGAGGTCCCGAGGCACAGGCCCCTGGCAACATAAGGCTGAACAAGCAGGCCTGGGCCCGAGCCCGACTCTTGGGGCAGGCCAGGCCCTAGCTGCTGGCGCCAGGGAGGGGACCCCCAGAGGCTTAGGAGCAGGAGGCGTCAACCTTGTCGGTGCCTGCATCACCGAGCTCCTCCTGCTGGTCCCGTGTCGCGACCACTTGTGATCCTGGGCCAGTCCCCAGGGGTGGCCCTGTGCAAGTGTGTCGTCCGAAGCGGTTTTGCCCGGCCTTTTCCGGCCAATTCTCACGACTGTTCTGCCCAAATCGGGATAGATTTGGGCAGAACGCTTGTGAGAATTGGCCAGCGTTGGGCAGCCCTGGGGACCGCCCTGTTCCCTGTGGCCCAGGGCCTTTTCTGGCCCAGGGCATATCGCGGCCACCCAGAAAACACGCTGAGACAGCTGGCCCCGGCTGGGAGCCCCGGCGCCTGGGAGCATTCCCCAAGCAGATTTGATGGAGGGCCTGTGGCTGGACATCGGCTTCCGCCTTGGCGGGCGGCCGGGGTGTCTGGGGATGGGGCTGGCCTCTGTGGGGGAACTATTGGATCTCTCGCTCAACTGCTGGGATGCAGCCGCAAAAGGCACCGTTGGCGCCAGGACGACTGGGGGACTCGTGGTGTGGGACTCAGGGTTCCCCGCGGCGAGGTCCCCAGGCACAGGCCCCTGCCAACGGAAGGCTGAAAAATCAGGCCTGGGCCCGGGCCTGGATATCGAGGCAGGCCCGGCACGAGCGGCCAGCGCCAGGGAGAGGATCCCCAGAGGCTGAGGAGCGGGAGGCAACGGCCTCGCCCACACCTGCCTCATGGAACTCCTCCTGGCGGTTCAGGGATGCGACCCCTTGCTATCCCGGGCCAGACGCACAGGGGCGGCCCTGTGGATGTGCGGCGCCCAATGTGGGTTCGCCATTTGTTATCCGTCCAATTCTCATAAGCATTCTGCCCAAATCGGGATCGATTTGCGCAGAACGCTCATGAAAATTGGCCGGCGATGGGCAGCAGGGCTGCCCTGTTCCCTGTGGCCCAGGATCCTTTCTCACTCGGGGCATTTTGCGGCCACCCGGAAAACACGCCGAGTTGATGGGGCCTGGCCAGGGGCCCCAGCACCGGGAGCTTTCCCCAAGCAGATTTGATGGAGGTTCTGTGTCCGGGCGTCTGCCTTCGCCTTGACAGGCGGCCAGGGCGCCCGTGGATGGGGCTGGCCTCTGTGGGGGAACGAATGGATCTCTTGCTCCACGGCTGGGATGCAGGCTCGAAAGGCACTGTTCGCACCGGGGCGGTCAGGGGACTGGTCGCGCGGGACTCGGGGTTCTCCAGGGGAATGCCCCCAGGCACAGGCCCCTGGCAACAGAAGGCTGAGCAAGCAGGCCTGGGCCCGGGCCCGGCTTTTGTGGCAGGCCCTTCCCCAGCTGCCAGTGCCAAGGAGGGACCCCCGGAGGCTGAGGAGCGGGAGGCATCGGCATCGCCATCAGGGAGATTCTAATTAAAACTACATTGAGATACCACCTGACACCAGTTAGAATAGCCAAAATTACCAAGACAGGAAACAACGTGTGTTGGAGAGGATGTCGAGAAAGGGGAACCCTCTTACACTGTTGGTGGGAATGCAAGTTAGTGCAGCCACTTTGGAGAACAGTGTGGAGATGCCTCAAGAAATTAAAAATAGAGCTTCCCTATGACCCTGCAATTGCACTGATGGGTATTTACCCCAAAGATACAGATGGAGTGAAAAGAAGAGCCATCTGTACCCCAATGTTTATTGCAGCAATGGCCACGGTCGTCAAACTGTGGAATGAACCTAGATGCCCTTCAATGGATGAATGGATTAGGAAGATGTGGTACATATACACAATGGAGTTTTATGCCTCCACCAGAAAGGATGAATACCCAACTTTTGTAGCAACATGGACGGGACTGGACAGATTTTGCTGAGCGAAATAAGTCAAGCAGAGAGAGTCAAATATCATATGGTCTCCCTTATTTGTGGAGCATATCAAAGAACATGGAGGACATGGGGAGATGGAGAGGAGAGGGAGTTGAGGGAATCTGGAAGGGGAGATGAACCATGAGAGACTATGGACTCTGAAAAACAACCTGAGTGTTTTGAAGGGGCGGGGGTTGGGAGGTTGGGGAACCAGGTGATGGGTAATAGGGAGGGCATGTATTGCATGGAGCACTGGGTGTGGTGCAAAAACAGTGAACACTGTTATGCTTAAAATAAACAAATAAAAAAAAAAGAAAAGTGTACTCTTAGTCCCCATCATCTATATCACTTATCCCTCCATCCACTTCCACTCTGGTAACCACAGAGTCGGTTTTTGTTTTGTATCTTCTTTCTCCTTTATTTATGTATGTTTGTTTCTTAAATTCCATGGAAGAGTGACATCAAAAGGCCTTTGTCTTTCTCTGACTGATTTCACTTAGGATAGTACTCTCTAGCTCCATCCATGTGTCTGCAAATGGTAAGATTTCATTTTTTTATGGCTGAGTAATTTTCCACTGTGTGTGTGTGTGTGTGTGTGTGTGTGTGTGTGTGTGTACATTTATCATCTCATTTATCAAGTTATCAAGAAATACTTGGATTGTTAGGGGGAGGGGGCTATGGACATTGGGGAGGGTAAGTGCTATCGTGAGTGCTGTGAAGTGTGTAAACCTGGCGATTCACAGACCTGTACCCCTGGGGATAAAAATACATTATATGTTTATTAAAAAAAAATTGGAAGGGGAGGCGAACCATAAGAGACTATGGACTCTGAAAAACAACCTGAGGGTTTGGAAGGGTCAGGGGCGGGAGGTTGGGGGAACATGTGGTGGGTAATGGGGAGGGCACGTTTTGCATGGAGCACT
Source organism: Meles meles (assembly GCF_922984935.1). Lineage (NCBI taxonomy): Eukaryota > Metazoa > Chordata > Mammalia > Carnivora > Mustelidae > Meles > Meles meles. The sequence goes on from NC_060081.1 coordinate 1,312,376, forward strand.
GGGTGTTGTGCAAAAAGAATGAATACTGTTACGCTGAAGAAATAAAAAAATGGAAAAAAAATAAAACAGTAAGTCTTTAAAAAAATACTTGGATTGTTTCCATATTGTAATATTGTAATTAATGTTGCAAGAAACATAGGGGTACATGTATCCTTTTGAGTTATTGTTCTCATATTCTTCGGGTAAACACCCGGTAGTGTGATTGCTGGATCATAATGTAGTTCTAATATTTAACGTTTTGAGGAACAGTGATACTATTTTCCACAGGGACTGCAGCAGCTTGCATTCCCACCACAGTGCAAGAGGGTTCCCTTTTACCCACATCCTCCCAACATTTGTTTTCTTGTGCTGGTGTTGTTAGCCATTCTGATAGTATGAGGTATTACCTCATGGAACTTTTCATTTGGATTTTCCTGTTGATGGCTGATGTGAACATCTTTTCACGTGACTGTTGGCCATCTGTATTTCTTCTTTGGAGAAATGTCTGTTCATGTCTTCTGTCTAATTTTTAACTGGATTCTTTGTTTTTTTGGTTGTTGTGTTGTATCAATTCTACATATTTTGGACACTACCCCTTTATTGCACATGATATTTGCAAACATCTTCTCCTATTAAGTACGTTGTATTCTATTTATTACATGTTCATTGTTGTTCTGCTGTGCGGTAAGTTTTTATATTGATGGAGCTCCAGTAGTTTATTTTTGCTTTTGTTTCCTTTGCCTTAGGAGGCATGTCTATTAAATGTATGGTTCATGTCAGAGAAGTTACTGTCTGTGCCCTCTTGTAGGATTTTTATGATTTAAGGTCTCACATTGAGGTCTTGAAACTGTTTTGAGTTTATTTGTCCATATGGTGTAAGAAAGCAGTCTAATTTCATTGTTTTGTGCATAGCTGTTCAGTTTTCCCAACACCATTTGTTGTAGAGACTATCCGTTTCCCTTTTAATATTTTTGCCTGTTTTGCAGAAGATTAATTGGGCACGTGATTGTGGGTTGATGTCTGAGCCTCTATTCTGTTTCCTTGATCACTGTGTGTATTTTTTTTTTTGCCAGTCCCATACTGTGAGGATGAATGCAGCTTTGTACTATAATTTGAAATATGGAATTGTGACGCCTCCAGCTTTGTTTTTCTTCATAACATTGTGCTGGTTGTTCAGTATCTTTTGTGATACCATACAAATTGTTAGGGTAGTTTATTTGAGTTCTTTAATTTTTTTTAATTTGAATTCAATTAGCCAACTTATCATACATCATTATTTTCAGATGTAGTGTTAAATAAATATATCAGATGTGTATTGCATCACGTGCCCTCCTTAATGCCCATCACCCAGTTACCCCCCACCCCCCATCCAGCAACCCTCAGTTGGTTGCTATAGTTAAGAGTCTATCATGGTTTTTTCCCCATCTCTGATGACTTCCCATTCGGTTTCCCCTTCCTTTGCCTATGGTTCTCTGCCCTGTTTCTGATATTTCACATATGAGTGAAACCATATGATAATTGTGTTTCTTTCATTGACATATTTTACTCAGCATAATATCTTCCAGACCCATCCAGGTTGATGTGATGGTAAGTATTCATCCTTTCTGATGGCTGAGTAATATTCCATTGAATATATGAACCACATCTTCTTTATCCATTCCCCTGTCCATAGATATCTGGGTTCTTTCCATAGTTTATCTATAGTGGATATTGTTGCAATGAACACTGGGGTGCAGGTGCCAGTTCTTTTCCCTACATCTCTATTTTTGTGGTAAAAGCCCTGTAGTGCAATTGCTGTGTTTTAGGGTAACTTTACTTTTAACTTCTTGAGGAAACCCCGTACTGTTTTCCAGAGTGGATATAACAGTATGCATTCCAACCAGGAGTGTAGGAGGGTTCTCCATTCTCTGCATCCTCACCAATATTTGTGGTTTCATGTCCTGTTAATTTTAGACATTCTGCCTGGTGTGATAGGACACCTCAATGTGGTTTAGATGTGCATTTCCCAGAAGCCATGTGATATGGAACATTTATGTATATATCTGTTGGTCACATGTGTGTCATCATTGGAGAAATATCTGTTCATATTTTCACCCATGTCTAGACCTTACGTTGGGTTAAGGCCCAGAAGCCTAGAAGATACAATCAGCCAGAACTGTGGAGATCTTCACAAGGTCTGAGATACAATGGAGATTTAGGGTGTGTATCAAGCTCAGGGATTGTCTTCAGAGGGTGGATGAAAGTGTAGGTTCACTGACATTGTCTCAGGTTTGCATTCAGATGTCTCATGCTCTGAATCCAGTCTGGAGTAAAAAAAGGAGTTTCCTTTTGTGTGGCAGGCTGATCCTCTGGTTTTGCTGAAGTGTTCCTAATACCGGGGCTTGGGATCCAGGCCTCTACAGATGGACCTCTCAGAACTCCAAATAGGGTTATGGTTAGGACCTAGGAAAATGGACGGTCTGAATTGCCAACCGTGTGGTGAGCGTCCTGGAGGGCTGAGTTGAGGGCATGGGTCAGGGTGAGTGTCCGGCTCAGGGTTTCAATCCATGAGCCCTTGAGTGTGGGAGTTCACTGGGATGGAAACTGATGGGCCTTCATATTTATACTGACCTATATACTTACTGGAGTCCATTATGGAAAGATTTCCATCTGGGTGTGAGGCTGAGTCCTGTGGTATTGCTCAGGCATCCCCAAATCCTAGGGCTTTGGAGCCCACCCTTAAGGGACGGATACATGAGAACCCAAGCTAGGGATAGAGTTAGGGCCAAGGGACATTGCAGGCCCAAACAGCTGATAGTGTGTGGTTCCTAGAGGCTGGAATTAAGGATGAGTGTTCTGGTTCCGGTCAGGCACAGGGTTTGTGACCTAGAGGCCACTGAAATTGGGGGTTTGCTGGTATAGGTTCAGATGGGCAGGCATTTTATCCTACTTTGAATACTTTCTAGAGGTCTACATGGCACGCTTTCCTCCTGTGTGTTAGGATGAGTCCTGTGATCTGGCTAAGGTGACCCCAGTCCGTGGGGTAGGGAGCCAGGCCCCTAGGAATTGAATGCTCAGAACACAAACTAAGCTTCAGTTAGGGGTTAGGAGCATGGCAGGCCCAATCTGATGGTGGTGTGGCAAGCTATCCAGAGGGCTGAGTACAGAATGATGGATAGAGTAAGTGTCAGGTTCAGGTTTGTGTCCAGCTGCTGACTCTGGGTGAACTCAGTGGTGTATGGCAGATTTCTCCTGCTCAGAATCCTTTGCAGAGTTCCAGATGGTATGGTTTCCTTCTGGGTGGCAGGCAGAGATCTCAAATATTGCTCAGGTGTCCCCATCTGTGGGACATGGGCGCCAGTCCTCTGGGGACAGAGCATGAAACCCCAACCGAGGGTTAGGGCTAGGTCCCAGCAACATGACAGGCCTGATTTGCTGGTGCTGTGCAGAGCTCTCACGGGGACTGAGTAGAGAACATGGGTCAGTCTGAGTCAGGCTCCGGGTTGGTGGCCATGGGGGGAAAGGCAGATTTCTCCTGCTCTCAGTCCTTGGCAGAGTTCCAATTCTACTGTTTCCTTCTGGGTAGAAGACAGAGTCCTCTGGCATTTCTCAGGGGTTCCACATATGTGGCGCTTTGGTACCTGTATTCTTGGGACACAGGACAGAAAATGTACCTAAGTTTTGGTTAGGGCTGAGGGTCATGTCAGTCTCAATATGCCACCCTGAGAGGAGTGACCTGGGGAGCAGAGCTGAGGACGTGGGTCAGTGTGTTAAGATCCAGGTGTGAACGGGGGGTGCTGAAAGTGGGATAGCCTCAGGCGGCCACGAAATATTCTGGTACAGTTCAGGTGTAACCCATCAGCGGAGCTTTGGTGTCAATCATCAGAGGACAGAAGACTGAAAACACAACCTAGGGCTTGGAAAAGAGCACAGGGGCATGGCTGGCCTGATCTGCTGGTGCTGAGACTAGATGTCTCGGGTTCTGAGTTGAGGGCCATGGTCAGGTGGTGCATTACGATCTGGTTTTGTGCCTGGGGGGTGGTCGAAGGTGGAGGTGGCTTCAGGGAGCATGAAGTTTTCTCCCATTCTGACGGTTCTGTGCAGCTCCAAACAGAACAGTTTCCTCCTGGGTGGCAGACACAGTACTGGGTTGTGGCTCAGGGGTCCAAATATGGAGGAATTGGGGGACCAGCCTCTGGGGATGAAGACTGAAAATGCAACCTAGGGTTTAAGGTTAGGATCAGGGGCATGGCAGGCCCAATTTGCTGGCACTGAGAAGGGATCCCAGGGGGCTGAATTGAGGGCAGAGGTCCGGTGGCATGAGAGGGTCCAGGCTTGTGGCCAGGGGACCGCTGAAGGAGGGGGTTGTACTCAGGGAGGTATGCAGCTTCTCCCACTCTGAGTGTTCTACTCAGCTTCAAATGGCACGGTTTCCTCCTGGGTGGTAGGCAGGCTGAGTGCCAGCCTCCGCATTTGTGGCCCAATGGTGCGCAGAGGGTGGGGGATAGCCTCAGGTGAGCCATGCAGTTTTCTCCCGCTCTGAGGATTCGACACAGCTCCAAACAGCATGGTTTCCTCCTGCATGGTGGACAGAGTCCTGGGGTGTCACTCAGAAGTCTTTAATCTTGGGGACTTGGGGTCAGGACTCTTGGGGATGATACCTGAAACCCGAAATTAAGGATAGGGTTAAGGCCTAGGGGCATGGCAGACCCGATATGCCAGTGCTGAGGAAGTTGCCCTGGTGCACTGAGTTGAGGTCATGTGTCAGACGGGGCATTAGCCTCTGGGTGTGTTCGCATAACCTGGGAGTGACTTCAGGGGTGCATGGAAGTTTCTCCAGCTCTGAGGGTTCAGCGCAGCTCCAAACAGCACAGCGGTGCCCTGCGTGGCAGGCAGATTCCCAGCATGAGTATCAGGCATCCTCAATCTGGCGGACTTAAGGACCAGGCCTCTGTGCACGGAAGCTTGTACACCCCACCTAGGGTTAGGGTTAGGACCTAGGGGCATGGCAGACCAGATCTGCCAGCACTGATGCATGATCCCCTTGGGGCTGAGTTGAGGGCACATGTCAGGTGGTGCCTCAGAATCTGGGTTTGCGGCCAGGGGGCCTGCAGATAGTGTGGGGGGTCACTTTGGCGGGGTATGCAGGTTTCTCCCTCTCTGAGGGTTCTGTGCAGCTTCAAATGGCACAGCTTCCGACCACATGGGAGGCTGAATCCTGGGGTATCATTCAGGGGTCCTTAATTAGGCTGGTTTGGGGGCCAGCTCTTTTGGGATGGAAGCCCCAAATCCAAAACTAGGATTAGGGTTAGGGCCTAGGGGCATGGCAGGTTCTACCTGCCAGTGCTGAGGCAGGTTCCCTGGTGGGATGAGTTGAGGACACATATCTGGAGGTCTGTCAGATTCCAGGTTTGTGTCCAGGGGTTCCACAAAAGCTGGGCTGGCCTCAGGGGTTCGTAAAGGTTTCTCCCATTCTGAGGGCTCTGTTCAGCTCCAAGCAGCAGAGTTGTGCCCTCAGTGGGAGGTAGAATTCTGGTGTGAGTTTCCAGGGTCCCCAGTCTGGCTGGGTTACGGGCCAGGCCTTTGGGCATGATAGCCAGAACACCTCAACTAGGTTTAGGCTTAGGGCCTAGGGGCATGGCAGGCCTCATCTGACATTTCTGAGGCATGTTCTGCTCAGGGTCAAGTTGAGGATTTGTCAGTCATTGCTTCAGAGTCCATTTTCATGGCCAGGGGGCCACCGAAACTGGTGTTGGCTTTATAAGGGCTTGCAGATTTCTCCCACTCCGAGAGTTCAGCACAGCTCCAAATGGTCTGGTTTGCAACCAATTTGTGGGCTGAATTCTGGGGTGTTACTCAGAGATCCTTAATCTGGGGGGCTTTGGGGCCTGGCCTTTATGGTGGAATCCTGAAACCCAAACTACGTTTAGGGTTAGGGCCTAAGGGCATGGCAGGCCAGATCTGCTGGTGCTGAGGCGAGCTCCGCGGTGGGCTGAGTTGAGAGAGGGCATCATGCAGTGCCTCAGTCTCTGGGTTGGTGACTGTGGTGGCTACCGAAGGTGGGCATGGCCTTGGGAGGCATGCAGGTTTCTCCTGCTCAGAGGGTTGGGTGCAGCTCCAATGGCACAGTTTCCATCTGGGTAGCAGGTGGATTCCTGGGGTGTGGCTCTGGGGTCCTCAATCTGGAGGTCTTGGGGGATAGGCCTCTGTAGATGGAAGCCTGAAAACCCAGCCTAGGGTTAGGGATAGAGTATGGGACATGGCAGCCTGATCTGAAATTGCTGGGGCAGCACTCCAATGGGTTGAGTAGAATGAGGGTTTGGCCATGTTTGCACCTGGATTTTAGACTGCTTTCTTATGGGGTTTGGGCCGCGACCACTTGAGATCATGCACCAGGATCAGGTCACTGCCCTGCAGGTCCGTGCTGCGAGAAGCCATTTCACTGGGGGATTTTCTGGCCAATTTTCATGAGCTTTATGCCCAAATGGGTACTGAGTTGGGCAAGAAGCTCATGGGAATTGGCTGGCATTGGGCAGCAATTTGGAATGCACTCACAACCGCTGTTTAGAGTGCTTTCTCCCTAGGTGCATGTGAGACCATCCAGGAACTTGGACCAGTCCAACACTGCTCCCCTGAGGGCCCCAGCTGATGGGAGATTTCTGGGGGTAGAGTTGAGGGAGGATCTCAGGCTGAGAATGAGGCTCCCTATTTGTGGCCCATTTGGGTGCTGAAGGTGGGGGTGGCCTCAGGAGGGTATGAAGGTTTCTCCCCATCTGAAGGTTTTCTGCAGCTCAAAACAGTACTGTTTCCTCCTTTGTGGGAGTGGAGTCCTGGGGTGTAGCTCTGGGGTTCCCAATCTGGAGGGCTTGGGGCCAGGTCTCTGGGGATGTAAGCCTGAACACCCAACCTAGGGTTAGGTTTAGGTCCTAGGGGCAGGGCACACCCTTTCTGCCAGTGCTGAGGCTGGCCATCCAGGGGACTGAGTAGAGGACAGGATTGCCAGCGTTCTGGGGCAACTCCGAGCACTTGAGCATCTAGAGTTTAGAGCTCTTTCTGGTGAGGTTTGGGCTGCGACCCCTCAGGACAATGGCCCAGATCCAGCCAGCTTCTCTGAGGGCTCCCACTTCTGCATGCGAGTTCAAAGGAGTTTTACGGCCTATTCACAAGAGATTTCTGTCCAAACGATGTTGACTTGGGCAGAAATTTTGTGAGAATTGGCCAGCATAGCGGAGCGATTGTGGTCAGGCATGCTCCTAGTGTTTGGATTGCTTTGTGTCTAGGTTCGTGTAGCAGCCACCCGTGACCATGGACTGGGCCAGCACAAGTCCCTGAGAGCCCACACTGATGAGGGCACAGTTGAGGATGGGGGTCAGAGGGAACACCAGGCACTGGTTTTGTGGCCTGTGAGGGCTCTGAAAGTGGTGGTGGCCTCAGGAGGCATGCAGTTTTTTCCTGCTCTGAGGGTTTTGTGCAGCTCCAAAAGTCATGGTCTCATCCTGCGTGGCAAGCGTAGTCCTGTGGTCTGTCTCAGGGTTCCCTAGTCTGGAGGGACAGTGCCATTGTGGTTTGAGACCTGTTAGTTGTGAGCTGCATTAGGAGACTCAAGCCAGTTCATGAATCACAGATGGGATTGACTCGGTGTGTGTTTTGAATATAGAATGTGTTCCTTCATCTAACAGTGTTTATTCCATTGTGCCTAGGCTGTGGTGGAATGGCAGGCATCTAGAGTTATGTGGCTGTGTGAGCTCAGATAGTGACTTGGATGATGTCTTTTCCTTTGTCAAAGGTGATGTATCCTAATGTATCTGATCGAATGAGTTCCAGTGAGGGCAGAGGGAACATTCAAAATGATTCTGAGGAGGCTTGGATGATTTAAAAGGGAAGCTTGATCTTCTAGTTTCACTAAATGTACCATCTAGATAGTTGGACAGATGTATTTTCTCTGCAGTTTCATGGGTGGTGAAGTCAGAAGGAGAGTCTTTGGGAATTCCCCTGGATAGAGGCATTCTGGTGGCTTCAAGGGGCTTGGCATCAGGAACTCTGGGGTGAATTTCTGGGGCTGCTTGCCTGACACTCTGTGAGTCAGGTTTTCCCACAGGTTTTCCATTTCCTCCTAGGGAGTTGTAGGCAGGTAACGTTCTGCTTAAAGCAGAGCCCTCCTGCACTGTCGGTGGGCATGTAGGTTGTTGCAGCCTTTTGGAAAAGAGTATGGAGATTCCTCCAAAAGCTAAAATCTGAACAATCCTAGGACCTGGCAATTGCAGTCCTAGGTATTTATCCAAAGGACAAAAAAAATGCACGTTCAGTGGGGTACAAGCACCGTGATGTTTATAGCAACATTATCAACAATAGCAAAACAATAGAGGGAGTCCTAATGTCCATTCACTGAGGAATGGAGAAAGAAGATGTGAGAGATCGATCTATCTATCTATCTATCTACCTATCTATCTATCTATCTATCTATCCAATGGAATAGGACCCAGCCTCAAAAAGAATGAAATCTTGCCATCACCAAAGACGTGGAAGGATCTAGAGTGGATTAAGGTAAGAAAAATCAGTAAGAAAAGACCAATGGCCTATGATTTGACTCCAGTTTCAGAAAGAAAACAGATTAATATAGTGAGGGGAGAAAGATATGCCAATGAGGGAACAGTCTCAGCCTTAGAGCACAACCCGAGGTTTGCTAGAGGGCAGGGGTGTGGGGGGATGTGTTCAACGGGTGATGGTTATTAGGGAGAGTACTTGTTGTGATGAGCTTTGGGTGTTCTATGCAGGTGAGGAATCATGAAATCCTACCCCTGAAGCAAAGGAATGAACACTGCATGGAAACGAATTGGAATGGAAGTCAAGGAAGGAAAGAAGAAGACCATGTTCTACTTCATGAGGAGTGAGGTAAAAATGGAGGGATTTTCGCTCTCCTGTTCTGTCAATGATCATTTTCAAACACACTATGGTACGATACACTAGTTTCTGTTTGCATAAGGAGCCCTCAGAAAGCTGCCAGGAAGATTCAGATGTCAGAGCATGTCCATGTTCCATTGAAATGTCCCTTCCAGCCTGCCCAGGTACAAAGGTAAGTGGAGAGAAATAGGGCAGAAGAGAAAAGGAGGTGTTAAGCATTCAGGAGGTAGCCTTCCTCTTTCTCATGAATGCCTAGGCCAGTGTAGCTTGAGAAGAAGGAGGGGGGATCCCAGAGCTTTGCCGCAGACAGGGGAGTTCTAGGTCTGCCTAGAGCTGGCAGGGGTCCATGAGGAGAGCTGAGCTAGCGGTGTGGTGGGCCCGAACTGCTGGTGCTGAGGTGAGTTCCCCAAGGAACTGAGTTGAGAATGGCGGTCAGGTGGTGCATCAGGCTCTGGATTTGTAACTGGGGAGCTGCACAACGTGGGGGAGTTCTCATGTGGGCATGCAGGTTTCTCCAGCTCCGAGGGTTCTTCACAGATACAAATGGACTGGTTTTCCTGCTGGGTGGCAGATGGACTCCTACAGTGGAGCTCCAGGGCTCCCAATCTAGAGGACTTGGGGGACAGACCCCTGAGGAGGGAAGCCTGAAAATGAAACTTAGGGTTGGGTTTAGGGCCTAGGGGTATGGCAGATCTGAACTGCCAGTGTTCTGGCAGGTTCCATGGTGGGCTGAGTTGAAGGTGTGCATCAGGTGGCATGTCAGACCCTGGGTTTGTGTCCAGGGGTGCCGCAGAAACTGAGGGTGTCTCAGGCGACATGCAGGTTTCTCCCACTCTGAGGGTTCTGCCCAACTCCAAATGGACACATTTCTCTCTGGGCAGCTGGTGGAGTCCTGGGGTTGAGTACAAGGATCCCCAATCTGGTAGGCTTAGGGGCCATGTCTCTTGGCATGGAAGCCTGTACACCACAACTAGGGTTAGGTTTAGGGCCTTGAGGCATGACAGGCCTGATCTTCTGGTGAGGAGGTGGGCTATCTGCTGGGCTGACTTGGGGGCGGGCATCAGGCAGCATGTCAGAGTCTGGATTTGTGTCCAGGGTCTGTAGAAGCTGGGAGTGGCCTCAGGGTAGCATGCAGGTTTCTCCTTGTCTGAGGGTACCACCCAGCTACAAATGGCATGGTTTCCTTCCGTGTGGTGGGCACAGTCCTGAGGTGTCACTCAGGTGTCCTTAATCTGTGGGGCTTGGGGGCCAGGACTTTTGGATGGAAGTATGAAAACCCAAACTAGGGTTAGAATTAGGGCCAAGGGGAATGGCAGGCTCGATCTGCTGGTACTGAGGCAGGATCCCTGGGGGGCTGAGACGAAGACAAGTGTCAGGCGGGGAGTCAGAGTCCAGGTTGAGGGAAGGGGTCCGGCTGAGGGTCAGCCTCCATGTTTGTGGTCTGCTGGAGTGCTGAAGTTGGGGGGTGACCTCGCAGGGCAGGGTGGGCATGGAGGTTTCTCCTGCTCTGAGGCTTTTGGTCAGCACAGTTTCTTCCTGGTGGCAGGCAGAGGCCTGGGGTGTGGCTCAGGGGTCCTCAATCTGGAGGGACTGGGGGCCAGTTCTTTGGGACAGAAGCCTGAGAACCCACCCTATGGTTATCGTTAGGGTCTAGGGGAATGACAGGCCTGATAAGCCAACTCTGAGGCGGGATCCTCAGAGCGGGGTGAGTTGAGGTTGAGGGTAAATCGGCGTGTCAGACTCCTGGTTTGTGGATGGGAGTGGGCCACCAGAGGTGGGGTGGCCTCAGGGATGCTTGCGGTTTTCTCCCAGTCTGAGAGTTCTGCACAGTTCCGAAGGCCACAGTATCCTTCATGGTGGCAGGCAGACTCCAGGGGGCTGGCTCTGGGGTCCCCAATCTGGAGCGCTCAGGGGATAGGTCCCAGGGTCCAAAGCCTGAAAATCCAAAGGAGTCTTAGGGCGAGGGCCTAGGGGCCTGGCAGGCCTGATCCAACAGCGCTGGGGCAGGTACCCCCACGGGACCGAATAGCAGGAGTGGTAGGCTTTTCATGGCCCTGGCTCATAGAGGGCAATATAGCAGGGTACAGACCACGACCACTCGGGATTCAAGGGCAGGCCCAGGCGGCAGCCCTGTGGCAGCCCCTGGCACTGCCAGCTAGTTCACTGCGGGTTTTCTGAACAATTCTCATGAGCTTTCTGCCTAAATCAGTATCGATTTGAGCAGAAAGCTTATGAGAATTGGCCCGCGTTGGGCGGCAATTTGGGCGGTGCAGGTGCCCAGGGTCTAGAGCAGTTTCTCACTATGTGTGTGTCCTGGCCATCTGGGAACACTGTCTGAGCCCACGTGGTTCCCTCAGGGACCCCACCCAGTGGAGCCTTCTGGGGGCTGTGCTGAGTCAGGGTGTCTGACTGAACATCATCCTCCATGTTTGTGGCCCGGTGGGGCAACGAATGTTGGGGTGGCCTCAGGGAGTCACAGAGGTTTCTCCTGCTCTGTGTGTTTTGTGCACCTCCAAATAGCATGGTTTCCTCCTGGGTGGCAGGCGGAGTCCTGGGTTGTGGCTCAGGGTTCCCCAATCTGGAGGGTTTGGTGGCCAGGTCTCTGGGGATGGAAGCCTGAATAGTCAAACTAGGGTTTAGGTGAGGGCCTAGGAGCATGGCAGGCCCAATCTTTTGGCACTGAGGCAGGATCCCCATTTGGCTGAGTCAAGGATGGGTGACAGGTGGTGTGTCAAGCTCTGTGTTTTGTTACTGAGGGGCCCCCAGAGGTAGGGGTGGACATAGGGAGGCATGTGGGTTTCTCCCAGTCTGAGGGTTTTGAGCAACTCTGAATGACATGGTTTCCTCCTGGGTGCCAGGTATACTCCTGTAGTGTGGCTCAGGCATCCCCAATCTTGAGGGCTTATGAGACAGGCCCCTGGGGACAGACGTGTCAAAAGCAAACTGAGGGTTAGTACGAGTGCCTAGGGGCTTGGCAGGCCCAAACTGCCAGCGCCAGGGTGGGCACCCCAGGGGAGTGAGTAGCAGGAGGGATTGGCCACCCATATGCCTGGCTCATAGGGGGCTATCTCTCAGGCTATCTCAGGTTGCCAAAGGGCTGTGACATTTGGGACCCTGGACCAATCCAAGGCAGCAGACCTGTGGGCCTGCACCTCCAGAAGTGAGTTCACCAGGATTTTTGTGTCCAATTCTCATAAGCTTTCTGCCCAAATTGATATCATGGTTAGGCGGCAACTTGGGCCACGGTGGCACCCGCGGTCTACAGCACTTTCTCGCTAGGTGGGTTTTGCAGCCATCCTGGAACATAGGCCGGGCCCATTCGGCTCCCCTGAGGGCCCCCGTGCAGGGGAGATTTCCAGGGGCAGAGTTGAGGGATCTTGTCTGGCTGAGTGTCACCCTCTGTGTTTTTTGCCTATTGGGGTGCCGATGGTGGGGGTGGCTTTAGGGGGGGTATGCAGGTATCTCCTGCTCTACGTGTTTTGCACAGCTATGAATGGCACAGTTTCCTCCTGGGTGGCAGGCATAGTCCTGGGGTGTGGCTCAGAGTTCCCCAACCTGGAGAGCTTAGGGGTCAGGTCTCTGGGGACAGAAAATGAAAGTAGGGTTAGGATTAGGACCTAGGGGCATGGTAGGCCCGTCTCATGGCACTGAGGTTGGATCCCAGGGGTGCTGAGTCAAGGTTGGGGGTCAGTGCATCAGGCTCCAGTTTTTGTGGCCAGGAGTGGCCGCCAGAGGTGGGGTTAGCCTCAGGGAGGCATGCGGATTTATCCCAGTCTGAGGGTTCTGCACAGGTCCAAATGGCACGGTTTCCTCTTGGGTGGCAGACGGATTCCTGGGGTGTGGCTCTGGGGTCCCCAATCTTTAGGGCTCGGGGGACAGGCTCCTGGGGATGGAAGACTGAAAACAAAACTGAGCTATGGGTCCAAGGCCTAGGGGCACGACAGATCTGATCTGCCAGTGCCAGGGCGGGCACCCCAGGGGGCTGAGTAGCAGGAATGGTTGACCCCCATGCACCTGCCTCGCAGAGGGCTTTCTCTCAGGGTTTGGTCTGTGACCACGCCGGCTCAGGCCTGGGTGGTGACCCAGCCAGCCCTTGTTGCCCAAGCAAGGTCTCCTGGCATTTTCCTGCCAATTCTGACAATTTTTCTGCCCAAGGTGATATTGATTTGGGCATAAATCTTGTGAGATTTGGCCAGCATAGGCAGCTTTCTGGGAGGCACGTGTGGCTTGATATAGAGCACTTTTTCACTAGGTGCATGTCACAACCATGTGGGAACACGGGCTTGTCCCACGTGGCTCCACTGAGTACCCCCACCAGGGGAGCATCCCAGGGGCAGAGATGAGGGTAGGGGTAAGGCTGAGCATTAGCCTTCTTGCTTGTGGCCTGGTGCGGCGATGGATGTGGGTGGCCTTGGCAGGTTTTCTCCCATTCTGAGGGTTTTGGGCAGCTCTGAACTGCAGTTTCATCCTGCACGGCAGTGGAGTTCTGGGTGGGGCTCAGGGGTCCTCAATCTGGAGGGCATTGGGGCCAGGTCTCTGGGGACAGAAGCCTGAAAAATCAACCTATGATAGGGTCAGGGCCTAGGGGCAAGGCAGGCGCGATATGCTGGCACAAAGGTGAGATTCCCTAGAGGGCGAATCAAGGAGGGTGGTTAGGTGGTGCATCAGTGGCCGGGTTTTGTGGCCAGGGGGCTGCCACAGGTGGGTGTGGCCTCAGGTTGAAATGCAGGTTTCTCCCTGTCTGAGGGTTCTGCGAAGCTCCAAAAGGCACAGCTGTCCTCCTTGGTGGCAGGCAGTCGCCTGGAGTGTGTCTTTGGAATCCCTAATCTGGAGGGCTCGGGGGACAGGCCCCTGGGGATGGAAGCCTGAAAACACAACTGAGCATTAGGGTGAGGGCCTGGGGACATGGCAGGCCTGACTGCCAGCACCGGGGTGCGCACACCAGGGGACTGAGTAGCTGGAGGGGTTGGCCACATGTGCACCTGGCTTGTAGATGGCTTTCTCGCAGGGTTTGGGCTGACTACTCCAGACCCCATGACAGGCCCAGGTGGTCACCCTGTGGTTCCGAGCCACCAGGCGCAATTTTTCTGGGGGTTTTCCAGCCATTTCTCACAAGCTTTCTGTTCAAATCAATATCAATTTGGCAGAGGCCTCATGAGAATTGGTAGTTGTTGGGTGGCAATTCGGTCCACACTGGCACCCACAGTCTAGAGCACATTCTCACTAGGTGCTTGTAGTGGACATCTTGGAAACATGGGCCAAGACCATGAAGCTTCCCATGAGGACCCCTGCATAGGGGATTTTCCGTGGACACAGTTGAGGCAGGGGTTCTGGCTGAGCATCAGGCTCCATGTTTATGGCCAAGCTGGGCGCCTGAAGGTGGGAGTGGCCTTGGGGGGACATGAAGGTTTCTCCTGCTCTGAGGGTTTTGGGAGGCTCTAAACCATACGGTTTCCTCCTGGATGGCAGGCAGAGTCCTGGGGTGTGTCTCAGGCATCTGCAATCTGGAGGGCTTGTGGGCCAGGTCTCTGGGGACAGAAGCATGTAAAGCTACTCAGCCTCCGCTTTTGTGGCCCAGTGCTGAGTCAAAGGTGGGGGTGGACTGGGGGGGGCATGCATGTTTCTCCAGCTCTGAGGGTATCGCACAGCTCCTAATGGCCCGGTTTCCTCCTGGGGGCAGGTGTACTCCTGCAGTGTGGCTCTGGGTTCCCTGATGTGGAGGAGTCAGGTGACTGGCCCCTGGAGATGGAAGCCTGAAAACCCAACTGAGGGTTAGGGTCAGGGCCTAGGGGCATCGCAGATCTGATCTGCCAGTACCACGGCATGCACCTCAGGGGTGGAGTAGTGGGAGTGGTTGGAATCACATGCACCTGCCTCATAGAGGGCTTCTTTGCCGGGTTTGGACTGCAGCTACTTGGGACCCTGGGCCAGGCTCAGGCAGGGGCCCTGCCAGCCCATGCTGCCAAATGCAAGTTAGCCTGGTTTTTCTGGGTAAATCTGACATTTTTTTCTGCTCAAATTGATATCAGTTTGGGCAGAAAGCTGTGAGAATTGGCCAGCTTTGGGCAGTGATTCAGGCCATGCTGGCGCATGCAGTCTAGAGTTCTTTCTCACTTGGTGTGTGTCATGGCCATCTGGGAACATGGGTCGGGCCCATGCGGTTCCCCTGAGAGCCCCCATGCAGTGGAGCTTTCCAAAGGTAGAGTTGAGGGAGGGGTGTCCAGCTGAGCACCAGTCTGCATGTTTGTGGTCTGGTGGGGAACCAAATGTGGGGGGGGGGGGTATGTGGGTTTCTCCCACTCTGAGGGTTTTGCACAGCTCCAAGCAGCACAGTTCCCTCCTGGGTGGCAGGCGGAGTCCTGGTCTGTGGCCCAGGAGTCCACAATCTGGAGGGATTTTTGGCTAGTTCTATGGGGACAGAAGCCCGAGAACCCACCCTAGGGTTACTGTTAGGGCTTAGCGGTATGACTGGGTCAATGTGCCCACACTAAAGCAGGATCCCCGGGTGGCTGAGTTGAGGACAGGGGCCAAGCAGCGCATCAGGCTCTTGGTTTTGTGGCTGGGTGGGCCGCTGGAGGTTGGGGTGGTCTCAGGGAAGCATGTGAGTTTGTTCTGTTCTGAGGGTTCTGCGTGGTTGCATTTCCTCCTGAGTGGTAGGTGGACTCCTGGGGCGTCGCTCTGGGGTCCCCAATCTGGAGGGCTTGGGGGACAGGCCCCTGGGGACGGAAGCCTGAAAATCCAATCCTGGGTTATGTCCAGGGCCTAGGGTCAGGGCAGGCTCGATCTGCCAGTGCTGGGGGGGGCACCCCAAGGGGCTTAGTAGCAAGAGGCTTTGTCCTTGCATGTGCCTGCTTCATAGCATGCTTTCTTCCAGTGTCCAGGCCGTGAGCACTTGGGACTACGGGGCAGGCCCAGGCAGTGGTCCTGCGAGGCCGCACCCTGTGAGCAAGTTCACCAGGGATTTTCTGGCCAATTCTCAAGAGCTTTCTGCCCAAATCGACATCGATTTGGGCAGAAATCTCGTGAGAACTGGCCAGGGTTGGATGGCAATTCGGGCCCCACTGGCTCCTGCGGTCTAGAATGCTTTCTCTTTAGATGCATGTTGAGACCATCAGGGAACTCGGGCTGGGCTGACATGGATCTCTGAGGGCGCCCATGCAGGGGAGCTTTCTGGAGTCAGATTTGATGGAGGGGGCCGTCTGAACGTCACCCTCCATTTTTGCCGCATGGTAGAGTGCTGAAGGTGGGGGAGGCTTCAGTGGGGGCATGCAGTTTTTCCCTCTCTGAGGGTTCTATGCAGCCCCGAAGGGCACGGTTTCTCCTGGATGGCAGGCAGAGTCCTGGGGTGTGGCTCCAGGATCCTCAAACGGAGGGCTTGGGGGACAGGCCCTGGGGATGGAAACCTGAAAACCCAACTGAGAGTTAGGGCCAGGGCCTAGGGGCATGGCAGACCCAATTTGCCAGTCCTGGGTCAGACACCCCAGGGGACTGAGTAATGGGAGGCATTTACCTTGCATGTACCTACCTTGTGGAGGGCTTTCTTGCAGGGTTTGGGCAGTGGCCACTCAGGACGTGAGGCTAGGCACAGGCAGAGATCCTGCAGGCATGCCCCACAGGAAGTGAGTTCACCAGGAGTTTCCTGGCCAATTCTCAGGAGCTTTCTACCCAAATTGATATCGATTTGGGAAGAAAGCTTAAGAGAATGTCCGACATTGGGTGGTGATTTGGGTCATTCTGGTGCCCACAGTCTAGAGCACTTTCTCACTAGGTGCATGTCGTGGTCATCAGGGGACATGGCCTGGGCTCATGTGGCTCCCCCAAAGGCCTCCATACAGGGGAGCTTTCCAGGAGCAGACAGAGGGTGTCTAGCTGAGTGTCAGCCTCCATGTTTGCGGCCTGGTGGGGAGCTGAAGGTGGGGATAGCCTCTGGGGAGACATGAAGGTTACTCCCACTCTGAGGGTTTTGCGTGGCTCCTAAATGGCATGATTTCCTCCTGGGTGGCAGGCAGAATCCTGGGTTGTGGCTCAGGGGTCCCCAATCTGGAGGGCTTGGGAGCCAGGTCTCTAGGGACAGAAGCCTGAAAAGCCAACCTCGGGTTAGGGTTAGGGCCTAGGGTCATGGCAGGCCCAATCTGCAGGTGCCATGGCGGGATCCCTGGGTGGCTGAGTTGAGGATGGGGGTCCATTGGCACATCAGGCTCTGGGTTTTTTGGTCAGGGCGGGGGTCGGCACCGGAGGTGTGGGTGGTTTCAGAGAAGCATGTGGATTTGTTCCGTTCTGAGGATTCTGCAAAGGTGTGAATGGCACTGTTTCTTCCTTGGTGGCAGGTGGACTCCTGGGGTGTGGCTCTGGGGTCAACAATCTGGAGGGCTTGGGGGAAAGGCCCCTGGGACTGGAAGCCTGAAAACCCAACTGAGAATTACAGCCAGGGCCTATGGGCATGGCAGGTCAAATCTGACGGTTTCAGTGAAGGCACCCCAGGGGGCTGAGTAGCAGGAGGAAGCTTCATGTGCACCTGCCTTGCAGAGCATTTTTTCACTGGGTTCATGCTAGACCACTCAGGACTCCAGGCCGGGCCCAAGTGGAGGCTCTGTAGACATGTGCCACAGGAACGAGTTCGCCGGGTTTTTCCGGCCAGGTCTCACGAGCTTTCTGCCCAAATCGATATCAATTTGGACAGAAAGCTCATGAGAATTGGCTGGCATTGGGCAGCAATTCAGGCTGCACAGGCGCCTGTGATCTAGAGCGCATTTTTGGTAGGTGAATGTCACATCCATCAGAGAACATGGGTCGGGCCCAGGCAGCTCCAGCGAGGGACCCTGCACAGGGGAGCTTTCCAAGGGTAGAGTTGAGGGATGGGTTCCTGCTGAGCCTCATCCTCCAAGTTTGTGGCTCGGTGGGATTCCATAGGTGTGGCTGGCCTCATTGGGCGTATGCAGGTTTCTTCTGCTCTGAGGGTTTTGTGCAGCTCTGAAGGCATGGTTTCCTCCTCGGTGGTAGGCAGACTCATGGGGTATGGCTCAGGGGTCCCCTATCTGGAGGACTCGAGGTACATGGTCCTGGGATGGAAGCCTGAAAACCCAACAAAGGGTTAGGGCCAAGGCCTAGGGGCAGGGCAGACCTGATCTGCCAGTGCCAGAGCGGGCACTCAAGGGTGTTGAATAGTGGAGAGCATTGTCCTCGAGTGTGCCTGGCTCATAGAGGGCTTTCTCGCAGGATTAGGTCTGCGACTATTTGGGACTCCAGGCTAGGCATAGGCAGAGGACCTGCAGACATGCAGCACAGGAAGCAAGTTCGGCAGAGGTTTCCAAGCCAATAATCAGGAGATTTCTGCCCAAATCAATATCTGTTTTGGCAGAAAGCTTATGAGAATTGGCTGGCATTGGGTGGCGATTCAGGCCTCGCTGGCGCCCTTGATCTATTGTGTTTTTCTCACTAGGTGCTTGTTGTGGCCATCCGGGAAGACAGGAGGCCCACACAGGTCCCCCTTGGCCCCCACACAGGGGAGGTTTCCCAGGGGCAAAGTTAAGGGAGGGGTACAGCTGGGCGTCAGCCTCCGTGTTTGGGGCCTGGTACAGGACTGAAGGTGGGGGGTGGCCTCAGGGGGCAATGCAGGTTAATCCCACTCTGAGGGTTTTGTGCAGCTCTGAATGGCACAGTTTCTACCTGAATGGCAGGCAGAATCATGGGTTGTAGCTCAGGGATCCCCAATCTGGAGGACCCGAGGGACAGATCCCAGGGGACGAATGCCTGAAAACCCAACAGGGTGTTAGGGCTAGGGCCTAGGGGCATGGCAGGCCAGATTTTCCAGTGCCTTATTGGGCATCCCATGGGGCTGAGTAGCGGGAGGCATTGGCCTACATGCGCCTGGATCGTAGAGGGCTTTCTTGCAGGGTTGGGGACTGGACCATTCGGGATCACAGGCGAGGCCCAGGCAGAGGCCCTGAAGACATGCACTGGAGGAATCAAGTTCACCGGGGTTTTCCCGGCCAGTTCTCAATAGCTTTCTGCCCAAATTGACATTGATTTGTGCAGAAAGCTCATAAGAATTTGCTGGTGTTGGGTGGCAATTTGGGTTGCACTGGAGCCTGCAGTCTACAGAACTTTCTCACTAGGAGTGTGACATGGCCACCTGGGAACATGAGCCAGGCCCACACGGCTCCCACGAGGACCCCGGCACAGGGAGATTTCCAGGGGCAGAGTTAAGCAACGAGTTCGACTGGGCATCAACCTCGGTGTTTCTGGCCCAGTGTTGAGTCGAATGTGGATGGCCTCATGGGAGGCATGCCCTTTTCTCCCGCTCTGAGGATTGTTCACAGCTTCAAATGGCATGGTTTCTGTCTGGGTGGCAGGCAGAGTAATGGGGTGTGGTTCAGGGGCCCCCTATCTGGAGGACTCGAGGGACAGGTCCCTGGGAAGAGAAGGCTGAAAACCCAAATGTGTGTTAGGGTGAGGGCGTAGGGGCATGGCAGGTCTGATCCCCCAGTGCCATTTCAGACACCCTGGGGGGCTGAGTAGTGGGAGGCATTGACCTCATGTGCACCTGGGTCATAGAGGGTTTTCTCGCAGGGTTCTGGCTGTGACCAGACCCCGGGCCAGGGACAGGTGGTAGCCTTGTGGACCCATGCTGCTGGTAGCGAGTTCACCAGGGGTTTTCCAGCCAATTCTCACAAGCTTTCTGCCCAAATAGATGTCGATCTCGGCAGAAAGCTCTTGAGAATTGTGTGGTGTTGGGTGGAAATTCAGGCTGCGCTGGCATCCGCCGTCTTCAGTGCTTTCTTGCCAGGTGCTTGCCCTGGCCAACTGGGAACACGGTCAGGCTCCCGTGAGGGCCCCCGTGCAAGAGAGCTTTCCGAGGGCAGAGTTGAGGTAGGCATTCTGGCTGAGCGTCAGTCTCTGTGCTTGTGGTCTGGTGGGGAGCCTAAGGTGGGGGATGCCTCAGGGATGGCATGCATGTTTTTCCAACCCTGAGGATTTTGTGCAGCTCTGAACAGCACAGTTTCCTCCTGGGTAGCAGGCAGAGTCATAGGCTGTGGATCAGGGGTCCCCAATGTGAGGCCTCAAGGGAAAGGGCCCTGGGGATGGAAGACTGAAAACCCAACTGAGGGTTAGGGCCAGGGCCTAGGGCTATGGCAGTCCTGATTTGCCAGCGCCGGGGCGGGCATTACTGGGAGCTGAGTAACGGGAGGCTTTGGTCTTGTGTATGCCTTACTCGTAGATGGCTTTCTCGTAGGTTTCAGGCCACTAGTGTTCAGAACACTCAGCACCCTAGGCCAGGATCAAGCAGTAGCCCTATGCGCCTGAGCCTTCAGGATCGAGTTCTCCGGGAGGTCTTCCAGCCAGTTCTCATGAGTTTTCTGGGCAGCAAATTAATGAGAATTGGCCAGCATTTGGCGGTGATTCGGGCCGCG
This sequence comes from Meles meles, assembly GCF_922984935.1. NCBI lineage: Eukaryota > Metazoa > Chordata > Mammalia > Carnivora > Mustelidae > Meles > Meles meles. The sequence continues at coordinate 1,332,646 of NC_060081.1, forward strand.
CTTGTGCCCGTAGTCTAGAGGGCTTCTCACTAGGTGCATGTCGTGGCCATCCAAGAACACAGGTCAGGCCCCCACGCTGGGGAGCTCTCTGGATTCAGAGTTGATGGAGGGGTTCCAGCTGAGCGTCAGCCTCCCTGTTTGCAGCCTTGTGGGGTGCGAATGGTAGGGGTGACCTCAAAGGGGGCATGCAATTTTCTCCCACTCTGAGGGTTTAGTGCAGCTTCAAATGGCAGTTTCCTCCTGGGTTGCAGGCGGAGTCATGGGGTGTGACTCAGGGGTCCATAATTCGGGGAGCTTTTTGACCAGGCCCCTCAGAATGGAAGCCTGAAATCCCAAACTAGATTTAGGGTTAGGGCCTAGGGGCATGGCATGACCGATCTCCTGGCACTCAAGCGGTCTCCCCTCAGTGCTTTGTTGAGGGCACGCATCCAGTGGTGTGGCAGTTTTTGGCTTTATGGCCAGGGGGAAGCCATGGTTGGGGTGGCTTAAGGGGGGCATGCAGCTTTCTCCCCCTCCAAGGGCTCAGAGGAGCTTAAAATGGTACAGTTTCATACTGCATGGCTGGCGGAGTCCTGCAGCATCACTCAGAGGTCCTTAATCCAGGCAGCTTGGAAGACAAGCCCCTCAGAATGGAAGCCTGAACCCAAACTAGCATTAGGGTTAGGCCCTGGGGCAATACAGACCCGACCTGCCAGAGCTAAGACAGGATCCCCTCAGGGCTGAGTTGAAGGCATTCATCTGGTGCCAGGCAGAATCCCACATTATGGCCAGGGGGTCTGCTGATGGTGGGAGTGGCTTTAGGGGGTATGTAGGTTTCTCCTCCTCTGAGGGTTTGGAGCAGCTCCATACCACAAGGTTTCCTCCTGCGTGGTAGGTGGAGTCCTGGGTTCTCTCTCAGGGATCCTTTATCCAGGGGGCTTGGGGGCCTGGCCTGTTGGGATGGAAGCCTTGAAACCCAAACTAGGGTTAGGGTTAGGGTCTAGGGGCATGGTAGGGTCGATCTGCCAGTGCTGAGACTGGCTCTCTGGTGGCTGAGTTGAGGGTGGGTGTCAGGTGGTGTATTGGAATTCTGGTTTGTGTCTAGGGGGTATGCAAATGCTGGCGGTGACCCAGGGTCATACAGTGTTCTCCCACTCTGAGTTTTCTGCGCAGCTCCAAATGGAACAATTTTATCCTAGGAAGCTGTCAGTGTGCTGGCGTGAGTCTCAGGTTACCCCAACCTGATGAGCTTGGGAGCCAGCCCTCTGGGCACAGAAGCCTGTACACCTGACCTAGGGTTAGGCTTAGGGTCTAGGGGCATGGCAGGCCCTATCTGACAGCGCTGAGGTGGGCTCACCTCAGGGCTGAGTTGAGGGTATGTGTCTGGCGGCATGGCAGAATCCAACTTCAAGTCCGGGGGTGGTGGCACCAATGGTGGGGTGGCTTTAGCGGGGCATGCAGGTTTCTCCTGTTCTGTGGGTTTTGTGCAGCTCCTAACAGCACCGTTTCTTCCTGGGTGGCAGCCAGAGTCCTGGGGTGTGTCTCAGGTGTCCCCAATCTGAAGGGCTTGTGGGCCAGGTCTCTGGGGACAGAAGCCTCAAAAGCCAACGTAGGATTTGGGTTGGGCCTAGGGGCATGGCAGGCTCAATCTTCCATTGCTGAGGCGGGATGCCCCAAGGGGCTGAGTCCAGAAAGGGGGTCAAGTGGTATGTCAATCTCCAGATTTTGCCATGTGGGCCATCAGAGGTGAGGGTGGCCCCTTGAATGCATGTGGGTTTCTCCTGGTCTGAGGTTTCTGGGTAGCTCCGAATGGCATGGATATCTCCTGGATGGTAGGCGGAGTCCTTGGTTGTGGCTCAGGGGTTCCCAATCTGGGGGGATTGTTGGCCATGTCTCTGGGCACGGAAGCCTGAAAACACAACCTAGGGTTTGGGTAAGGGCTTAGGGGTATCCAGGCCCTACCTCCTGGTGCTGAGGCTGGATCCCCAGGGGCTGAGTCAAACATGGGGGTCAGGAAGCACATCAGGCTGTGAGTTTGTGACTGTGGGGACTGTTGAAGCTGGGGTGTCCTCAGGAAGGCGTGTGGGTTTGTTCCATTCTGAGGGTTCTGCTCAGCTTCGAATGGTACAGTTTCCTCCTGGGTGGCAGGTGGACTCCTGGGGTGTGGCCCAGAGGTCCCCAATTTGGAGGGACAGTGCCAGTGTGGCTTTAGACCTGTGCAGGGTTTGGGAGCTGCATTAGGAGTCTATGGACGGCCGGTAGTGCCAGTTCACGCCACTGGAGGGAGTGGTGAGCCATGGTGCGAGAGACCCTGGAAGCCATGGCGATGCTGCTTGCCATCACTGGAGGCAGTGGCGAGCTGCTATGGGAAACACACCTGAAGAAGAGTCCATGCAGCCTGCTGGCACTGAAGGCAGTGGGGAGGTGCCGGGTGAGAGACCCTGAAACGTGAGGCACTACAGCTTGTTTTTACAGGACGGAGTGGTGAGCTGTATAGTCTCTGTTTCTCCAGGCTCAAGAGTGGTGGTAAGATTTGATGGAGCCTGTCCCCCACTCAGCATTGTGCCCTCTTTCCCCAGGTTTGCTGGTAATGTGCTGTCAGGATGGTTCAGGAGGGTCCTCCCAGTTGGGCTCTGGAGCCAGGGGAACCAAACCCGACTCATGGTGCATTTGGAGCCGAGGAGCTGAGTGTTTGGAAAAGTATGTTTGTTTTCCAAAAAGGACAAGGGCATTGGCCGGCTTGAGAGGGAAGTGAATGACCAGTTAAGAAACAAGCCTGTGTCTCTCCTTCGCCCAGGAATCAGAGCAGGTGTGCAGGCTTTAGGTGGGAGACGCCTGCTTATCTGCACCTGACAACACTTCTTCACTCTGGCTCCATGAGACCTGAAGTTTGGAAGTCAGCGTCTGAGTCAGTCATGCAGCTTGTCCCAGGATGTCAGTGTTCAGAGAAAAGAGCAGGCCCATGGGGCACAATGTCACATCCATGCCAGGATGGCAGGTAAAAGTTCCCTTTCACCCCAAATTTCCTGGGCTTTTCTCTTGTCTCCAGTGGAGCTCACAAAATGGCACACTGAACCAGCTGTAAGCAATCTCGTGTGGGTTACAGAGCTCCTGAGCTTCTCTGCAGGGATCACCTGGCTGGGATCTCATTTTCTATGTTTATTTCTGGCTTACAAAGGTATTTGGGACATCTCTTTCCTAGGAAATCCCTTGGATTCGAAAGGGAAGGTGAGATGGACTTGGTGTGCCTTTTGAACATAGAAAGTATTCCTTCATCGAACAGTGTTTACTCCACTGGGTCTAGGCTGTGGTGGAATGGTTAGCATCTAGAGTGAGGTGGCTGTTTGTGGTCAGATAGAGACTTGGATGATGTCTTCTCCTTTGTCCAAGGTGATGTATCCTAATGGATTCGTCTTTGAATCCAAAGAGTTCCAATGAGGGCAGAGGGAAAATTCAAAATGATTCCAAGGAGTCTTGGACAATTTAAAAGGGATGCTTTTCCTCCTAGGTTCACTCAAACGGCTATATATGGTTGGACATGCTGTATTTTCTCTGCAGTTTCATGGGTAGTGAAGTCAGAAGGAGAGTCTTTGGGAATTTCCCTGGATAAAGGCACTCTGGTGGCTTCAAGGGACTTGTCAGGAACCCTGGGGTGAATTTCTGTGGCTGCTTTCCTGATGCTCAGTGAGTCAGGTTTTCCCACAGGTTTTACATTTCCTCCTTAGGAAATTGCTGGCATGGAATGTTCTGCTTAAAGTGGAACTCTCGGGGGCACCTGTGTGGCTCAGTGGGTTAAGCCATTGCCTTCAGCTCAGGTCATGGTCTCAGGGTCCTGATATCGAGCCCCGCATTGGGCTCTCTGTTCAGCGGGGAGTCTGCTTCGTCCTCTCTCTCTGCCTGCCTCTCTGCCTACTTGTGACCTCTGTCAAATAAATAAATAAAATCTAAAAAAAAAACAAAAACAAAAACCAAAACTGGAACCCTCCTACATTGTTGGTGGGCATGCGTGTTGATGCAGCCACTCTGGAAAAGAATACGGTGTGTCCTCCAAAAGCTAAGAACTGAACAACAGTAGGATCCAGCAATTGCCCTCCTAGTTATTTCCCTAAAGGGCACAAAAATGCACATTCAGTGGGGTATAAGCACCGTGATATTTACAGCAGCATTATCAACCATTGTAAAACAATGGAGGGAGACAAAATGTCCATTCACTGATGAGTGAAAGTTGCCATGAAAGATTTAGATCTCAGAGCATGTAAAACAATGGAGGGAGACAAAATGTCCATTCACTGATGAGTGAAAGTTGCCATGAAAGATTTAGATCTCAGAGCATGTACATGTTCCATTGATACTTTATATATATATATATATATATATATATATATCACTCATATATATCGTGTGTGTGTGTGTGTGTGTGTGTGTGTGTGTGTGTGTGTGTTCATTCTCCCACATCTTCTTAATGGAATAGGAACCAGGTTCAAAAAGGATGAAATCTTACCATCTGCAAGAATGTGGATGGATCTACAGTGGATTTAGCTAAGTAAAATCAGTAAGAAAAGACCAATAGCCTATATCTTGACCTCTATGGAATTTCAGAAAGAAAACAGATGAACATAGTGAGGGGAGAAAGGCCAATGAGGAAACAGACTCTAACCTAGAGCAAATTCGAAGGTTGCTAGGGGGCAGGAGTGTGGGGGCAAAGGGTTAAGTGGGTGACAGCTATTAGGGAGAGTACTTGTTGTGATGAGCTCTGGGTGTTCTATGCAGGTGAGGAATCACAAAATCCTACCCCTGAAGGAGAGGAATGAACCCTGCATGGAAACGAATTGGAATTGAAGTCAATGAAGAAAAGAAGAAGACCATGTTCTACTTCATGAAGACTGAGGTAAAACTGGAATGACTTTGGCTCTCCTGTTCTGTAGCTGATCATTTTGAAACACTCTGTGGCAGGATACACTAGGTTCCTGTTGCATAAGGAGCCCTCAGAAAGTTGCCATGAAAGATTTAGATCTCAGAGCATGTACATGTTCCATTGATACTTTCAGTTTGCCCAGGTACAAAGGTAAGTGGAGAGAAATAGGGCTGAAGAGGAAAGGAGGTATTAAGCATTCAAGAGGTAGCCAGCATAAATTGGGAAGAAGGAGGGGGGATCCCAGAGCTTTGCCGCAGACAGGGGAGGTCTAGGTCTGCCTAGAGCTGGCGGGGTCCATGAGCAGAGCTGAGCTAGTGGCGTGGCAGGCCCGAACTGCTGGTGCTGAGGTGAGTTCCCCAAGGAGCTGAATTGAGAATGGGGGTGGTGAATCAGGCTCTGGGTTTGTGGCCAGGGGGGCTGCAGAATGTGGGGGAGTCCTCATGGGGTCATGCAGGTTCTCTGGCTCTGAGGGTTCTGCACAGCTCCAAAGGGACAAGTTTCCTGCTGGGTGGCAGGGGGACTCCTACAGTGTGGCTCCAAGTTTACCAATCTAGAGGGCTTGGTGGATAGGCCCCTGGGGAAGGAAGCCTGAAAATGCAACATAGGGTTAAGGGTAATGGGCTGGGCAGGACAGGCCTGATCAGCCGACATAGAGGTGGGATACCCTCAGAACTGAGTTGAGGAAATGCATCCTGCAATGCAGAAGTGTCAGGGTTTCTGGCTAGAGGGACGGCTGATCGTGGGGGTGGCTTTAGAGGGGCATGCTGGTTTCTCCCTCTCTGAGGAAACTTTGGTGCTCCAAATGTCATGGCTTCCCCCTGCATGGCATTCAGGTTTCTGGCTTGTTACAGAGGAGTCCTGAATCAGGGGAGTGGGGGACAGGCCTCTTGGGATGGAAGCCCGAAATCAAAAACTAGAGCTATGGTAAGGGCATTGGGGCATGGCATGCTCAATCTGCTACTGCTGCGGTGGGCTCCCTGGTGACCTGACTTCACGGTGGGTATCAGGTGGCATGTCAGACTCAGATTTTGTGTCCAGGGATGCCACAGAAGCTGGGCGTGACCTCAGGGTTGCATGCAGGTTTCTCCCACCCTGAGGGTTCTGCAGAGCTCCAAATGGCATGGTTTTCTCCCGTGTGGCGTTCGCAGTCCTGGGGTGTCACTGAGGAATCCTTAATCTCTACCAGCATGAATCTCGGAGGTGCCCAATCTGGCGGGATTGGGGGACAGGCCTCTGGGCATGAAAGCCTGTACACCCCACCTAGGTTTATGGTTAGGGCCGAAGGGCATGGCAGGTCCGATGTGCCGGTGCTGATGCGGGCTCCCCTAAGGGTCGAGTTGAGGGCATAGATCTGGCATTGCAGGAGAATCTGGTTTTATGACCATGGGGGTGACTCATGGTGGGGTGGCAATAGGGGGGTTTGCAGGGTTCTCCCCGTCTGAGTGTTCAGTGCAGCTCTAAACCACAAGTTTTCCTCATGAGTGCCAGGTGGAGTCTCGTGATGGTGCTCAGTAGGCCTTAATCTGGGGGTACATGGGAGCCAGGCCCCCTGGGATGGAAGCCTGAAAACCTAAAGAGGGGTTCTGGTAAGGGCCTAGGGGCATGGTGGCCCGATCTGCTGATGTTGAGGTGGGGTGCCCTAGGGTCTGAATTTATGGCATGCGTCTGGCAGCTCAGCAGAATCTGGTTTATGGCCGGGTGGGAGGGTGCTGATGATGGGATTGCCTTTAGAGGGGCAGGTTTCTCCCCCTCTGAGGGTTCAGCACAACTCCAAGGCACAGCTTCCTACTGTGTGGCGAGCGGAGTCTTGAGGTGTGTGTCAAGGTTCCTTAATCCAGGGGGTTTTGTTGCCTGGACCCTCAGAATGGAAGACTGAAAACCCAAACTAGGGTTAGGGTTAGGGCCTAGGGGCAATGGCAGGCCCGATCTGCCAGTGCTGAGGCGGGATCCCCTATGTGCTGTGATGAGGGTATGCATTTGGTGGCGGGATGGAATCCAGCTCTATGGCCAGAGTGGCTGTTGATTGTTGGGGTGGCTTTTGGGTGGCATGAAGCTTTCTCCCCACCTGAGGGTTCATTGCAGCTCTAAACCACAAGGTTTCCACTTGTGTGACAGGCTGTGTCCTGTGGTGTTGCTCAGAAGTCCTTAATCTGGGGGGCGTGGGGGCCAGGCCTCTTGGGATGGAAGCCTGAAAATCCAAACTAGGGTTAGGGTTAAGGCTTACGGACATGGCAGGCCCGATCTGCTGCAATTGAGGTGGTCTCCTGGATTGCCTGAATGGAGGGTGGGAATCAGCCAGGAATTGAGGTCTGTGTTTGTGTTTGTGGGGCCAAAGAAGCTAGTGGTATCCTCGGGGGCATGCATTTTTCTCCTGCTCTGAGGTTCCTGCACAGTTCCAAATGACACCATTTTGCCCTAGGAGGCTGGAGGAGTACTGGCGGGAGTCTCAGGCATCCCCAGTCTGATGGGCTTGGGGTACAGGCCTCTGGGCACGGAAGGCTGTATACCCCACCTAGGGTAAGGGTTAGGGTCTAGGGTCATGGCAGGCCCAATCTGCCAGCGCTGAGATGGGCTCCCCTCAGGGCTGAGTTGAGGGCATGTGTCTGGTAGCATCATAGAAACCAGCTTTCTGGCCTGGGGTGCCGCCAATTGTGGGGATAGCTTTATGGGGGCTTGAAGTTTTCTCACCCTCTGAGCATTCAGCATTCTCTGGCCAGGAGCGTACTGCAGCAGCTCCAAGCTGCAAGGTTTCATCCTGTGTGGCTGTTGGAGTCCTGCAATGTCACTCAGGGGTCCTTAATCCAGGGGGCCTGGAGGCTAGGCCTCTTGGGATGGAAGCCTGGAAACCCAAACTAAGGTTAAGGTCTTGGGGTGTGACAGGCCCAATCTGCCAGTGCTGAGGCAGGCTCCCCAGTGCCCTGAGTTGAGGGTCGATGATAGGTGGCTCGTGTGAATCTGGGTTTGTGTTCAGGAGGGGCTCAGATGCTGGGGCTTGCCTTGGGTGGCATGAAGTTATCGTTTGCTCTGAGGTCTGAGTAGCTCCAAATGGCACGGTAACAGCATAGGCAGCCTCCAGACTGCCAGAGTGAATCTCATGCATCCCCAGTCTGGTGGGTTTGGGGGCTAGGCCTCTGGGTACGGAAGCCTGTACACCCAACCTCTGGTTAGGGTTAAGGCCTAGGGGCATGGCAGCTCTGATATGCTGTTGATATGCTGTGTTGAGGCGGGCTCCCTCAGGGCTGAGTGGATGACATGCATCTGGCGTTGTGGCAGAATCTGGCATTATGTCTGGGGCATTGCCAATGGCGAGTGTGTTTAGGTGCTCATGCACCTTTCTTTCTGGAGGGCAGGCAGTGTCTTGTGTTGTGACTTTGGAATCCCTAGTCTGGAGGGTTAGGGTTAGGGATAGAGGTTAGGGAGAGGGTTAGGGTTAGTTGTTAGGGGTTAGGGTTAGGGTTAGGAGTTAGGGGATAGGGTTAGAGGTAAGGTTTAGGGTTAGGCTTAGGGTTAGGCCTATGTCTTAGGGACAAGGAATGTCAGATCTGCCAGCAGAGATATGGACTCACCCAAGAGCTGTGTTAAGGGCGGGACTCAGCAGTCTCCTCAGGCCCTGGATTTTTGGACTGGAGGTTCAATGATGGTGGGAATCGCCTCTGAGGAGCTTGATGGTTTCTACTGCTCCAAGGTTGTTATGTTAGGTTTAGGGGTTAGCGTTAGGGTTTGTGGTTAGGGGTAGGGTTAAGATTAGGGTTAGGGTGGGGCGCCTGGGTGGCTCAGTTGGTTAAAGCTCAGGTCATGATCTCAGGGTCCTGGGATCGAGCCCCTCATCAGGCTCTCTGCTCAGCGGGGAGCCTGCTTCCTCCTTTCTCTGCCTACTTCTGATCTGTCTCTGTCAAAGAAATGAATAAAATCTTTAAAAAAATTGATTAGGGTTAGGGTTATGTCTTAGGGACAAGGCATTTTGGATCTGGCAACACTTATATGGGCTCACCCAAGGGCTGAGTTGAAGGCGGGACTCAGGAGGCTTCTCAGGCCCTGGGGTTTTTTCCTAGAGGGTAAAGATGATGGGAATGGCCTCAGTGGAGCATGCTGGTTTCTAAGGCTCTGAGAGTGTTAGATAGCACTAAATGAAATGGTCTCCTCCTGGCTGAGAAGCTGAGTCCTGCCATCAGTCTGATGATCCTATCCATTGGGATGGAATTGGGTATCAGGCCTCTGGGGTCCAGAGCCTGACCACCTGAGCTAGGGTATTAGGGTTTGGTCCTGGGAGCATGGCAGGCCTGAGGGGCCAGTGGGGACTCAGGCTCTCCGGAGGTCTGAGTTGAGGGTATTGCTCTGGTGGCCCATCAGGCACCGGGCGGTGGTGTGGGGGTCCTCGGAATGTGTGGGTGTCTTTAGGGGGCATGGAGGTTTCTCTGGCCAGGAGCGTACAGCACATGGCCATATGGGCCATTTTCCTTGTGGGTGGCAGCCAGAGTCCAGCATTGCAAATACGGGGTCCCCAGTCTGGACGGCTAGGGAGCCAGGCCTCTGTGGATTGAAGCATAAACACCCATCCTAGCGTTATGGTTAAGTCTTTGGGGCATGGTAACCCCGATCTGCCGGTGCTGTGGTGACCCATCCTGATGCCTGAGTTGAGGCTATGTCTGCAGGACCTTGAGACTCCTGGTTCCTGGTCCTTGGGAGGGTCCAGAAGTGCTTTGGCCTCAGGGAGACTTGCAGGCTTCTCCTGCTCTGCGGGTTCAGCCCATTTCTAAATGGCACACTTCATCCTGGGATCATGTGCAATTATGGGGTGCAACTCAGGGGTCCCCTATCTGGGGTTTTGAGGACCAGTTGTGGGAGGATAATGCCTGAGCACAAACCTGGGCTAGGCTTAGTATTAGGATTAGGGTTAGGGTTATGTCTTAGGGACAAGGCATGTCGGATATGCAAGCTCAGATATCAGCTTGCCCAAGGGCTGAGTTGAGGGCGGGACTCAGGAGGCTCCTCAGGTACTGGGGTTTTGGCCTGTATGGGCTAAGATGTTGGAAATCGCCTCAGGGGAGCATGCCAGTTTCTACAATTCTGAGGGCATTAGATAGCACGAAATGAAAGGTCACCTTCTGGCTGAGAGGGTGAGTCCTGCTGAGAGGGTTAGGTTGTAGGGGCATTGCAGCCCCAATCTGCTGGTGCTGTGGTGACTCATCCCAATGCCTGAGTTCAGAGCGTGTGTCTGCAGGACCATGAGACTCCTGGTTCCTGGTACTTGGGGGCTCTGGAAGTGGGGTGGCCTCAGGGAGACGTTCAAATTTATCCCGCTCTGTGGGTTCAGCACAATTCCAAACAGCATGGTTTCCTCCTGGTGTCCAGTTCAATGATGGGGTATCGCTCATGGGTCCCTCCATCTGGGGGTTTGGGTACCAGGACTCAGAGTATGGACGCCTGAACACACAACCTCGGCTAGGTTTTGTATTATGGCTAGTGTTAGGCTTAGGGACAGGGCATGTCGGATCTGTTAGCACAGATATGGGCTCACCCAAGGGCTGAGTTGAGGGCAGGACTCAGGAGGCTCCTCAGGCTCTGGGTTCTTGTCCTGGAGGAGCAAAGCTGGTGGGAATGGCCTCAAGGGAGAATGGCTGGTTGCTACTGCTCTGAGGGTGTGAGAGAACACCAAATCAAAAGGTCTCCTCCTGGCTGAGAACTGAGTCCTGATGATAGTCTGATGCTCAACCCATGGGAGGAATTGGGTGTCAGGCCTCTGGGTCCAATGCCTGAACACCCAACCTAGTGTTAGGGTTTCGTCCTGGGAGAATGGCAGGCCTGCCAGTGCAGCTCAGGCTCTCCGGAGGGCTGAGTTGAGGGCATTGCTCTGGTGGCCTGTCAGGCTCTGGGTTTGTGGTGTGGCATTTCTTGGATGGCGTGGGTGGCTTTAGGGGGAATGGAGGTTTCTGTGGCCAGGAGAATACTGCACAGGGTTATATGGTCCAGTTTCATCGTGGGTGGTAGCCAGAGTCCTGCATTGGGAACACAGGGTCCTCAGTCTGGAGGGGTAGGGGTCCAGTCCTCAGGGGACAGAAGCCTGACACCCAACCTAGGGTTAGGGTAGGGTTGTAAGGGCATGGCAGCCCCGATCTGATGGCGCTGTGGTGATGCTTCCCAATGCCTGGGTTGAGGGCGTGAGTCTGTAGCACTGTGAGACTCCTGGTTCCTGGTCCTTGGGTGTGCCGGAAGTGGCAGTGGCCTCTGGGAGGCATGCAGGTTTTTCCCGCTCTGCGGGTTCAACACATTTCTAAAGGGCAGGGATTCCTCCTTGGATCAAGTGCAATTATGGGGTGCAGCTCAAGGGTCACCCATCTGGCCGTTTGCAGGACCAGGCTGTGGAGGAGGGAATGCCTGAACACACAACCTGGGCTAGAGTTAGTATTAGTTAGGGTTAGGCTTAGCGTTAAGGTTATGTCTTAGGGAGAAGGCATGTGGGATCTGCCAGCACAGATATTGGCTCACTCAAGGGCTGAGTTGAGGGCGGGGTTCCGGAGGCTTCTCAGGCCCTGGGTTTTTTGCCTGGAGGTGCAAAGATGGGGGGAATGTCCTCAGGGCAGCATGGCCGGTTCCTAGGGCTCTGAGGGTGTTGGAGAGCACAAAATGTAATCTCCTGCTGGTTGAGAGGCTGAGTCATGCCATCAGTTTGATGTTCCCACCCATGGGTGGAATTGGGTGTCAGGCCTCTGGGTTCTAGAACCTGAAGACACAACCTAGGGTTAGGGTTTGGTCCTGGGAGAATGGCAGGCCTGATGTGCCAGCACGGACTCAGGTTCTCTGGAGGGCTGAGCTGAGGGCATTGTTCTGGCGGCCTGTAAGGCTATGGGATTGTAGTGTGGGGGTGCTCAGAAGGTGTGGTTGGCCTTAGGGGTCATGGAGGTTTCTCTGGCCAGGAGCGTTCTGCAAAGGTCCATGTGGTCAAGTTTCATAATGGGTGGCAGCCAGAGTCCTACGTTGGGAATATGGGGTCCCCAGTCTGGAGGCCTGGGAGCCAGTCCTCTGGGGACTGAAGCCTGAACACCCAACCGAGGGTTAGGTTTAGGTCATAGGGGCATGGCGGCCCAGATCTGCTGGCACAGTGGTGACCCATCCCGATGCCTGAGTTGAGGGCACGAGACTGCAGGACCGTGAGACTCCTCGTTCCTGCTCCTCAGGGGTGCCGGTATTGGGGGTGGCGTCAGGGAGGCATTCAGGTTTCTTCTGCTCTGCGGGTTCAGCACATTTCTTTTTTCTTTTTTTTTTTTTTTTTACTTTCAGTATCTTTATATATATATATTTTATTTCTTTTCAGCGTAACAGTATTCCTTATTTTTGCACCACACCCAGTGCTCCATGCAACACGTGCCCTCCCTAATACCCAGCACCTTGTTCCCCAAACTTCCCACTCCCCACCCCTTCAAGACGCTCAGGTTGTTTTTCAGAGTCCATAGTCTCTCATGGTTCACCTCCCCTTCCAATTTCCCACAACTTCCTTCTCCTCTCCATCTCCCCATGTCCTCCATGTTATTTGTTATGCTCCACAAATAAGTGAAACCTATGATAATTGACTCTCTCTGCTTGACTTATTTCACTCAGCATAATCTCTTCCAGTCCCGTCCATATTGCTACAAAATTTGGGTATTCATCCTTTCTGATGGAGGCATAATACTCCATCTTGTATATGGACCACATCTTCCTTATCCATTCGTCCGTTGAAGGGCATCTTCGTTCTTTCCACAGTTTGGCGACCGAGGCCATTGCTGCTATAAACATTGGGGTACAGATGGCTCTTCTTTTCACTCCATCTGTATCTTTGGTGTAAATATCCAGTAGTGCAATTGCAGGGTCATAGGGAAGCTCTATTTTTAATTTCTGGAGGAATCTCCACACTGTTCTCCAAAGTGGCTGCACCAACATGCATTCCCACCAACAGTGTAAGAGGGTTCCCCTTTCTCCACATCCTCTCCAACAATCGTTGCTTCCTGTCTTGCTAATTTTGGCCATTCTACCATTCTAACTGGTGTCAGGTGGTATCTCAATGTGGTTTTAATTTGAATCTCCCTGATGGCTCGTGATGATGAATATTTTTTCATATGTCTGATAGCCATTTGTATGTCTTCATTGGAGAAGTGTCTGTTCATATCTTCTGCCCATTTTTGGATATGATTATCTGTTTTGTGTGTGTTGAGTTTGAGGAGTTCTTTATAGATCCTGGATATCAACCTTTTGTCTGTACTGTCATTTGCAAATATCTTCTCCCATTCCGTGGGTTGCCTTTTTTGTTGTTGTTGACTGTTTCCTTTGCTGTGCAGAAGCTTTTTATCTTGATGAAGTCCCAAAAGTTCATTTTTGCTTTTGTTTCCTTTGCCTTTGGAGATATATCTTGAAAGACGTTGTTGTGGCTGATATCGAAGACGTTACTTACTGCCTATGTTCTCCTCTAGGATTCTGATGGATTCATGTCTCATGATGAAGTCTTTTATCCATTTCGAGTGTAAGAGAATGGTTGAGTTTCATTATTCTACATATAGCTGTCCAGTTTTCCCAGCAACATTTATTGAAGAGACTGTCTTTTTTCCAATGCATATTTTTTCCTGTTTTGTCGAAGATTTTTTGACCATAGAGTTGAGGGTCCATATCTGGGCTCTCTACCCTGTTCCACTGGTCTATGTGTCTGTTTTTATGCCAGTACCACGCTGTCTTGGTGATCACAGCTTTGTAGTAAAGCTGGAAATCAGGTAATGTGATGCTGCCAGGTTTTTTGTTTGTTTGTTTGTTTGTTTGTTTGCTTGCTTGTTTTTCAACATTTCCTCAGCAATTCGGGGTCTCTTCTGATTCCATACAATTTTTGGATTACTTGCTCCAGCTCTTTGAAAAATACCATTGGAATTTTGATCAGAATGGCATTAAAAGTATAGATTGCCCTAAACAGTATAGACATTTTAACAATGTTATTCTTCTGATCCAAGAGCATGGAATGGTCTTCCATCTCTTTGTGTCTTCTTCAATTTCTTTCATGAGTGTTCTGTAGCTCTGCGAGTACAGATGCTTTACTTCTTTGGTTAGGTTTATTCCCAGGTAACTGATGGTTCTTGGTGCTATAGTAAATGAAATCGATTTTCTAATTTCCCTTTCTGTATTTTCATTGTTACTGTGTAAGAAAGCCACTGATTTCTGTACATTGACTTTGTATCCTGCCACGTTACTGAATTGCTGTATGAGTTCTAGCAGTTTGGGGGTGGAATATTTGGGGTTTTCCATATAAATTCATGTCATATAAATTCATTCATGTCATCTGTGAAGAGAGAGAATTTGACTTCTTCCTTGCCAATTTGGATACCTTTTATTTCCCTTTGTTGTCTGATTGCCATTGCTAGGACTTCTAAAACTATGTTGAACAAGAGTGGTGAGAGTGGGCATCCTTGTCGTGTTCCTGATCTCAACGGGAAGGCTACAAGCTTTTTCCCATTGAAGATGACATTTGCTGTGGGTCTTTCATAGAGAGATTTTTTGAAGTTCAGGAATGTTCCCTCCATCCCTATACTTTGAAGCGTTTTCTTCAGGAAAGGATGCTGGATTTTGTCAAATGCTTTTTCTGCATAAATTGATAGGACCATGTGTTTCTTCTCTCTTCTCTTATTGATATGTTCTATCACATCAATTGATTTGCGAATGTTGAACCATCCTTGCAACCCAGGGATGAATCCCACCTGGTCATGGTGGATAATCTTTCTAATATACCTTTGGATTTTGATTGCTAGGATCTTGTTGAGAATCTTAGCATCCATATTCGTGTGTGATATTGGTCAGATATTCTCCTTTTGGACATTCTTTCCTGCTTTGTCGAAGATTAGTTCACCATAGAGTTGAGGGTCTATTTCTGGGCTCTCTATTCTGTTCCATTGATCTATGTGTCTGTTTTTGTGCCAGAACTATGTTGTCTTGATGATGACAGCTTTGTAATAGAGCTTGAAGTCCGGAATTGTGATGCCAACAACTTTGGCTGTGTTTTTCAATATTCCTTTGGCTATTCGATGTCTTTTCTGGTTCCATATAAATTTTAGGATTATTTGTTCCATTTCTTTGAAAAAAAAATGGATGGTATTTTGATAGGGATTGCACTAAATGTGTAGACTGCTTTAGGTAGCATAGACATTTTCAAAATATTTATTCTTCCAATCCAGGAGCATGGAACATTTTTCCATTTCTTTGTGTCTTCCTCAATTTCTTTCATGAGTACTTTATAGTTTTCTGCATACAGATTCTTAGCCTCTTTGGTTAGGTTTATTCCTAGGTATCTTTTTATTTTTTATGTTTATTATTTTAATTAATTTATTTTTTTCAGCTTAACAGTATTCATTGTTTTTGCACAACACCCAGTTCAATACGTGCCCTCCCTATTACCCACCACCTGTTTCCCCAACCTCCCACCCCTGACCCTTCAAAACCCTCAGGTTGTTTTTCAGAGACCATAGTCTCTTATGATTCGCCTCCCCCTCCAATTTTTTTTTCATAAACATATAATGTATTTTTATCCCCAGGGGTATAGGTCTGTGAATCACCAGGTTTACACACTTCACAGCACTCACGATAGGACATACCCTCCCCAATGTCCATAACCCCCTCCGCCTCTCCCAACCCCACCTCCCCCCAGCACCTCCCAGTTTGTTTTTTGAGATTAAGAGACATTTATGGTTTGTCTCCCTCCCAATCCCATCTTGTTTCACTTATTCTTCTCCTATCCCCCTAACCCCCCATGTTGCTTCTCCATGTCCTCATATCAGGGAGATCATATGATAGTTGTCTTTATCCGATTGACTTATTTCACTAAGCATGATACCCTCAAGTTCCATCCACGTCATCGCAAATGGCAAGATTTCATTTCTTTTGATGGCTGCATAGTATTCCATTGTGTATATATACTACATCTTCTTGATACATTCATCTGTTGATGGACATCTAGGTTCTTTCCATAGTTTGGCTATTGTAGACATTCCTGCTATAAACATTCGGGTACACGTGCCCCTTCGGATCACTACATTTGTATCTTTAGGGTAAATACACAGTAGTGCAATTGCTGGGTCAAAGGGTAGTTCTATTTTCAACATTTTGAGGAGCCTCCATGCTGTTTTCCACAGTGGTTGCACCAGCTTGCATTCCCACCAACAGTGGAGGAGGCTTCCCCTTTCTTCGCAACCTCGCCAGCATCTGTCATTTCCTGACTTGTTAATTTTAGCCATTCTGACTGGTGTGAGGTGATATCTCATTGTGGTTTTGATTTGTATTTCCCTGATGCCGAATGACGTGGAGCACTTTTTCATGCGTCTGTTGGCCATCTGGATGTCTCTCTCTTTTTTTTTTTCATTTTATTTATTTTTTCAGTGTAACATTATTCATTCTTTTTGCACAACACCCAGTGCTCCATGCAAAACGTGCCCTCCCCATTACCCACCACCTGTTCCCCCAACCTCCCACCCCTGACCCTTCAAAACCCTCAGGTTGCCCCAACCTCCCACCCCTGACCCTTCAAAACCCTCAGGTTGTTTTTCAGAGTCCATAGTCTCTTATCGTTCGCCTCCCCTCCCCAATGTCCATAGCCCGCTCCCCCTCTCCCAAACCCACCTCCCCCCAGCAACCCCCAGTTTATTTGTGAGATTAAGAGTCATTTATGGTTTGTCTCCTTCCCAATCCCATCTTGTTTCATTTATTCTTCTCCTATCCCCCTAACCCCCCATGTTGCTTCTCCATGTCCTCCTATCAGGGAGATCATATGATAGTTGTCTTTCTCCGATTGACTTATTTCACTAAGCATGATACGCTCTAGTTCCATCCACGTCGTCACAAATGGCATGATTTCATTTCTTTTGATGGCTGCATAGTATTCCATTGTGTATATATACCACATCTTCTTGATCCATTCATCTGTTGATGGACATCTAGGTTCTTTCCATAGTCTGGCTATTGTAGACATTGCTGCTATAAACATTCGGGTACACGTGCCCCTTCGGATCACTATGTTTGTATCTTTAGGGTAAATACCCAGTAGTGCAATTGCTGGGTCATAGGGTAGTTCGATTTTCAACATTTTGAGGAACCTCCATGCTGTTTTCCAGAGTGGTTGCACCAGCTTGCATTCCCACCAACAGTGGAGGAGGGTTCCCCTTTTTCGCAACCTCTCCAGCATCTGTCATTTCCTGACTTGTTAATTTTAGCCATTCTGACTGGTGTGAGGTGATATCTCATTGTGGTTTTGATTTGTATTTCCCTGATGCCGAGTGACGTGGAGCACTTTTTCATGTGTCTGTTGGCCATCTGGATGTCTTCTTTGCAGAAATGTCTGTTCATGTCCTCTGCCCATTTCTTGACTGGATTGTTTGTTCTTTGGGTGTTGAGTTTGCTAAGTTCCTTATAGATTTTGGATACTAGCCCTTTATCTGATATGTCGTTTGCAAATATCTTCTCCCATTCTGTCAGTTGTCTTTTGGTTTTGTTAACTGTTTCCTTTGCTGTGCAAAAGCTTTTGATCTTGATGAAATCCCAATAGTTCATTTTTGCCCTTGCTTCCCTTGCCTTTGCCGTTGTTCCTAGGAAGATGTTGCTACGGCTGAGGTCGAAGAGGTTGCTGCCTGCATTCTCCTCAAGGATTTTGATGGATTCCTTTCTCACATTGAGGTCCTTCATCCATTTGGAGTCTATTTTCGTGTGTGGTGTAAGGAAGTGGTCCAATTTCATTTTTCTGCATGTGGCTGTCCAATTTTCCCAGCACCATTTATTGAAGAGGCTGTCTTTTTTTCCATTGGACATTCTTTCCTGCTTTGTCGAAGATGAGTTGCCCATAGAGTTGAGGGTCGATTTCTGGTCTCTCTATTCTGTTCCACTGATCTATGTGTCTGTTTTTGTGCCAGTACCATGCTGTCTTGATGATGACAGCTTTGTAATAGAGCTTGAAGTCCGGAATTGTGATGCCACCAACTTTGGCTTTGTTCTTCAATATTCCTTTGGCTATTTGAGATCTTTTCTGGTTCCATATAAATTTTAGGATTATTTGTTCCATTTCTTTGAAAAAAAAAATGGATGGTATTTTGATAGGGATTGCACTAAATGTGTAGACTGCTTTAGGTAGCATAGACATTTTCACAATATTTATTCTTCCAATCCAGGAGCATGGAACATTTTTCCATTTTTTTGTGTCTTCCTCAATTTCTTTCATGAGTACTTTATAATTTTCTGTGTATAGATTCTTAGTCTCTTTGGTTAGGTTTATTCCTAGGTATCTTATAGTTTTGGGTATAATTGTAAATGGGATTGACTCCTTAATTTCTCTTTCTTCAGTCTTGTTGTTGGTGTACAGAAATGCAACTGATTTCTGTGCATTGATTTTATATCCTGACACTTTACTGAATTCCTGTACAAGTTCTAGCAGTTTTGGAGTGGAGTCTTTTGGGTTTTCCACATATAGTATAATATGATCTGCGAAGAGTGAGAGTTTGAATTCTTCTTTACCGATTTGGATGCCTTTAATTTCTTTTTGTTGTCTGATTGCTGAGGCTAGGACTTCTAGTACTATGTTGAATAGCAGTGGTGATAATGGACATCCCTGCCGTGTTCCTGACCTTAACGGAAAAGCTTTCAGTTTTTCTCCATTGAGAATGATATTTGCGGTGGGTTTTTCATAGATGGCTTTGATAATATTGAGGTATGTGCCCTCTATCCCCACACTTTGAAGAGTTTTGATCAGGAAGGGATGCTGTACTTTGACAAATGCTTTTTCAGCATCTATTGAGAGTATCATATGGTTCTTATTCTTTCTTTTATTAATGTGTTCTATCACATTGATTGATTTATGGATGTTGAACCAACCCTGCAGCCCTGGAATAAATCCCACTTGATCGTGGTGAATAATCCTTTTAATGTACTGTTGAATCCTATTGGCTAGTATTTTGGCGAGAATTTTTGCGTCTGTGTTCATCAAGGATATTAGTCTGTAGTTCTCTTTTTTGGTGGGATCCTTGTGGTTTGGGGATCAAGGTGATGCTGGCCTCATAGAATGAGTTTGGAAGTTTTCCTTCCATTTCTATTTTTTGGAACAGTTTCAGGAGAATAGGAATGAGTTCTTCTTGAAATGTTTGGTAGAATTCCCCTGGGAAGCCGTCTGGCCCTGGGCTTTTGTTTGTTTGGAGATTTTTTTTTTCCATTTTATTTATTTTTTCAGCGTAACAGTATTCATTCTTTTTGAACAACACCCAGTGGTCCATGCAAAACGTGCCCTCCCCATTACCCACCACCTGTTCCCCCAACCTCCCACCCCTGACCCTTCAAAACGCTCAGGTTGTTTTTCAGAGTCCATAGTCTCTTATGGTTCGCCTCCCCTCCCCAATGTCCATAGCCCGCTCCCCCTCTCCCAATCCCACCTCCCCCCAGCAACCCCCAGTTTGTTTTGTGAGATAAAGAGTCATTTATGGTTTGTCTCCCTCCCAATCCCATCTTGTTTCATTTATTCTTCTCCTATCCCCCTACCCCCCCCATGTTGCTTCTCCATGTCCTCATATCAGGGAGATCATATGATAGTTGTCTTTCTCCGATTGACTTATTTCACTAAGCATGATACGCTCTAGTTCCATCCACGTCGTCGCAAATGGCAAGATTTCATTTCTTTTGATGGCTGCATAGTATTCCATTGTGTATATATACCACATATTCTTTATCCATTCATCTGTTGATGGACATCTAAGTTCTTTCCATAGTTTGGCTATTGTAGACATTGCTGCTATAAACATTCGGGTATACGTGCCCCTTCGGATCACTATGTTTGTATCTTTAGGGTAAATACCCAGTAGTGCAATTGCTGGGTCATAGGGTAGTTCTATTTTCAACATTTTGAGGAACCTCCATGCTGTTTTCCAGAGTGGTTGCACCAGCTTGCATTCCCACCAACAGTGGAGGAGGGTTCCCCTTTCTCCACATCCTCGCCAGCATCTGTCATTTCCTGACTTGTTAATTTTAGCCATTCTGACTGGTGTGAGGTGATATCTCATTGTGGTTTTGATTTGTATTTCCCTGATGCCGAGTGACGTGGAGCACTTTTTCATGTGTCTGTTGGCCATCTGGATGTCTTCTTTGCAGAAATGTCTGTTCATGTCCTCTGCCCATTTCTTGACTGGATTGTTTGTTCTTTGGGTGTTGAGTTTGCTAAGTTCCTTATAGATTTTGGATACTAGCCCTTTATCTGATATGTCGTTTGCAAATATCTTCTCCCATTCTGTCAGTTGTCTTTTGGTTTTGTTAACTGTTTCCTTTGCTGTGCAAAAGCTTTTGATCTTGATGAAATCCCAATAGTTCATTTTTGCCCTTGCTTCCCTTGCCTTTGCTGTTGTTCCTAGGAAGATGTTGCTACGGCTGAGGTCGAAGAGGTTGCTGCCTGCATTCTCCTCAAGGATTTTGATGGATTCCTTTCTCACATTGAGGTCCTTCATCCATTTGGAGTCTATTTTCGTGTGTGGTGTAAGGAAGTGGTCCAATTTCATTTTTCTGCATGTGGCTGTCCAATTTTCCTAGCACCATTTATTGAAGAGGCTGTCTTTTTTCCATTGGACATTCTTTCCTGCTTTGTCGAAGATGAGTTGGCCATAGAGTTGAGGGTCGATTTCTGGGCTCTCTATTCTGTTCCACTGATCTATGTGTCTGTTTTTGTGCCAGTACCATGCTGTCTTGATGATGACAGCTTTGTAATAGAGCTTGAAGTCCGGAATTGTGATGCCACCAACTTTGGCTTTGTTCTTCAATATTCCTTTGGCTATTCGAGGTCTTTTCTGGTTCCATATAAATTTTAGGATTATTTGTTCCATTTCTTTGAAAAAAATGGATGGTATTTTGATAGGGATTGCAATAAATGTGTAGATTGCTTTAGGTAGCATAGACATTTTCACAATATTTATTCTTCCAATCCAGGAGCATGGAGCATTTTTCCATTTCTTTGTGTCTTCCTCAATTTCTTTCATGAGTACTTTATAATTTTCTGTGTATAGATTCTTAGTCTCTTTGGTTAGGTTTATTCCTAGGTATCTTATAGTTTTGGGTACAATTGTGAATGGGATTGACTCCTTAATTTCTCTTTCTTCAGTCTTGTTGTTGGTGTACAGAAATTCAACTGATTTCTGTGCATTGATTTTATATCCTGACACTTTACTGAATTCCTGTACAAGTTCTAGCAGTTTTGGAGTGGAGTCTTTTGGGTTTTCCACATATACTATATCATCTGCGAGGAGTGATAGTTTGACTTCTTCTTTGCCGATTTGGATGCCTTTAATTTCTTTTTGTTCCCTGATGGCTGAGGCTAGGACTTCTAGTACTATGTTGAATTGCAGTGGTGATAATGGACATCCCTGACGAGTTCCTGACCTCAGTGACAAAGCTTTCAGTATTTCTCCATTGAGAATGATATTTGCAGTGAGATTTTCATAGATGGCTTTGATAATATTGAGGTATGTGCCCTCTATCCCTACACTTTGAAGAGTTTTGATCAGGAAGGGATGCTGTACTTTGTCAAATGCTTTTTCAGCATTTATTGAGAGTATCATATGGTTGTTGTTCTTTCTTTTATTAATGAGTTCTATCACACTGATTGATTTGCGGATGCTGAACCAACCTTGCAGCCCTGGAATAAATCCCACTTGATCGTGGTGAATAATCCTTTTAATGTACTGTTGAATCCTATTGGCTAGTATTTTGGTGAGAATTTTTGCGTCTGTGTTCATCAAGGATATTGGCCTATAGTTCTCTTTTTTGGTGGGATCCTTGTCTGGTTTTGGGATCAAGGTGATGCTGGCCTCATAAAATGATTTTAGTTCTTTAATTTCTCCAGAAAGGGCTTTTATATCTCCAGAGAGGGTTACTCTAATATCTTCCATGCCTTTTTCGAGCCCGGCTCGAATGTTCAGAATCGTCATTCTGAACTCTTGATCTGACATATTACCAATGTCTGTGTTGATTAGGTCCCTAGCCTTCGGTACTGCCTCTTGTTCTTTTGTTTGTGGTGATTTTACCTGCCTTGTCATTTTGTCCAGATAAGAGGATATGAAGGCTCATATCCTATAAAATACTAAACGGGTGACAAAGACCCAAGAAAAATGTGCTGTAACCAAGTCAGAAGAGACCCCAAATTGTGGTGGGGGGGGAGAAATGTGATAAAAAGAGGTTCAGAAAGAAAAAGAAAAAAATTTAAAAATAAAACAAATAAAGAAAAAATATAAAAAAGAAAGAAAAAATATATATATTTAGATAAACTAGTCAAAAAACGTTAAAAAAGAAAAGGGTAAAAGTTTTAAAAAATTAAGCAGAGGAAGAGAAGAGAAAGAAAAAGAAATTGAAAAAAGAAAAAAAAAATGAAGTAACCGCAAGACTAAAGAATCATGGGGAGAAAACCATGAATTCTGTGCTTTGCTTTCTCCTCCTCTGGAATTCCGCGGCTGTCTTAGGAATTGAGCCTGCTTTCCTTGATAAATGAACTTCATCTTGGCTGGATATTTTGTTGATCTTCTGGGGAAGGGGCCTCTTGTAGTGACTCTCATGTGTCTTTGCCCGAGGCGGAATTGCACCGCCCTTACCGGGGGCCAGACTAAGTAATCCGCTCTGGTTCGCTTCTGGGAGCTTCTGTTCCCTGAACGCTTTCTGTAGAGTTCCAGATGACGGGAATGAAAATGGCGGCCTCCTAGTCTCCGGCCCGGAGGAGCCGAGAGCCCGGGGCCCCACTCCTCAGTGCGCTCCCAGAGGACAGCACCCAATCCCCAGCCCCTAGCCATGCTCTGAGCTCACCCAGCCTGCGACCAGTTCAAGGTAACCCCGAGCTGAGTGTTCAGTCCTCGGCTCTGCTCTGTAGCCGGCTTCTCCATTCTAATACCTGCGAGCTCTGCGACACTCCAACACCCCTGATCCTCTGTGACCCTGCGGGACCTGGAGCCACGCTGATCCCGCATGGGCTTCATCCCGGTTTAGCCTCTGGATCAATGTCCCTCAGTGGAACAGACTTTTAAAAGTCCTGATTTTGTGCTCCATTGCTCTGCCGCTTGCCGGGAGCCGGCCCCTCCCCCATGGTCTATCTTCCCGACGTTTTAGATTCACTTCTCCGCCAGTCCTACCTTTCAGAAAGTGGTTGATTTTTTGTTTCTAGAATTGCTGTTCTTCTCTTCGATCTCCCGTTGGATTTGTAGGTGTTTGCAATGTTTAGATAAGCTATCAAGCTGATCTCCTGCTACCTGATGTAGTCTCAGCCTGCTACTTCTCCGCCATCTTGACTCCGCCTCCTGTTTTTTTCAATTTTTTTGAGGGAGGCTTGTATGGCTATGTATTTCCACCTTAGGACTGCCTTTGCTGTATCCCATAGGTTTTAGACTAAAGTGTCTTCGTTCTTGTTGGTTTCCATGAATTGTTTAAGTTCTTCTTTGATCTCCTGGTTGATCCAAGCATTCTTAAGCAAGGTGGTCTTTAGCTTGCAGGTGTCTGAGTTCCTTCCGAATTTTTCCTTGTGATTGAGCTCCAGTTTCAAAGCATTGTGATCTGAGAATATGCAGGGATTAATCTCAGTCTTTTGGTATCAGTTGAGCCCTGATTTGTGACCGAGTATGTGGTCTATTCTGGAGAAGGTTCCATGTACACTTGAGAAGAATGAGTATTCTGTTGTTTTAGAGTGGAATGTTCTGTATATATCTATGAGGTCCATCTGGTCCAATGTGTCATTCAATTGATTTTCTGCTTTGATGATCTGTCTATTACTAAGAGAGGTGTGTTAAGATCTCCTACTATTAATGTATTCATATAAATATGACTTTATCTTGATTAATAGTTTTCTTATGCTCCCATATTGGGGGCATAGATATTTACAATTGTTAGATCAACTTGGGGATAGTCCCTTTAAGAATTATGTAGTGTCCTTCTGCATCTCTGACTACAGTCTTTAGTTTAAAATCTAATTTATCTGATATGAGAATCGTTATCCCGGCCTTCTTTTGAATCCCATTGGCATGAAAGATGCTTCTCCATCACTTCACTTTCAGTCTGGGTGTATCTTTAGGTTCAAAATGGGTCTCTTGTAGACAACATATGGATGGCTCCTGTCGTTTTCTCCAATCTGCAACCCTGTGTCATTTTATGGGTGCATTGAGGCCATTCACATTGAGAGTGATTATTGATAGATACGTTTTTATTGACATCGTGTTACCGTTGAATTCTTTCTTTCTGTAGATTGTCTGTATATTTCTGTTCAATGACATTTTTAGGATTTGCTCTCTTTTATCGACCTTCCCCTTAATATTTCTTGCAGTATAGGCTTGGTGGTTACATAACCTTTTAAGCCTTGCCTGTCTTGGAAACTCTTTATTTCTCCATCCATTTTGAATGTCAGTCTTGCTGGATAAAGTATTCTTGGCTGCATGTTCTTCTCATTTAGTACACTGAATATACCTTGCCAATCCTTTCTGGCTTTCTGGGTCTCTGTGGACAGGTCTGACATTATTCTGATGGACTTTCCTCTGTAGGTAAGGAGCCTCTTTGTCCTAGCGGCTTTCAAGAGATTGTATCAACAAGTATGATTTCTCAATTTTACTCTCAGGTGCCTTGTTGTTTTTTTAGAATCTATAATCTTGGGGGTAGACCGTTCTGCTTCTAGTACATGAAGGCTGGTTCCATTCGTGAGATTGGGAAAATTTCCTTGTAGAACTTGTTCCACTATATCTTCTAGACTTCTTTTTTTCTCCTCCCCTTCAGGGATTCCAATAAGTCTGACGTTGGAATGTTTCATGGCATCATTTATTTCCCTGATTCTGTTTTTATGGCTTTCATACTGTTTGTTCCAGGCTTCCTCCTGATCCTTTCTCTCTATCTGTTTGTCCTCCAGATCACTAATTCTATCTACTGTCTCAGTTACCCTAGCTTTTAGAGAATTTAGATTCGATTGGAACGCATTGAGAGCTTTGTGAACATCATTCCTGGTAGCTTTCAGTTCTTCCCTAACATTGTGAACATCATCCCTGGTGGCTTTCAGTTCTGCCCTAATCAATTCCGTTTGGTCATCCACGGCTTTCTCCAACAGAGCTATTGCCTGGATAATTGTTAGCCTGAATTCCTTCTCCAACATCTTGTGTATGTTGATAGCCATTAGCTCTGTTGTAGAAGACACATCCTCTGTGTTTTTCTTCTGTTGGGCATTCCTCCTCCTAGTCATTTTGGTGAGAGATGACTGAACAGATGTAGCTGGATGTATCGATTGTGGTGCAGTCAAGGTGT
Organism: Meles meles; assembly: GCF_922984935.1. Taxonomy (NCBI): domain Eukaryota; kingdom Metazoa; phylum Chordata; class Mammalia; order Carnivora; family Mustelidae; genus Meles; species Meles meles. The sequence continues at coordinate 1,357,817 of NC_060081.1, forward strand.
ACCCTGGAATGCTTCTGAGCAATCAGGATTCCCCATCCAAATGAGAGAAAAAAGGAAAAAAAAAGAAAGAGAGAGAGAGAGAGAGAGAGAGAGAGTGAGAGAGAGACAGGAGAAGAAGGGAAGATAAAAGAGAAGGCTCAGCCAAAATGGGCTCCAAGGTAAGATTTATGAAGTATACAAACAAAAACAGACAAACAAAAAGACTGATAAAAGTATATTACAAGAGAGAAGTATATATATATATAAATCAAAAAAAGGGATAACCTCGTCAAAAAGAACCCCAAGTATAAGATTTATATACTATCAGGACAAACACAAATACATAGAAACACTGGCAGAAGAAAAAGTTTGTAGAGTGGTTATAAATCCTCAGTGTGAGCGAGAAAGGTTATTTTGATTCTTCCTGGATGTATCTTGATATCTTTGTTAAAGTACTCAACTTTCCTATGATAAAGGGGGATTAAAAATTGGTTTACCTATAGGGGTAGCATTCATTGGGCAAAGGGGGTTACCTTGAATTTAACTCCATATGAATATTAGAAAATAAAAATTAAAAAATAATAAACTAGACAAAACTAAACTAAAATTTTTTTAAAGATTTTATTTATTTATTTGACAGAAATCACAAGAGAGGCAGGCAGAGAGAGAGAGAGAGGAGGAAGCAGGCTCTCCACTGAGTGGAGAGCCCGACGTGGGACTCGATCCCAGGACCCTGAGATCATGACCTGAGCCGAAGGCAGCGGCTTAACCCACTGAGCCACCCAGGCAGAAAAACAAAAGAAAAACACTGGTGTGTGTATCAAAAATTTCAGGTCAGAAGGATATTATGGAATTTGATGTACTGGACATCTCACTGTGATGGTAAATGAGTTAAAAATTATCTATATATAGGATATTGAAGATGGCGGAAAAGTAGCAGCCTGAGACTACATCAGGTAGCAGGAGATCAGCTCGATAGCTTATCTAAACATTGCAAACACCTACAAATCCAATGGGAGAGCGAAGAGAAGAAGAACAGCAACTCTAGAAACAGAAAATCAACCACTTTCTGAAAGGTAGGACTGGCGGAGAAGTGAATCTAAAACGACGGGAAGATAGACCGCGGGGGGAGGGGCCGGCTCCTGGCAAGCGGCGGAGCAACAGAGCATAAAATCAGGACTTTTAAAAGTCTGTTCCACTGAGGGACATTGCTCCAGAGGCTAAACCAGGGTGAAGCCCACGCGGGGTCAGCGTGGCCCCAGGCCCCGCAGGGTCACAGAAGGATCGGGGGTGTCAGAGTGTCAGAGAGCTCGCAGGTATTAGAACGGAGAAGCCAGCTGCAGAGACAGAGCCGAGGACTGAACTCTCAGCTCGGGGTTACCTTGAACTGGTCGCGGGCTGGGTGAGCTCAGAGCACGGCTAGATGCTGGGGATACGGGAGTGATTGGGTGCTGTCTTCTGGGGGCGCACTGAGGAGTGGGGCCCCAGGCTATCGGCTCCTCCAGGCCGGAGACTGGGAGGCCGCCATTTTCATTCCCGTCCTCCGGAACTCTACGGAAAGCGTTCAGGGAACAGAAGCTCCCAAAAGCGAACCCGAGCCGATTACTTAGTCTGGCCGCCGGTAAGGGTGGTGCAATCCCGCCTCGGGCAAAGACACTTGAGAGTCACTAGAACAGGCCCCTCCCCCAGAAGATCAACAGAATATCCAGCCAGGACGAAGTTCATCTATCAAGGAGAAAGCAGGTTCAATTCCTAAGACAGCGGAGCAATTCCAGAGGAGGAGAAAGCAAAGCACGGAACTCATGGATTTCTCCCCATGATTCTTTAGTCTTGCGGCTACTTCAATTTTTTTTTCTTTTTTCAATTTTTTTTCAATTTTTTTTCTTTTTTCTTTTTCCTTCTTCTGCTAAATTTTTTAAAACTTTTACCCTTTTCTTTTTTAACATTTTTTGACTAGTTCATCTAAATATATATATTTTTTCTTTCTTTTTATATTTTTTTATTTGTTTTATTTTTAAAATTTTTTTTTTCTTTTTTTTTTCAGAAGCTGTTTTTATCCCCTTTCTCCCCCCCACAATTTGGGGTCTCTTCTGATTTGGTTACAGTGCATTTTTCTGGGGTCTTTGCCACCCTTTTAGTAGTTTATTTGCTCCTTCATATCCTCTTATCTGGACAAAATGACAAGGCGGAAAAATCACCACAAACAAAAGAAGAAGAGACAGTACCGAAGGCTAGGGACCTAATCAACACAGACATTGGTAATATGTCAGATCAAGAGTTCAGAATGACGATTCTGAACATTCTAGCCAGGCTCGAAAAAGGCATGGAAGATATTAGAGAAACCCTCTCTGGAGATATTAAAGCCCTTTCTGGAGAAATTAAAGAACTAAAATCTAACCAAGTTGAAATCAAAAAAGCTATTAATGAGGTGCAATCAAAAATGGAGGCTCTCGCTGCTAGGATAAATGAGGCAGAAGAAAGAATTAGTGATATAGAAGACCAAATGACAGAGAATAAGGAAGCCGAGCAAAAGAGGGACAAACAGCTACTGGACCATGAGGGGAGAATTCGAGAGATAAGTGACACCATAAGACGAAACAACATTAGGATAATTGGGATTCCAGAAGAAGAAGAAACAGAGAGGGGAACAGAAGGTCTATTGGAGAGAATCATTGGAGAGAATTTCCCTAATATGGCAAAGGGAACAAGCATTAAAATCCAGGAGATGCAGAGAACCCCCCTCAAAGTCAACAAGAATAGGTCCACACCCCATCACCTAATAGTAAAATTGACAAGTCTTAGTGACAAAGAGAAAATCCTGAAAGCAGCCCGAGAAAAGAAGTCTGTAACATACAATGGTAAAAATATTAGATTGGCGGCAGACTTATCCACAGAGACCTGGCAGGCCAGGAAGAGCTGGCATGATCTATTCAGAGCACTCAACGAGAAAAACATGCAGCCAAGAATACTCTATCCAGCTAGGCTATCACTGAAAATAGAAGGAGAGATCAAAAGCTTCCAGGACAAACAAAAACTGAAAGAATTTGCAAACACCAAACCAGCTCTCCAGGAAATATTGAAAGGGGTCCTCTAAGCAAAGAGAGAGCCTAAAAGTAGTAGATCAGAAAGGTACTGAGACAATATACAGTAACAGTCACCTTACAGGCTACTAATGGCACTAAATTCATATCTCTCAATAGTTACCCTGAATGTTAATGGGCTAAATGCCCCAATCAAAAGACACAGGGTATCAGAATGGATAAAAGAACAAAACCCATCAGTATGTTGCCTACAAGAAACTCATTTTAGACGCGAAGACACCTCCAGATTTAAAGTGAGGGGGTGGAAAACAATTTACCATGCTAATGGGCATCAGAAGAAAGCTGGGGTGGCAATCCTTATATCAGATCAATTAGATTTTAAGCCAAAGACTATAATAAGAGATGAGGAAGGACACTATATCCTACTCAAAGGGTCTGTCCAACAAGAAGATCTAACAATTTTAAATATCTATGCCCCTAACGTGGGAGCAGCCAACTATATCAACCAATTAATAACAAAATCAAAGAAACACATCAATAATAATACAATAATAGTAGGGGACTTGAACACTCCCCTCACTGAAATGGACAGATCATCCAAGCCAAAGATCAACAAGGAAATAAAGGCCTTAAATGACACACTGGACCAGATGGACATCACAGATCTATTCAGAACATTTCATCCCAAAGCAACAGAATACACATTCTTCTCTAGTGCACATGGAACCTTCTCCAGAATAGATCACATCCTGGGTCAAAAATCAGGTCTCAACCGGTATCAAAAGATTAGGATTATTCCCTGCATATTTTCAGACCACAATCCTCTGAAGCTAGAACTCAATCACAAGAGGAAAGCTGGAAAGAACCCAAATACATGGAGACTAAACAGCATCCTTCTAAAGAATGAATGGGTTAACCAGGAAATTAAAGAAGAATTGAAAAAATTCATGGAAACCAATGATAAGGAAAACACAACAGTTCAAAATCTGTGGGACACACCAAAGGCAGTCCTGAGAGGAAAATATATAGCGGTACAAGACTTTATCAAGAAACAAAAAAGGTCTCAAGTACACAACCTAACCCTACGTGTAAAGGAGCTGGAGAAAGAACAAGAAAGAAACCCTAAACCCAGCAGAAGAAGAGAAATCATAAAGATCAGAGCAGAAATCAATGAAATAGAAACCAAAAATACAATAGAAAAAATCAATGAAACTAGGAGCTGGTTCTTTGAAAGAATCAATAGGATTGATAAACCCCTGGCCAGACTCATCAAAAAGAAAAGAGAAAGGACCCAAATCAATAAAATCATGAATGAAAGAGGAGAGATCACAACTAACACCAAAGAAATACAGACAATTATAAGAACATACTATGAGCAACTCTACGCCAACAAATTGGACAATCTGGAAGAAATGGATGCATTCCTAGAGACGTATAAACTACCACAACTGAACCAGGAAGAAATAGAAAACCTGAACAGGCCCATCACCAGTAAGGAGATTGAAACAATCATCAAAAATCTCCAAACAAACAAAAGCCCAGGGCCAGAGGGCTTCCCAGGGGAATTCTACCAAACATTTAAAGAAGAACTCATTCCTATTCTCCTGAAACTGTTCCAAAAAATAGAAACGGAAGGAAAACTTCAAACTCATTCTATGAGGCCAGCATCACCTTGATCCTAAAACCAGACAAGATCCCACCAAAAAAGAGAACTACAGACCAATATCCTTGATGAACACAGACGCAAAAATTCTCGCCAAAATACTAGCCAATAGGATTCAACAGTACATTAAAAGGATTATTCTCCACGACCAATTGGGATTTATTCCAGGGCTGCAGGGTTGGTTCAACATCCATAAATCAATCAATGTGATAGAACACATTAATAAAAGAAAGAACAAGAACCATATGATACTCTCCATAGATGCTGAAAAAGCATTTGACAAAGTACAGCATCCCTTCCTGATCAAAACTCTTCAAAGTGTAGGGATAGAGGGCACATACCTCAATATTATCAAAGCCATCTATGAAAAACCCACCGCAAATATCATTCTCAATGGAGAAAAACTGAAAGCTTTTCCGTTAAGGTCAGGAACACGGCAGGGATGTCCATTATCACCCCTGCTATTCAACATAGTACTAGAAGTCCTAGCCTCAGCAATCAGACAACAAAAAGAAATTCAAGGCATCCAAATTGGTAAAGAAGAAGTCAAACTATCACTCTTCGCAGATGATATGATACTATATGTGGAAAACCCAAAAGACTCCACTCCAAAACTGCTAGAACTTGTACAGGAATTCAGTAAAGTGTCAGGATATAAAATCAATGCACAGAAATCAGTTGCATTTCTGTACACCAACAACAAGACTGAAGAAAGAGAAATGAAGGAGTCAATCCCATTCACAATTGTACCCAAAACTATAAGATACCTAGGAATAAACCTAACCAAAGAGACTAAGAATCTATACACAGAAAATTATAAAGTACTCATGAAAGTAATTGAGGAAGACACAAAAAAATGGAAAAATGTTCCATGCTCCTGGATTGGAAGAATAAATATTGTGAAAATGTCTATGCTACCTAAAGCAATCTACACATTTAATGCAATCCCTATCAAAATACCATCCATTTTTTTCAAAGAAATGGAACAAATAATCCTAAAATTTATATGGAACCAGAAAAGACCTCGAATAGCCAAAGGAATATTGAAGAACAAAGCCAAAGTTGGTGGCATCACAATTCCGGACTTCAAGCTCTATTACAAAGCTGTCATCATCAAGACAGCATGGTACTGGCACAAAAACAGACACATAGACCAGTGGAACAGAATAGAGAGCCCAGAAATCGACCCTCAACTCTATGGTCAACTCATCTTCGACAAAGCAGGAAAGAATGTCCAATGGAAAAAAGACAGCCTCTTCAATAAATGGTGCTGGGAAAATTGGACAGCCACATGCAGAAAAATGAAATTGGACCACTTCCTTACACCACACACGAAAATAGACTCCAAATGGATGAAGGACCTCAATGTGAGAAAGGAATCCATCAAAATCCTTGAGGAGAATGCAGGCAGCAACCTTTTCGATCTCTGCCGTAACAACATCTTCCTAGGAACAACGGCAAAGGCAAGGGAAGCAAGGGCAAAAATGAACTATTGGGATTTCATCAAGATCAAAAGCTTTTGCACAGCAAAGGAAACAGTTCACAAAACCACAAGACAACTGACAGAATGGGAGAAGATATTTGCAAACGACATATCAGATAAAGGACTAGTATCCAAAATCTATAAGGAACTTAGCAAACTCAACACCCAAAGAACAAACAATCCAATCAAGAAATGGGCAGAGGACATGAACAGACATTTCTGCAAAGAACACATCCAGATGGCCAACAGACACATGAAAAAGTGCTCCACGTCACTCGGCATCAGGGAAATACAAATCAAAACCACAATGAGATATCACCTCACACCAGTCAGAATGGCTAAATTTAACAAGTCAGGAAATGACAGATGCTGGCGAGGATGTGGAGAAAGGGGAACCCTCCTCCACTGTTGCTGGGAATGCAAGCTGGTGCAACCACTCTGGAAAACAGCATGGAGGTTCCTCAAAATGTTGAAAATAGAACTACCCTATGACCCAGCAATTGCACTACTGGGTATTTACCCTAAAGATACAAACATCGTGATCCGGAGGGGCACGTGTACCCGAATGTTTATAGCAGCAATGTCTACAATAGCCAAACTATGGAAAGAACCTAGATGTCCCTCAACAGATGAATGGATAAAGAAGATGTGGTATATATACACAATGGAATACTATGCAGCCATCAAAAGAAATGAAATCATGCCATTTGCGATGATGAGGATGGAGCTAGAGCGTATCATGCTTAGTGAAATAAGTCAATCGGAGAAAGACAACTATCATATGATCTCCCTGATAGGAGGACATGGAGAAGCAACATGGGGGTGTAGTGGGATAGGAGAAGAATAAATAAAACAAGATGGGATTGGGAGGGAGACAAACCATAAATGACTCTTAATCTCACAAAACAAACTGGAGGTTGCTGGGGGAGGTGGGATTGGGAGAGGGGGAGCGGGCTATGGACATTGGGGAGGGGAGGCGAACCATAAGAGACTATGGACTCTGAAAAACAACCTGAGGGTTTTGAAGGGTCAGGGGTGGGAGGTTGGGGCAACCTGAGGGTTTTGAAGGGTCAGGGGTGGGAGGTTGGGGGAACAGGTGGTGGGTAATGGGGAGGGCACATTTTGCATGGAGCACTGGGTGTTGTGCAAAAAGAATGAATACTGTTACGCTGAAAAAATAAATAAAATGGAAAAAAATTGCTGAGAAAAATTATCTATATATATATATAAATGAACCAGAATAGTGGGAACGAGTTAAAAATAAAAGTTGTATATATGAAGTAGTGGTGGTTGTTCTCTTCTCGTCTTTTTTTTCCTTTCCAGGTTGGTTCTCTGGGGGAGGGGCCTGCCACGTCGGTTTTCAGAAAATGATGTTCTCTGAGTTAAGTCCTCCTGCCCCCCTCAAGGGGGTGGGCTCTGAGGGAACCAGTTTTTCAGTCTTTTGTTCTCTGGAGGTTTTTATGTTTGTTTGTTCGTTTTGTTTTGTTTTTTTCCTCTCGTCTTGACAGCTTTTGATGGTTTTTAGAGATTTAGAGGAAAGCAAACTCCACTCCAACCTCCCTCTCAGAGAGAAGCCTCAGAATGCTCCCCTGTGGGTGTTGCAGAGCTGCTGGCAGAGTAGGTACTGAGTCGCAGTCCCTAGGGATGCAGGATCTACTCTTGTACCCAAGACCATGGAGGTGGCGGCTCTCTGGACAGGTCCAGATCACCAGAGAGGTTCCAAGCAGTGATAACACACTGAGATTTTCCTGCTGGCCTGGGCTTGGAGTGCCTGGTCTTTCCAGGTGGAGAGTGCAGGGTGGCAGGCACCTCTCCCACGGGAGGGTGTGAGGCGCACGCATCTCATGCTCTGAAAATGCGGCACGACATTCTGCCATCTGGTGAGGCTCCCAGCCCCTCACAGGAGCTGTACCGCACAAGTTCTCAAGCACGGGCAGCTCAGGGACCAAGACCTGGTTTCTCTGCCACACTCTCTCTGGCTCAGCGCCAGGGGAAGCTGTCCTGCTCTGGGGACATAAGCCCCTGTCCCTAACCACCCCAATTCCCACAATTTCCCCCCACGATCTTTTGCTTTTTTTGAGTGCTTTCAACCAGACTCCAAGTTAATGCTGGTCCCCAGTTGTAGGGCACTCTCGTATTGGGGTATTACTTTCCAATTGGTTCACCTCTGGTGGCCCCCTTCCCCTTTTGTTTATCTTCTGATATCAGTCCGATGTTCCCACTCCACTTTACCTGCCCACTGGCGTCTTCTGCCCCTGTAGAGATCCAGACGTGTATAATTCTGATCTCAGGCTGATTTCATGGGTGATCAGAGTTCTTTGGTAGGTAATCAGCTCACTTCAGTGTACAGGTTGAGACAGCGCCTCCTACTTCCTGCCATCTTGTCCCTCTCCGTTCAGCACATTTCTAAATGGCAGGGTTTCCTCCTGGGTTCAGGCACAATTATGGGGTGCAGCTCAGGGGTCCTACATCTGACGGTTTTGGTCACCAGACATCGGAGGATGGATGCCTGAACACACAACCTGGGCTAGGGTTAGTATTAGGTTAGGGTTAGCCTTAGCTTAATATTGTATCTTAGGGACAAGGAATGTCCAATCAGTCAGCCCAGGTCTCTACTCACCCAAGGGCTGAGTTGAGGGCGGGGCTCGGGAGGCTAGTTACGCCCAGGGTTATTGGCCTGGAGGGGCAAAGATTGTGGGAATGGCCTCAGGGGAGCATGGCCGGTTCCTAGGGCTCTGAGGGTGTGAGAGAACACCAAAGAAACAGTCTCTTCCTGTCTGAGAGGCTGAGTCCTGAAGTCAGTCTGATGCTCCCACCCATGGGAGGAATTGGGTGTCAGGCCTCTGGGGTCCACTGCCAGAATACCCAACCTAGGGTTAGGGTTTGGTCCTGGGAGAATGGCAGGCCTATGTGACAATGCGAACTTAGGCTCTCCGGAGGACTGAGTTAAGGGCTTTTCTCCTGAGGTGTATCAGGCTCCGGGATTTTGGTGTGGGGGTCCTCGGAAGGTGTGGGTGACTTTAGGGAGCATGGAGGTTTCTTCCCCTAGGAGGGTTCTGCACCGGGCCACATGGTCCAGTTTCCTTGTGGATCTCATTTTCTTGGTTTCTTTCGGGCTCCCAGAGATATTTGGAACATCTCTTTCCTAGTCCATACCTTGGATTCAAAAAGGAAGATGAGATGGACTCAGTGTGTGTTTGGGACCTAGAATACATTCCGTCCTCGAACAGTGTTGTTGCCATGGGTCCTCGGCTGTGGTGGAATCACCGGCATCTAGAGTGAGGTGGCTCTTTGCGGTCAGATAGAGGCCTGGAGGATGGATTCTCCTTTGTCCAAGGGGATGGATCCTAATGGATTCGCCTTTTTTATTCAAAGAGTTCTGATGAGGGCAGAGGGAACATTCTAAAGGATTCCAAGGAGCCTTGGACAATTGAAAAGGGAAGCTTGACTTTCTAGTGTCCCTCAGTGGACCATCTAGACAGTTGTACATGTCATTCGTTCTCTGTAGTTTCATGGGTGGTGAAGTCAGAAGGAGAGTCTTTGGAAATTCCCCTGGATAGAGGCATTCTGATGGCTTCCCAGGGCATGGCGTCAGGAACCCTAGGGTGAACTTCTGGGGCTACTTGCCAGACACTGTCTGAGTCATGTTATGCCCCAGGTTTTCTGTTTCCTCCTCAGGAAATTGCTGGCAGGGAATGTTCTTCTTCCAGCTGAACCCTCCTGCACTGTCGGTGGGCATGTGGGTTGTTGCAGCCACTCTGGAAAAGAGCATGGTGGTTCCTCTGAAAGCTAAGAACTGAACAACCCTAGGATGCAGCAGTTGCCCTCCGAGGAATTTCCCTAAAGGGCACAAAAAGGCACATTCAATGGGGTACAAGCACCGTGATATGGACAGCAGCATTATCAACCAAAGCAAAATGATGGAGGGAGTACCAATGTCCATTTGCTGATGCACGTGATATAGATATAAATATAGATATCTATATACATACACATATGTGTATGTGTGTATATATCTATATATCTACATATATATATGAATGTAGATAGCTAATATCATACATATTCTCAATGGGATAGGAGTCAGGTTCAGAATGAATGAGATCTTACCATTTGCAAAGATGTGGATGGATCTAGAGTGGATTTAGCTAAGCAAAACGAGTAAGAAATGACCAAGAGCCTGTCATTTGACTTCTATGGAATTTCAGAAAGAATCCATGAACGTAGTGAGGGGAGAAAGATAGGTCAAAGAGGAAAGAGACTCCAACTTAGAGCATCAACCGCTGGCGGCTAGAGAGCAGGGGTGTGGAGGGGAAGGGTTCAATGGGTGACGGCTACTAGGGAGCGCACTCATTGTGATGACCTCTGGGTATTGTGTGCAGGCAAGGAATCACGAAATCCTACCCCTGAAGCAAAGCCATGAACACTGCATGGAAACTAATTGGAATGGAGGTCAAGGAAGGAAAGAAGGAGACCATGTTCTACTTCATGACGAGTGAGGTAAAAATGGAGTGATTTTCGCTCTCTTGTTCTCTTGATGATCATTTGCAAACACACCGTGGTACGCTACACTACTTTTGGTTTGCCATGAAGATTCAGATGTCAGAGCATGTCTATATTCCATGGATATGTTGCTACAGTCTGCCCAGGTACAAAGGTAAGTGGAGAGAAATAAGGCTGAAGAAGAAAGAAGTGTGAAGCAGTCAGGAGGTAGCCTTCCCCAATTATCAAGAAATCCTTGGGCTGATGTCCATCGAAAAGAAGGAGAGGGGCTCCCAGAGGTTTTAGGCAGGCAGGGGAGGTCCACTTCTGCCTAGAGCTGACACTGGTCCCTGAGGAGAGCTGAGGTATGGGTGTGGCATGCCCGAACTGCAGGTCTGGAGGTTGGCTCCCTGAAGAGCTGAGTTGAGGATGGCGGTCAAGCAGCTCATCGTGATCCGGGGGGCAGCAGAAATTAGGGGACCACTCATGGGGACACTCAATTTTTCACTGGCTCTGATGTCCCTGTGCAGCTCCAAAGAGACTGGTTACCTGCTAGGGAGGAGGAGGACTCCTACAGTGTGACTTCAGGGCTCATAAGCCAGAGAGTTGGCGGGATAGACCCCTGTACAAGGAAGCATGAAAACACAACTTAGCATTAGGTTTATGGCCTTGGGAAAGGCTGCTCCAATCTGCCAGTGCCAAGCGGGCTCCGCTAGGGGTTGTGTTGTGGAAATGGGTCTCATAGTGTGGCAGAATCTGGGATTCTGGCCAGGAAGAACAATGATGGTGGGAGAGGTTTACAAACGAGACAAGGATAAGCCGAGACCACATGGCCCAGCCGGGGTCCCGGCGCAGGGGAGCTTTCCCGAAGCAGAGTTGATGGAGGGGTTGTGGCTGGGCATCATCCTCTGCCTTTGCGGGCAGCTGGGGCAGCCAGGGATGGGCCTGGCCTCTGTGGGGGAACAAAGGGATCTCGCGCTCTTGGCTTAGATGTTGCCTGGAAAGGCACCATTTGCGCCGGGACGGTCGGAGCACACGTGGCGGGGGACACAGTTTTCCCCAGGGGGAGGCCACAGGGCACAGGACCCTGGCAACGGAAGGCTGAGCAATCTGGCATGGGCCCGGGCCCGGCTTTCAGGGCAGGCCCAGCCCCATATGCTAGCGCCAGGGACCGGACCCCCGGAGGCTGAGGAGTGGGAGGGGAGACAAAGATACTTCCGCTCCAAAATTGGGATCAACGTGAAGAGAAAGCTCGAGAGAATTGGCCTACATTGGGCAGCCCTGTAGACCGCCCTGTTCCCCGTGGCCGAAGGCCCTTTCTCGCTCGGGGCATGTTGCAGCCATCTGGAAAACACGCTGAGACGACGTTGCCCAGTCGGGGGCCCCGGCGAAGGAGAGCCTTCCCAAAGCTGAGTTAATGAAGGGGTTGTGGCTGGGCATCTGCCTTTTTGGTCAGCCGGGGCACTCGGTGCTGGGGCTTGCCTCTGTGGGGGAACCAATGTATCTCTCGCTCGACCACTGGGATGCAGCAGTGCAAGGCACCGTTTGCGTCGGGATGGTCAGGTGACTCGTGTTGCGGGACTCAGGGTTTCCCAGGTGGGGACCCCCAGGGGCAGGACCCTGGAAACGAAGGCTGAGGAAGCAGGCCAGTGTCTTGGCCCGGCTTTCAGGGCAGGCCGGGCCCCATCTGCCAGCACCAGGGAGGGGACCCCCAGAGGCTAAGGAGTAGGAGGCATCAGCCTCGCCATCGCCTGACTCACGGAGGTCTTCCTGGCAGTTCTGGGACATGAATCCTCGGGATCCTGGTCGAGGCCCAGGGGGGCAGCCCTGCGTACGTGAGGCGGCCGAAGTGAGTTCGCCGGGCGTTTTCCGGCCAATTCTCATGAGCATTCTGCCCAAATTGGGATTGATTTGGGCAGAATGCTCATGAGAATTGACCAAGTTGGGCAGGCCTGGGGACAGCCCTTTTCCCCGTGGCCCAGGGCCCTTTCTCGCTCAGGGCATGTAGTGGCCACCCGGAAAGAGCACCAAGTCGAAGTGGCCCAGCCGGGCCACGCTGCAGGGGACCTTTCACAAGGGAGAGTTGATGGAGGGATTGTGCCCTGGCATGCGCCTCCTCCATTTTGAGCGGCTGGGGCACCTGGGGTTTTGGATGGCCTCTGTGGGGGAACGAATGGATTTCTTGCTCAACGGCTGGGATGCAGCCATGAAATGCACCATTTGCGATGGGACGGTTGGGGGATTCATGGCACGGGACTTAGTGTTCCTAAGGTTGTTGCCCCAAGGGTCAGATCCCTGGAAACGGAAGACTGATCAAGCAGGCCAGGGCCCTGTCCCGGCAGGTCCAGGACCATCTGCCAGCACCAGGGAGGTGACCTCCGGAGGGTGAGGAGAAGGAGGCATCAGCCTCCCTGGAGCCTGCCTCACGTAAGACTTCCTGGCGGTAATGGGACGCGACACCTCGGGATCCCTGTCCAGGCCCAATGGTGCAGCCCTGCAGACATGAGGCACCCGAAACGATTTCGCCAGGCATTTTATGGACAATTCTCATGAGGGTTCTGCCCAAATCGGGATTGATATGCCCCTCAGAATAGAAGCCTGAGAACTCAAACTAGGGTTAGTGTCAGGGCCTATTGGCATGGCATGACTGATCTCCGGGCACTGAAGTGGTCTCCCCTCAGGGCTTAGTTGAAGGCACGCATCCAGCGATGTGGCAGAATTCGGTTTTATATCCAGGGTACCTCCAAGTTTGGGGTGGCTTTGGGGTGCATGCAGATTTCTCCCTCTCCAAGGGCTCGGAGCAGCTCGAAATGGTGCGGGTTCATACTGTATGGCTGTCGGAGTCATGCAGTGTCACTCAGAGGTCCTTAATCGGGTGACTCAGGAGCCAAGCCCCTCACAATGGAAGCCTGAACCCAATCTAGCATTTGGGTTTGGGCCTAGGGACAATACAGACCCAATCTGCCAGCCCTAAGACAGTTTCCCTTCAGGGCTGAGTTGAGGACATGTGTCTAGTGCCAGGCAGAATCCAACTTTATGGCCAGGGGGTCTGCTGATGGTGGGAGTGGCTTTAGGGGGCATGCAGGTTTCTCCTCCTTTGAGAGTGTGGGGCAGCTCCATACCACAAGGTTTCCTCCTGCGTGGTGGGTGGAGTCCTGGGTTCTCGCTCAGGGTTCCTTAATCCAGGGTGCTTGGGGCCTGGCTTCATGGAATGGAAGCCTGACAACCCAAGCTAGGGTTAGTGTTAGGGCCTAGGGGCATGGCAGGCCCTATCTGACAATGCTGAGGCGGGCTCCCCTCAGGGCTGAGTTGAGAGTATGTGTCTGGCAGCATGGCAGAATGAGGCTTCATGGTGTGGGGCGGGGCACCAATGGGGGGGTGGCTTTAATGAGGCATGTAGGCTTCTCCTGCTCTGTGGGTTTTGTGCAGCTCCTAATGGCACAGTTTCTTCCTGGGTGGCAGCCAGAGTCCTAGGGTGTGTCTCAGGGGTCCCCAATCTGGAGAGCTTGGGGACCAGTTCTCTAGGGACAGAAGCCTGAAAAGCCAACATAGGATTAGGGTTGGGGCCTGGGGGCATGGCAGGCCCAATCTTCCATTGCTGAGGCGGGATCCCCCATGGGCTGAGTCAAGGACGGGGGTCAAGTGGTATGTCAGTCTCTGGGTTTTGTCGCCATATGGGCCATCAGAGGTGAGGGTGGCCTCTCGAATGCATTTGGGTTTCTCTTTGTCTGAGAGTTCTGGGTAGCTCTGAACGGCATGGTTTTCACCTGGATGGAAGGCGGAGGCCTTGGTTGTGGCTCAGGGGTTCCCAATCTGGAGGGATTGTTGGCCATGTCTCTGGGCATGGAAGCCTGGAAACACAACCTAGGGATTGGGTTAGTTCTTAGGGCTATCCAGTCCCTACTTCCTGGTGTTGAGGCTGGATCCCCAGGGGTTGTGTCGAACGTGGGGGTCAGGAAGCACATCAGGCTGTGAGTTTGTGACTGTGGAGACTGTCGAAGTTCGGGGTGTCCTCAGGGAGGTGTGTGGGTTTATTCCAGTCTGAGGGTTCTGCTCAGCTTCGAATGGTACAGTTTCCTCCTGGGTGGCAGGCGGACTCCTGGGGTGTGGCCCAGAGGTCCCTAATCTGGAGGGACAGTGCCAGTGTGGCTTTAGACCTGTGGAGGGTTTGGGAACTGCATTGGGAGTCTGTGGCAGGCCCAGCAGTGCCGGTTCCTGCCACTGGAGGGAGTGGTGAGCCGTGGTGCGAGATACCCTGGAACGCATAGCAGTGCTGCTTGCTACCACTGGAGGCAGCGGCGAGCTTCTCTGGGAAACTCACTGGAAGAGTTTCTGCCTGCTGGCTGCTGGCTCTGAGGAGAGTGGAGAGGGGCTGGGTGAGAGACCCTGAAACGTGAGGCACTACAGCTTTTTTTTTTTCCATTTTATTTATTTTTTCAGCATAACAGTATTCATACTTTTTGCACAACACCCAGTGCTCCATGCAAAACGTGCCCTCCCTATTACCCACCACCTGTTCCCCCAACCTCCCACCCCTGACCCTTCAAAACCCTCAGGTTGTTTTTCAGAGTCCATAGTCTCTTATGGTTCGCCTCGCCTCCCCAATGTCCATAGCCCGCTCCCCCTCTCCCAATCCCACCTCCCCCCAGCAACCCCCAGTTTGTTTAGTGAGATTAAGAGTCATTTATGGTTTGTCTCTCTCCCAATCCCATCTTGTTTCATTTATTCTTCTCCTAGCCCCCTAACCCCCCATGTTGCTTCTCCATGTCCTCATATCAGGGAGATCATATGATAGTTGTCTTTCTCCGATTGACTTATTTCACTAAGCATGATATGCTCTAGTTCCATCCACGTCGTTGCAAATGGCAAGATTTCATTTCTTTTGATGGCTGCATAGTATTCCATTGTGTATATATATCACATCTTCTTTATCCATTCATCTGTTGAGGGACATCTAGGTTCTTTCCATAGTTTGGCTATTGTAGACATTGCTGCTATAAACATTCGGGTACACGTGCCCCTTCGGATCACTATGTTTGTATCTTTAGGGTAAATACCCAGTAGTGCAATTGCTGGGTCATAGGGTAGTTCTATTTTCAACATTTTGAGGAACCTCCATGCTGTTTTCCAGAGTGGTTGCACCAGCTTGCATTCCCAACAACAGTGGAGGAGGGTTCCCCTTTCTCCACATCCTCGCCAGCATCTGTCATTTCCTGACTTGTTAATTTTAGCCATTCTGACTGGTGTGAGGTGATATCTCATTGTGGTTTTGATTTGTATTTCCCTGATGCCGAGTGACGTGGAGCACTTTTTCATGTGTCTGTTGGCCATCTGGATGTCTTCTTTGCAGAAATGTCTGTTCATGTCCTCTGCCCATTTCTTGATTGGATTGTTTGTTCTTTGGGTGTTGAGTTTGCTAAGTTCCTTATAGATTTTGGATACTAGCCCTTTATCTGATATGTCGTTTGCAAATATCTTCTCCCATTCTGTCAGTTGTCTTTTGGTTTTGTGAACTGTTTCCTTTGCTGTGCAAAAGCTTTTGATCTTGATGAAATCCCAATAGTTCATTTTTGCCCTTGCTTCCCTTGCCTTTGCCGTTGTTCCTAGGAAGATGTTGCTACGGCTGAGGTCACTACAGCTTGTTTTTACAGGACGGTGTGGTGAGCTGTATAGTCTCTGTTTCTCCAGGTTCAAGAATGGTCATAAGAAACCCTGGAGCCAGGCCCCCACTCAGCATTGTGCCAAGTTTCCCCAGGTTTACTGGTAATCTACTGTCAGGATGGTTCAGGAAGGTCCTCCCAGATGGGCTCTGGAGCCAGGGGAAACCAAACCTGACTCACGGTGCATTTGGAAACAAGGAGTTGAGTGTTTGTTTGGAAGAGTATGTTTGTTTCTCCAAGAAGGACGAGGGCATTGGTCATCATTAGAAGGAAGTCAATGACCACTTAAGAAACAAGCATGTGTCTCTCCTTCTCCCAGGAATTGGAGCAGGTGTGCAGGCTTTAGGTGGCATATGCCTGCTTATCCGCACCTGACAACCCTTCTTCACTCTGGCTCCACAAGAGCTCAGACTCAGCGTCTGAGTCTGTCATGCATCTTGTCCCAGGACATCAGCGTTCAGAGAAAACAGCAGGCCCGTGTGGCACAATGTCACATCCATGCCAGGATGGCATGTAAAAGTTCTCTTTCACCCAAAACATCCTGATCTGTGGTCAGATAGAGACTTGGATGATGGCTTCTCCTTTGTCCAAGGTGATGTATCCTAATGGATTCGTCTTTGAATCCAAAGAGTTCCAATGAGGGCAGAGGGGAAATTCAAAATGATTCCAAGGAGTCTTGGACAATTTGAAAGGGAAGCTTGTCTTCCTAGGTTCACTCAAACGGCTATGTATGGTTGGACATGCTGTATTTTCTCTGCAGTTTCATGGGTGGTGAGGTCAGAATGAGAGTCTGTGGGAATGTCCCTGGATAAAGGCATTCTGGTATCTTCAAGGTACTTGGCATTAAGAACCCTGGGGTGAATTTCTGTGGCTGCTTGCCTGACATTCAGTGCTTCAGGTTATCCCACAGGTTTTACATTTCCTCCTTTGGAAATTGCTGGCATGGAATGTTCTGCTTAAAGTGGAACCCTCGTGGGCACCTGGGTTGCTCAGTGTGTTAAGCTACTGCTTTCATCTCAGGTCATGTTCCCAGGGTCCTGGGATCGAACCCCGCATTGGGCTCTCTGCTCAGCGGGGAGTCTGCTCCGTCCTCTCTCTCTGCCTGCCTCTCTGCCTACTTGTGATCTGTGTCTGTCAAATAAATAAATAAAATCTTAAAAAATAAAAAAAAATAAACAGAATCCTCCTACACTGTTGGTGGGCATGCGTGTTGTTGCAGCCACTCTGGAAAAGAATATTGTGTGTCCTCCAAAAGCTAGGAACTGAAAAACACTAGGATCCAGCAATTGTCCTCCTAGGTATTTCCCTAAAGGGCATAAAAATGCACATTCAGTGGGGTACAAGCACCTTGATATTTACAACAGCATTATCAACCATAGTAAAACCATGGAGGGAGACCAAATGTCCATTCACTGATGAGTGATTTTATATATCTATCTATCTATATCTATATATGTATAGATATCTATATGTGTGTATATGTGTGTGTTTGTTTATGTATGTGTGTGTGTGTGTGTGTGTGTGTGTGTGTGTGTGTGTGTGTGTGTATTCATTCTCCCACATCTTAATGGCATAGGAGCCAGTTTCAAAAGGATGAAATCTTACCATCTGCAAGAATGTGGAGGGATCTAGAGTGGATTTAACTAAGTAAAATCAGTAAGAAAAGACCAAAAGTCTATAACTTGACTTCTATGGAATTTCAGAAAGAAAACAGATGAACATAGTGAGGGGAGAAAGGCCAATGAGGAAACAGACTCTAACCTAGAGCACAAACCGAGGGTTGCTAGAGGGCAGGGTTTAGGGCAAGGGTTAAATGGGTGATGGCTATTAGGAAGAGTACTTGCCGTGATGAACTCTGGGTGTTCTGTGCAGGAGAGGAATCACAAAATCATACCCCTGAAGGAGAGAAATGAACACTGTATGGAAACGAATTGGAATTGAAGTCAATGAAGAAAAGAAGACCATGTTCTACTTCATGAAGACTGAGGTAAAACTGGAATGACTTTGGCTCTCCTGTTCTGTTGCTGATCATTTTGAAACACTCTGTGGCAGGATAAACTAGTTTCCTATTGCATTAGGAGCCTTAAGAAAGCTGCCATGGAAGATTTAGATCTCAGTGCATGTCCATGTTCCATTGGTATGTTACTTTCAGTCTGCTCAGGTACAAAGGTAAGTGGAGAAAAATATGGTGGAAGAGGAAAGGAGGTATTAAGCATTCAGGAGGTAGCCTTCCCCTTTCTCATGAATGCCTAGGCCAGTGAAAATTGAGAAGAAGGAGGGAGGATCCCAGAACGTTGCTGCAGACAGGGGAGTTCTAGGTCTGCCTAGAGCTGGCAGGGGTCCATGAGGAGAGCTGAGCTAGCCGTGTGGCAGGCCCAAACTCCTGGTGCTGACGTGAGTTTCCCAGGGAGTTGAGTTGAAGATGGGGGTCAGGTGGTGCATCAGGCTCTGGGTTTTTAGCTGGGGGTCTCCAGAACGTGGTGGAGTCCTCATTGGGGCATAGAGGTTTCTCTGGCTCTGTGGGTTCTGCAGCTCCAAAGGGACTAGTTTCCTGATGGGTGGCAGGTGGACTCTTACAGTGTGGCTTCACGGTTCCCAATCTAGAGGGCTTGGTGGATATGCCCCTGGGGAAGGAAGCCTGAAAATGCAACATAGTGTTAAGGTAATGGCCTTCGGGCATGGCAGGCCTGATCTGCCAACACTGAGGTGGGATACCCTCGGGATTGAGTTGATGGAATGCATACTGCAATGCAGAATCGTCAGGGTTTTTGGTCCGACAGATGGCTGATGGTGGGTTTGACTTTAGAGGGGCATGCTGGTTTCTCCCTCTCTGAGGGAACCGTGGAACTCCCAATGGCATGGCTTCCCCCTGCATGGCGGTCAGGTTTCTAGCTCGTTACAAAGGGTTCCTGAATCTGGGGAGTTTGGGGGCCAGGCCTCTTGGGATGGAAGCCTGAAATAAGAAACTAGAGTTATGGTAAGGGCCTAGGGACATGGCATGCTCAATCTGCTGGTGCTGAGGTGGGCTCCCTGGTTGCCTGACTTCAGGGTGGGTATCAGGTGGCACATCAGACTCCGAGTTTGTGTCCAGGGGTGACACAGAAGCTGGGCGTGACCTCAGGGTTGCATGCAGGTTTTTCCCACCCTAAGGATTCTACAGAGCTCGAAATGGCATGATTTCCTCCCGTGTGGTGGACGCAGTCCTGGGGTGTCACTTAGGTGTACTTAATCTATACCGGCATGAGTCTCAGAGGTGCCCAGTCTGGCGGGCTTGGGGGACAGGCCTCTGTTCATGAAAGCCTGTACACCTAGGGTTAAGGTTAGGGCCTAAGGGCATGGCAGGCCCAATGTGCCGGTGCTGATGTGGGCTCCCCTAAAGGCTGAGTTAAGGGCATTGATCTGGCATCGCAGCAGAATCTGGTTTTATGGCCATGGGGGTGACTCTTGGTGGGGGTGGCGTTTAGGGGGGCTTGCAGGTTTCTCCCTGTCTGAGGGTTTGGCGCAGCATCAAACCATAAGGTTTCATCCCATGTGGCAGGTGGAGTCCTGTGGTGTCACTCAGTAGTCCTTAATCTGGGGGATGTGGGGGTCAGGCCCCCTGGGATGGAAGCCTGAAAACTTAAACAGGGGTTCTAGGGCCTAGGGCCTAGAGGCATGGTGGCCCGATCTGCTGATGTTGAGGTGGGGTCCTCTCAGGGCTGAGTTGAGGGCATGCATCAGGCAGCTCAGCAGAAACTGATTTTATGGCCATTAGGGCTGCAGATGGTGGGAGTGCCTTTATAGGGGCAGGTTTCTCCCCCTCTGAGGGTACAGCACAACTCCAAACATCACAGGATCCTGCTGTGTGGTGAGCGGAGGCCTGGGGTATATGCCAAGTTTCCTTAATCCAGGGGGTTTTGTTGCCTGGGCCCTCAGAATGGAAGCCTGAAAACCCAAACTAGGGTTAGGGTTAGGGCCTAGGGGCATGGCAGCCCCAATCTGCCAGTGCTGAGGTGGAACCCCTATGGGCTGAGTTGAGAGTATGCATTTGGTGGCGGGATGGAATCCAGCTCTATGGCCAAAGGGGCTGTCGATGTTTGGGGTGGCTTTAGGGTGGCATGCAGGTTTCTCCCCCTCTGAGTGTTCATTGCAGCTCCAAACCACAAGGTTTCCACTCGTGTGACAGGCTGTGTCCTGTGGTGTTGCTCAGAAGTCCTTAATCCAGGAGGCATGGGAGCCAGGCCTCTTGGGATGGAAGCCTGAAAATCCAAACTAGGGTTAGGGTTAAGGCCTAGGGACATGGCAGGCCTTATATGCTGCAAATGAGGTGGTCTCCTGGGTAGGCTGAAGGGAGGGCGGGAATCAGGCCGGAGTTATGGTCTGGAATTGTGTCTGGGAGGCAAAGAAGCTGGTGGTGTCCTTAGGGGTCATGCAGCATTCTCCTGCACTGAGGTTCCTGCACAGTTCCAAATGGCATCATCTTGCCCTAGGAGGCCAGCAGAGTGCTGGCGGGAGTCTCAGTCATCCTGTCTGATGGGCTTGGGGTACAGGCCTCTGGGCATGGAAGGCTGTATACCCCACTTAGGGTTAGGGCTAGGGTCATGGCAGGCCCAATCTGCCAGTGCTGAGATGGGCTCCCCTCAGGGCTGAGTTGAGGGCATGTGTCCAGTAGCTTGGCAGAAACTGGCTTTATGGCCTTTGGTGCTGACAAACTTGGGGGTAGTTTTACGGGGAATTGAAGGTTTCTCCCCCTCTGAGGGCTCAGCAGCTCCAAACTGCAAGGTTTCATCCCGCATGGTGGTTGGAGTCTATAAATGTCACTAAGGGGTCCTTAATCCAGGGGGTTTGGAGGCTAGACCTCATGGGATGAAAGCGTGAAAACCCAAACTATAGTTAGAGTCTTGGGGCATGACAGGCCCTATCTGCCAGTGCTGAGGCAGGCTCCCCGGTGGGCTGAGTTGAGAGCGGGTGATAGGTGGCTCATGTGAATCTGGGTTTGTGTTCAGGAGGGGCTCAGATGCTAGGGCTTGCATAGGGGGACCTGAAGTTATCTCCTGCTCTGAGGCCTGAGTAGCTCCAAATGGCACCATAATATCATAGGCAGCCAGCAGACTGCCAGAGTGAGTCTCAGGCGTCCCCAGCATCGCGGGTTTCAGAGATAGGCCTCTCTATAGGGAAATCTGTACACCCAACCTCGGGTTAGGGTTAAGGCCTATGGGATTTGCAGCTCTGATATGCTCCTGTTGAGGCTGGCTCCCTCAGGGCTGAGTGGAAGACATGCATCTAGCATAGTGGCAGAATCCGGCATTATGTCCGGGGCAAGGCTGATCAAGAGAGTGTGTTTACGTGCTCATGCACCTCGCTTTCTGGAGGGCAGGCAGAGTCTTGTGGTGTGGCTTTGGAAACCCCAGTCTGGAGGGTTAGGGTTAGGATTAGGGGTTATGGTTAGAGAAAGGGTTAGTGTTAGTGGTTAGGGGATAGGATTAGGATAAGGATAAGGGTTATGGTTATATCTAAGGGACAAGGGTTAGGCTTAGGGTTAGGTGTTAGTGTTACCGTAAGGGTTAGAAAAGTAGGATTAGGTTTATGGTTAGTGTTAGGGTTAGGGTTTAGGGTTAGGGTTATATCTAAGGGACAAGGAATGTGGGATCTCCCAGAACAGATGTCAGCTCACCCAAAGGCTGAGTTGAGTGTGGGACTCCGGAGGCTCCTCAGGTTCTGGGGTTTTCTCCTGGAGGGGCAAAGATGTCGGGAATAGCCTCAGGGAAGCATGCCGGTTTCTATGGCTCTGAGAGTGTGAGAGAGTAACAAATGAAATGGTCTCCTCCTGGCTGAGAGGCTGAGTCCTGCCCTCAGTCTGATGCTCCCACCCATGGGAGGCATTGGATGTCAGGCTTCTGCGGTCCAGAGCCTGAACACCAAACCTAGGGTTAGGGTTTGGTCCTGGGAGAATGGCAGGACTGATGTACCAGTGAGGACTCAGGGTCTCCAGAGGGCTGAGTTGAGGGCATTGCTGTGGCGGCCCGTCAGGCTCCGTGATTGTGGTGTGGGGGTCCTCAGAAGATGTGGGTGGCTTTAGGGAGCATGGAGGTTTTTCTAGCAAGGAGGGTTCTGAGCAGGGCCAGGTGGTCCAGTTTCCTCCAGAGTGGCAGCCAGAGGCCTGTGTTGGGAAATCGGGGTCCTCAGTCTGGAGCACTAGGAAGCCCAACCTCTTGGGATGGAAGCCTGAACACCCAACCTAGGGTTAGGGTTAGGGTTAGGTCGTAGAGGCATTGCAGCCCCAATCTGAATGCCTGAGTTGAGGGCATGTGTTTGCATGACCATGAGACTCCTGATTCCTGGTCCTTGAGTGCGCTGGAAGTGGGGGTGGTATCAGGGAGGCATGCAGGATTCTCTCAGTCTGCGGGTTCAGCACATTTCTAAAAGGCAGGTATTCCTCCTGGGGTAAGGCGCAATTATGGGGTCCAGCTCAAGGGTCCCCCAATGGGGGCGTTTGGACCAGGCGTCAGAGGACGTGTACATGAACACACAACTTAGGATAGGGTCAGGATTAGGATTAGGGTTAGGCTTAGGGTTAAGGTTATGAGTTAGGGACAAGGCATGTTGGATCTGCCAGCACAGATATCAGATCTCCCAAGGACTGAGCTGAGGCGGGAATCAGGAAGCTCCTCAGGACCTGAGTGTTTGGCTTGGAGGGACAAAGTTGCCAGGAAAGTCCTCAGGGAAGCGAGCCAGTTTCTATGGCTTTGAGGGTGTAACACCAAATGAAATGGTCTACTCCTAGCTGAGAGGCTGTCTCCTGCCATCAGTCTGATATTTCTATTCATGGTAGGAATTGAGTGTCAGGCCTCTGGGGTCCAGAGCCTGAAAACCCAACCTAGGGTTAGGTTTTGGTCCTGGGAGAATGGAAGGCCTGATGTGCCAGTGTGGACTCAGGGTCTCCAGAGGGCTGAGTTGAGGGCATTGCTGTGGCGGCCCGTCAGGCTCCGGTATTGTGGCGTGGGCGTTCTCGGAAGGTGTGGGTGCATGGAGGTTTCCCCAACGAGGAGCATTCTTAACAGGGCGATATGGTCCAGTTTTTCTGTGTGTGGCAACCAGAGTCCAGTGTTAGGAATGCGGGGTCCCCAGTCTGTAGGGTGAGGGAGCTAGGCCTTTGGGGATGGAAGCCAAAACACCCAACCTAGAATTAGGGTTAGGTCGGAGCAGAATAGCAGCCCAAATCTGCCGGCGCTCTGGTGTCCCTTCCTGATGCCTGAGTTGAGGGCGAGTGTCTGCAGGACCGTGAGACTCCTGGTTCCTGGTCCTTGGGGGCGCCACGTGCGGGTAAGGACTCAAGGAGGCATGCAGGTTTCTCCCACTCTGCTGATCAGCACATTTCTAAAGGGCAGGGTTTCCTCCTGGGATCAGGTGCAATTATGGGGCACAGCTCAGGGGTCCCCCATCTGGGGAGTTTTGAGATCTGGCATCGATGGATGCATGCCTGAACATGCTACCTGGGCTAGGGTTAGTATTAGGGTCAGGGTTAGTCTTAGTGTTAAGGTTATGTCATAGGGACAAGGCATGTCGGATCTGCCAGCACAGGTATCGGCTCACCCTAGGGGAAAGTTCAGGGTTGGTCTTGGAGGCTCCTCAGGCCCTGGGTTTTTGGCCTGGTGTGGCAAAGATGGCAGCAAAGGACTCAGGGGAGCATGGCTGGTTCCTAGGGCTCTGAGGGGGTTAGAGCACCAAAGGAAGCAGTCTCCTTCTGACTGATAGGCTGAGTCCTGCCATCAATCTGATGCTCCCACCCATGGGAGGAACTGGGTGTCAAGCCTCTGGGATCAAGAGCCTGAACACGGAATATAAGGTTCGGGTTTGGTCCTAGGAGTATGGCAGGCATGATGTGCCAGTGCGGACTCAGGTTCTCCAGAGGGCTGAGTTGAAGACATTGCTCTGGCGGCCCGTCAGGCTCCAGGATTTTGGTTTGGGTGTCCTCGGAAGGTGTGGGTAGCTTGAAGAGGCATGTAGGTTTCCTGGATCGATTTGGGCAGAATGCTCGAGAGAATTGGCCGGTGTTGGGCAGCCCTGGTGACCGCCCTGTTCCCCGTGGCCCAGGGCCCTTTAAAACGCGCCGTGATGAGGGGGCCTGGCTGGGGAGCTGTCCGTAAGCAGAGTTGATGGAGGGGAGTGGCCGGGCGCCCGCCTCCACCTGGGCGGGCGGAAAGGGCGCCCGGGGAGGAGGCTGGCCTCTGCGGGGGAACGAATGGATCTCTCGCTCCATGGCTGGGGCACAGCTGCGAAAGGCGCCGTTGGCGCTAGTACAGTCTGGGGACTCGTGGCGCGGGACTCAGGGTTCCCCAGGAGGAGGCCCCCAGGCACAGGACCCTGGCAACGGAAGGCTGAGCAAGCAGGCCTGGGCTCGGGCCCGGCGTTCAGGGCTGGCCCAGCCCCAGGTCCCAGCACCAGGGAAGGAACCCCCGGATGCTGAGGAGCGGGAGGCATCGGCCTCGCTGGCACCTGCCTCACAGAGCTCCTCCTGGCGGTATTGAGACATGACCCCTCGCGATCCCAGGCCAGACCCAGGGGGGCGGCCCTGTAGACCTGCGGCACCTGAAGGGGGTTCGCCGCGTGTTTTCCGGCCAATTCTCATGAGTGTTCTGCCCTAATGGGGATCGATTTGGACAGAACGGTCGTGAGAATTGGCCGGCGTTGGGCAGCCCAGGGGACCACCCTGTTCCCGGTGGCTCAGGGCCCTTTCTCGCTCGGGGCATGTCACGGCCACTCGGAATATGTGCCATGACGACATGGCCCGGCCGGGAGCCCCGGCGCCGGGGAGCTTTCCCCGAGCAGATTTACTGGATGGGCTGTGTCCCTCAGTCCGCCTCCGAATTTTTAGACCTCTGGTTGTGGATTCTTGGAGCATGGACTCTAGGCTTTGACCTGTACATCCCAATCCGGAGGCAGTGTGTCACTGTGTCTTTAGAACTGTGAAGCCTTTTTTTGGAGCCCTGGCATCACGACGAGTTTTCAGGGTGGCCACGACATGCCCTAAGCAAGAAAGGGCCCTGGACCACGGAGAAGTGGGCGGTCCCCAGGGCCGCCCAATGCCGACAAATTCTCACGAGTTCAGCCTTTCTTTGCCAGGGGCCTGGGGCGGGGGCTTGCCCCGGGGGAACCCTGAGTCAAGCACCGCGAGTCCCCCGACAGTCCTGGCGCCAAGGGGCCTGTCTTGGCTGCGTCCCAGCCTCCATGGGTCCCCTCCCTGGCGCGAGCAGCTGGGGCCGGGCCCACCCCGAAAGCTGGGTCCGGGCCTAGGCCTGTTAAACAGCCTTGCATTGCCAGGGAACTGGGCCTATGGGCCTCCCCTGGGGAACTATGTGTCACACGCCACGAGTCCCCCGACCTTCCCAGCGCCAGCGGCGCCTTTCGCGGCTGCGTCCCAGCCATGGAGCAAGCGATCCATTCGTTCCCCCACAGAGGCCAGCCCGCTTCCCGGGCGCCCTGGCCGCGTGCCAAGGCGGAGGTGGAAGCCCAGCCACAGCCCCTCCAACAACTCTGCTTGGGGAAAGCTCCCCGGTGCCAGGGTCCCGGGCCGGGCCCGGTCGTCATGGCATGTTTTCCGGGTGGCCGCGACATGCCCCGAGCGAGAAAGGGCCCTGGGCCACGGGGAACGGGGCGGTCCCCTGGGCTGCCCAACGCCAGCCAATTCTCACGAGCGTTCTGCCCAAATCGATCCCCATTTGAGCAGAACACTCGTGAGAATTGGCCGGAAAACACCCGGCGATCCCCCTTCGGGCGCTGCATGGCCGCAGGGCTGCCCCCTGGGCCTGGCCCATTATCACGAGTGATCGCATCCCGGCACTGCCAGGAGGAGCTCTGTGAGGCAGGCGCTGGCGAGGCAAACGCCTCCGGGTCCTCAGCCTCCAGGGGTCCCCTACCTGGCGCCAGCAGCTGGGCCCGGGCCCGCCCTGAAAGCCGGGTACGGGCCCAGGCCTGCTTGCTCAGCCATCCATTGCCAGAGGCCTGGACCTGGGGGCCTCCCCCCGGGGAAACCTGAGTCCCAAGCCACGAGTCCCCTGACCGTCCTGCGCCAACGGCGCCTTTCGCGGCTGTGTCCCAGCCGTGGAGCGAGAGATCCATTTGTTCTGCCACAGAGGCCAGCCACCTCCCCGGGCGCCCTGGCCGGCTGCCAATGCAGCGGCAGATACCCGGCCACAGCCCATCAACACTGCTTGGGGAAAGCTCCCCGGCGCCGGGGCCCCCAGCCTGACCACGTCGTCTCGGCTCTTCCTTGTCTCGTTTTTAAACCTCTCCCACCATCATTGTTCTTTCTGACCAGAATCCCAAATTCTGCCACATTATGGGAACCATTTCTTCAACACAGCCCTTAGGGGAGCCCGCTCAGCGCTGGCAGTTTGGATCAGCCTTTCCCGAGGCCATAATCCTGATGCTAAGTTGTGTTTTCATGCTTCCTTGTACAGGGGCCTCTCCCGCCAACTCTCTGGCTTACGAGTCCTGAAGTCACACTGTAGGAGTCCTCCTCCTCCCTAGCAGGCAACCAGACTCTTTGGAGCTGCACAGGTCCATCAGAGCCAGTGAAAAATTGCGTGATCTCATGAGTGCTCCCCACGATCTGCTGCCCGTGGATCACGATGCCCTGCCTGACCGCCATCCTTCAGGGAACCAACCTCCAGACCTGCAGTTCAGGCATGCCACACCTGTACCTCAGCTCTCCTCTGGGACCCCTGTCAGCTCTAGGCAGAAGTGGACCTCCCCTGCTTGCCTAAAAGCTCTGGGAGCCCCTCTCCTTCTTTTCGATGGACATCGGCCCAAGGCTTTCTTGACAATTGGGGAAGGCTACCTCCTGACTGCTTCGCACCTCCTTTCCTCCCCTGCCTTATTTCTCTCCACTTACCTTTGTACCTGGGCATGGAATATGGACATGCTCTGATATCTGAATCTTCCTGGCAAACCGAAAGTAGTGTACCACGGTGCGTTTGCAAATGATCATCCAGAGAACAAGAGAGCGAAAATCACTCCATTTTTACCTCACTCGTCATGAAGTAGAACATGGTCTCCTCCTTTCCTTCCTTGACCTCCATTCCAATTTGTTTCCATGCAGTGTTCATGCCTTTGCTTCAGGGGTAGGATTTTGTGATTCTTTGCCTGCACAGAATACCCAGAGCTCATCACGAGTGCGCTCCCTAGTAGCCGTCACACATTGAACCCTTCCCCCCCACACCCCTGCTCTATAGCCACCCGCAGTTGGTGCTCTATGTTGGAGTCTTTTTCCTCTTTGACCTATCTTTCTCCCCTCACTACATTCATGGATTCTTTCTGACATTCCATCGAAGTCAAATGATGGCTCTTGGTCATTTCTTACTCATTTTGCTTAGCTAAATCCACTCTAGATCCATCCACGTCCTTGCAAAACGTAAGATCTCATTCATTCTGAACCTGGCTCCTATTCCTTTGAGAATATGTGGGATAATAGATATCTACGTTCATATATCTATATAGATATATACACACATACACATATGTGTATGTATATAGATATCTATATCTATATCTCTATCACGTGCATCAGCAAATGGACATTGGGACTCCCTCCATCATTTTGCTTTGGTTGATAATGCTGCTGTCCATATCACGGTGCTTGTACCCCATTGAATGTGCCTTCTTGTGCCCTTTAGGGAAATTCCTCGCAGGGCAACTGCTGCATCCTAGGGTCGTTCAGTTCTTAGCTTTCAGAGGAACCACCATGCTCTTTTCCAGAATGGCTGCAACAACCCCCATGCCCACAGATAGTGCAGGAGGGTTCCACTGGAAGAAGAATATCCCCTGCCAGCAATTTCCTGAGGAGGAAACAGAAAACCTGGGGGATCATACGACTCAGACAGTGTCCAGCAAGCAGCCCCAGAAGTTCCCCCCAGGGTTCCTGACGCCATGCCCTGGGAAGCCATCAGAATGCCTCTATCCAGGGGAATTCCCAAAGACTCTCCTTCTGACTTCACCACCCATGAAACTACAGAGAACGAATGACATGTCCAAATCTCTAGATAGTCCACTGAGGGACACTAGAAAGTCAAGCTTCCCTTTTCAATTGTCCAAGGCTCCTTGGCATCCTTTTGAATGTTCCCTCTGCCCTCATCCCAACACTTTGGATAAAAAAGGCGAATCCATGAGGATCCATCCCCTTGGACAAAGGAGAATCCATCCTCTAGGCCTCTATCTGACTGCAAAGAGCCACCTCACTCTAGATGCCGGCCATTCCATCACAGCCGAGGACCCATGGCAACAACACTGTTCGAGGATGGAATGTATTCTAGGTCCCAAACACACACCGAGTCCATCTCATCTACCTTTTCAAATCCAAGGGATGGCCTAGGAAAGAGATGTTCCAAATTTCACTGTGAGCCCAGAAAGAAGCAGAGAAAATGAGATGCCCAACCAGGTGCTCCCAGCAAGGAAACTCAGGAACCCTTGCACCCACTCTGCATGGCTGACAGCTGCTTGGACTTTTTGGCTCCAGTGGAGATGAGAGAAAACACAGCATGTTTGGGGGGAAAGGGAAGTTTTACCTCCCATGCTGGCGTGGATGTGCCACGTTCCCCAAGGGCCTGCTATTATCTCTAAAAGATGACGGCCTGGGACAAGCTGCATGACGGATTCAGATGCTGATTTCCAAACTTCAGGTCTCATGGAGCCAGAGAGAAGAAGCATTGTCAGGTGAGGAGAAATAGGCACCTCCCACCTAAAGCCTACACATCTGCTCCAATTTCTGGAGAAGGAGAGGCACATGCTTGTTTCTTAACTGGTCATTCACTTCCTTCTCAAGCCGGCCAATCCCTTGTCCTTTTTGGAGAAGGAAATAGACCCTTCCAAACAGACACTCAACTCCTCGGTTCCAAAGGCACCATGGGTTGAATTTGGTTCCCCTGGCTCCAGAACCGCACTGGGAGGACCCCCCTGAACCATCCTGACAGCAATTTCCATCCGACCTGGGGAAACGGGGCACAGTGCCCACTGAGTGGGGGCCCGGCTCCAGCCATTCTTACCAGCACTGTTGAGCCTGGGGAAACAGTCTTCAGCTCACCACAACTCTGTCCTAGAAAAACAAGTGCAGTGCCTCACGTTTCCGGGTCCCTCACCCAGCACCTGTCCACGGCTCTCAGAGCCAGCTGGCTGCACAGGCTCCTCTTCAGG
Organism: Meles meles; assembly: GCF_922984935.1. Lineage (NCBI taxonomy): Eukaryota > Metazoa > Chordata > Mammalia > Carnivora > Mustelidae > Meles > Meles meles. The sequence continues at coordinate 1,387,292 of NC_060081.1, forward strand.
TGTGTTGGCCAGAGAAGCTCTCTGCTGCCCCCAGTGGTGGCAAGCAGCATTGCACCCTCCCACGCTCTAGGGCACCACAGCTCACCACGCCCTCCAATGGCATGAACCGGCACTGTTGAGCCTTCCACAGACTCCTCATGCAGCTCCAAAAAACTCTCCACAGGTCTAAAGACACAGTGACACATGGCCTCCGGATTGGGATGTCCAGGCCAAAGCTTAGAGTCCACGCCAGCCAAGCGGAAGCGCTGAATTTCAGAGCTGTAGAAAAGAGTCATAAAGAGAATAAATTTGATGACCCAAAAGAGGTGAGATCCAAGAATCTACGACCAGAGGTCTAAAAATTCGGAGGCAGACTGAGGGACACAGACCCTCCAGTAAATCTGCTCAGGGAAAGCTCCCCGGCACCGGGGCCCCCAGCCGGGCCGTGTCATCACAGCGCCTATTCCGGATGGCCGCGACATTCCCCAAGCGAGTAAAGGCCCTGGGCCATGGGTTACAGGGCGGTCCCCAAGGCTGCACAATGCCCGGCAATTCTCATGAGCCTGCTGCCCAAATCGATCCCGATTTGGGCTAAACGCTCGTGAGAATTAGCCGGAAAATGCCTGGCAAACCCACTTCGTGCGCCGCAGGGACACAGCCCCCATGGGCCTGACCCGGATTCACGAAGGGTCGCTTCTTGGCACAACCAGGAGGCGTTCCGTGAGGCAGGCGCCGGCGAGGCCAACGCCTCCCACTCCTCAGCCTCCGGGTTTCCCCTCCCTGGCCCTGGCAGCTGGGGTCGGGCCCACCCCGAAAGCCGCGACTGGGCACATGCCTTCTTAGCGTTCCGTTGCCAGGGGCCTGTGCCTGCGGGTCACCGCCAGGGGAACACTGAGTCCCTCGCCATGAGTCCCCCGACATTCCCGGCGCCAACGGCTCCTTTCGCGGCTGCGTCCCAGCTGTGGAGGGAGAGATCCATTTGTTCCCCCACAGAGGCCAGCCCCCTCCCCAGGCGCACCGGCCGCCCGCCAAGGCAGAGGTGGACGCCCGGGCACAGCCCCTCCATAAACTCTGCTTGGGGAAAGCTCCCCGGCCGGGCCCCATCCTCATGGCACGTTTTCGGGGTGACTGCGCCATGCCCGAGCCATAAAGGGCCCTGGGCCACGGGGATCAGGGCGGTCCCCAGGGCTGCCGACGCCGGCCAATTTTCACAAGGGTTCTGCCCAAATCGATACCGATTTGGGCAGAACGCTTGTGGGAATTGGCCAGAAAATGCCAGGCGAACCCCCTTTGGGAGACCAGGGCCGCCCCCCTATTCCTGGCACGGGATCGCGAGGGATCGCATCCCAGCACTGCCGGGAGGAGCTCCGTGAGGCACTCGCCAGCGAGGCAGATGCCTCCCGCTCCTCAGCCTCCTGGGGTCCAATCCCTGGCGCCGGCAGCCAGGGCTGGCCCCGCCCCGAAAACCTGGCCCGTGCCCAGGCCTGCTTGCTCAGCCTTCCGTTGTGAGAGTCCTGTGCCTTAGTGCCTCACCCTGGGGAACACTGAGTCACACTATGCGAGTCCACCGATCGTCCCGGCGCCAACGGCACCTTTCCCTGTTGCGTCCCAGCTGTGGAGCGAGAGACCCATTCGTTCCTCCAAAGAGGCAGCCCCCTCCCCGGGCTCCCCGACCACCTGCCAAGGTGGAGGCGGACGCCTGGCCACAGCCCCTCCAACTCTGCTTGGGGAAAGCTCCCCGACGCCGGGGCCCCTGGCTGGGTCCCGTCATCATGGCGCGTTTTCCGTATGGCCGCGACATTCCCCGAGCGAGGAAGGGCCCAGTCCCCAGGGCTGTCCAACAACGGCCAATTCTCACGAGCGTTCTGCCAAAATCGATCCCAATTTGGGCAGAACACTCATGAGAATTGGCCAGAAAACGCCTGGCGATCACCCTTCGGGTGACGCAGGGCCGCAGGGCCGCCCCCCTACACCTGGAACAGGGTCGCGAGGGGTCGCGTCCAGGCACCGCCACGAGTCCCCTGACCGTCCCAGCGCCAAAGGCGCCTTTTGCGGCTGCGTCCCAGCCATGGAGCCAGAGATCCATTCGTTCCCCACATAGGCCAGCCCCCTCCCCAGGTGCCCCGGATGCCCAAGTCGGAGGAGGATGCCTGCTTGGGGATAGCTCCCCGTCCGGGCCCCGACATCACGGCGCGTTTTCCAGGTGGTCGGGACATGCCTCGAGTGAGAAATGGCCCTGGGCCACGGGGAACAGGGCCTTCCCCATGGCTGCCCAACGCCGGACAATTTTCACGAGCCTTCTGCCATTATCGATCCTGATTTGAGCAGAACTCTCGTGAGAATTGGCCGGAAAACGCCCGGCGAACCCCCTTCGGGCTCCGCAGCGCCGTCCCCCTCGTCCTGGTCCAGGATCGGGAGGGTTCGTGTCCAGGCACCGCCAGGAGGAGCTCCGTGAGGCAGGCGCCGGCGATGCCGACGCCTCCCGCTCCTCAGCGTCTGGGGTTCCCCTCTCTGGCACAGGCAGCTGCGGCCGGGCCTGCCCCAAAACCCGGGACCGGGCCCAGGCCTGCTTGTTCAGCCTTCCATTGCCAGGGACCTGTGCCGGGGGGCCTCCCGCCGGGGAACCCTGAGTCCCGCCCTTCGAGTCCCCAACCGTACTGGCGCCAATGGTGCCTTTCGCGGCTGTGTCCAAGCCGTGGAGCCAGAGATACATTCGATCTCCCCCAGAGGCCAGCCCCCTCCATGGGCGCCCCGGCCGCGCACCAAGGTGGAGGCTGATGCCTGGCCATCGCCCCTCCATCAACTCTGCTTTGGGAAAGCTCCCCAGCACCGGGGCCGCTGGCTGGGCCCCATCATCACGACACGTTTTCTGGGTGGCCGTGAAATGCCCTAAGCAAGAAAGGGCCCTGTGCATCGGGGAACAGGGTGGTCCCCAGGGCTGCCCAACGCCGGCCAATTCTCACTAGCATTCTGCCCAAATGGATCCCGATTTGGGCAGACAGTCATGAGAATTGGAAGGAAAACAGCTGGTGAAACCTCTTCGGGCATCACAGGGCTACAGGGCTGCCGCCCTGGGCCTGGCCCGGGATCTCGAGGGTTTGCGTCCCGGCACCGACAGGAGCAAGTTCCGTGACGCAGGTGCCGGCGAGCCCAACGCCTCCCGCTCCTCAGCCTTCAGGGGTCCCCTCCCTGACACTGGCACCTGGGGCCAGCCCGCCCCGAAAGCCAGGTCTGGGCCCAGGCCTTCTTGTTCACCCTTCCATTGCCATGGGCCTGTGCTTGGGGTCCTCCACCAGGGGAACTCTGATTCCCTTGCCACGAGTCCCCCAACCATCCCAGCGCCAACGGTTCCTTTCGCGGCTGCATCCCAGCCATGGAGCGAGAGAACCATTCGTTCCCCCACAGAGGCCAGCCCCCTCCCCTGGCGCACTGGCAACCCGCCAAGGCGGAGGTGGACGCCAGGCCACAGCTCCTCCATCAACTGTGCTTGGGGAAAACTCCCCGTCACCGGCGCCCCTGGCCAGGCCCCCTCGTCACGGCGCTTTTCCCAGGTGGCTGCGTCATGCCCAAGCGAGAAAGGACCCTGGGCCACGGGGAACAGGGCGTTCCCCAGGGTGACCCAATGCCAGCCAATTCTCACGAGTGCTCTGCCCAAATCGATCCCGATTTGGGCAGAATGCTTGTGAGAATTGGCCGGAAAATGCCCGGCGAACCCCCTTTGGGCACTACAGGGCCACCCCCCAGGGCCTGGCCCGGGTTCGCAGGGGTCGCTCCCTGGCACCACCAGGAGGAGCTCCAGGAGGCAGGCGCTGGCGAGGCCGACGCCTCACGCTCCTCATCCTCCGGGGTCCCTTCTCTGGCACCAGCAGCTGGGGCTGGGCCTGCCCCAAGCCAGGCTCGGCCCAGGCCTGCTTGCTCAGCCTTCCATTGCCAGGGGCCTGTGCCGGGGGGCCTCCCCCGGGGAACCATGAGTCCCGCGCCACAAGTCCCGCAACCATCCTGGTGCCAAGAGCGCCTTTCGTGGCTGCATAGCAGCCGTGGAGCCAGAGATCCATTCGTTCCCCCACAGAGGCCAGCCCCGTCCCCGGGTGCCCCGGACGCCCGCCAAGACAAGGTGGAAGCCCAGGGACAGCCCGTATATCAACTCTGCTTGTGGAAAGCTCCCCGTCCGGGCCCCGTCATCACGGCGCATTTTCCAGGTTGCTGCGACATGCCCCATGCGTGAAAGTGCCCTGGGACATGGGTAACAGGGCTGTCCCCAGGGCCGCCCAACACTGGCCAATTCTCACGAGCCTTCTGCCATAATCGATCCCAATTTGGGCAGAACGCTCGTGAGAATTGGCCAGAAAGCGCCCAGCGAACCCACTTTGGGTGCCGCAGGGGTCCCCCGTCGTCCTGGACCAGGATCAGGAGGGGTCGTGTCCCAGCACCGCCAGGAGGATCTCCGTGAGGAAAGTGCCGACAAGGCCGACGCCTCCCGCTCCTCAGCCTCCAGGGATAACCTCCCTGGCACTGGCAGCTGGGGTCGGGCTAGCCCCAAACCCGGGTCCGGTCCCAGGACTTCTTGTTCACCCTTCCGTTGCCAGGGGCCTGTGCCTTGCGGCCTCCCAAAGGGGAAACCTGATTCCCGAGCCACGAGTCCCCCGACCGTCCCAGCGCCAACGGCGCCTTTCACAGCTGAGTCCCAGCCGTGGAGCGAGAGATCCATTTGCTCCCCCACAGGGGCAAGCCCCCACCCCGGGCGCCACGGCCATCCGCCAAGGCGGAGGCCGACACCCGGCCACAGCCCCTCCATCAAATCTGCTCGGGGAAAGCTCCCTGGATTCGGGGCACCCTGCTGGGCGCCGTTGTCAAGGCGTGTTTTCCTGGTGGCCGTGACATGCCCCAAGCGAAAAAGGGCCTTGGGCCACGGGGAACAGGGCGGTCCCCAGGGCTGCCCAACAACGGCCAATTCTCACGAACGTTCTGCCCAAATCGATCCCGATTTGGGCAGAACGCTTGTGAGAATTGGCTGGAAAAAACCCGGCAAAACCCCTTCAGGTGCTGCAGGGCCGCCACCCTGGTCCTGGCCAGGATGGCCAGGGATCGCGTCCCGGCAACGCCAGGAGGATCTCTGTGAGGCAGGCGCCAGCGAGGACGACACCTCATGCTCCTCAGCCTCCGGCAGTCCCTGAACTGACGCCAGCAGCTGGGCCGATCCCGACCTGAAAGCCCGGCCCGGGCCCAGGCATGCTTGCTCAGCCGTCTGTGGCTATGGTCCTGTGCCTGGGGGCCTCCCCCCGGGGAACCCTGATTCCCGCGCCACGAGTCCCCTGACCGTACTCGCGCCAACGGCACCATTCGCGGCGATGTCCCAGCCATCGAGTGAGAGATCCATTCGCTCCCCCACAGAGGCCAGTCCCCTCCCCGGACGCCCAGGCCTCCCGCCAAGGGGGAGGCGGACGCCCGGCCACAGCCCGTCCATCAACTCTGCTTGGGGAAAGCTCCCCGGCGCCGGGGCACCCGGCCAGGCCCCATCGTCACGGCGCGTTTCTCGGGTTGCCGGGATATGCCCCGAGCCAAAAAGGGCCCTTGGCCACGGGGAAAAGGGTGGTCCCCAGGGTTGCCCAATGCCACCAAATCTCACGAGCGTTCTGCCCAAATCGATCCTGATTTGGCAAAATGCTCGTGAGAATTGGCCTGAGAACGCACAGCGAACCCCCTTCTGGCACCGCAGGGCAGCCCCCATGGGCCTGGCCCGGCATGGTGAGGGTTCGCGACCTAGCACCCCCAGGAGGAGCTCCGTGAGGCAGGTGTCGGCGAAGCCGACGCCTCCCAGTATTCATCCTCCGTTGGTTCCCGCCATTGCACCAGCAGCTGGAGCCGGGCCCGCCCAGAAAGCCAGGCCCGGGCCCAGGTCTGCTTGCTCAGCCTTCCGTGGCCAGGGTCCTGGTCCTGAGGCCCCCCCCCCCGGGGAGCACTGAGTCCCGCGCCACGAGTCCCCCGACCATCCCGGCGCCAATGGTGCCCTTCGCGGCTGCGTCCCAGCCATGGAGCGAGAGATCCATTCGTTCCTCCACAGAGGCCAGTCCTCTCCATGGGCACCTTGCCCGCCCGTCAAGGCGGAGGTGGACGCCCGGCCACAGCCCCTCCATCAACTCTGCTCGGGGAAAGCTCCCCAGCGCCGGGGCCCCTGGCCGGGCCCCGTCTTCATGGTGCATTTTCTGGTTGGCCACGACATTCCCCGAGCGAGAAGAGCCCTGGTCCATGGGGAACAGGGCGGTCCCCAGGGCCGCCCAAAGCCACCAATTCTCACGAGCGTTCTGCCCAAATCGACCCTGATTTGGGCAGAACGCTCGTGAGAATTGGACGGAAAACGCCCAGCAAACCCCTTTCCGGCACCACAGGGCTGCAGGGCTGCCTCCCTGGGCCTGGCCAGGGATCGTGAGGGGTCGCGACCCAGCACCGCCAGGAGGAGCTTCGTGAGGTAAGTGCTGCCGGAGCCGATGCCTCCCACTCCTCATCCTCCGTCGGTTCCCGCCAGGGCGCCGGCAGCTGGGGCTGGGTCTGCACCGAAAGCACAGGGAACCCACTTTGCGAGCTGCAGGGCTGCAGGGCAGCCCCCCTGAGTCTGGTCAAGGATGTAGAGGGGTCGCGTCCCAGCACCGACAGGAGGAGTTCCGTGAGGCAGGCACCGGGGAGGCTAACATCTCCCGCATCTCAGCCTCCGGTGGTCCCAACCCTGGCACCGGCACCTGGGGCCGGGTACGCCCTGAAAGCCGGGCCCGGGCTCAGTCCTGCTTGCTCAGACTTCCGTGGCCAGGGTCCTGTTCCTGGGGCCCACCACAGTGGAACCCTGAGTCCTGCGCCTTGAGTCCCCTGATCGTCGTGGCGCCAACGGCGCCTTTCGCGGCTGCGTCCCAGCCATGCAGTGTGAGATCCATTCGTTCCCCCTCAGGGGCCAGCCCCCTCCCCGGGCTCCCCTGTCGTGTGCCAAGGCGGAGGCGGACGCCCGACCATAGACTGTCCATCAACTCTGCTCGGGGAAAGCTCCCCAGCGCTGGAGCCCCCGGCCAGGCCATCGTCATGGCCCGTTTTCCAGGTGGCCGCAACATGTCGCGAGCGAAAAATGGCCCTGAGCCATGGGGAACAGGGCGGTCCCCAGGGCTGCCAATGCCGGCCAATTCTCACGAGCGTTCTGCTCAAATCGGGATCGATTCGATCCCGATTTGGGCAGAACGCTCGTGAGAATTGGCCGAAAAACACCCGGCGAACCCCCTTCGGGGGCCACAGGGCCGCCACCCTGGTCCTGGCCGGTTTGGCCAGGGATCGCATCCCAGCACCGCCAGGAGGAGCTCCTTGAGGCAGGCGCCGGCGAGGATGACGCCTCCAGCTCCTCAGCCTCCGGCGGTCCCCGACCTGACTCCGGCAGCTGGGGCGGTCCCAACGCGAAAGCCCGGCCCGTGCCCAGGCCTGCTTGCTCAGCCTTCTGTGGCTATGGTTCTGTGCCTGGGGGACTTCCCCCGGGGAACCCTGAATCCCATGCCACGAGTCCCCCGACCGTCCCAGCGCCAACGGCAACTTTCGCGGCAGCGTCCCAGCCATGGAGCGAGAGATCCATTTGCTCCCCCACAGAGGCCAGCCCCCTCCCCAGACGCCCGCCAAGGGGGAGGTGGACGCCCGGCCACAGCCCGTCCATCAACTCTGCTCGGCAAAAGCTCCCTGGCACCGGGGCACCCTGCCAGGCCCTGTCGTCACGGTGCATTTTCTGGGTTGCTGCAACATGCCCTGAGCGAAAAAGGGCCCTGGGTCCCGGGGAACAGGGCGGTCCCCAGGGTTGCCCAACGCCACCAATTCTCACGAGCGTTCTGCCCAAATCGATCCTGATTTGGGCAGAATGCTCGTGAGAATTGGCCGGAGAATGCACAGCGAACCCCCTTCTTACACCACAGGGCCACCCCCCTGGGCCTGGCCCGGGATGGTGAGGGTTCGCGACCCGGCACTGCCAGGAGGAGCTCCGTGAGGCAGGTGCTGACGAAGCCGACGCTTCCCACTCCTCATCCTCCGTCGGTTCCCGCCATGGCACTGGCAGCTGGAGACGGGTCCGCCCAGAAAGCAAGGCCCGGGTCCAGGCCTGCTTGCTCAGCCTTCTCTGGCTAGTCCTGTGCCTTGGGGTCTCCCCCCGGGGAACCCTGAGTCCCGTACCACGTGTCCCCCGACCGTCCCGGCGCCAATGGCGCCCTTTGCGGCTGTGTCAAAGCCATGGAGCGAGAGATCCATTCTTTCCCTCACAGAGGTCAGCCCCCTCTCCGGGCTCCCCGGCCGCCCACCAAGGCGGAGGCAGATGCCCGGCCATATCCCGTCCCTCAACTCTGCTCGGGGAAAGCTCCCCGGCGCCGGAGCCCCCGGCCGGGCCCAGTCATCATGGCCCGTTGTCTGGGTCATCGCGACATGCGCCAAGCAAAAAATGGCCCTGGGCCACGGGGAACAGAGCGGTCCCCAGGGCTTCCCAACGCCGACCCATTCTCATGAGCGTTCTTCCCAAATCCATCCCGATTGGGCAGAGTGCTTGTGTGAATTGGCTGGAAAACGCCTGGGGAAACCCCTTCGTGCACCACAGGGCCGCCCCCCTGAGCCTGGCCAAGGATCGAGAGGGGTCGCCTCCCGGCAATGCCGGGAGGAGCTCCGTGAGGCGGGCGATGGCGAAGCCAATGACTCCTGCTCCTCAGCCCCGGCGGTCCCCATCTCGTGCCGGCAGCTGGGGCCGGGCCCGCACCGAAAGCCGGGCACGGGCCCAGACCTGCTTACTCAGCCTTCCGTGTGCAGGGGCTTATGACTGGGGGCCTTGCCTCGGCGAACCCTGAGTCCCGCGCCACGAGTCCCATGACCATCTCGGCTCCAACCGCGCCTTTTGTGGCTGCGTCCCAGCCATGGAGCGAGAGATCCATTCGCTCCCCCACAGAGGCCAGCCCCTTCCCCAGGCGCCCCAACCGCCCGCCAAGGCGGAGGCGTACGCCCGGCCACAGCCCATCCATCAACTCTGCTTGGGGAAAGCTCCCTGGCGCCGGGGCCTGCGGCTGGGCCCCTTTGTCACGGCGCATTTTCCAGGTGGCCGTGACATGCCCCGAGAGTAAAAGGGCCCTGTGCCATGGGGTACAGGTCAGTCCCCAGGGTTGCCCAACGACACCAATTCTCATGAGAGTTCTGCCCAAATCGATCCTGATTTGGGCAGAACGTTCATGAGAATTGGCCGGAAAACGCCCACGAACCCTCTTCGGGCACTGCAGGGCTGCAGAGCCGCCCCCCTGAGCCTGGCCAAGGATCGTGAGGGGTCACATCCCGGCAACGCCAGGAGGATCTCCATGAGGCAGGCGACGACGAGGCTGACGCCTCCCGCTCCTCAGCCCCCGGTGGTCCCCGTCTGCTGACGGCAGTTAGGGCCGGGCCTGCACCGAAAGCCGGGCATGGGCCCAGGCCTGCTTATTCAGCCTTCCGTGTCCAGGGGCTAATGACTGGCGGCCTCGTCTCGGCGAACCCTGAGTCCCGCGCCACGAGTCCCCCGACCTTCCCGGGTCCAACGGCGCCTTTCGCGGCTGCGTCCCAGCCATGGAGTGAGAGATCCATTCACTCCACCAAAGAGGCCAGCCCCCTCTCCGGGCGCCCAGGCCCCCTGGCAAGGCGGAGGCGGACGCCCGGCCACAGCCTGTCCATGAACTCTGCTTGGGGAAAGCTCCCCACCGCTGGGGCCCCCGGCTGGGCCCAGTCGTCATGGTGCATTTTCCGGGTGGCCACAACATGCCCCGAGTGTAAATCGGTCCAGGGCCACGGGGTACAGGGCGGTCCCCAGGGTTGCCCAACGAAACCAATTCTCACGAGCGTTCTGCCCAAATCTATCCTGATTTGGGCAGAACGGTCGTGAGAATCAGCCGGAAAATGTCCGGAGAACACTCTTCGGGCGCTGTAGGGCCGAAGGGCCGCCCCACTGGATTTGGCCTGGGATTGTGAGGGGTCCTGACCCGGCACCCTCAGGAGGAGCTCCGTGAAGCAGGTGCAGGCGAAGCTGACACCTCCCACTCCTCATCCGTCGGTTCCCGCCATGGCAATGGCAGCTGGAGCCGGGCCTGCCCAGAAATCCGGGCCCGGGCCCAGGCCTGCTTGCTCAGCCTTCCGTGGCCAGGGTCCTGTGCCTGGGGTCTCCCCCCGGGGAACCCTGAATCCTGCGCCATGAGTCCCACGACCATCCCGGCGAAAATGGCGCCTTTCGTGGCTGGTCCCAGCCAAGGAGCGAGAAATCATTCATTCCCCAACAGAGGCCAGCCCTCTCCCCGGGCGCTCCAGCCGTCCAAAAAGGCGCTGGGGGACACTGGGCCACAGACACTCCATGAACTCTGCTCGGGCAAACTCCCTGGTGTCGGGTCACACGGAGGGGCCCCGTCATCACGGCACATTTTCCGGGTGGCCGCGACATGCCCCAAGCGAGAAACGGTCCTGGGCCACGGGGAACAGGGCGGTCCCCAGGGTTGCCGAAGCCAGCCAATTCTCACAAGCGTTCTGCCCAAATTGATCGCGATATGGGCAGAACGCTCATGAGAATTGGCTGGAAAATGCCCGGCGAAACCCCTTCAGGCGACACAGGGTCGCAGTGCCGCCCCCCTGGACCTGGCCAAGGATTGCGAGGCGTCGCGTCCCTGCACCGCCAGGAGGAGCTCAGTGAGGCAGGTGACGGCGAGGCTGATGCATACCGCTCCTCAGCCCATGGCGGTCCCCTTCTGGTGCAGGCAGCTGGGGACGGGCCCAACCTGAAAGCCAGGCACGGGCCCAGGCCTGCATGCTCAGCCTTCTGTTGCTAGGGTCCTGTGCCTGGGGGCATCCCCGCAGGGAACCCAGAGTCCCGCGCCACAAGTCGCCTGACCGAGCCGGCACCAACGGCGCCTTTCGCGGCTGCGTCCCAGCCATGGAGTGAGAGATCCATTCGTTCCTCCACAGAGTCCAGTCCCCTCCACGGGCGCCTCGGCCACCCGCCAAGGCAGAGGCTGACGCCCGGCCACAGACCCTCTATCCCGATTTGGGCAGAACGCTTCTGTGAATAGGCCGGAAATGCCCGGGGAACCCCCTTTGCACACCACAGGGCTGCAGGGCCGCCCCCCTGAGCCTGGCCAAGGATTGAGAGGGGTCGCCTTCCGGCACCGCCAGGAGGAGCTCCGTGAGGCAGGCGATGGCGAGGCCGACGACTCCCACTTCTCAGCCCCCGGTGGTCCCCGTCTCGTGCCGGCAGCTGGGGCTGTGCCCGCCCCGAAATCTGGGCATGGGCCCAGTCCTGCTTGCTTTGCTTCCATCTCCAGGGGTGACAGGGGGCCTCCCCTCAGCGAAACCTGAGTCCCGAGCCACGAGTCCCTCGACCGTTCTGGCTCCAACGGCGCCTTTCGTGGCTGTGTCCCAGCCATGGAGCGAGAGATATATTCACTCCCCCACAGAGGCCAGCCCCCTCCCTGGGTGCCCCGGCCTCCTGCAAAGTCAAAGGCGGACGCCCGGCCACAGCCCATCCTTCAATTCTGCTCGGGGAAAGATCCCAGGCGCTGGGGCCCCCGGCCAGGCCCCGTCATCACGGCGCGTTTTCCGGGTGGCCACGACATGTCCCAAGTGAAAAAGGGCCCTGGAACACGGGGAAGAGAGTGGTCCCCAGGGCTGCCCAATGCCGGCCAATTCTCATGAGCGTTCTTCCCAAATCGTTCCCGATTTAGGCAGAACGCTCGTGTGAATTGGCCGGGATACTCCTGGCTAAGCCCCTTTGGGCGCCACAGGGCCGCAGGGCTGCCCCCCTGGGCCTGGTCCGAAATCGCGAGTGGTCACATCCCTGAAACGCCAGGCGGAGCTCCGTGATACATCTGCCTGTGAGGCCGATGCCTCCCGATCCTCATCCTCCGGCGGTCCCTGCCCTGTCGCCGCCACCTGGGGCAGGGCCCGCCCCAAACTCCGTGCCCGGGCCCAGGCGTGCTTGTTCAGCCTTCCGTGTCCAGAGTCCTGTGCCTGGGGCCCTCCCCCCGGGGAACACTGAGTCCCGTGCCACGAGTCCTCCGACCTTGCTGGCGCCAAATGTGCCTTTCGTGGCTGCGTCCCAGCCATGGAGCAAGAGATCCATTCATTCCCAGACAGAGGCCAGCCCCCTCCCCGGGCGCCCCGCCCTGGCCATCCGACAAGGCGCTGGGGGACACTGGACAACAGACACTCCATCAACACTGCTCGGGCAAAACTCCCCGGCGGCGGGGCACACGGCCGGGCTCCGTCGTCACGGCACGTTTTCCGGGTGGCTGCGACATGCTCCAAGCTAGAAAGGGCCCTGGGTCAAGGGGAAACAGGGCGGTCCCCACAGCTGCCCAACGCCGGCTAATTCTCACGAGCGTTCTGTCCAAATCGATCCCGATTTGGGAAGAACGCTCGTGAGAATTGGCTAGAAAACACCCAGCGAACCCCCTTTGGGCGCCGCAGGGCCGCCCCCCTGGGCCTGGCCCAAAATCATGAGTGGTTGCGTACCATCAATGCCAAGAGTAGCTCCATGAGGCAGGCGCTGGTGAGGCCGGAGCCGACGAGGCCGGTGCCGCCAGCTCCTCATCCTCCAGCATTCCCCGCCATGGCGCCGGCAGCTGGGGCCAGGCCCGCACCGAAAGCCGGGCCTGGGTCCAGGCCTGCTTTCTCAGCCATCCGTGGCCAGGGTCCTGTGCCTGGGGCCCTCCCCCCGGGGAACACTGAGTCCTGCGCCACGAGTCCCCCTACCGTCACGTCGCCAACGGCGCCTTTCGCGGCTGCATCCCAGCCGTGGAGGGAGAGATCCATTTGTTCCCCACAGAGGCCAGCCCCTTCCCCGGGCGCCCTGGCAAACCGACAAGGCGGTGGGGGACAGCGGGCCACAGACCATCCATCAACTCTGCTCGGGTAAATCTCCCTGGTGCCGGGGCACACGGCTGGGCCCCGTTGTCACGGCACGTTTTCCGGGTGGCCGCGACATGCCCCGAGCGAGAAAGGGCCTGAGGCCATGGGGAACAGGGCGGTCCCCAGGGCTGCCCAATGCCGGCCAATTCTCACAAGCGTTCTTCCCAAATCGATCCCGATTTGGGAAGAACACTCGTGAGAATTGGCCGGAAAATGCCCGGCGAACCCCCTTCGGGCGCCGCAGGGCCACAGGGCCACCTCCCTGGTCCTGGACCGGGATGGCCAGGGGTCGCGTCCCGGCACCGCCAGGAGGAGCTCCGTGAGGCAGGCGCCGGCGAGGCCAACACCTCCCGCTCCTCAGCCTCTGGCGTTCCCTGACCTGGCGCCGGCAGCTGGGGCCAGGCCCGCACCGAAAGCATGGCCCGGTCCCAGGCCTGCTTGCTCAGCCTTCTGTGGCTAGGTTCCTGTGCCTGGGGGCCTCCCCCCTGGGAACCCTGAGTCCCGCGCCACGAGACCCACGGCTGGCCGGCGTCAATGGCTTCATTCGTGGCTGCGTCCCAGGCATGGAGCAAGAGATCCATTCGTTCATCCACAGAGGCCAGTCCCCTCCATGGGAGCCTCGGCCGCCTGCCAAGGTGGAGGTGGACGCCCGGCCACAGCCCCTCCATCAACTCTGCTCAGGGAAAGCTCCCCGGTGCCGGGGCACCCGGCTTGGCCCCGTCGTCACGGCGCGTTTTCCGGGTGGCCGTGACATGCCCCAAGCGAAAAAGGACCCTGGGCCACGGGGAACAGAGCGGTCCCCAGGGTTGCCCAACGCCACCAATTCTCACGAGTGTTCTGCCCAAATCGATCCTGATTTGGGCAGAATACTCAGGAGAATTGGCCAGAAAATGCCCAGCGAATCCCCTTCGCCGCTGCAGGGCCACAGGGCCGACCCCTTGGGCCTGGCCAGGGATCCTGAGGGGTCGCAAACCGGCACCGCCAGAAGGAGCTCCGTGAGGCAGGTGCTGGCAAAGCCGACGCCTCCCACTCCTCATCCTCCGTTGGTTCCTGCCATAGCGCCGGCAGGTGGGGCTGGGCCCGCCCAGAAAGCCTGGCCCGGGCCCAAGCCTGCTTCCTCAGCTTTCCGTGGCCAGGGTCCTGTGCCTGGAACCCTCCCCCTGGGGAACCCTGAGTCCTGTGCCACGAGTCCCAAAATTGTCGCGGCTCCAAATGCACCCTTCATGGCTGCGTACCAGGCATGGAGCGAGAGATCCATGCATTCCTCCACAGATGCCAGTCCCCACCATGGGCCCATCGGCCGCCCACCAAGGCAGAGCGGATGCCCGGCCACAGCCAGTCTATCAACTCTGCTCGTGGAAAACTCCCCGGCGCCGGGGTCCCCGGCCGGGGCCCGTCATCACGGTGCATCTTCCAGGTGGCCGCGACATGCCCCAAGATAAAAAGGGCCCTGGTCCACGGGGAACTGGGTGGTCCCCAGGGCTGCCCAACGCCGGGCCAATTCTCACGACCCTTCTGCCCAAATCGATCCCAATTTGGGCAGAACACTTGTGAATTGGCTGGAAAACTCCAGGCAAACCCCCTTCGGGCGCCGCAGGGCTGCTGGGCTGCCCCCCTGGGCCTGGCCCGAAATTGTGAGTGGTCTCGTACCAGCAACGCCAAGAGGAGCTCCGTGAGGCAGGGGCCGGCAAGGCCGGTGCCGCAAGCTCCTCATCCTCCAGCGTTCCCCGCCATGGTGCTGGCAGGTGGGGCCAGGCCCGTGCCGAAAGCCGGGCCCGGGCCCAGGCCTGCTTGCTCAGCCGTCCATGACCAGGGTCCTGTGCCTGAGGCCCTACCCCTGGGGAACTCTGTGTCCTGCGCCACGAGTCCCCAGACCGTCCCGGCGCCAACGGCGCCATTCGCGGCTGCGTCCCAGCTGTGGAGCGAGAGATCCATTCATTCCCCCACAGAGGCCAGCCTCTTCCCCGGGCGCCCTGGCAAACCGACAAGGCGGTGGGGGACAGCAGGCCACAGACCATCCATCAACTCTGCTTGGGTAAAACTCCCCGGCGCCGGGGCACGCAGCCGGGCCCCGTCATCACGGTGCGTTTTCCGGGTGGCTGTGACATGTCCCGAGCGATAAACGGCCCTGGGCCACGGGGAAGAGGGCGGTCCCCAGGGCCACCCAATGCCGGCCAATTCTCATGAGTGTTCTGCCCAAATCGATCCCGATTTGGGCAGAACGCTCGTGAGAATTGGGCGGAAAACGCCCGGCGAAACCCCTTCGGGTGCCACAGGGCCGTATTGCCACCCCCTGGGCCTGGCCCGGGATGGCGAGGGGTCGCGTCCCAGCACCGCCAGGAGGAGCTCTGTGAGGCAGTTGCTGGCGAGGCTGACGCCTTCAGCTCCTCAGCCCTGGGCAGTCCCTGACCAGGCGCCAGCAAGGCCCCCCCCGAAATCCGGGCATGGGCCCGGGCCTGCTTGCTCAGCTTCCGTGTCCAGGGGCCTATGCCTTGGGGCCTCCTCTCGGCGAACCCTGAGTCCCGTGACACGACTGCGCCAACCGTCCCGGCTCCAGCGCCTTTCATGGCTACATCCCAGCCATGGAGCAAGAGATCCATTCGCTCCCCCACAGAGGCCCGCTCCCTCCGCTGGCGCCCCGGCTACCAGTCAATGCGGGGCGGAGGCCCAGCCACAGCCCGTCCATCAACTCTGCTCGGGGAAAGGTCCCCGGCGCCGGGGCACAGGGCCGGGCCCCATCATCACGGCGTGTTTTCCGGGTGGCCGTGATATGCCCCAAGCGAGAAAGGGCCCTGGGCCACGGGGAACAGGGCGATCCCCAGGGCTGCCCAACGCCGGCCAATTCTCACAAGCGTTCTGCCCAAATCGATCCCGATTTGGGCAGAACGCTCGTGAGAATTGGCCGGAAAACTCCAGGCAAACCCCCTTCGGGCGACGCAGGGCCGCTGGGCTGCACCCCTGGGCCTGGCCAGAAATCGTGAGTGGTCGTGTACCAGCAATGCCAGGAGGAGCTCCATGAGGCAGGCGCCGGCGAGGACAATGCTGCCAGCTCCTCAACCTCCGGCGTTCCCCGCCCTGGCGCCGGCACCTGGGGCCTGGCCCGCCCCAAAAACTGGGCCCGGGCCCAGGCCTGCTTACTCAGCCTTCCGTGGCAAGGGTCCTGAGCCTGGGGCCCTCTCCCCGGGGAACTCTGAGACCTGCACCTGAGTACCCCAACTGTCCCAGCGCCAACGGCGCCTTTCGCGGCTGCGTCCCATCCATGGAGCGAGAGATCCCTTCATTCCCCCACAGAGGCCAGCCCCCTCCGTGGGCGCCCGGCCACCAGCCAAGTCGGATGCGGATGCCCGGCCACAGCTGGTCCATCAACTCTGCTCGGGGAAAGGTCCCCGGCGCTGGGGCACACAGCCGGGCCCAATCGTCACGGCGCCTTTTCCGGGTGGCCGTGACATGCCCCGAGCGAGAAAGGGCCTTGAGCCACAGGGAACAGGGCGGTCCCCAGGGCTGCCCAAAGCCGGCTAATTCTCACGGGCATTCTGCCCAAATCGATCCTGATTTGGGCAGAACGCTCGTGAGATTTGGCCGGAAAATGCCCGGCGAACCCCCTTCCAGCACCGCACAGCCGAAGGGCCGCCCCCCCTGGGCCTGGCCAAGGATCGTGAGGGGTCGTGTCCTGGCACCACCAGGAGGAGCTCCGTGAGGCAGGCTCAGGCGAGGCCAATGCCTCCCGCTACTCAGCCCCCGGAGGTCCCCGTCTAGTGGCTGCAGCTGGGGAGGGCCCGCCCCGAAACCTGGGCACGGGCCCAGGCCTGCTTGCTCAGCCTCCGTGTCCAGGGGCCTATGCCTGGGGGCCTCCCATCGGCGAACCCTAGTTCCCACGCAACGAGTCCCACGACCGTGTCGGCTCCAACAGTGCCTTTCACAGCTGAGTCACAGCGATGGAGCGAGAGATCCATTCGCTCCCCCACAGAGGCCCGCTGCCTCCCTGGGCGCCCTGAATGCCCGCCAAAGTGGAGGCGGACGACCATCCACAGCCCGTCCATCAACTCTGCTCGGGAAAAGCTCCCCAGTGCCGGGGCCCCCGGCCGGGCCCCATCATCACGGCGTGTTTTCTGGGTGGCCGCGACATGCCCCAAGAGAAAAAAGGCCCTGGGCCACGGGGAACAGTTCGGTCCCCAGGGCTGTCCAATGCCGGCCAATTCTCACGAGCGTTCTGCCCAAATCGATCCTGATTTGGGCAGAACGATAGTGAGAATTGGCCGGAAAACTCCTGGCGAACCCCCGTTGGGCGCCGCAGTGCCGCAGGGCTGCCCCCTCGGCCTGGCCCGGGATGGTGAGTGCTCGCGTCCCAGCAACGATAGGAGGAGCTCCGTGTGGCAGGTGCTGGCGAGGCTGACGCCCCCCGCTCCTCAGCCTCCGGCAATCGCTGCCATGGCCCCGGCATCAGGGGCCGGGCCCTCCCTGAAATCCATACCCGGGCCCAGGCCTGCTTGCTCAGCCTTCCGTGGCCAGGGTCCTGTGCCTGGGCCGTCCCCCCGGGAACCCAGAGTCCTACGCCACGTGTCCCCGACCATCACAGCGCTAACGGCGCCTTTCATGGCTGCATCCCAGCTGGGGAGCGAGAGATTCGTTCGTTCCCCCACAGAGACAAGCCCCCTCCCAGGCGCCCCGGCAAACCGACAAGGCGGTGGGGGACAGGGGGCCACAGACTATCCATCAAATCTGCTCGGGCAAAGCTCCCTGGCGCCAGGGCACACGGCCGGGCCCCATCATCACGGCGTGTTTTCCGGGTGGCTGCGACATGCCCTGAGCGAGAAAGGGCCCTGGGCCACGGGGAACAGGGCGGTCCCCAGGGATGCCCAACGCCGACCAATTTTCACAAGCGTTCTGCCCAAAACGATCCCGATTTGGGCAGAACACTCATGACAATTGGCCAGAAAACGCCCGGCGAACCCCCTTCAGGCACCGCAGGGCCACCCCCTGGGTCTGGCCCGGGATGGTGAGGGGTCGCGTTCCAGCACCGCCAGGAAGAGCTCCGTGAGGCATGTCCTTGCAAGGCTGACGCCTCCCGCTCCTGAGCCTCCGGCGGTCCCTGCCATGGCGCTGGCAGCAGGCGTCATGTCCCCCCCCCGAAATCCGGGCACGGGCCCAGGCCTGCTTGCTCAGCCTTCTGTGACTAGGGTCCTGTGCCTGGGGGCATCACCCTGGGAACCCAGAGTCCTACGCCACGAGTCGCCCGACCATCCCGGCGCCAATGGCGCCTTTCACGGTTGCGTCCCAGCCATGGAGCGAGAGATCCATTCGTTCCTCCACAGAGGCCAGTCCCCTCCATGGGCGCCTCGGCCGCCCACCAAGGCGGAGGCGGACGCCCAGCCGTAGCCCTCCATCAACTCTGCTCGGGGAAAGCTACCCAGCATCAGGGCCCCCGGCCGGACCCCGTCGTCACAGCGCATTTTCCGGGTGGCCGCGACATGCCCCGAGTGAGAAAGGGCCCTGAGCTATGGGGAATAGGGCGGTCCCCAGGGCTGTCCAATGCTGGCCAATGAGAATTGGCCGGAAAACGCCCGGCGAACCCCCTTCAGGCGCGGCATGGCTGCAGGGCTGCCCCCTGGGCCTAGCCAAGGATCGCGATGGGTCGCGTCCTGGCACTGCCAGGAGGAGCTCCGTGATGCAGGCTCTGGCGAGGCTGCCTCCCGCTACTCAGCCCCCGTCGGTCGCCGTCTGGTGCCGGCAACTGGGGCCGGGCCCGCCCCGAATGCCGGAAACGTCCCCACTCCTGCTTGCTCATTCTCTGTGTCCAGGGGCCTCTGCCTGGGTCCTCGTCTCGGCGATCCCTGATTCCTGCACCACGTGTCCCCCGACCATCCCGGCTCCAATGGCACCTTTCCCAGCTGTGTCCTAGCCATGGAGTGAGAGATCCATTTGTTCCCCCACAGAGGCCCGCCCCCTCCCTGGGTGCCGGTGCCGCCTGGCAAGGCGGAGGCGGACGCCCGGCCACAGCCTGTCCTTCAACTATGCTCGGGGAAAGCTCCCCGGCATCGGGGCCCCCAATGGGCCCCTTCATCACGGCGCGTTTTGCGGGTGGCCGTGACATGCCCCAAGAGAAAAAGGGCCCTGGCTACGGGGAACAGAGCGGACCCCAGGGCAGCCCAACGCCGGCCAATTCTCACGAGCGTTCTGCCCATATTGATCCCTATTTGGGCAGAACGCCGGTGAGAATTGGCCGGAAAACGCCCAGCGAAGCCCCTTCGGGCGCTGCATGGCCACAGGGCCGCCCCCATGGGCCTGGCCAGGAATCGTGAGGGGTCGCGACCCGGCACCGCCAGGAGGAGCTCTGTGAGTCAGGTGCCTGCTAAGCCGACGCCTCCACTCCTCATCCTCCCTCGGTTCCCACCATGGTGCCAGCAGCTGGGTCCCGACCCGCCCCGAAAGCCAGGCCCCAGCACAGGCCTGCTTGCTCAGCCATCCATTGCCAGGGGCCTGTACCTGGGGGCCTCCCCCCGGGGAAGCCTGAGTCCTGCGCCTTAAGTCCTCCGACCGTCCCGGCGCCAATGGCACCTTTCCCAGCTACGTCCCAGTCGTGGAGTGAGCGATCCATTTGTTCCCCCACAGAGGCTAGCCCCCTCCCCAGGTGCCCCGGCCGCCTGCCCTGGCGGAGGCGGAGCCCGGCCACAGCCATACATCAACTCTGCTTGGGGATAGCTCCCCAGCGCCGGGGCCCCCGCCCGGGACCCGTCGTCACAGCGCATTTTCCGGGTGGCCGCGACATGCCCGGAGCGAGAAAGGGCCCTGGGCCCCAGGGAACAGGGCGTTTCCCAGGGCTGCCCAACGCTGGGCAATTCTCACGAGCCTCTGCCCAAATCGATCCCTATTTGGGCAGATCGCTTGTGAGAATTGGCCGGAAAACGCCCGGCGAATCCCCTTCGGGCGATGCAGGGCTGCAGGGCCGCCCCCCTGGGCCTGGCCCGGGGTCGCGAGATGTCTCGTCCTGGCATCGTCAGGAGGAGCTCCGTGAGGCAGGCGCAGGTGAGGCCAATGCCTCCCGCTCCACAGTCTCCGTGGGTCCCCTCCCCGGCGCCTGCTGCTGGGGCCGGGCTCGCCCCGAAAGCTGGGCCCTGGCCCAGGCCTGCTTGCTCAGCCATCCGTTGCCATGGGCCTGGGCCTGGGGGCCTTCCCCAGGGAACCCTGAGTCCCGCGCCAGGAGTCCTCCGACCGTCCTGGCGCCAACGGCGCCTTTCCCGGCTGCGTCCCAGCCGTGGAGATGAGATCCATTCATTCCCCCACAGAGGCCAGCCCCTTCCCCAAGGCCCCGGCCTCCCGCCAAGGCAGAGTTGAATGCCCAGCCACAGCCCCTCCATCAACTCTGCTTTGGGAAAGCTCCCTGGAGCCGGGGCTCCCGGCCAGGCCCCGTCGTCATGGCGCGTTTTCCGGGTGGCCGCGACATGTCCCGAGCAAGAAAGGGCTCTTGGCCACGGGGAACAGGGCGGTCCCCAGGGCTGCGCAATGCCGGCCAAATCTCATGAGCGTTCTGCCCAAATCAATCCAGGAGACCTACATGCCTCTTAAAGCTACCCACACCTTCCGAGGACACCCAAATCAAAATCCTGGAGCCTGACGGGCCGCCAGAGCAATGTCCTCAACTCAACCCTCTGGAGAACCTGAGTCCACACTGGCACATCTTACCTGCCATACTCACAGGACCAAACACAAGCCTTATATTCCGTGTTCAGGCTCTGGATCCCAAAGGCCTGACACCCACTTCCTCCTGTGGGTGGGGGCATCAGATTGATGGCAGGACTCAGCCTATCAGTCAGGAGGAGACTGCTACCTTTGGTGCTCTAACCCCCTCAGTGCCCTAGGAACCAGCCATGCTCCCCTGAGTCCTTTGCTGCCATCTTTGCCCCTGCAGGCCAAAAACCCAGGGCCTGTGGAGCCTCCGGAGACCCACCCTGAACATACCCCTAGGGTGAGCCGATACCTGTGCTGGCAGATCCGACATGCCTTGTCCCTATGACATAACCTTAACACTAAGACTAACCCTGACCCTAATACTAACGCTAGCCCAGGTAGCATGTTCAGGCATATGTCCATCGAATCCAGATCTCAAAACCCCCCAGATGGGGGACCCCTGAGCTGTGCCCCATAATTGCACCTGATCCCTGGAGGAAACCCTGCCTTTTAGAAATGTGCTGAATTGGCATAGTGGGAGAAACCTGCATGCCTCCTTGAGTCCATACCCACACGTGGCGCCCCCAAGGACCAGGAACCAGGAGTCTCACAGTCCTGCAGACACTCGCCCTCAACTCAGGCATCAGGAAGGGACACCAGAGCGCCGGCAGATTGGGGCTTCTATTCCACTCCGACCTAACCCTAATTCTAGGTTGGGTGTTCAGGCTTCCATCCCCAAAGGCCTGGCTCCCTAGCCCTCCAGACTGGGGACCGCGCATTCCTAACACAGGACTCTGGTTGCCACACACAGCAAAACTGGACCGCATCGCCCTGTTCAGAATGCTCCTCGTTGGGGAAACCTCCATGCACCCACACCTTCCGAGGACGCCCACACCACAATACCGGAGCCTGACGGGCCGCCACAGCAATGCCCTCAACTCAGCCCTTTGGAGACCCTGAGTCCACACTGGCACATCAGGCCTTCCATTCTCCCAGGACCAAAACCTAACCCTAGGTTGGGTTTTCAGGCTCTGGACCCCAGAGGCCTGACACTCAATTCCTACCATGAATAGAAATATCAGACTGATGGCAGGAGACAGCCTCTCAGCTAGGAGTAGACCATTTCATTTGGTGTAACACCGTCAAAGCCATAGAAACTGGCTCGCTTCCCTGAGGACTTTCCTGGCAACTTTGTCCCTCCAAGCCAAACACTCAGGTCCTGAGGAGCTTCCTGATTCCCGCCTCAGCTCAGTCCTTGGGAGATCCGATATCTGTGCTGACAGATCCAACATGCCTTGTCCCTAACTCATAACCTTAACCCTAAGCCTAACCCTAATCCTAATCCTGACCCTATCCTAGGTTGGGTGTTCACGCACATGTCCTCCGACGCCTGGTCCAAACCCCTCCATTGGGGGACCCCTGAGCTGCACCCCATAATTGCGCCTTACCCCAGGAGGAATCCCTGCCTTTTAGAAATGTGCTGAACCCGCGGACTGGGAGAATCCTGCATGCCTCCCTGATACCACCCCCACTTCCGGCGCACTCAAGGACCAGGAATCAGGAGTCTCATGGTCATGCAAACACGTGCCCTCAACTCAGGCATTGGGATAGGTCACCATAGTGCTGGCAGATTGGGGCTGCAATGCCTCTACGACCTAACCCTAACCCTAACACTAGGTTGGGTGTTCAGGCTTCCATCCCAAGAGGTTGGGCTTCCTAGCGCTCCAGACTGAGGACCCCGATTTCCCAACACAGGCCTCTGGCTGCCACTCTGGAGGAAACTGGACCACCTGGCCCTGCTCAGAACCCTCCTTGCTAGAAAAACCTCCATGCTCCCTAAAGCCACCCACATCTTCCGAGGACCCCCACACCACAATCATGGAGCCTGATGGGCCGCCACAGCAATGCCCTCAACTCAGCCCTCTGGAGACCCTGAGTCCTCACTGGTACATCAGTCCTGCCATTCTCCCAGGACCAAACCCTAACCCTAGGTTTGGTGTTCAGGCTCTGGACCGCAGAAGCCTGACATCCAATGCCTCCCATGGGTGGGAGCATCAGACTGAGGGCAGGACTCAGCCTCTCAGCCAGGAGGAGACCATTTCATTTGTTACTCTCTCACACTCTCAGAGCCATAGAAACCGACATGCTTCCCTGAGGCTATTCCTGACATCTTTGCCCCTCCAGGAGAAAACCCCAGAACCTGAGGAGCCTCCGGAGTCCCACACTCAACTCAGCCTTTGGGTGAGCTGACATCTGTTCTGGGAGATCCCACATTCCTTGTCCCTTAGATATAACCCTAACCCTAAACCCTAACCCTAACACTAACCATAAACCTAACCCTACTTTTCTAACCCTTTCGTTAACCCTAACACCTAACCCTAAGCCTAACTCTTGTCCCTTAGATATAACCATAACCCTTATCCTTATCCTAATCCTATCCCCTAACCACTAACACTAACCCTTTCC
Organism: Meles meles; assembly: GCF_922984935.1. Classification (NCBI taxonomy): domain Eukaryota; kingdom Metazoa; phylum Chordata; class Mammalia; order Carnivora; family Mustelidae; genus Meles; species Meles meles. Next base: position 1,410,308 of record NC_060081.1, read on the forward strand.
CTAACCATAACCCCTAATCCTAACCCTAACCCTCCAGACTGGGGTTTCCAAAGCCACACCACAAGACTCTGCCTGCCCTCCAGAAAGCGAGGTGCATGAGCATGTAAACACTCTCTTGATCAGCCTTGCCCCGGACATAATGCCGGATTCTGCCACAATGCTAGATGCATGTCTTCCACTCAGCCCTGAGGGAGCCAGCCTCAAGAGGAGCATATCAGAGCTGCCATTCCCATAGGCCTTAACCCTAACCCGAGGTTGGGTGTACAGACTTCCCTATAGAGAGGCCTAGCTCCGAAACCCTCCAGACTGGGGATGCCTGAGACTCACTCTGGCAGTCTGCTGGCTGCCTATGATATTATGGTGCCATTTGGAGCTACTCAGGCCTCAGAGCAGGAGATAACTTCAGGTCCCCCTATGCAAGCCCTAGCATCTGAGCCCCTCCTGAACACAAACCCAGATTCACATGAGCCACCTATCACCTGCTCTCAACTCAGCCCACCGGGGAGCCTGTCTCAGCACTGGCAGATCGGGCCTGTCATGCCCCAAGCCTCTAACCCTAGTTTGGGTTTTCAGGCTTTCATCCCATGAGGTCTAGCCTCCAAACCCCCTGGATTAAGGACCCCTTAGTGACATTTATAGACTCCAACCACCATGCGGGATGAAACCTTGCAGTTTGGAGCTGCTGAGCCCTCAGAGGGGGAGAAACCTTCAATCCCCCGTAAAACTACCCCCAAGATTGGCGGCACCACAGGCCATAAAGCCAGTTTCTGCCAAGCTACTGGACACATGCCCTCAACTCAGCCCTGAGGGGAGCCCATCTCAGCACTGGCAGATTGGGCCTGCCATGACCCTAGCCCTAACCCTAGGTGGGGTGTACAGCCTTCTGTACCCCAAGCCCATCAGAGTGGGGATGCCTGAGACTCCCACCAGCACTCTGTTGGCCTCCTAGGGCAAAATGGTGCCATTTGGAACTGTGCAGGAACCTCAGTGCAGGAGAATGCTGCATGACCCCCAAGGACACCACCAGGTTCTTTGCCCCCCAGACACAAATGCAGACCACAACTCCGGCCTGATTCCCGCCCTCCATTCAGCCTACCCAGGAGACCGCCTCAGTTGTAGCAGATCAGGCCTGCCATGTCCCTAGGCCTTAACCCTAACCCTAGTTGGGATTTTCAGGCTTCCATCCCAAGAGGCCTGGCTCCCACGCCTCCCGGATTAAGGACTTCTGAGCAATACCACAGGACACAGCCTGTCACACGAGTGGAAACCTTGTGGTTTAGAGCTGCAATGAACCCTCAGAGGAGGGGAAACCTGCATGCCACCCTAAAGCCACCCCAACCATAGGCAGCCCCTTTGGCCATAGAGCTGGATTCCATCCCGCCACCAAATGCATACTCTCAACTCAGCCCATAGGGGATTCCACCTCAGCACTGGCAGAATGGGGCTGCCATGCCCCTAGGCCCTAACCCTAACCCTAGTTTGGTTTTTCAGGCTTCCATTATGAGGGTCCAGGCTACAACACACCCTGGATTAAGGAACCTTGGCATATACCCCAGGCCCCCGCTTGCCACACAGCAGGATCCTGTGATGTTTGGAACTGTGCTGTACCCTCAGAGGGGGAGAAACCTGCCACTATAAAGGCACTCCCTCCATCTGCAGCCCTAATGGCCATAAAACCAGTTTCTGCTGAGCTGCCTGATGCATGCACTCAACTCAGCCCTGAGGGGACCCCACCTCAACATCAGCAGTTCGGGCCACCGTGCCGCTAGGCCCTAGGCCCTAGAACCCCTGTTTAAGTTTTCAGGCTTCCATCCCAGGGGGCCTGACCCCCACATCCCCCAGATTAAGAACGACTGAGTGACACCACAGGACTCCACATGCGACACGTGAGGAAACCTTGTGGTTTGAAGCTGCACCAAACTCTCAGACAGGGAGAAACCTGCAAGCCCCCCTAAACGCCACCCCCACCAAGAGTCACCCCCATGGCCGTAAAACCAGATTCTGCTGCGATGCCAGATCAATGCCCTCAACTCGGCCCTTAGGGGAGCCCACATCAGCACTGGCACATTGGGCCTGCCATGCCCTTAGGCCCTAACCTTAACCCTAGGTGGGGTGTACAGGCTTTCATGAACAGAGGCCTATCCCCCAAGCCCGCCAGATTGGGCACCTCTGAGACTCATGCCGGTATAGATTAAGTACACCTAAGTGACACCCCAGGACTGCGTCCACCACAAGGGAGGAAATCATGCCATTTCGAGCTCTGCAGGATCCTAAGGGTGGGAAAAACCTGCATGCAACCCTGAGGTCATGCCCAGATTCTGTGTCACCCCTGGACACAAACTCGGAGTCTGATGTGCCACCTGATACCCACCCTGAAGTCAGCACACCAGGGAGCCCAACTCAGCACCAGCAGATTGAGCATGCCATGTCCTTAGGCCCTTACCATAACTCTAGTTTCTTATTTTAGGCCTCCATCCCAAGTGGCCTGGCCCCCAAACTCCCCAGATTTAGGAACCCTTTGTAACGAGCCAGAAACCTGACTGCCATGCAGGGGGAAGCCATGCCATTGGGAGTTCCACAGTTCCCTCAGAGAGGGAGAAACCAGCATGCCCCTCTAAATTCACCCCCACCATCAATCATCTGTCTGACCAAAAACCCTGACTCTTCTGCATTGCAGTACGCATTCCATCAACTCAATCCCGAGGGTATCCCACCTCAGTGTTGGCAGATCAGGCCTGCCATGCCCGAAGGCCATTACCTTAACCCTATGTTGCATTTTCAGGCTTCTTTCCCCAGGGGCCTATCCACCAAGCCCTCTAGAATGGGAACCTTGAAGCCACACTGTAAGAGTCCACCTGCCACCCATCAGGAAACTAGTCCCTTTGGAGCTGCAGAACCCACAGAGCC